>NC_072488.1:1230000-1830000 GCF_027574615.1 Eptesicus fuscus | reverse complement strand
TTTCAGTGGACAAGTCAGTGGTTTTTAGTATTTTCACAAAGTTGTGCAATCATCAGCATTCATTCCAGAACACTTGGGTCCCCCCCCCCCAAAAAAAACCCTCTTCCCCTCCTCCAAACTACCCTCCCCCCACATGGCCTCTGGTCTGGCTTCTTTCACTTAACATGCTTCCGGGTTCATCCGTGTGGTAGCATGTGCCCATCCTTCCACTCCAGAGGATTAAACGAGTGCTGATCTCCCTCAACACATCACTACAGACCAGCGACTCCCCACCCTGAGCTGTGGCGGGCACACCGGGTGAGCAGCAAGAACTTCACAAAACACAACCCCCGCCTCCGCAGCCAGGGACACGGAGCTGTTCTCTGACACGGTCACACGAACGGTGACAACAGCCAGCACACAGCAGCCGCCCCGCGTGAAGGAATCAGAATCACACCTATTTTTTTTTGGGGGGGGGAGGGGTCAGATGGGCAAAATCACGACGCGTTCCTGGGCGTGCCGCAGACTCCCCACCTCCTGCGCGCCACGAGATGGACAAGGCTGGAAGCGCTGCTATCGATGGACCAGAACGTGCCAGACAGACAGACAGACAGACTTGCCGTGACCCCGTGACAGGACAGAGGACTCACTTGCATTGGGCATGAAAATACTTGATCAGGTTCTGAAGCAAATCCACTCCCTTCTTGATCTTGATTTCGTTGACCTTCAGCAGGTACTGCGGACACAGAGCACAGCAACACGAGGGGCGTCAGAGGCGGAGGCGCCGTGCTCAGCACGAGCGGGCAGGCCACACGTCCGTTTCTCCTCCGTGGGCGGGCGGGAGCTCACGGCAGAGGCGCCGCAGCCCCCGGAGGCCACGCCATGCCCCTTGCCCTTTGCTGCCACGTGAACGCCCTGACATACAGGTGACTATGTGTTTCACTAAGTGCCAAGGACTCCGAGTCCTCGGCCCGGATCGTGACCACGAGGAGGAGGAGAAACGTCCGCTCTGGCTTCAGGAGGAATGAGGCGGAGGCGAGACGGAGCCGGGGTGGGGGTGGGGGCCCCCAGGGCAGCGGGGTCCCCCGAGGCCGCGGTGGTCAGGCTCCGGCCGCCGCGGGGCCCCCCGGCCTCACTCACCTCGCACATCTGCAGCTGGAAGAAGCGTCGCTCCTTCTCCATCTCCTCGGCGATCTCGGCCCCGCTGATCTCCGTGCGGATCATCCCGTGCAGCTTGGCGTGCTCCTTCTTCTCCTTCTCGATCTTGGTTCTACGGCGGCAAGGGCGGGGGTAAGCCGGCCGCTCTCGGCCCGCGGCCCGGACTGGCCGGCCGGGCAGGGACAGCGGACGCTCGCCGGGCCTTTCACCAGCGGGGCCGCCCCTGAACTTCCTGCGAGGAACTGCCTGCGGCCACAGAAACGCCGACTTCCCTCAGCACCGACGGCCCGACGGCCCGGGGCAGCGGAGGCAGCCAGGTGAGGCTGAGGGGCGGGGGGTGGGGGGGTCCCCACAACCTCTCTTCTCTCCTTTGCTGAAACCAGGGGCCTGGGGAGGCAGAGAAACGCGACCCGCGCTAAGGGGACCCACAAATCCCAGGAAGACGGGGGACGGGAAAGGTGCCACCGGGACCAACAGGACAACACGGGGGAGGGAAGAGGCAGCCCGGGAAGGCGGCCGCGACTTCCTCCGACGAACTTCCCGGAAGTGACGCCGTAACCCTCTGACGTGGAACCAGAGGGACCAGGGAAACCCTGGCGTAAAGGGGCCAGCAGGGCGGCGTTCGGACACCGGCGCGAGGCACCGAGCACCCGGGGCAGGCGGACGCGCTCCGGGATCGGGGTCGGTTAGACCCGTGGTCGGCAAACGGCGGCTCGCAAGCCACATGCGGCTCTTTGGCCCCTTGAGCGTGGCTCTTCCACAAAACACCACGGCCTGGGCGAGTCTATGTTGAAGAAGTGGCATTAGAAGAAGTTTACGTTTAAAAAATGTGGCTCTCAAAAGAAACTTCAATCGTTGTCCTGTTGATATTTGGCCCGGTTGACTAATGAGTTTGCAGACCACTGGGTTAGACGATTCCTTTAAGCCAGAAACGCCGGTCTAAATGGAACTCTGCAGTGACCCACGCTGTGGTGCTTTTTTAAGTGGAAACACTCACATTTTGGTTTCGTAGTCCTTCCAGGCTTTGTCGAAAGGCTTTTTCAGATCCTGTAAAGAGAGAGGCAGAAATTAACCAGGCTGCTCCGGCCCACGAGAGAGAAGCCAGCCTCCCCGCCCCCCCCCCCCCCCCCCGTCCCCCCAACGCTTCTGCCTGGGACTGGGACCCGCACTCCGAAGGTCTGGCTCGGGGGTGCCGGAGCTCCGGGATCCCACCAGGCAGCCCCCACGTCACGCTCCGTCCAGCAGGGTCTCTCGGGAGAGGATCGCCTTCCACGGTGGTGGTGGTGGTGGGGCTTATAGTTTCTGTTCTGGCTCTCCACTGGCCTCCTGGCAGGACTCAGCTCCCAGCCCGGCCTCGAAGGCCCTGCCCGCCCCCAGCCCCACCCCGACTCTGCTGAGGCCCGGCTCAAGCGACAGTAAAGCCTCCTGCCCGTCTCTGCGTCCTCCCTCTGCCCCGGCGCCCTTCCTGCCGTCCTGCCGGCCCCTTGGCCCGAGCTCCGGCCCCAAGAGGACGAGGGCAGCTGCTGGTGCCTGACCGGCTGGGCGGCCGCCCTCCCTGCCCACGGCCCTCCTGGCACAGTCTGCGGGGTCCCCGAGACCAGCCGCGGGGCCTCCCGATGTGCCCCGTGCTCAGCAGCAGGTACCCACGCCCCCCAAACGAGCCACGCTCACACGTCTGTGCGTGGCCCTTCCTAAGCGACGGGCGGAAAAGGCAGCGGCTCCAGCCCCGCCGGTCAGATTCCCCATCAGGAGGCTCCGTCCCTGCGGGGAGCCTTTCCCCGGGTCAGCCAGGGACACAGCGGCTGGAGACCCCGACGGGAGCCTAAATCACCCCGGCTTCTCTGTCTCCCTCCCTGCAGCTCCCCCCCCCTGCTGCCCAGAGCACCTCGGTCACCCAGAGAGGCTGTGAGTCGCCCGTCAGGGCACAAGGCCAGGGGCCCCAGCAGCTGCCCCAGGCTCACGGCGGTGGCCCTGCAAACGCCCCAACCCCCCTTGAGCCATTGCCGTACCCCCTTCACGCCCTTCAGGTCCCCCTTCAGCAGGCTGTCCAGAGGGAAGGAGATGATGTTGTTCATGTTCTGGATCTGAAAGACAAGACCAGAGAGGGCGCTCAGTCCCCCGCGGCTCAGCGAGGACGAGCCGTGTGCCGGCACCTTCGCCACGTCCGCTCCCCCAGATGCCGGCGACGCGGCGGTCTTCCCCACCCCCACAGCAGTCACTTCCTGCGGCTACGATCGCGGTGGTGAAAAGGTAACATTGCCGGAAGAAAACACCTTTCCAGCCGCAGCCTGAGCGCCACCGACAGGCACAGGAGAGGAGCCAACGCCGCGCTCGCTACCGGCTCCCACCCCGCCGAGGCCCGGCTGTCCCGGGCTCAGTTCTCGCCCCCGAGCCCCCACCTCCCCAGCACGGCCCCCAATGGGGGGTGGGGGCGGGCCGAGAGGAAAAACAGAAAAAGGGCTCCCCTCCTGGAAGTGCTTCCCGCCCCCTCCCGCCCCCCGCCGGCAGATTCGTGAAGTGAGGGACACAGCTTTGTCGTCGGGAAGGCCTCCCGGCACAGACTCACTCGGGGTTCGGAGCCTGCAGGGGTCCACTTTCTCCCGCCCCCGGGCTCACCGCCCTGTGAGTCACTCAGCCGCCCGCGGGCGCCGCCGGGACGGGGCGTGTCACCGGGGTCCCGCACCCGGCTACGGGCTGTGAAGGGGAAGAGGAGGCTGAGAACTGCGGAACCTCACACGTTCCCGCTCACAGTCAGCGGAGAACACGTGTGTGTTTACAGAATCGCCTGGAGCAGGATGGGCGGTGGAACAGGCACGGCGTGGGGCAGGGTGGGGCTGATTCCCACGCACTGGTCAGCGCACTGAGCGTCACAATGGAGAGAGCGATCTATCGGAAAGCTACTGGCAAGGCGTGGACCGACGCCCGCACTGACCGCCAACCCGCCAGGTTCGTGACCCGGTCGTGACCCCTGGAAAGGCCTGGGCCGGGGTAACGCGTGTCCTGCTCCAACATCAGCGTTTGTCACCCCCGGCCCTGCTCCCGGGGCAGCGGAACGTCCCAACACCGAGGAGCTGAGCGTGGGGCGCGGGCTCGTGGGCGGGGGAAGGAACGCTGGCCGGGACGCGGCCGCACCGGGAGGCACCGGCAAGCACCCCGGTTTCCACGGCGAATGGCAGGCCCGGGTGCGAGGGGTTAGGCTCAGCGTCGGTATCCAGAGGGAAGTGCTGCCGCGGAGCAGAGGGAAAAGCTAGGACAGAGGAGCAGAGGGAAAAGCCAGGACAGAGGAGCAGAGGGAGAAGCCAGGACAGATCCCGGTGACAGGGCCGCGCCCGCGGGGACACGATGTTAGAGAGCCGTCACCACTGTGACGGATGGTGCGGGGGAGGCAGGCGGCCCTCGGCGCTGGTGGGAGATGAAGCTGCAGACCCGCGGGGGGGTTAGCAGACAAAGATGGATTAGACGGACCCCCGGCTTCCGGGACCCGCGGCACAACGGGGGAGGTGAAGCACGCAGCGCGGCACGCACACCGCCCCGAACACTCCCAGGGCCGTCAATGGACCCGTGGACTTTCCCAGACGAGAAACGACTTGCAGTCCGGACACCAGGAAATCCTTGCTGATGGCGTTACGTGAAAAGACTGCAGAGGGAGGGAGAGCTTTGTCTTGCAGGATGGGGTGGAGGGCGTCCAGGCAGGAAGAGGAACAGTGTGGCCAGGCCGGCGTGGCTCCGTGGTTGAGCGTCGACCCAGGAACCTAGAGGCCGCCGGTTTGATGCCCAGTCAGGGCACAGGCCCGGGTTGCAGGCTCAACCCCCTGTAGGGGGCGTGCAGGAGGCAGCCGATCGATGATGTTTCTCTGTGGAGGGCAGCTACAGCGTTTGGACAGGTTCAAGCCTCAGACTGATGAGAGGGCACAGTCGTCACATGCAAGTCCCAGCATGGAGGGCAGAGCCTCCCAGCACAATGATAGCCAACAGCTGTGGTTGTGAGCTTGAACCTGTGGTCCGAACTCGTGGCCCCACTGCCTGAGTGACGTGGGCTTGATAGAGTTCAGGTGCGTGTAGTTGAGTAGGATCGAAACCCACAAGAATGTTGTAAACTTTGCCTCGTGGCATCGGCTGTAAAATAACGACACGGCCTGTAGTCCGTGGCGCTGGCGCTAACTCTCCGTCAGAGAGGACAGCGTCCCACCCAGACCCAGCTTTATTCTCGTCTGTCTTTCCTCCATCCGTCACCGCCCCGCTCAGGCTCACCTTTAGCCGTGCTGGCGAGGCACATTTCTCTCTCATCGATGTTTCTACCTCTCTCTCCTCCTTTCCCCTCTCTCTCTAAAAAGCAATAAAAACACATTTGAAGAAAAAGAAAAGGAACAGGGCGGAGGAGCGGAGGGACACGGGGGCCACCTGAGCGAAGAGAAATCGGGCTGCCCATCAGCTCAGGGGGCTCTGGCCTCCATTCCAGCCTCCTCTTCTTTCTGGAGCCATTCAATGATCTAAAACGGGAAACTGTTACTTCTCTAATCAGGAAGCAATTAGCTAAATTGTTACGAGAGAGGCAAAGAGTAGATTAGTAGTTACCTCGGGCTGCGGGGGGGGGGGGGAGGGGAATCGAGAAATAGGGTTAACCGTAAGAGGACAGGAGGGACCTTCCTGGGGGAAGGAAATGTCCCCAAACTAATTTAGGATGCCGGCCGCCCCACCGGGGAAGGTAGTAGACATCACTGACCTGCACACGGAAATGGGTAAAGGTTACGACATGCAAAATACACCTCGACACAGCGGGCTTTTTAGAAGAAATTGTCACAGCCCTGGCCAGTGTGGCTACGTTGGGGGTTGAGCTTCGACCCAGGCACCAAAGGCCACCGATTCAATTCCCGGTCAGGGCACAGGCCCGGGTTGGGAGTTCAATCCCCCGGTCGGGGTGCGTGCAGACGGCAACTGATCGATGTTTTTTCTCTCTGTCTCTCTCCCTCTCCCATCCCCTCTCTTGAAAATCAGTAAGAATATATTTTTAAAAAGGGGAGCAGAGGGAATCCGCTTTAAAAATAAAACAAATTATTACAAAATAAACAGACGCCCCATCAACAGATTGGACCTTAGCCCGTCTGCCCCCTACATCACGCGCGCCCGGCACACACGCGTGCCGAGTCAGGGCGAGGGCCCCGGGCCCGGCTGGGCAGGAACCGGCTGCTGCCGGCCGGGCTGGAGCCCGTGAGCCTGGAGCCCAGATGGTCCGTCTGGGCCGCCGGGCCCCGCGGCGTGAAGCCGGCTCTGATCCCTTCTCGGACGGCGCGCGTCCCATTCTGGCCGGAGAGACGAACCGCACAGGCCGGGAGGACTGCCCCCCCGGGGCCGGGTCAGAGTGCTGAAAGCTTTGTGGTCTCGGGGAAGAAGGACGTTACCCCGGAGTAAACCCAGGGATGTTTCCCTTCGCGCCAAGCAAGCGCCGGGCTTCCTCGCGCGTGCCGGCTTCCTTTGCACAAGCACGTGACAGCCAGCGGCTTTTTTAAACGGCACGGGTGATGTGGATACAGATTACTCACTTTAACCGTGGCTATTAACTGTGGACCGAATGCCAACGGCAAACAGGCCATCTTTAAAGGAACAGCCCTGCCTCTCCCCCCTCCTCCCCCTGCCTGCGCGGTCCCGGGTTCGCCTGCGTCCGTCTGACAAGATGAGGCAACAGCAGTCAGGGTCTGTAATCCCACACGGAGACGCAGGTGACTCAGTGGGCGGGGCAGGGACAGACGGGGCCACCGGAGATCGTGAACCACCTGGCTGCGCTGATGCCACGGCTGATGAGCGACCAGAGCTGGACCAGGACATGGGGGGAGGCGGGCGGGGGCAGAGCCAGCCGATGCCATCTTCCCAAGAAGACTTGGTTTGGTGTCGAAATTCCTTGCCTCCAGCTTTGTCACTTTTTTTTTTTTTTTTTTTTTTTTTAATTTCTTTATTGATTAAGGTGTCACATATTTGTCCTCATCCCCCCATTCCCATCCCACCCCTCTCCCCCCGCATGCCCCAATCCCCTGTTGAACTTAACCGTTGGATAGGCTTATATGCATGCATACAGGTCCTTTGGTTGAACTCTCCCCCTCCCCCCACCCTGCTTTGTCACTTTTATACTCTTTTCCTTTTTTAAAATATTTTCATTGATTTCGGAGAAGAAGGCAAAGGAGAGAGAGAAACGTCGATGATGAGAGAGAATCACGGATCGGCTGCCTCCTGCACGCCCTGTGCCACGCCAGCACGGCAAAGGGCGAACCTGAGGGGGGGCGGTGAAGGATCGAGAAAAGACAGACAAGAAAGCTGGGTCTCGGCGGGACGCTGCCGAGTCTTTATTCTACAGCCGATGCTGCGAGGCAAAGGAAGGGCGCGGTCAAGACGCTAACAACGTTCCAATCTACTCAATCACCTGCACCTGGACTCTGTCAAGCCCACGTCACTCAGGCAGTGGGGCCACGTGTTCGGACCACAGGTTCAAGCTGACAGCTATAGCTGTTGGCCATCATTGTGCTGGGAGGCCCTGCCCTCCACGCTGGGACTTGCACGTGACTTTGCCATGAGAGGCCCGTGTCCTCTCATCAGTCTGAGGCTTGAACCTATAGCTGCCCTCCACAACGCCCCACACTGGGATGGAGCCCACCACCTGGATATATGCCCTGAGCGGGAATCGAACCCTGACCTCCTGGTTCACAGGTCGATGCTCAACTCCCAAGCCACGCCCCCGGGCGCTTGCAAATCTCCCCGACCGCTGGCTCAGCTCCCGGGCACTGTCCCCGGCCCCCCGAGCTCGGGTCACGGGTCAGCTCGACCCCGGGGAACGGGCGCCGCCTTCTCCTTGACTTGGGCAAGAGCGAGCCTGCGTTGCCAAAGGATCTCGCCCCGGGACCCGCCTGGAAGCCGGCCCGAGACAGGACTGGTGCGCTGCAGCCCTACTTTTAGGGACCAGCAACGAGAGAGAGAGAGAGAGAGAGAGAGAGAGAGAGAGAGAGAGGGAGAGAGAGAGAGAGAGAGGGAGGTTCGATTCCCGGTCAGGGCACAGGCCTGGGTTGTGGGCTCGGTCCCCAGCAGGGGGCGTGCAGGAGGCAGCCCATTGATGATGTTTCTCTCCCATGGATGTTTCCAGCTCTCTCTCCGTCTCCCTTCCTCTTGCTCTAAAAAACATATTTTTAAAAAAGGTTGAAAAAAAATAAAAATATACGGCATTTTCCGTAAAAGAAGCTGAAGGGAAGTGTATGGGAACATGGCGGGGGGGAGGGGGGGCGGCCTGGGAGGAAGACCCTGTGCTGAGCAGGAGGAGCCTGCTGACAGGAGCACCGAGCCGGGACCGTGCTCCCGCGGCCCGTCAGCCCGCAGGTGGGAACGCCGTCGGCCTCGGCTCCGCCCTGAGCTGAGCACACGCGTGGACAGAGCCCCAGGCCGCCCTGAGCTGAGCACACGCGTGGACAGAGCCCAGGCCGCCCCTCGCCCCGCGACAGAGCCTGTGGCTGGTGGAACTTCCCGCTTCCTCTTTCCAAACGAGTGACGTGAGGTTCCTCAGCCCGGGCCTCCCCCGGGCCCCCCGGGCCGTGCACCCTGGCCTCAGCCCCTCAGCCCCGCGGGCCCGGCAGGCTCCGCAGCCCGACAGCACACATCTCCCCGCCAAGTCTCGGTCTGCAGCGGCCTTTCAGGGACGCGTCCTTCGGGGCAGCCAGGCGTCCGTTAGAAGGACACTCCTCGCCCCGACCGGTGAGAGCGTCGGCCCGAGCGCGAGGGGTCGCGGGTTCGATTCTGCTCCAGGGCATGGACCTGGGCTGCAGGTTCGACCCCCAGCCTGGTCAGGGCACGTGTGGGAGGCAACCAATCCATGTGTCTCTCGCACATCGATGTTTCTCTGTCTCTCTCCCCCTCCTTCCCTTCCACTCTTCCTAAGAAAATAAATTAAAAAAATCAACGGGAAAAATAACCTCGGGTGAGGATTGACCAAAAAAAATAAATAAATAAATAAAGCACTTCCCAGCCCCGCGTCCCAGGATGCTCACATCCGTCGGGTCGGAGGAAAGCGCCAGAGACACGGCTTCGCACGCAGCGTCCTGCCTCCTCCTCCTCCTCCGCCTGCACGGTGCCCGGAGGACCCACAGACTTTCTGAAAGGGGGGCTCTCCTCCCCGGGGAACAGCACCTCACTTCCGGCTCAGCTGCCTTCTCCCTCCTCCGAGGCGCGAGGCTGCTTCCTGAAGGTTCTTTCCCGGCTCAGCGCGGGCAGGAGGCGGGGACCCCTCTCCCCCGGACAGGCGTGGGGCCGAGCCGCTGAGCCGCAGGGGAGGGCGTGCCGACCGCCCAGGGAGAGGCATAGAGAGGCTCGAGAGAGGAGAGCGGAGCTGTGGCCCAAAGAGGGCTTGGAGCGGGGTGCCAGCACAAGACAGGGGAGCCCCCTGCTCGGCCGCTCTCAGCGGCGGCCGCCTGGCCTCCGCCCACGGGCTGTGTCTCTCCGTCTCGGATCTCCGCCGGAGAGAGGGTCAACACCCCGGGCTCCGGGGAGCGGGAGCGGCACTAACGCACATGCACGCGGCCTCAGAGCGATGGCTGCGGGGCCACTGCTACATTCGCGTACGTTAACGACACGAACGCGTCACCTGTGGGTTTTCCTTCACAAAACCCTTTCCTCCCCCTCCTCCTCCATCTTGCCGGTGGCCTGGGCGGTGGGCGCGGTTCTGTCCTGGCTTTAGAGGACAGAGCGGGGGGCCCAGCCCGCCTTCCCCGCGGCCCGTGGTTGGGTGCCGTCTGCTGACCCGCCTCCTCCTGCCCGGCTTCCCTCTCGGGCCCGGCTCACCCTGAGGAGCCACCGCAGAGGAGCGAGGCGTGGGAGCCCGGCGCTTCGGCCTCCCACGGTGACGGTCTCCCCCGCCCCGTGCTCCGCTGGCTGGGTAGGACTCGGGGTACGACACTGTCCCCCAGGGACTCGGGGGCCTCGTTCCAGACCTTCAAGTTCCCAGTGTTTCCGCCGAGAAGCCCCAGGCCATTGCGGCTCCTGATCCTGCGTCCTCTGGGGAGCGTCTGGGTCTGTCCGTTTCCCACGGAGATGCCGGGGGCGGGGGGTCCTGGCGCTGGCGAGTCCTCGCGGGAGAGGCATCCCGGTGCTGTGTGTCCGTGTCCCCCTCTGCCTTCCAGGCTCTCGTTCTGAGAGGCCAGTCGGACACCGCCCCGAGGATGCTCCATTTCCTACTTTTTGGTCTTTATTTTGTCTTTTCGGTCTATTTTCTGAGACACTTCTTCTACTCCGACCCTTCTCATAGGCTTTTTCATTGTACATTTCCTTTTTTGTAAAGTATTTTCTTAATTGATTTCAGAGAGGAAGGGAGAGGGGAGAGAGAGAGAGATAGAAACATCGATGACGAGAGAATCATGGATCGGCTGCCTCCTGCCCGCTCCCTACACCAGGGATGGAGCCTGCAACCCTGGCATGTGCCCCTGACTGGAATCGAACCTGGGACCCTTCAGTACGCAGGCCGAGGCCCTATCCACTGGGCCACCCCAGCCAGGGCCACTGTACAAATTCTTACACTCACTGTCCGACAAGCCTTCCTCCCCGCTTCCCCCCTGGACACAATGTAATCACGATGTTTCTGAGGAACGAAACGTCGTTTCTTTAGAGTCTCCGTCTCCCGGTTTAGCTTCCTGTGGTCTTTCCCTCCGGAGGCCGCTCATCCCGTTCACCAGTCAGGCGGGGGGAGCCGGCGGCAGCTGCGCGCAGGGCTGGGAGCTGAGCTGACCTTTCACCCGAGACCCCCACCTCCGCGTCGAGGGGGCTCTTCCCGGGCCGTTCGGCGTCTCCAGTGGGGACTCGGTGGCGAGAGCCGAGCACGCCGCCTGGCCGCGTCCAGCGAGGCCGGGAGGGCCGCTCCGGGCTCGGTGCCTGCCCCGGCCGTCGGGGGCCGCCACACGCAGGCGGCGAACCTGATGACCCCCCAGGAGGGGTCCAGTGGAGCCGAGGAAAACGTCAGCTCAGCAAGGGCTTTGCTTTTACCGTTTCCAACGGGGCCGCCGGACACATGCCGGGCGGGGAGAGACCGAGACCCTGACCGTCCGGCCTCGCCTCCCGTTCACGACTCTGACATCGGTCCCCGGGTCTGCCCGCGGAGGCCACACCGACAGACCCGCCGCCGCCACCACGGCAAGGAGGAGGACCCGTTTCCCCGCGTGTCAGGGACCTGCTGACCAGAGAAACGAAAGGGACCCCGCCGTCCAGGCCGACACAGAAAGCATGACGAGTGCGTGACCTGGCCGGGGCGCCCGTGACCTTCTGGGCGAGAAAAACAGGAAAGAGACGCTGGGACACTCCCAGTGGACACCCCGCGTGGGAGGAACACCGCGGCCACAAACACGCGGCCGCCCGCTCCCTCCAAGTCCCGTTCCGCCCGAGGGCGAGGATGGGGCGGCTCAGCGCGGCCAAGGGCAAGCGAGAGCTCCGTTCACCCCATTCCCGCCGCCCGCCGGCCCCCTCCCCCACGGGCTGAGAGCGAGACCTTCCTCGGCTCCGCGTTCGGGAGAAGAAAAGGCCTCGAGACACTCGTGGTAATTTCCGCACTTTGATGCCAGGTCACGCTGCTGGTAAGACGGGTCTGGACCACGTCTATTACACATTACACGTTTAAACACCGACTACAATCACCAGAAACAGGCCAGTCTACACAGTTTACACACGACAAAACGGAAGTCAGAGGCCCTTAAGATGAATGCGTTCTGTGCCCGGCTGTGCAGTTACAATGCCGAACTGAATTTTAAAGTCTTGTTTCGTCTCTGAGATGTGCCCCAAAGGGACCTGGTGTGTACAGAACAGATCGTTCCTCCGGGACGCGGAGAGCTCTGGAACAATCCCGGTCTAGCAACAGGCCTGGCCGAGCCCCGTGTCCCCCGCCCGCCCCCCAGCTCCCCGCTCCCCTGCTCCGAGGGCGCAGCGGCCCGGACACTCACCAGGTTTTTGAAAAGGGCCGTCAGCTCCTTCGTGAACACCGAGAACTTGAGGAAGGCGCTTCCCAGGTCCGGGTCGTCTCTGCACACGCAGTTGCCACCGAACTTCTCCAGCGCCTGCGTGTACTGCTCCTCGTTCTCCACGTGCGCTGGGCACCAAGGGGAGACCGTTAGCACCCGGGCCTCGCCAGCCCCTCCCCCGGGCGCTCGCCGCTGCGAGTGAAACCGGGCCCCTCAGCAGAATAAACACCTGAGCCCGGCGGGCGTGGCTCAGTGGTTAAGGATCAACCTATGGACCAGGAGGTCAGGGTTCGATTCCCAGTCAGGGCACAGGCCTGAGTTCCGGGCTCCATCCCCAGTGGGGGGCGTGCAGGAGGCAGCTGATCCAGGATTCTCTCTCATCACTGATGTTTCTCTCTCTCCCTTCCCTCTCTCAAAATCAATAAAAATATTTTTAAATAATATTTTTGGAAAAAGAAATCTGAGAAAAGTCAAGATGCACCCGGAGCAGGAATAACTTCGCTGTCCCAACAGCACCCCATGGTGCCGGCAACCGTCCCAAAGCACAAGCGTGGGGGGGGGGGGTGCGCCTCCGGGAGGCACGGTCTGTGCCCCCCACGCCCTCCACGCGCCCAGGGCCTCCCTCCCTGCATCACGCAGGCGCCCCCGTCCACTCCGATGCACGGCAGCCGGGGTGCAGTGAGACTCACCCCTCTGACCCAGAGCCACACAGCACAGCGCCCCCTTCCTTTTTCTTTTTAAAAAATACATTTTCATTGATTTCAAAGAGGAAGGGAGAGGGAGAGAGAAACATCAATGATGAGAGAAAACCATTGATCAGCTGCCTCCTGCACGCCCCCAACTGGGGATCGAGCCCTCAACCCGGGCCTGTGCCCTGACCTTGGCTCCTGGGTCGACGCTCAACCGCTGAGCCACATGGGCTGGGCTGGGTGAGCTCTTGTATTTATTTATTTAAACATTTTTCTAATTAATTGAGAGAGAGAGAGAGAGAGACGTCGACTTGTTGTTCCACTGACTCACGCATTCACTGGCTGCTTCTGGTACGTGCCCTCACCAGAGATCGAACCCGCAACCTTGGCGTGTGGGGACGCCGCTCCTACCAACTGAGCCCCCGGCCGGGCCTGGGGGGAGGCCCTCTGACCAAGCCCGGCAGGCTCTCCCGACACCACTGCTGTTCGCGTGGCCGCCTGCTGGCCACGGCCTCATCCTTCACTTAGAAACACACACAACCACTCCGCAGGCACGCGGGCGGCCGCCACGCAGCACCCACGTGGACACCCATCAGCTCCGCCGAGTTCCCCGGGAAGCAACGCCACGGTCAGCCGCTGCGGCTGCCTGGGCCGGGCCTGGCCACTGGGGCGGAGGAGGGGACGTTTGCCTGCGGGGGGGCCAGATCCCCGTGACCCACGCACGGTGCCCGCCTGTCCCGCACGGGGCACCCTGCCCTGGGCCTCCCATGGAATTTATTTTTACTTTTTTAAAATATATTTTATTGACTTTTACAGAGAGGAAGGGAGAGGGATAGAGAGTTAGAAACATCGATCAGCTGCCTCCTGCACACCCCCTACTGGGGATGTGCCCGCAACCAAGGTACATGCCCTTGACCGGAATTGAACCTGGGACCCTTCAGTCTGCAGGCCGACGCTCTATCCATTGAGCCACACCGGCCAGGGCTCCTCCCGTGGAATCCAAATGCCTCGGGCACAAACACAGGAGAAACTCATCTCGCCGCTCAAGCCCCTTTCCTCACTACCTTTTCGCCTACGATGTGATTTACATGCCCGAGGACCTGCGGGTCCGCACAGGGTAAACGCACTTCGACGCTCCGCACAGGGGCAGGGACACGCGGAGGCGCGGGCAGAGCAGGAGGGCCCGGGAGGTCTGGGTTCCAGTCCCGCGCCCCCCGGTGGACAAGCATGACCCGGGAGGACCTCCTCGCTCGCTGGGCTGCGTCTCGGCCACAGGAGGGCTGGGCCCCGCCGGGAGAGACTCAGAGGGTGAAGGCTCCGATGGATCCTGGGACAGAGGAAGGACCGGGCAGCCCAGACAGCCACACCCCAGCCCCACGGCGGCCACGGCCGAGAGGCTGGTACCGACCAGAGAGGCTTCTCCCACGCCTCAGCCGCTTCCCGCGACGGGCATCATGTCTCACGCTAAGGGGGCGTCGCGGCTCCGAGAAATCACATCGCCTGAGCGGGAAACGGAGCCAGAGCTGGGCAGGCCGGGCTCACGCCCAGGGCTTCTGGCCCCGGAGCCACTTCTGCTCTGCCCCATGCGCACGCCTCATCCCTAACACAGCGGCCTGCCGAACCCCAGGGGCCTGAGCTTTGGATTTTAAAAGCTGCATTTTGATAGATCCTCCCTTCCCCCAACGGATGGACGGAGAATGACGTAAACTCCACCTGCAGCACGGCATTCCTGAGCACCTTATATGGACTGTACATTGAACCACCAATCAGCACCTGCCAAATACCCTAAGCCCCCGATTCCTAAGTTCCTAGGTGCCTAACCATGTGCCTTACATGAAACCACCCATCAGCGTGTGCTGAGTGCCCTAAGCCCCGTCCCCTCCTTCCCTCCCCTCAAAGGCGTCTCCACCCGGCACGTGTGCTCTCTTCCTTCCTCCCGGGAGGCAGCCCGGCGGGTCTTCTCCTCTAATGAAGCCTGTGTCCTGGTCCTTCAGACCCTCTGTCTCATCTTTCACATTTCAGCCCGGCCGGTGTGGCTCCGTGGTTGACTGTCGACCTATGAACCAGGAGGTCACGGTTCGATTCCTGGTTGCGGATTCGATCCCCAGTTGGGGGCATGCAGGAGGCAGCCGATCAGTGACGCTTCCCTCTCATCCATGTTCCTACCTCTCCCTCCCTCCCCCTTCCTCTCTCTCAAAAACCAAGGAAGGGAAGGAATAATAAAAGCTGCATTTCAGGGACAGATGGTTCCACCTTCCACTTCACTCCACTTTTCGTTCTGGTCCCGGTGGTCCGTCCTGGGGGGCAGGCAGCTCCTTCCCAACCACAAGCTGTTGGAACTATTTCAAAACCGGCGGCCAGGACGGGGCCGTCCCGGTGTGGTTAAGGGAGCGACAGCCACAGGCCGACGCGGCGATGTCACTGCACTGGGGGAGGGGGACATGCAGCGGCCACAGTCCCCGGGGAGCCACGGGGAGCCCTTCAAACTGGTGCCCGGCCCAGCCGGCCTGGCTCAGGGGGTGAGCATCGACCTATGAACCAGGAGGTCAGGGTTCGATTCCTGATCAGGGCACAGGCCCGGGTTGCAGGCTCGATGCCCAGTAGGGGCCGTGCAGGAGGCAGCCAACCAGTGATTCTCTCTCATCACTGATGTTTCCATCTCTCTCTCCCTCTCCCTTCCTCTCTGACATCAATACAAATATATAATAAAAAACAAACAAACAAACAAAAAAAGGTGCCCAGACGTCCAGGCTGCTCTAGGTGAACCCCCGGGCAGAGCGGGGAATTGCTTTCCTCGCCGGTCAGGCGGCCCGTCAGCCTCAGGTTCCTCTTAACCTGGTCCCTGAGGTCCTGCGAGTGCCGTCCCTTTATCTCTGAACCAAGTGGAGCTCAGAGGGTTCCACGGTCACAGCTGGGAAGAGGTGGGGCAGGGGCGCCATCCACCCTCTGCCCACGACGCAGGCCGCCTCCCAGCCCCCGGCCCCCTGGGGGAGGAACCTGCCTTCTCTCCCCGGGCGCTCGGCCAACCTGGTGCAGGAGCATCAGCAAAGCTTCCTCTTCCAGCACCGAGGACAGACGGACGGACGGACAGACGTCCTCTGTCCCTCCTGGGCTTCCCAACCGCTGCGGTTACATCACAAAAAAGCCTCTCCCTAGAAACTCCGCAGTAACGTGCTGACCCCGGCAACGCCAACGGTGGTCATGGCGGCCTTCCGGCTCGTTGTCGTCGTCATCCTGGTCATTGGTCCAGGTGCCACGATGACCTCACGATCATCACCAGCTCATGGAACACGATCGCACCACCATCTCATCTCATGTAACATGATCTCACCAGCTCGTGTGTCATCTCATGATCATCACCAGCTCATGTATCATCTCATGATCACCAGCTCATGGAACACGATCGCACCACCATCTCATCTCATGTAACATGATCTCACTAGCTCATGTATCATCTCATGATCATCACCAGCTCATGGAACACGATCGCACCACCATCTCATCTCATGTAACATGATCTCACCAGCTCATGTATCATCTCATGATCATCACCAGCTCATGGAACACGATCGCATCATCTCATGATCATCACCAGCTCTGGAACATGATCAAATCATCTCATCTCATGTAACATGATCTCATCAGCTCATGATCATCACCAGCTCATGTATCATGATCATCACATATGTATCACGATGATCTCCTAATCATCTCATGTGTCATGACGAATCCATCATCTCATCTCATGTAACATGATCTCATCATCTCATGTAACCTGATCTCATCATGACCATCATATGTAACATAATCTCATCATCATCTCATGTAATGTGATATCATCACCATCCCCTCAGGCACCCCGATGATCTCATGTATTTATATTAAAGTGTTTCCATCCACTGCATCACCATTTTCCGACGCTCGAGCTGTCCCAGCGAGGTCAGGGGAACCTTTCGTGTTGATCTAGTCGAGGGTTTTTTTGTTTTTTAATCCTCACCTGAGGATATTTTTCCATTGATTTTTTTTTTTTAAGAGATTGAAGGGAGGGGGAGAGACACAGAGAGGGAAACATTGATGTGAGAGAGACACATCAATTGTTTGCCTCCCGCCTGCACCCTGACCAGGGCCGGGATCAAGCCTGCAACCTAAGTACATGCCCTTGACCTGAATCGAACCCGGGACCCTTCAGGCCAAGGGCCGATGCTCTATCCACGGAGCCAAGTCAGCTCGGACTCTAGTTGAGATTTGAAACACAAATAAACGTGAAGGTTCTTAATAAGGACCGCAGCCCGGAGTCTGTGCGGGGCTTCCGACAGGCACGGGCCGTCATACACGCACCCTCCCTCACCGGCTGCGGCTCCGGCCCCCCGCCGCCCCCCCGCCGGAGACTTTCCTCCCGGAGAACAGGACGCGGCGGAGCGCCTGTCTTTTTCTTTTGCCAAAACCAGATTTAAAACAGGGACCTAAAATAAGCAGCCTGGGAATAAAGTTTCTGGAAAGAGCCCAGACTGGGCCGTCAGCGTTATTTATGGGTCCGTGGACGCTGTTCTAAAACCGGCTCCCCCCGCGCCCCCGGCTCAGACACAGCTGGAACCGGTTTCACGAAGGATCCAGACCCGGGAGCTCCGGCGGGGGAGGGACTGGGGAGAAGGGGCAGGTCACCGCCACCACGGACAACACCCGCTCTTCACCCGCTCTTCCCAATTGGAAGCCGGCGGCCTTCCCGGGCCGCAGCTCACCGCCCACGCGGGGGGACGCCGTGCGCGCTCACAGGGACCCGCGAGGCAGCCACGGCCCGTGCCGCCTGGGCTGTGCGAGCTCCTCAGTTTACCTGATTGTCATCTGCAAACACGGACACCGAGGACAAGGCCCAGGGCGTGTAGTTCAAGCAAACGTCACTGGATCGACCAGAACTCAACAGGCCACGGCACAAGCAGGCCACCACCCAGCGCTGCCAGAGGGTAGGACGGGGCGGGACAGGACCCACAGCAATGCAACCACCCTCACGCCACCTCCACCATCTCTCACCACCCCCCCCCGCCCTCCCGCCGCAGGGTGGCTGCCCTGCTGGGCCTCAGACGCGTGCGTCACCGTCCAGGGCGAGGCAAGCCGGCCACGTGTCGCTGCAGTGCCGGGCGTGCTGGGTGCTGAGAACCAGAGGTGCCGAGAGGGGGCATGTGAGCTGAGGCTCCGACAGGTAGGAATTCCCAGAGAAGCAGCAGGGACAGGGAGGTGCCAACCCGGGGAACATGCAGGTGGTGAGGGGGCAGCTGGTGACCCCCAACCTCAGGCTCAGGTGGTGGTGAGGGGGCAGCTGGTGACCCCCGACCTCAGGCTCAGGTGGAGGTGAGGGGGCAGCTGGTGACCCCCGACCTCAGGCTCAGGTGGTGGTGAGGGGGCAGCTGGTGACCCCCAACCTCAGGCTCAGGTGGAGGTGAGGGGGCAGCTGGTGACCCCCAACCTCAGGCTCAGGTGGAGGTGAGGGGGCAGCTGGTGACCCCCGACCTCAGGCTCAGGTGGTGGTGAGGGGGCAGCTGGTGACCCCCGACCTCAGGCTCAGGTGGTGGTGAGGGGGCAGCTGGTGACCCCCGACCTCAGGCTCAGGTGGAGGTGAGGGGGCAGCTGGTGACCCCCCGACCTCAGGCTCAGGTGGAGGTGAGGGGGCAGCTGGTGACCCCCGACCTCAGGCTCAGGTGGTGGTGAGGGGGCAGCTGGTGACCCCCCGACCTCAGGCTCAGGTGGAGGTGAGGGGGAGCTGGTGACCCCCCGACCTCAGGCTCAGGTGGAGGTGAGGGGGCAGCTGGTGACCCCCGACCTCAGGCTCAGGTGGAGGTGAGGGGGCAGCTGGTGACCCCCGACCTCAGGCTCAGGTGGTGGTGAGGGGGCAGCTGGTGACCCCCGGCCTCAGGCTCAGGTGGAGGTGAGGAGGAGCTGGTGACCCCCGACCTCAGGCTCAGGTGGTGGTGAGGGGGCAGCTGGTGACCCCCGACCTCAGGCTCAGGTGGAGGTGAGGGGGAGCTGGTGACCCCCGACCTCAGGCTCAGGTGGAGGAGAGGGGGAGCTGGTGACCCCCGACCTCAGGCTCAGGTGGAGGAGAGGGGGAGCTGGTGACCCCCGACCTCAGGCTCAGGTGGAGGTGAGGGGGAGCTGGTGACTGACGGGGACCCTGCAACCCGGTCCTGCCACACGGCCCGAGGCACCTGCACTTCCTGCACTTCCCCCCACGCCTGCTGCTTCCTACTTCCCGAACTCCGTCCGGAGCTCACTGATCTCCTCCATGTCTCTCCTGGGCCACCCCCTTTGACCTCTGAAACCACTGACCCTACAGGTCACCGCAGAGGTCACCACGGACCGTCTCCAGGCTGCGTGCGTCCAGCCATGGGGTCGGTGAGGTCAAGGTGAGGTCGCCTATGAGGAAGTGAACACTTGTGCCTGTGACGGCCCATAGTCTTTGGTCCCACCCCACATGACGACAGGACAGGACGGCCCGAGGCCTGTGTGCGTGACAACACACCCGCTCCCTCTGCAGGAGATGGCACCACCCACCCGGTGTGCGGTCAGAGGGCAGGCGTGTACGGGACACAGCACACACGTGCACATGCACGCGCACAGCCGCATCCTGATGACCGCTGCGGGCCGAGGAAACAGGCTGGGAGCCACCTGCCGCCGCCGGCGTCTCCCTGTGGGCGCGGCGGAGAGCCAGCCCGGACGGAGGGCACGGAGACCCGCGGGCCGCTAGCCTGTGCTGCTTTAATCTCCGGTCACGGACACCTCTCACAACCGGGCCATGCTTGGGGTGCCTGCCTCCCAGGAAGGCTTGCTTGCATCACCTCTCATACTACGTTTGGGGTGCAGACTCCTTAGGCCGCCCGCAGACCCACACGCCGGTGAGAAGGGCCCAGCCCAGAGCAGCCCAAACCCTCCAAGTACCAGGAGGGCCCCACGCACGGCTCCTGCTGACCTGGGACTCACGGCACCGACCTTGGCGCTGCCTCCAGCTCAGCTTCCTCCCGTGACGAACGGGCGGTCCTGGCTGATAGGGTCCCCCCAGCCACCCACCGGGACCCGATGGTCACTCTTAGCCAGCAGACGAGCGATAGCCCGAATCTCAGACCACATCTCGGCTCGCGGAGGCCAGGCTCCCCCCGCCCCCACTTCCTCAGCGCCGCCACCGCCCTCGTGGAACCTGCCCATGGCCGGCTGGCCCGAGAGGAGCAGGAACAGCTCACTTCCCCGTCCCGGGGCAAGCCGCCCCCAGAAATGACTCTCCCGCACCCCACGAGGACACCCCGCCTCCAGGGTCCTCCCACACGAGCTTTCAGTTCTCAGATGCGAGGTTCCTCTCCCACGTCAACAACGGAGGGACCTTTCCAGAGACAGACAAACATCTCCCCCCCTCTCCCCCCACGTCAGACACACGAGAAATCAGCTCTGCCGTCCAGCGGGGCACCTCCGGACTGGGGCTAAGCAGGGAACCTAGACCAGCACAAGTTCCAGAATAAATACGAACCGGCTTTTTAAACGAGGTCAGACAGCAGGCTCTGGTGATCGAGGAAATTACGGTGGAAACCGTTTCTCAACAAGTGGCTGTCAGAACTACTCTGGGGAAAACAGACCTATCGTGTAAGAAAACGGTCGCTTTGTATGCGTGGGGGGCTTGCTGATGCGTTTTCGGTCCAGTCCATAAAGCTGGGTGTTACATGTGTGTGTACACATGCACACATACACGAGTGTGCACACATGTGCATACGCAAGTGAGTGTTTCGTGTGCAGACATGTGCATGTGTGTGCATACATGTGCAAGTGTGTGTCTCAGCTATACTCTCAGAGGCCAGCAGCTTCAGTGCCACCCACGCACGCAGCTGATTAGCAAACACTCAGGCTCCACCCGGCACCGACTGAGCCCAAACTCTGAGGCGGGGCCGCTGTCTGTGTTTAAACCAGGACCGCGGGCACCGGGTCCCTGACAGGTCAGACCGCCGCTCTGAGGCAGGCGTGGGCAGGCGTGTGGGTCCCGGTCGGACAGTAAACACCGTTCTTGGCTCAAGGGCTTCCGAAGCGCAGCGGCTGCTCCAGGCACCTCGATTCCTGTTTGAGGAACCGTGTACCCTCACACAGCAGGACAGTGCGTCACACACCGCCGACACCTGCAGAGTAAGCCCATCTCCGCAACGTGAGAGGGCGGTGAGCACAGACAGCGGACATAACAACGTACATGCACACATATATTCACACACACATGCACACACATGCACACACACGGATGGTTGGACACCACGACTCCCGCAGAAACACTTCTAAAGTGTCAACACCTCAACTCACCTCTGTAACTGCACGCCCAGAAAAAGGGGACTTAGTCAACCCAAGACTTTGTATGCAAATATGCATGACCCCTGGACACAGACAGGGCCGGGGCCGGGCCTCCCTCACTCACAGTGACCAGCCGGGGCCTCCCTCACTCAGTGACCAGCCGGGGCCTCACTCACAGTGACCAGCGGCGGCCGGGCCTCGGGGGCGGTGCTGCCCACGGAGCAGCCGGGAGGCACTCACCCAGCCCGGAGATGTTGATGGCCTTCACGGACTTCTTCATCTTGTACAGCACCATCCGGTCCACGTCCAGAGCCTGAAACGCAGAGGAGACGCATCAACGCGGGTTTGGGCTCCGGTCACGGCTACCGGGGGCGGCATGGGAGGGCCACCCGAGGCCGCCGCGGCTGCCGCGCAGGACAAATCCCGTGTGGTGTGAGGGTGGGGCCGCCCTCACCGCGGACCCCTCCCGCGCCTCGCCCGCCTGAAGCGTGTGAGCGGCCCCTGCACACACCACCTGCCGGACTCGGCCTTCCGCAGAGAACCCGGTCCCTTGGCCCAACCCCACGGCCGACCCTCCGTTCCCCCTGGGAACCGGCACGGCACCGGGCCGGGCCTGGGCTCCGGGGAACGCCGTGGGCAGGGGTACGGCTGGAGTGCGGGGGCGGACTGCCACGTCAGCCCACCCAGGACGCCACCTGGTACAGCGCCCCCTCCCCCGGCCAGGGAGGCAGAAAGGCCCACACGGATCCTTGCTCGTTGGCTCGGAAGGCGTGCTCCCCAGCCCTGCCAAGCCTCAGTCCCTCCCAGAGCGGGAGGAACAAACCCTGCTTTGCAAGGGCGACTGGTGACACAGACACACTTAGTGTTTCACACTCAGCAGGCGTTGACAGACTGGCCACCAGCGGCGGCGGCACTCAGCGGGCCCCGGTGGAGGTGTGCAAACGCCAGGTGCCCAGTGACGCAGGCTCGGAGGGTTACTACAGCTCCGCGTCCGCAAAGGAGGTGGGAGAACCTGCCTTCCCACCCAGCTAACCCACGGAGGCAGGCGGGCCCCTCCGAGCTGGGCCGGAAGGGAGGCCACAGTGTCCGTGGGACAGGGACCCCGACCACAGGGCTCTTGACGGACGAAGCGACGCCCTGCAGGGCAGAGCCTGGCGTCTCCGGGCACGGCTAACAGCACCGATTTCTCTTCGTGCGTTTTGGCCGTAACATTTTGCAGTGCCGCTCGCCTGTAACAGAGCCCCTGCCACCCACACGGGCTCTGGGCTCCAGCCCCCGGAGTCACCTCCCGAACCCTCACTCAGCGGCATAGGAAGTCCTGGTTCTAGCACAACGACTTTTTATATATACACACTAGAGGCCCCGTGCACGAAATTTGTGCACAGGTAGGGTCCCCAGGCCTGGCCGGCGATCAGGGCCTTCCTTTGTCCCGCACCACCCCCTGGTGGTCAACGAATGTCATAGCAAGCAATCAAACTCCTGGTCTTCTGGTCGAACTCCCGCGGGGACAATTTGCATATTAGGCTTTTATATATATGTATAGAGAGAGATATATTAATTGTTTGATTTCAGAGAGGAAGGGAGAGGGAGAGAGAGAGACTAGGAAACATCAGTGATGAGAGAATCCTGGATCGGCTGCCTCCTGCACGCCCCACACTGGGGATCGAGCCCACACCCTGGGCATGTGCCTTGACCGGGAATCAAACTTTGACCTCCGGGTTCATAGGTCGACACTCAACCACTGAGCCCTAAATAGGCCGAAGAGGTGGCCTTGCTTGTTTCGGGGGCGCCTGTACAGCTGAGAAGAAACGGGGGAGAAGCCAAATGCCCGACCTGGGGGACGACCCGCCAACGACAGGCACCCGGCGGGCTGGATTCCGACGGCAGCGGCGGAGCTTCCACTCGGCGAGGACGGCGGGCGGAGGGCGGACAGGCCGGGACTGTGAAGGGGCCGTGTTGTCAGGAGCCCCCAGTGCCACCGCCCTCCCTGGACCCGTCCCCGCACTCGGCAGCGGTGAACGCCCGAGACACAGAGCAGGAGACAGGGAACCGAGGCTCCTAAAGACCCCACGTTGGTGTTCGGGGCGAGGCCTGGGAGCCGACAATGGAGGTGAATGCACCAGCAGCACGGAAGGCCCCCCAGTGCCCGCCCTGGTGCTGTTCCCGGGGGAGACGCCGGCAGGACGCCCGCCTGGGTCCCCAGACGCCTCCTCACTCCGGCTCTGCCCCCGGGACTGAGTGCGGAGCTCAGACGCAGGGCAGGAAGCGGCCGTCCCGGGGGGATCATCGCAAACAAACAGGGACCTGGCGGCAGGAGGTGCTCCCTGGGCACCGAGGGAAGTGGGAGGAGGAGGGGCGGCCCCCACGCTGGGCCGGACCCGGAAGCCCCGCCGGCCGGGGTGCAGGAGCCGCAGCGGAGGCTGGGAGGTGACCTTCGGCTGGGGGTGAGGTCAGCCCCAGAAGACAATGGGGCAGACGCAGGCGCTTTCCCCAGGGAACAGGATCGAGCCACGTGAACGCCCCACGGGATGTGCCCGGGGGGGAAGAGACGTGGGAGAGCGGCTTCTTTCCTTTCTAAGTCTGTTTTTACTGACTGCAGAGAGGAGGGGAGACGGAGAGAGATGATCACCCGGGGAGCCGCCGGCCAGGCCCCTGCCTTCTCCAACAGGCAGTGCGGGCGTCAGCTCGCCGGGACACTCGGGTCACCGGGGGCGCGGAAGGCGGCCGTGCTTGTGACGCCCCGGACAGCCAGCGTGGGACGCAGAGCCCTGGCCTCCACGCGGAGAGCCCGCTCTGCCGGCCTCTGCTCCCTCCGCCGCCAGCCGCCCCTCCTTCCCATCAGCCGCCCCTTGACCGCGGGGCCTGGACTCCAGGGCCGCTGAGCCAGCTCCTCCGCTGACCTCGGCTCCTGGATGGGGTCCAGGCGGCGAGTGGCCGAAGTCCGGCCTCGGATAAGTGGGCACGATGAAGCCGAAGAGCCGGGGACACGTCGCCGCGAGGCTCTCAGCGTGTGGAGGGGGGCGGGACTGTGGCCGGACGTGCGGTGTCCCGGATCCGCGCCTTGAGCGCAGGTGGAGGAAGGAGGAGAGAGAGGAGCGGCGACAGGAACTGGGTGCGTGTGCAGGAACAACGGGGACAGCTCCCACCCACCGGCCAGCTGCCCTGCCTGGTCCTGGCCCGGGGCCCTCTGAACGCCGATCTGACTCGGTGACAGCATCATCCCCACATTTCAGACAGGATGCTGAGACCCGGGGGCGCCTGGGAGACGGAGGCACGAGGCAGTGAGCAGCCCGGTGGGACGCGAACCCTGGGACACAGGCACCAGGGCCCATCCGCGTCCCTCCGCCCGGCCTCACGGCCTCACACGCCTCTGCGGGAACCAATCCCAGCGCGCAGCAACGACCGGAGTGTCACCAAAAGGTGGGCGAAGCTTGGGCGGCTCGACAAGGGTGAGCCACGTGTGTAGTTTCCCTGTTGGAAACGGCTCAACCGCACTTCCCCCTAAACCTGAATAGGATAATCGTTTGCCGCCAGACAGCTCAGGGCATTTCATTGCCTCCTGTTGGCCGAACACCTGAACAGCTGTAGGCTGTTCCCCAATCTGACAATGCCCTTGGATGCCCTACCCTTTGAAGGGTATTATCTCCACCTTGCCTTGGGACAGATTGTGTTAATAGAAGCAGGGTCCTCAGTCGAGGGAGGAGTCTTCCGTTCCTTCTGCGGGAAGCTCCTCTGACCCCCAAAGCCTGTCAAAGCTATCTTTCGTCTCCGGACTCTGGAATCATCTACGCTTCAGCCCCTTCTCCGGAATGCTGAGCCCTGTGTGCGGCTGGGACAAGAACCCCGGCACAGCTTGTAACCGGCGCCCCAGCAAGCCCACCGATGCACTCCGGTCAAAAGCAAGGGCCAGCCCGGCCGGGGGGCTCATTGGCTGAGCGTCGACCCATGAGCCAGGGGGTCACGGTTGGATTCCCGGTCAGGGCACAGGCCTGGGTTGCGGGCTTGATCCCCAGTGGGGGGCGTGCGGGAGGCAGCCGATCGATGGTTCTCTCTCATCACTGATGTTTCTCTCTCTCCTCCTCCTTCTCCCTTCCTCTCTGAAGTCAATAAAAATATATTTAAAAAACAAAACCCAGGTCCAAGGCCAACGTCCTGTCAGGCAGGCGAACAGCTGACACTGACTGACCACCGGGTGCCGGTGAGGACCGAGCTCGCGGGAGACTCCCCGGGCCCCCGGGGATCTGGCACCCTCCCCAGACGGCATCTCCTTGGCAACGGGCGAGTCAGCCTCGTTAGCTGAGGAGCAGAGAGTTCACCCTCATCAAGGTTTCCAGCTGCTCCCTCCCCAATGCCAAGTCCAGGCGGCCGGGGCCCTGGAAGCTCACGGGCAGGCCAGCTGCTGCCAGGCAGCTCCCGTCCCCGGTGACCAGGCCTTTTCCGAGCAGGCGCTCTGGCGTGGGAAGACCGGGCTCTGCGTGCTCGCCATCAGGCCGAGCGCCTGGAATCTCTATTTTAGAAAATATATTTTTAGTCCTAACCGGTTTGGCTCAGTGGATAGTGCGTCGGCCTGGGGACTGAAGGGTCCTGGGTTCGATTCCGGTCAAGGGCATGCACCTTGGTTGCAGGCACATCCCCAGTAGGAGGTGTGCAGGAGGCAGCTGATCGATGCTTCTCTCTCATCGATGTTCCTAACTCTCTCTCCCTCTCCCTTCCTCTCTGTAAAAAAAAAAAAAAAAAAAAAAAAAAATCAATAAAATATACATTTAAAAATTTATTTTTATGGATTTCAGAGAGGAAGGGAGAGGGAGAAAGAGAGAGGGAGACATCAATGATGAGAGAATCACCAATGGGCTGCCTCCTACTGGGGATCGAGCCCATAACCTGGGCGTGTGCCCTGACCGGGCACTGAACCGTGACCTCCTGGTTCGTAGGCCGACGGTCAGCCCCCGAGTCCCCCCGGCTGGGTGGAGCCTCTATTAATGACGACCACCCTGTTGTTATTACTCCTGGACCTGACCTGCTGCAGGTGGCACTGACCAGGCAGCATCGCACGGCCTCCTCCTGCCCGCCCGCCGAGCGGGAGGCAGAGCGACCGCGGCCGCTACCAGGCGCCGGTGGCAGGTCACACCCGGCCCAGGCCGTGCCGATCAGCGCCGGCAGGTGCCCCGAGTGCCAGCTGCAGGCCCGTGACTCGCGCGCCCACCTGCCGCGTGCACGGCAGCAGCTTAACCCTCTGAAGCACCGAGCTCACCCCGGTCTCCCCCGAGGCCGACAGAGGACCTCCTCACACTTCCCCTCCTCTCGCCACACACCCCGATGACACCTACATAACCCATGAAATCCATCTCCCGCGCCCGCCGGCCTGGCTCAGGGGTTGAGTGTTGACCTATGAGCCAGGAGGTCAGGGTTCAATTCCCGGTCGGGGCACAGGCCCGGGTTGTGGGCTCCGTCCCTAGTGTGGGGCGTGCGGGAGGCAGCCGATCAGCGACTCTCTCTCGTCACGGATGTTTCTCTCTCCCCCTCCCCCTTCCTCTCTGAGATCACTAAAAATAGACATATTTTTACATCCACCTCCTGCTCGATCCACGAGCACTAAGGGGTGCCTGGCCGAGTTTTCGGGGCGCAGTCAGGAAGCATCGTCTACCCTGTGGCACCGCCTGAGAGACCCTGTTAGTGCTTCTGTCCCCGAACCACGCACCCGTCAGAGCCCTCGAGGCAGAAGAGCCGCCCCTCCCGCCAGGGGAGCTGCAAGCTGAGCCGGGAGCCGGGAACCACAGCCACAGCCCGTCCTGAGAAGGGCTCTCTGCTCCCTCCCCCGCAGGGAGCGCCCCGGCTGGCGGGAGGGTTTCACACCCGCCCTGCCTGTGTGGATCCACACTCACTGCTCCTCCAAGATCAAGCGCCCGCGCTTACCCCTAGAGCGCAGGGGTCGGCAAACCGCGGCTCTCGAGCCACATGCGGCTCTTTGGCCCCTTGAGTGTGGCTCTTCCACAAAATACCACGGCCTGGGCGAGTCTGTTTTGAAGAAGTGGCGTTAGGAGAAGTTTAAGTTTAAAAAATGTGGCTCTCAGAAGGAATTTCAATCGTTGTCCTGTTGATATTTGGCTCTGTGGACTAACGAGTTTGCCGACCACAGTCCTAGCGTAATCCAGGCTTGTTGAGGGACTCTACGTGTGAAGCCTGAATATAATCAAAGATCTGTATTGACGAGTTTATACAAAAGAAATGTTCCCAGCCCTAGCCGGTGTGGCTCAGTGGATAGAGCACGGCCTTCGGAATGAAGGGTCCCGGGTTCAGCTCCCGGTTGAGGGCACGAACCTCGGCTGCAGGCTCAACCCACACGAACATTTCTCTGTCTCTCGCTGTCCCTGCCCCCTAAAAACCCACAGAAAACATCCTCGGGTGAGGACTCACAGCAGCGAAACAGGAAGCAAGAGAAATGCTCCCACCATTTCCCAAAAGGAAGCTTCCGGGCCACGCGTCATCAACACGGACCCACGTGCACCTCCTTCCGCGTCATCAACACGAACCCACGTGCACCCCCTTCCGCGTCATCAACACGGACCCACGTGCACCCCCTTCCGCGTCATCAACACGGACCCACGTGCACCCCCTTCCGTGTCATCAACACGGACCCTCGTGCACCTCCTTCTCATCAACACGGACCCACGTGCACCTCCTTCCGCGTCATCAACACGGACCCACGTGCACCTCCTTCCGCGTCATCAACACGGACCCACGTGCACCTCCTTCCGCGTCATCAACACGGACCCACGTGCACCTCCTTCTCATCAACACGGACCCACGTGCACCTCCTTCCGCGTCATCAACACGGACCCACGTGCACCCCCTTCCACGTCATCAACACGGACCCACGTGCACCTCCTTCTCATCAACACGGACCCACGTGCACCTCCTTCCGCGTCATCAACACGGACCCACGTGCACCTCCTTCCGCGTCATCAACACGGACCCACGTGCACCTCCTTCCGCGTCATCAACACGGACCCTCGTGCACCTCCTTCTCATCAACACGGACCCACGTGCACCTCCTTCCGCGTCATCAACACGGACCCACGTGCACCTCCTTCCGCGTCATCAACACGGACCCACGTGCACCCCCTTCCGCGTCATCAACACGGACCCACGTGCACCTCCTTCCGCGTCGTCAACACGCACCCACGTGCACCTCCTTCTCATCAACACGGACCCACGTGCACCTCCTTCCGCGTCATCAACACGGACCCACGTGCACCTCCTTCCGCATCATCAACACGGACCCACGTGCACCTCCTTCCGCGTCGTCAACACGCACCCACGTGCACCTCCTTCTCGTCAACACGGACCCACGTGCACCTCCTTCCGCGTCATCAACACGGACCCACGTGCACCTCCTTCCGCGTCGTCAACACGGACCCACGTGCACCTCCTTCCGTGTCATCAACACGGACCCACGTGCACCTCCTTCCGCGTCATCAACACGCACCCACGTGCACCTCCTTCCGCGCCATCAACACGGACCCACGTGCACCCCCTTCCCGCGTCATCAACACGAACCCACGTGCACCTCCTTCCCGCGCGGGGAACACACTTGGCTGGTCTTTGGACACACGGCTTCCCGGGAGGGCCGCGCCGGAGCGTTCTCGGCAACGAGCCTGAGGACGAGGAAGTCCGTGTGAGCCCCGGTCGCCGGCGGACCCAGGGACAGGCGCGTCCTGCCCGAGTCAGTCCCGCTCACAGCAAACCCGCGCCCGCCTCTCTCGGCGGAAACACGCCTCCTTCTCCAGCCCCTACTTGCCCGCAACACGGGGTCCATCTACCTTTGATTTTTCCGGCGAACTAGGTCTCCAAAGCATTTTAATTAACTCATCGGCATGACATACACGGAGCAGATACCGCTACACAAACATGTAACAGCTCCTTCTCCGGTCCCGTCACCTCCTCCACGGGAGAGCCTGTGCCGGCGGGTGCGCTCCGGGAACAGCGCGCGTCGTGAACCACCGCTCGCGGCTGTGCGAAGGCCAGGCGTTCCGGTTCTCCGACACCGACCCGCACGCCTCTGTTCACGCCGGCGCCCTCTCTCCACCAACCCCTCACGGCGCCCGGCATTCAGGGGAGGCCGAACTAAAGCAACGCTCTGGAGCGAAATGTGATTCTATGTCACCGGGCCTCGGTTACGTACACGCCACACACGCCATTCACGCCGGAGCTGACGCTCGCCAAGTCTCACACCGGATGGTCTGAACACGGGTACGTCTCACCGGACAGTCATCGCAGATTCAAAAGCTGCACCCACGCTCGGCTGGTGTGACTAAATGGTTGAGTGTTGACGTAGGAGCCAGGGTTCAATTCTCGGTCAGGGCAGAAGCCGGGGGTGCGGGCTCGATCCCCAGTAGGGGGCGTGCAGGAGGCAGCCGGTCCATGATTGTCTCTCATCGCGGATGTTTCTATTTCTCCCTCCCTCTCCCTTCCTCGCTGAGATAAAAAAAAAAAAAAAGCTGGTCCCCAACCTCATGCCGCTCCAGAGAGGAAGGAAGAAAAGGAAGAGAGGTTAGCCCGGCCGCTGTAGCTCAGCTGGTTGAGTGCTGACCTCAACCAACCGAGGTCACTAGTTTGATTCCCGGTCAGGGCACACGCCTGGGTTGTGGGCTCGATCCCCAGTGTGGGGCGTGCAGGAGGCAGCCGGTCCATGATTCTCATCATGGATGTTTCTCTATCTCTCTCTCTCTCTCTCTCTCTCTCCCGGCCTCTCTCTGAAAAAATAAAAATAAAAAAATCAATAAAAACATTTAACTTAAAAAAAGAAAGAAAGAAAAGTTGTAGCCGGAAAGAAAACAGGGACGAGAGATAAAATGGGGGCCAGCTGCGGGGTCCCTCCAGGCGTCTATCCGGGTTTTCCGAGGAGCCGCAGGCCTGGGGTCCCCTCCTGCTGACAGCCATCGCCTCCAGCTCTTCCCCCAAAGGCCCCAGAAAGAAGCCACACTCCACCCGACCCAGGATCCGACCCAAGATGCTCCTTCCGGGTGAGGCGCAGGCTGCCAGGCTGCTCCAGCGCCGACCACGCACGGACAGCACCCGACCGCCGAGGGGGCGTCCGTCCGCCCAGAAGAGGGTGGGGAGCCGCGGCCGGAGGGCCGCAGGCCGCCGTACAGCTCAGTGCCAGCCTCAGTGCGTTTGCTCAGCAAACATGAGTCAGCGGGATGTGGGGCTCCGGGCGGATGTGGGGCTCCGGGCGGGCGAGGCGCCAGACAGCCTCAGCCAGAGACGGAACCCGCCCTCCCTGCCGCCCCGGCCGCTCAGATCCTATCTGCAAACCAGCACAGCACGCTCCGGGGAGGGCAGGCCAGCGCCACGCCCATCGGTACGGTCTGGCCGGGGAAGTAAAGCTTCATTCCAGCACAGCTCACACCGCTGGCCTCACTTCCGAGACCAGACACACACACACACACACACACACCCCGAGCACCTGTGAAATATACATCGCACCCTCTCTCCTTTCATCCCCGGAAGAAACAGGGCAAAGAGCCTGGCTGGGGTTGCTCAGTGGTTGAGCATTGTTGACCTAGGAACCAGGAGGTCAGGGTTCGATTCCCAGTCAGGGCACCTGCCCGGGTTGTGGGCTCCATCCCCAGTGGGGGTTGTGCAGGAGGCAGCCGGTCAGTGATTCTCTCTCATCATTGATGTTTCTCTCTCTCTCCCTTTCTCTCTGAAATCAACAAAGAGATATAAAGTTAAAATAAGATAAAAAGAAACAGGGCTAAGGAAGGTTCACCGACTTGCCCAGAAACACAGAAATCCCAGAGTGAGGTCCGGTTTGAGATTCACGTGTGTCCCTCCGGTAACGAGATCCGCAGCCTGTCTCCGATGCCCCCCTAAACCTTAACGTATCACGGCCCTAACGCCCGCCACCAGGGACCCTCTCTGCCGGCCCGGCCCTGCGCCCGCTCTTCTGCCTGATGGATTCACCCGTGGGGATCAAGGTGTCACTCCTTTGCTCCTCCCTTTCCTTGATTCGGCGGAGAGTCTGGCAGGAAGCAGGTGCGGTCTGGCTGCGGGCTGAGCTGGGAATGCACACGTCCCCCGTGGGCTGGACGGTCGGCACAGAATGGGAATGGCGCCCGGTTAACGGCAGGTGGAATGGAATTCCCGTCTCTTCCCTTCCCAGGAGCCCCGCCAGGCCCTCACTGGTAGAATGGAGGGAGCGTGCCGACACCGTTGGCTGTCAGGAGAAGGAAGAGGTCGTACGGGTGCCGTGTCCGGCGTACACGAAAGGCCGCCAGGTTTGCGGCCACCGTCCCCCCCCCACAGGCCTTCCCGCTCCTCAAAACACAATGAAGTGCCCGGCCGGCGTGGCTCCGTGGTTGAGTGTCGACCTGTGAACCAGGAGGTCGTGGTTCCACTCTGGCCAAGGGCACAGGCCTGGGTTGCGGGCTCGACCCCCAGTAGGGGGCGTGCGGGGGGCAGCCAATCAATGACTCACGCCCATTATCGGTGTTTCTCTCTCTCCCTTCCTCTCTGAAATCAATAAAAATACAACGACGTGACCCAGAGGCCAGCAGGGTGCTGTGCACACGGACCAGAAACAGGAGCAGCCCTTCCCGCCCGTGACCACTGTCCGCTCCGAATGGACGGCCGAACCAGGACGTGCGGACGGCGCTCCTCAGATCCCAGCAGGAGGGCACGGCCTCTGTGCTCACCTGTGCGCACGGCTCCCTCCCCCCTCCCCGTGGCTCCCTCCCCCCCCCAGGGCGGCTCCCACCCCCTCAGGGTGGCGCAGCATGAGAAACGCGACGTGTCAACAAGCCCAAACGCGGAAAAGCTGCCGACAACATGGAACCCCCTTCATGACGGAGACGCTCGCAGCCTGGAGCGGGGAGGCATCTGACAAAGGCAGGCGTGTCACCTGGGTCACCTGGTGCTGGCCCGGAGGTCAGAGGTCAGCACCCACAGGAACGCCCCCCCCTCCCGGGGCTGCTGGGCGGCCGGGGGCGCCAGAGAGCCAGGACAGGAGGGGAAGGCACACGGACCGGAAGGAAGGAGGCAGCCGCCAGGCACAGATGACAGGGCCGTCCACGCAGAAAACACGAAGGAATTGACCACAAAAAGCCGCCACCGCCACCGAGTGAGTGTCCAGCGGGAGGGACGTGGGCGGCGGCGACGCCTGACAGCTCGACCGTGACGGCGTCCCGGCTCCTGGGACCCAGTCTTCACGCCGGCCCGTGAGAGGTCAATACACGAGAGAACAGGGAACAGGGACTGGACCGCCGGCTCAGCCCCACACGCTTACACACACACGCTTACACACACACACACACATGCGCTTACACACACACACACACTTACACACGCTGCACTTAGACCTGAAACACGCAAGCCCTGCGGTTTCCCGTCTCGGGGAATCTGCCTCGGAACTCGGGAGGCCCGGGAGGGAGGCCTCGGTAACGGGGCCGCAAGCCTCCTCCCGAGGGGGACGGAGCGCAGGGACTCCGGCCGCAGCCCCCGAGGCTGCACACCCCGGACGCGGGTTCCGGACCCTGAGGTCGGCCCTGAGGCTGCAGGCTCCGGGCTCCCGGTCCAGCCGCTGGGGCTCCCGGCGGGGCACGGAGGTGGCGTCAGACACAGAACACGCGGGGATCCGTGTGAGAGATCGCGGCGGCCCACGGGGAGCAGACCTGGTGAGCGCCGCCCGACCAGGCTCCTCACCCGCACCGCCCCGCCCCGCCGTGGGGGAGGGAAGCCACAGGGAGCACACGCGGCCCACGGAACCACAAGGCAGACAGTGCCGCTCGCCCATAACTTCCTCCTCTCCTTTCTTTTTATTGACTTCAGAGAGGAAGGGAAAGGGAGGGAGAGAAACATCAATGACGAGAGAGAATCACGGATCGGCTGCCTCCTGCACACCCCACACGGGATCGAGCCTGCAACCCGGGCCTGTGCCCTTGACCAGAATCGAACCCGGGATCCTTCCGTCTGCAGGCCGAGGCTCTATCCACTGAGCCACACTGGCTAGTCGCCCGTTGACCGTTCATGTTGGAATAAATACACTTTCAAAGTCCAGCTGTGCGGGAGGCGGCCCGTCTACTGGTTCTTCTCAAGACAGCCGCTCCCCACGCCGGCAGCACCGTGAGCCCTACTGTGCGCTTTCCTGGTCACACTGGACAGTCCGTCCTGTCCGGGTGCTCCGAGCCCAGCCTCCCTCGCTCAGCAGACGGGCCCAGCGACGCTCCCCCCTCCCACGCCCCCCCCCCGCCCCGCTCCTCCCCGCCCCCCCACCCCCTCCAGAAGGGACGCAGTCACGTGCGAGGCACCAGGAAGGCCCAGGCCAGCTCCGGACGGAAGCTGAAACGCCTCCATCTACACACGTCAGAGCAGCCTCAGCGAGGAGGCGCACGAAGCAGGGGATCCCCTGCCTTTCCTTCCTTACACCCCACCCACGCAGCCAGACTCACCCCTGCCTCAGCCAGAGCCAGGCCTGGAGCCGGCTCCCTCCCGCCGGTCTCTGGGAGCCGGTCCTCCCCCACTCCCCCTCCGGCCCAGGTGGTGCGGAGCACTCGGAGAAGGCGCTGGGAGCAGGTGTCTGTTTCCTGAGGGCGCACCACCCGCCCCGAGAGGCGGGCCGCCCGGCTGCTGCTCATAGGACGCCCTGCCAGCAGCGCTGTCTGGGCCCCGCCCACACCCCCCGCCACCCCCTGCACCCCGAACGTGGAGCAGCCAGCTGTTTGGTCAGAAGGCCGTCTAACTCAGGTTCAAACCCATGCCGGCCGGCGTGGCTCAGTGGCGGAGCGTTGACCGGGAAGCAAGAGGTCGCCGGTTCAGTTCGATTCCCGGTCAGGGCACAGGCCCGGGTTGCGGGCTCGATCCCCAGTGGGGGGCGTGCGGGAGGCAGTGGGTCCACGATGTTGTCCCTCGCTCATGAATGTTTCTATCTCTCTATCCCTCTCTTTCTAAAAACCAATTAAAAAACAAACAAATAAATAAATAAAACGCAGACCCCACCTCGGAGCTGATTAATCCCGCCAGGCCAGTCTGGAGCGGCCCACAGATCCCCGCCGACAATTAACAGAAGGGCAGTGCCCGGGGGCACGCGTAGCCGGTGGTCGGCAAACCGCGGCTCTCGAGCCACTTGTGGCTCTCTGGCCCCTTGAGTGTGGCTCTTCCACAAAACACCACGGCCTGGGCGAGTCTGTTTTGAAGAAGAGGCATTAGAAGAAGTTCAAGTTTAAAAAATGTGGCTCTCCAGAGAAATGTCAATCGTTGTCCTGTTGGTATTTGGCTCTGTTGACTGATGAGTTTGCCGACCACTGGGCTAGGCAGTGCAGCAAAACACCTGGAGACACTCAGCTCAGGGGAGCCGGACGTGAGGTGGGGCGGGGGGGGGCACCCATCGCCCAAGCCCCTCCCTCCACACGTCCCCAGACAGGATGCGTCCCATCAGTGAGCCACAGAAACCAGGCACTTCTAGAACCCACTGGAAGGAAGGTGTGGGAGAGCACGTGGAAGGAAAGAACAAAGAGGCCAGCGCAGAGCTCAGCGCCTTCGCGGGCAGGAGTGCGCTCTGCGGGGCCTGGACGCCTGGCCCAGAGTGGGTGAGCCTGCAGCCTGCAGCCCCGCCCCGCCCCCTGCTCAACGGAGTCCACCCCACGGACCACGGCACCCCGAGCAGACCCACCTTCCTGCACCTCCATGCCCACCCAGCTGCCCAAACCCCGGCTTTCTAACTGGAGAGCCCCAGCTTGTGGGCGGGGCCTGCTTCACAGCTGGGGAGTCACGCCCCCCCCCCCCCCGGGCTTCCTAGGGCCGCAGGAAGGAGCAGGAAGGAGCAGTTGTGGGGCACTCAGCACCCCTGACCTTGAATTGGTGTCATCTGTGTACTCCCAGCCTCCCTCCGCCGCCCTGCAGCAGCAACAGCTGCCACCAGCCCCCCCCCAGGCCGCAGGCTCCGTGCTCAATGCTCTACCTCCACCTTCTCACTTAATTCTCACGCCAATCCTGTCCCCAGGAGGTCAGGTACGGATTCAAGAAGCTCAAGGTGAGGATGCTGAGGGCCGGCGTGCAGTGACGAAAAGCGGGGGCTCAAGAGCCAGGCTGGCCCAGCTGGCGGGGCTCAGTGGTTGAGCGTCGACCTATGAACCAGGAGGTCACGGTTTGATTCCTGGTCAGGGCACAGGCCTGGATTGTGGGTTCGATCCCCAGTAGGGGGTGTGCAGGAGGCAGCCGATCAAGGATTCTCTCATCATTAATGTTTCTCTCTCTCTCTCCCTTCCTCTCTGAAATCAATAAAAAGACATTAGCCCTAGCCGGTTTGGCTCAGTGGATAGAGCGTCGGCCTTCGGAGTGAAGGGTCCCAGGTTCGATTCCGGCCAAGGGCACATGCCCAAGTTGTGGGCTCGATCCCCGGCAGGAGGCATGCAGGAGGCAGCCGATCCATGATTCTCTCTCATCATTGATGTTTCTATCTCTCTCTCCCTCTCCCTTCCTCTCTAAAGTCAATAAATATATTTAAAAATAAAAAAATAAAAAGACATTAAAAAAAAAAACAAACAGCCAGGCAGGGGCTGACACGCTAGCTGCGTGTCCCGGCTTCCTCTTCTTTAAACACGGGGCCACACGGCGCCTGCCCCCGGGGTGTCACAGGACTAAGTACGTGTAACTCCTGTGGAGCACACGGCCTGGCGCACAGGGAAGCCCTGGGTAAGCGGCTGTTACGTAAACAGCTCGTCTGCCCGGGGCCGCACGGGTACGGGTGGGTAACGTCGGGTCCGCGTCCAGGCCCAACTGTTCCCACAGCAGAGGCCACCCATCCCGGGGGCTGAGGAGGAACGCACACGCCTCCCGGCTGCCACACACACTGCAGCCGCGCCAGCGAGAGACACGTGAAGAAAGTACAGAAACCTGTTTGAGAGAGAGGACCGACACGAGAGCGAGCGGGGCCTGCAGGAACACGCGAACACACACACACACACACACACACACACACACACACCACGACCGCCTCTCAGCGGGGGGCTCTGTGACCTGGGAGGACTTAACGTGCACAAGTGAATTCCCACAACACGCTACACAGGGGAAGACACGGGGGAAGTCAGGTGACCGACAGCTGGGAAGCAGGGCTTCTCAATTCCTCATGTCCGATAGGCTCTTCAAGGCCCCCCCCCACACACACACACCGCCCCCCACCCCCCCCCACAATACCGGCCTCCGTTAGCGCTGTCACAGGCACAGGCTCGCTCTCGCCACCGCAGCCCTGGGGGCCTAACCTCCCACCTCTGGGTCCATAATTAGATGACGGCCTCAAAGCCGGTTCTGAAGGTTCTGAATCTACCGAGAAACCCCCTCGGTCCCGCTGAGAACACACGGCGCTCAGGTGGCCAGCATTCCTTTCCCATGAAGCAGCGAGTGGAGACCCACAGGTGATCCGGAGCCCTGCTGGGGACGGAGCCGGAAGGAGACCGCAGCCGGGCGCACGGGCCCCTCCTCCAGAGGGCCAGGCCCTGGCGGGACCCGTCCACCCTCACCGCGGCTTCCGACCGACCGAGCCACTCAGACACTTCCCTGCTTTCTTAGGGGTCAGCACCCACTAATTCAGCTTCTCAAACAGTGTCTTCTGAGAATCACGTCTCTTTCTATGGCCAGAGAAACAAGGTCTCTGTACACCAGTCAGTCACACCAGCGGCCAGAGAAACCAAGTTCCCATTAACCAGTCTCACCAGCGGCCAGAGAAACCAAGTTCCCATTAACCAGTCCCACCAGTAGCCAGAGAAACAAAGTTCCCATTAACCAGTCCCACCAGCGGCCAGAAAAACAAAGTTTCCGTTAACCAGTCCCACCAGTAGCCAGAGAAACAAAGTTCCCATTAACCAGTCCCACCAGCGGCCAGAGAAACAAAGTTCCCATTAACCAGTCCCACCAGCGGCCAGAGAAACAAAGTTCCCGTTAACCAGTCCCACCAGCGGCCAGAGAAACAAAGTTCCCGTTAACCAGTCTCACCAGCGGCCAGAGAAACCAAGTTCCCATTAACCAGTCACACCAGCGGCCAGAGAAACAAAGTTCCCGTTAACCAGTCCCACCAGCGGCCAGAGAAACAAAGTTTCCATTAACCAGTCACACCAGCAGCCAGAGAAACCAAGTTCCCATTAACCAGTCACACCAGCGGCCAGAGAAACAAAGTTCCCGTTAACCAGTCCCACCAGCAGCCAGAGAAACAAAGTTTCCGTTAACCAGTCCCACCAGCAGCCAGAGAAACAAAGTTTCTATAAACCAGTCCCACCAGCAGCCAGAGAAACAAAGTTTCTATAAACCAGTCACACCAGCGGCCAGAGAAACAGTGTTTCCATTAACCAGTCTCACCAGCGGCCAGAGAAACAAAGTTCCCATTAACCAGTCCCACCAGCGGCCAGAAAAACAAAGTTTCCGTTAACCAGTCCCACCAGCGGCCAGAGAAACAAAGTTCCCATTAACCAGTCCCACCAGCGGCCAGAGAAACAAAGTTCCCATTAACCAGTCCCACCAGCGGCCAGAGAAACAAAGTTCCCGTTAACCAGTCTCACCAGCGGCCAGAGAAACCAAGTTCCCATTAACCAGTCACACCAGCGGCCAGAGAAACAAAGTTCCCGTTAACCAGTCCCACCAGCGGCCAGAGAAACAAAGTTTCCATTAACCAGTCACACCAGCAGCCAGAGAAACCAAGTTCCCATTAACCAGTCACACCAGCGGCCAGAGAAACAAAGTTCCCGTTAACCAGTCCCACCAGCAGCCAGAGAAACAAAGTTTCCGTTAACCAGTCCCACCAGCAGCCAGAGAAACAAAGTTTCTATAAACCAGTCCCACCAGCAGCCAGAGAAACAAAGTTTCTATAAACCAGTCACACCAGCGGCCAGAGAAACAGTGTTTCCATTAACCAGTCTCACCAGCGGCCAGAGAAACAAAGTTCCCATTAACCAGTCCCACCAGCGGCCAGAGAAACAAAGTTTCCGTTAACCAGTCCCACCAGCGGCCAGAGAAACAAAGTTCCCATTAACCAGTCCCACCAGCGGCCAGAGAAACAAAGTTCCCATTAACCAGTCCCACCAGCGGCCAGAGAAACAAAGTTCCCATTAACCAGTCCCACCAGCGGCCAGAGAAACCAAGTTCCCGTTAACCAGTCCCACCAGCGGCCAGAGAAACAAAGTTTCCATTAACCAGTCACACCAGCAGCCAGAGAAACCAAGTTCCCATTAACCAGTCACACCAGCGGCCAGAGAAACAAAGTTCCCGTTAACCAGTCCCACAGCGGCCAGAGAAAGTGTTTCCATAAACGTCCCACCAGCCCCTGGAAGCTGCACTCTCAGCTCGCCTGCCGGTCAGTGTCATTCATTCAACAAACACGTGTTGGTGTGCTGCGTGTGCTGCGTGTGCTGCGTGTACTGCGTGTGCTGCGTGCGGGCCCGTTCTGGGGGCTGTGGGGTGGGCTGAAAGCAGCCCTCCCGGCCCAACTGTGCCAAGTGAGATGCTAACGGGGGGGGAGGGGGGGGAGAGTCGGCAAAGAACGCACAGCACAAGGGAGGAGGGTCGGGTCCAAAGAACCTGCCTGGGGACACAGAGGGCACACTCTGGGGACGCCCAGGACAGGGGGACCCCGGGGCCAGGGGACGCCCAGGACAGGGGAACCCCAGGGCCAGGGGACGCCCAGGACCGGAGACAGCGGGCCTCCTGCTCCAGGGTGTCCATGAGCCAGAACACGGCCCTCACACAGGCAGGAGGCGGCAGGAGCAGGCAGGCGTGGGGGTGGGGACAGCTGCTCTCGGGACACAATCCTGCAGGTACCCAGGCAGGTGCCCAGGTGTCCAGCAGGCACTAGGCCGAGCCTGGCTTCCCGGAGGAGGCGGCTTTGTGGTACAAACAGCACGGCTCACCGGCACTGCCTGAGCGGGCGGCAGGCCTGATTCTGACCCAAACCCAAGTCGGTATAAAGCCCAGGCCTCTCCCCTCACGCGATGCCCACAGAGGGGGGACTCGAATTAGACGGGACTTCCTGTGCATCCAGAACCCGCCCCCTGGCCCGAGGCCAACGCAGCGAGGGGGCAAAGGGAGACCCGCCTGCTCCCTGCAGCGTGGCCGTCCTGCCCGGAGGGTGGGAGGGGCAGGGCCCCCCAGAGCGCCAGGCCTGCCTGCCTTCACTGCGGGCCCCAGGGCCCCACGCTGGCAGAAAGGGAACCTCTCGCCGGGAGGAGAAAGGGGAGGAAGTGGCAGGGAAAGTGCCGGCAGCGACCACAGCGGTGAGCTCCCTCTGGGACCCGGCGGGCTGTGTGGTCAGGAGGCGGGAAGCTGATGTCCGACCTGGTGAACCAGCCAAGGGCCTCCCTCATGCACGCCGGCTCCACTCCCCCCGCCCCCTCCCCCTCCCCCTGCCCTGTGCCCAGACAGCCTGGCCCCCGCCTGGCCTTGCTGGCTGCCGGCCCGCAGAACCCACACAGATCCCGTCCATCTGACCATCTGACGGAAAGGGCGTTTGCGGCGATTAGAAAACGCAGACGTTTCCCTGCGAACCTGCCCTCCAATGGGGAGCGGCCCTGCCTTCCCCGCCTGCCTCGCTCCCGCTCAGAGGAAGCGGGATGTCCCCTTTGTGGGGGGGCTCAGGAGACGCGGGCACTGCGTGTGGCAGCGTGGCTGCAGAGCCCAGGCCGCGGGTGGAAGCTGCTCCCCTCCCCCTCCCCCCTCCCCCCCCAGGGAAAGCCTGGCAGTGGGGACAGGCCAGCCCTGGGGAGCCGTCACCACAGCACAGCCGGGTCCAGAGACCTCACGGCCGCCCGTCGGGGCCACGTCACCACCACTGGGCCCTACAGGACCTGCAGGCCAGCCTGCCCACCCGCAGCTGCTGGGAGCGACTGGGGTTGCCACGGGCCTGCCTGTCCTGCCGCGTGTGCCAAGCCCGGTCAGGCCGGGTGTGACTGCTCACACATCTGCTCACCTGGGAGCCTGCGGCCTAGAAACCCGGGCTCTGCTCACATCGTCAAGAGCCCCTCGCCGGCCAGACCCCGCAGCCCCGATGAGTGACGTGGAAGCAGCAGCACAACCACCCCAGAGCCCCTCTCAACCAACGCCTTCCAGCCCTGCCCCCCTCCACACACCCCGCCCCCCCAGACAGGGGAGCACAGCCCCTGGTGGGGCAGCCTCTGGAGCTGGGGATTCTTGACTGGAACCCAGGCCGGAGCAGTGAGGGCCTCTGGGGTGCGGTGAGGGTCTTTGGGGTGCAGGTGAGGGCCTGCGGGGTGCGGTGAGGGCCTGCGGGGTGCGGTGAGGGCCTTTGGGGTAGAGTGAGGGCCTGCGGGGTGCGGTGAGGGCCTGCGGGGTGCGGTTAGGGCCTGCGGGGTACGGTGAGGACCTGCGGGGTACGGTGAGGGCCGGCGGGGTGCGGTGAGGGCCTGCGGGGTGCGGTTAGGGCCTGCGGGGTACGGTGAGGACCTGCGGGGTACAGTGAGGGCCTGCGGGGTGCGGTGAGGGCCTGCGGGGTACGGTGAGGACCTGCGGGGTACAGTGAGGGCCTGCGGGGTGCGGTGAGGGCCTGCGGGGTACGGTGAGGGCCTGCGGGGTACGGTGAGGGCCTGCGGGGTGCGGTGAGGGCCTGCGGGGTGCGGTGAGGGCCTGCGGGGTGCGGTGAGGGCCTTTGGGGTGCGGTGAGGGCCTGCGGGGTGCGGTGAGGGCCTGCGGGGTGCGGTGAGGGCCTGCGGGGTGCGGTGAGGGCCTGCGGGGTGCAGTGAGGGCCGCCGGGTGATGGAAATGTCCCTGAGAAGCAGCAGGAAAGAGGACCAGGGACACAGATGACTGCGCCCGGAACACTGAAACTCCAGATGCACAGCACCGGGGAAGCACCCGCTGTCTCCTCCACGGAGCGCATAAATCTGCATACATTAGGCATCAATAGGAACATTTGCATACGGGTGCGCTCACACGCCCAGTCTGCTGTCCCTGGAGACCCTGAGAAATCCGAGGGCCCAGGCACCAGGGCTGCTGCCTGTGGAGGGGGCAGCCAGATGGAGGAGGCCATTCGCCCCCTCACAGATGTCCACAGCTCACAGCTCACACCCCCTTCTCAGCCCCAGGGCTCCGGCCCCGCAGCACCCGATCGCCCCTCCCCGCAGAGAAGCCCTGGCATCAAACAGCAAAGGAACGAGGAGGTAAACATGGGGCGAGGCTGGACGGAAGCCTGGGTCCCACTTAGCTCCCACCCGCGGCCTCTTTCCTTCTCCTCCAGGGGAGCCGGTGCGTGGGCGGGAGGCAGGCTCACTCGGACACGCGAGGGAGGGCAGCCAGGACTCCCAGACACGCCACTCCATGGTAAACGCCGCAAGACTGCCGGCTGCGGCTCAGGGGCTGGGCGTCGGCCTAGGAACCGGGAGGTCAGGGTTCCATTCCCGGTCAGGGCACAGGCCCGGGTTGCAGGCTGGATCCCCGGTGTGGGGCGTGCAGGAGGCAGCCGGTCCATGATTCTCTCTCATCACTGATGTTTCTCTCTCTCTCCCTCTCCCTCCCTCTTCCTCTCTCTAAAAATCAATAAAAATGTATAACCCCAAGGTCACATGGCCACAGCACCTCCCACTGCGGACACGGGAGCCGGGAGTGGCTCCTGACGCCGACTCAGAGCTCTCAGAGCCCGAGGCTTAAGGGTTCCCCACGGCACGGGAGGGGTCCTTACACCGGCCCTCACTGTGCCCCGGCTTCCTCTCCAGTCCGCCGCTGCTGTCTGGTGATGACGGATAAGCCACCTTTCCCGGAACAGCTCATGCCACCGTGTGAACTGTGACGGGAACGATTAGCTCTCTCCTGGTGTAAAGTGCAAATGTCTCTGAATGGCCTGTCCTCCCAGCCCGTCCTAAAGGCAGCCACACAGCCTGGCCGGCGTGGCTCCGTGGTTGGGCGTCGACCTATGAACCAGGAGGTCACGGTTCGAGTCCAAGTCAGGACACAGGCCCGGGTTGCGGGCTCCATCCCCAGAAGGGGGCGTGCAGGAGGCAGCCGGTCCATGGTTCTCTCTCATCATTGACGTCTCTAGCTCTCTCTTCCTCGCCCTCCCTCTCTGAAATCAATAAGAAAAATTTAAAAACTAGTAAAATAACAATAAAGACAGTAACGTAGTAACAACACTTTATCTTTTGAAATAAAGACGCTGCATGAAGACGTTGCTAAGCACACGGTCTGTGCGCAGGCATGGGTACCCAGAGAGGCCCGGCCCGCACCTTTAAAACCCAACCCAGCCCTGACTGGTGTGGCTCAGTGGATAGAGCGTCGGTCTGCAGACTGAAGGGTCCCGGGTTCGACTCCGGTCAAGGGCATGTACCTTGGTTGCGGGCTCGATCCCCAGTGGGGCGTGTGCAGGAGGCAGCTGATCAATGTTTCTCTCTCATCGATGTTTCTAGCTCTCTATCCCTCTCCCTTCCTCTCTGTAAAAAAAATCAATAAAATTTATAAAAATATATATATATATAAAAACCCAACCCAACGGTTCCCGAGTGGCTCCCAGATGCCCCGGTGGCTCTGGGTAACAGCACGTTCTTCATGGACGAGAGACGGACGATCCTGGCTCAGGTCCCAGGGCGAACACCAAGGATCTTACTTGGCGAAGCCACCACACCCCTGGGCGGCTGCGTCCCGCCCCACAGGCTTTCCAACAGCCGAGGGCAAATAAAAGCAGCAGCTTCTAAGGAAAAGGGGCGCCTGCTCTCAGGAGTTCGCAGTTGGGCCGCAGGAAGTACGAACACAAACACAGGAAGCAGGTCCACAGAGACCGCAATCCCTGGATGCCAGGGGGGAGGGCCTCGGGGGCCCGGCCCCGCAGGACACAAGGCGCACAACACCCCACCCTCCCCTCCGCCTGCACGCTGACCAGGAGGGACGGAAGGGGGCGGCACACATCCCAGGTCTGTCCCAGGGACGGACGGACAGACAGGTGGACCAACAAATGGACCCATCAGTGGGCTGAAGGCTCGATGGACAGATGGATGGATGGACGGATGGATTAAAGAGGGAGGAACGAAGGGAGTCCAAGACTAGCTGCTCTAAGAGTCGAGGAGAAAGTGGTTCTGAGGGGCTGGGCCTGTGGGGGCCGGGGTGACAATGTAGCAGGAGAGGCGGCATGATGGACACACTGTTCCATGAGGAAGTTGTGCCTGCCTTGGGATGTGTTACGGAGGAGAGACTCTGATGGTCCTTAACCAAGATTTTCCTGGTCCTCGGATCGTTTCAAAGGATGGCGCGACAGCCCTGACTCTGCACATCCAACACGCTGACTTCTACACACACAGCAAGCCCGCTGAAGGGGGAGGCAGAAAACCACAGAATTAAGAAGACGACCTAGACCTTGACCTTCAACATTTCCGGAGACCCATGTGCTGGGCAGCATGCTGGGCTGAGGATGGGGAGAAAGGAAGACCAATTCCTGCCCCAGGCACCTCCCAGCCCCTCGCACAGCCGGGAGGGGCCCCTGAACACAACGGCAATCGGGAACGTGGAATCCTGGGATTCGCCGAGGTCGGCGGACAAACCACAGCGCTCATCCGGCCGTCCGGCGCTCCTCTGCAGCAGACCGGGACCCGGCCCGCCCGTCCGTCCGCGTGTCCACAGACAGCTGGCCTCACCGGCCCTCCTGCGCGGCCTCCGGGCCAACACTGCAGGCGGGAGGCGCTCCACAGAATTAGCTCCTCCGTGAACTCACTCACCAAAATCCCCCGGGAAGGCTCAGTCCCTCTTCACGGGGCCGCCCCCCCCCCCCCCCCCCCGCCCCGGGGAAGACAGGCTCCCCGCCCGCCGCAGCCAGGGGGGCGCACTTTTTAAAAATATGTATTTTTTATTGGTTTCAGAGAGGAAGGGAGAGGGAGAGAGAGGAACATCAATGATGAGAGGGAATCATTGATCGGCTGCCTCCTGCACGCCCCGCACTGGGGATCGAGCCCACAACCCGGCATGTGCCCGTGACTAGAATCGAACCCGGGACCCTTCAGTCCTTAGGCCGATGCTCTATTCCCTGAGCCAAACCAGCCAGGGCGAGTGCGCTCACTTCAACTCGTCTTAAGGACCAACCGAGACAGCAAGGATCGCGCCCTGCTGTGGCTCCCCGCGACCCTGGGGGCCCGGGAGCCTCCTTCTCTCTCCCTCCCTCCACGGCCTCAGCCTGTGCACGGGCCTCTGCTGTTTCTCTTTAACTGTAGGGTCTGTATTAAAAAATAAATCCTTACCCAATGAGGTGGAGAATCTGGAACCCTAAATCCATCCTCTTATTGGTTTTAGAGAGAGAGGAAGGGAAAGGGAGAGAGAGAAACATTGATCGGTTGCCTGCCACACACACCTGCAACCTGGGCGTGTGCCTTGGCCGGAATGGGTCCCATGACCTTTGGTGTCCGGGACGACACTCAGCCGATGGAGCCACACCGGCAGGACCCATGGCCTTTTCTAGGACCGAGGGTCACATGACGCCACAGAGAACCCCAACGGGCTTCCTGGCCGCCACTCTCCTCTCACAGGGCCTTTCTCCTACCTCCATGTTCTAACACGCCCATGGCTTGCTGGCTCCAATTATTCAGCCTAATAGGACATTTGTGGGGTGTTTTTTTTTTTGGAAAAACAATAGCAAATTTCTGAAATACTCCTTTGCAGCCACCGTTCCTCCCTCTTTCAGACCAAACACCTAACAAAGCGTCAGAGCAGCTCGCAGCATCTGTGGGCGGAGCAGGCCTATGGCCCTCGTCCAGGCGCCGGGAGGGAGGGAGGCAGGGAGGCAGGGAGGCCCGTAAATTAAAAGAGCAAATGAAACGGGAGCCCCGAGAGACCGCCTATTCGCTACGACTACAGCGCTGCGCCCTGAGATCGATCAGACCCTCACGTGGCTCTGGCCGTAAGGAAGGCTGCCCGTCCAACGCTGAGCTTCCGGCGCAGCTGCCGCAGGTGAGAAATCACGCTCCCGGGACAGACACCGGTTCTGGGAAACAGAGGCGGCCGCGGGCCGGAAGGAGCCGCCGTTACCTGTCGTGCCGTTACCTGTCATCGCCAACGCAGCAGCTTCGGGTGTGGCGGGGAGGCAGGGAGACAGGCCTGGCCTGAAATCCCATGTTACAGCTCCCTCCCCCCCCCTCCCCCCGCAGCCCGCTTTGGAATCCTTCCTTTAAAAAGAAAACACACGGGGAAAAAGAAAGAGAAGACACAGGCCCTGACGGGGTAGCTCAGTTTGTGAGAGCATTGTCCCAATACCCCAAGGTTGTGGGTTCGACCCGTGGTCAGGACACATACAAGCAGCAGCCAATGAATCTATCTATATCTATATCTATATCTATATCTATATCTATATCTATATCTATACCTGTATCTACATATAAAAGAGGTAATATGCAAATTAGGCTGGGATGCCGTAACAGTCACGACCAGTCAGGAGGAGGCTGCGCGTGCAGGTGAGGCCTGGAGCGGAGACGGAGACAGAGACGGGGGGGGGGGGGGGGCCTCCCCGAGCTGCTGTGCCGCTGCACCGACTCGGGCAGCCCCGGAGCGGACACAGACAGGGGGGTGTGGGGGGGCCTGGGGCAGAAGTCAGGCCCGGGTCCCAGCCGCCCAGGGCGCCAGTCGGGCCTGACTTCCGCGGCGGCCTGAGCAGTGGGAGAGGACAGGCTCCCGAGGGTCTCACGTACCCCAGCAGGGAGCTGAGATTTCATCCCACGGGAGCAGGAAGAGGGAAGACGTCAAGCATGGAGCCCCCTGGTCTTGCTTTCGTTTTAAGTGAACATCCTGGTGGCCGTGGGAAGGGTCAGTTTAGACAGCTGCAGTGTGTTTGGGCCCAGGACAAGGAGACGGATGTTGGGAACCAGGACCAGACACAGGCAGTGGATCAGAGACATGTGTACGAGGAAACCTGGCGGGACGATCTGGCTGATGACACAGGGGTGAAAGCAAACAAAGTAAGTGGCATTAGCCCGGGTTTCCCAGTTGGGGCAACTTCGCTGACTGGGCGATTCCAATAACTGGGAGACGGCGGCGAGGAAAAGGAACAGAGCGAGGGGGCGGGCTCAGCTCGGCAACAGCCAAACCATTAGGACAGAAGACATGCTTAGCGCTCTTTCTCTGCCTTCAGCCACCACCGTGTCAGCCTCATGTGCCATCTCTTCTCCTAATCAAGGACGTTATCTACCTACCACACACTCCGATCACCTACATTAGCTCTCCTGCACGACCCCTTAAAATACTTCCCCGAGTCACGCACTGCTCTGTGAGGATGGGCCTTCCAAGATGAGGAAAAGTTATGAGCCCACAGAGATGGATAAAGAGATGCTGGTTGCTCAATGTTTAACCGTGAAAATCAGATACTGGATGTGGTCACGCCAGAGGCGTAATTTTCACGAGCCAGTGTCTCTTTACCGAAGTGTCACCCTTCAGAAGAGATCCTCTCAAAGAATACAGCGCAGAGCACTCGTCTGGGCTGCCTGCTAAAACGTAGGACCACACCCTGAAAAACTCTCCTTCTAGAGCTCGTTCTGGTGGATAAACCTCCCTCCGAGTAAAGCAATTATGTAATAAAAGTGTAATATGCAAACCGACCCAACGCCGGAACGGCGAGCAGGTGTCAGGCCGGCCAAGGTGCATGCCAGCGGGCAGAGGGAGGGGACGGCGATGGGGTGGGGGGAGGGGAGGCAGGAACCAGGGGTGGCGGGGCGATGGGGGCTGTTGCCATTCCCTGATCGCCTCCCGCAGAGGGAGGCCACGGGCGGCAGCAGCGGCGGGACGATTCGGGGCAGGACCGCCCAGCACCCTCCCCAGATAGGCCTGCTGGGGTTGTCTCCCGCAGAGGGAGGCCACCAGTGGCCGCGGCGCAATTGGGGGCAGGGCTGGCCGCTCACTGCCTGTGCCATCCCCATCGGCCCGCCGGTCACCTCCTGCAGAGGGAGGCCAGACTGCGGCTTAGGCCCGCTCCCCTCAGCCATCAGTAGGACATCCCCTGAGGGCTCCCAGGCTGTGAGAGGGGGCAGGCTGGGCTGACGAACAGCCCCCCGCCCAGTGCCCGAATTTCATGCACCGGGCCTCTAGTCTATGATAATAAAAGCGTAATATGCTAATTAGACTGGACGGCCAAACAGCGGAACGACCATCCAGACGACCATCCGGACGACCTTCCGGACGAAGCCGGGGCTGCGAGGGCCAAGCCCCTTGCAGGAATTTCGTGCATCGGGCCTCTCGTACGTAAATAAGTGGAAGAAGAAATCAGTGTTTCTCTCTGTCTCTCTCTCTCCCTCAAACCAATAAATAAAATTATAAAGAGAACCCAGGGCCCCAAAGGTTTGAAAACACAGCCCAGGAGTGAAGAGGAGAGAGAAGGCGGGGAAGGAGGAAGAGAGAATGCTCAGCTGCCCCGATGGCAGCGTGAGCAGCGATTCCCCCGGGAAACGCCGGGAACAGCAGCGGGGAGGAGGGGAGAGAGGAAGGTGGGCCGTGGAGAGCCGCCTTGTCTCCCTGGGGCGTGCGCTGTGCTCTCCCCGAGACAGACCACCCAGCCGCACCCGTTCCGAACCTCAGGCCCGCCACGGGGCAAGCACAGCCGCGGCCACGGAGGCGCCGGTTGGTTCCGGCGGCCCAGCAGCCTGCGGGGTAAACACACCTCGTTCCCGTTTGCAAGAAAAGGAAAGACAAACAGGAGAACGGACAGGTGAGGAGACAACCAGGAACCCCCATCGGGACCTTCTGTCAAGGCGTGAGCGGGCTCCCTGGGGACCGAGCCAGGGTGACGCTCACAGAAAGACGCAGCCGAAGAGCCACCCTAAGCCGCCAACCCAACGGGCTGGCTCCCGGCTGGGCGCCCCCCAGGGACCGCCCACCCCGGCCGGCGGAGCGGGGCCGGTGGCCGACGCCGATTTACCAGCGCCCGGGACCTTTCCACTCACTTATTTTGCAACCAAAGACCCGGCAGGCAACTCTCCCAACTTCCACGGTATCTTCCCAACACTCCGCGCCCGCAGGCACCGCAGGGAAATGTCCATCACGTCCAGGAGTCCCGCGTCCCCGCCCCCTCGGATGGCTGTCGGAAAGCAGACAGGAGATGACACGTGTGGACAGTGCGGCGGAGCCGGGACTCTAAACGGCGGTTAGACTGTGCAGTGGTGCGGCCGCTCTGGACCAGAGTCACCCCACGAGCCAGCAACCTCACTCCCGGGTGTACGCCCGACAGGACCGAAAACTCACACATCCACCCAAGACCTTGGACAAGCACGTTCACAGCGGCACTCTTCACGGTAGCCCCAAACTGGAAGCAACGCAACTGTCCATCAACTGGTAAATGGGTAAAAAAAAAAAAATGCATATCCATACTTTGGAATATTTCTCAGGGAGAAAAAGGAATGAAGCACAGATGCAAATACAGCCAGGATGAACCCTGAAAACGTGTCTGCTGAGGGGAAGCCAGGCACACGAGGCCGCCCACTGTACGGTCCTGGGATCCGAGTTCCATCACAGGAAACGTCCAGAACAGAGAAGTCCACAGGGGCAGGAAGACGGGCTGTCGGGGCCGAGGGGAAGGGGTCATGGGAGGGGCTGCGAAGGGGGTGGGGCTCCGCCCAGGTGATTAAAAAAAAGCTCTGGACCTGGATGCGGGGATGGCTGGACAATCCCGTGAAAATATGGAAATCATCCCTGAACTGGGCACCATGGAGAGGGTGAATGGGATGGCATGTGATTGCTGCCAACTGAAAAAGGCAACAACAAATATAAGTGTCTCTGGAAGTCATAGAAAGGGTTTTTTAAAATGTATTTTTATTGATCAGAGAGAGAAAGGGGGAGGGAGCGGGAGGGGGGGGGAGAGAGAGAGAGAGAGAGAGAGAGACAGAGAGAGAGAGAGAGAAACATCAGTGATGAGAGAGAATCACTGATCGGCTGCCTCCTGCACGCCCCCCACTGGGGATCGAGCCCACAACCCAGCCTGTGCCCTGACCGGGAATGGAACTGGGACCTCCTGGGTCATAGGTCAGCATTCACACACTGAGCCATGCCGGCTGGGCAGTTTATTTATTTTTTAATCAAACTGCAGATATAATTCAGAACTACACTTGCTTGTTAGGGCTACAGACTCGCCGTGGCTTGCTGACTTTTATCCCCACCACTGATCTCAGAGCCCTGACAAACGCAACCCACGTGACGGACGCCGAGAACCAGAATCTCCGGATACAAACCACCGAGCACCTTTCTGTCCGAGACCAGATGGGCAGGGCGGCGACCTGCCCAAGGTCACCCGGCCTCAAGGTCACCCGGCAAGGGGAGGGCCCACGTGAAGCGAGCCCCAGCGCGCCTAACTCCGCGGCTCGTGCCCTTTCCCCTCCACCACAGAAACCGCGCCAAACCCACAGAGCCGTGTGGAAACCTCAGCTTCCTGGTGGAGAACGCGGCTCCGCCCCGCCCCGGGGCACCGCGCTTAGAACCTCGGCATCGGAAAACCAGTGTTTCCTTAGAGCTCAGCCGCCAGACGGTGCACCGACCCCGGGGCTGTGACGGCGAGCATCACCCGCCCCCGAGACGCAGCGCCCAGCGGAGACACGGTCGAGGCCGCTCCGAGGGGCCCTGGGCCAGCCCCGGTGAAGGCCGGTCTGTCCTTGTCAGTTCCCGCAGGCGGGAAGGTCACTTAGAGGGCACCCGATGCTAAGCACCTCCCGGGGCTCGGCGTCCGTGACCGTCTGGGCCCCCGGGCAATCTCAGCGACCGGTCTGGCCTGCAGACGACAGGGGGTCCGTTCAGGGGCCCCCGGGAGTGAGACCCCCAAGGACAGGCGAGGATGCGAATCGCAGGCGGCTGCTAGTTGCGGGCGAGGGACCTGCAGCCGCGTCACTTGTCTGAGCCCCGGTTTCGTCACGTACGAAACAGAGGTCACGCCAGGCCCGGCGTCAGGTTCGACAGCCGATTCGAAACACAGCACAGCCCCTAACGCAGCGGTCGGCAAACGGCGGCTCGCGAGCCACAGGCGGCTCTTGGGCCCCTTGAGTGTGGCTCTTCCACAAAACACCACGGCCTGGGCGAGTCTATTTTGAAGAAGTGGCGTTAGCAGAAGTTTACGTTTAAAAAATGTGGCTCTGAAAAGAAATTTCAGTCGTTGTCCTGTTGATGTTTGGCTCTGCGGACTGATGAGTTTGCCGACCACGGCCCTAACAGAACGAGGCTCCCAGGAATGCCAGCCACTGGCGTTCGAGTTTAAGAAGAACACACACAGCCGCAGCAGGAACGGGCTTTGTGGGGCACCGGGGAACGAGGCCCCGGCCTGACCACCTGCTGGGACCCGAGACAAGGGCTTCATCGTCAGAGGGAACTGCCCCCCCACCTCCCCCGCCCCCGTTTCCTGGCAGCGGCTGAGCATGTACAAAGGCACGCACACAGCACCCCGGCAGGCGTGCCCATGACGTCACCGTGATCCCGTTAGCGGGCAGCCCTGCCAGGCGGGCCCGGCCAGCTGGGGCGTGGTGGCGGCGGGAAGCGTGTCCGTAGCCCAGGCCCGCGGCGGGAGGCAGTGGGCAGCGGCGAGCCTGTCCAGAAGCGGCCGCTCAAGAAGCGCGAGAGGCCCCTGGCCACAGCGCGGGCGGTCACGGGGGACGGGCGTGGAGGCCTCCCGGGGCCCGGGTCTGCCAGAGCCGCTCTGGTGCCAACACGCCGGGTCCGAACCCGCCCCCGCCCCCTGGCTCTGCGACCTCGGCCGAGTGGCTCAGGCTCTCTGGGCCTTCCGGGGTTTTTGTAAGAATTACACCGGTCCATCGCTGATGCATCTAAAGAAATCCAAGCGGGCCCGGCGCACAGGGAGGGCCCAGCAAATGCCAGAGAGCAAAGACGGGAGGGGAAACCCAGCGGTGACGGTGGCACTGCAGCCCCGTCCCGGACCCCCAGGCACGCTGAGGGACAGCAGCATCGGCTCAGACGGGCAGCCTCCCGGTTCACGGCAGACCGCCGGTCCCCAGAGCTCTCCGCCTGCAGGCTGCTCCCTGATCCGCACTGAGAGCATGGCCGGGGGTCCCTGCTGATTGTGGCTGGGTAGCCACATGAACTGGTGTGTTTTTTTTTAAACTTTAACATGTTTTTGTTGATTTCAGAGAGGAGCGGTGAGGGAGAGAAACATCAGTGATGAGAATCATTGATCGGCTGCTTCCTGCGCACCCCGCACTGGGGATCGAGCCCGCAATCCAGGCACGTGCCCTCCCTGGGAATCAAACCCGGGACCCTTCAGTTCACAGGCTGACACTCTACCCACGGAGCCAAATCGGCGAGGTCACATCACAGTGAATCCTGACCTGTCAGTTGTGAATTTACATTATTTCTCCCCATGTACAAAGTCATTCCCCCACCAACAGTGTTCCTGGATGTGTGTGGAGGCAGAAAGGAAAGCAGAATGCTTTATCAAGACTGTGCTTCAAGCCCTAACTGGTGTGGCTCAGTGGATAGAGCGTCGGCCTGCAGACTGAAGGGTCCTGGGTTCGATTCTGGTCAAGGGCATGTACCTTGCTTGCAGGCACATCCCCAGTAGGGGGCGTGCAGGCGGCAGCTGATGGATGTTTCTCTCTCGTCGATGTTTCTAACTCTCTCTCTCTCTCCCTCCTCTCTGTAAAAAAAATCAATAAAAAATATATATTGAAAAAAAAAAAGATTTTGCTTCAACAACTTTGGGACAAATGAAAAGTCCTAAATTCTTGGCGCCAAAAAAAAAAAAAAAAGCTCAGGCCCCGCCCCCCGCGATGAAGCCAGCATCTCAGGGCGGGGCGCCCCCGGGGTCCGCGCAGCCAGGCGCCCGGCCCAGAACGTGCTTCTCCCGCTTCCACGGGCACAGAGTGTACCTGGACGTGGCGGGACGACGGGCTCTGACTCAGAGGCCTGAGGTGAGACGCTCATGTCTGACAGGCTCGCGGGGTGGGCCCTGCTTGGAACGGCGAGGTCTGAGCACCGGGCACGGCGCTCTGCAGGGACGGATGCCGGGACCCGCACTCCGGATCCTCACCTGAGGCTATTTTCCCGTGGATGTTTAGAGAGAGTGGGAGGGAGGGGGAGAGGCAGAGAGAGAGAAGCATGGATGTGAGAGAGACACGCAGGTTGCCTGCCTCCCACATGGGCCCTGACCAGACCGGGGCCCGGGATCGAGCCCGCAACCGAGGTGCGTGCCCTAGACCAGAACGGAACCCGGGACCCTTCCGGGGGCAGGCCGACGCGCTGCCCACTGGGCCACACTGGCGCGGGTGCTCGTGAGGAACTCCGTGCGCACCCCAGAGCCCACGCGGGGCAGGCGGGCTCGCCATGCTTGTGCTCCATGAAGCTAGGCTCCGGGGCCTAGGAATGTGGGTGCAGGAGGAGAATCGGGGGCTGCTCCCAGCTCCTGCCCCGAGCAGCCTGCTGCGGAGTGGGTGGCTGGGAAAATCCAACCGGAAGAGCAGCTGGCCACCACGGCGGGAGGGACCCATATTGACCGATGGCAGGAAGGGCCCGGCGTGACTAAAGCATCTGGCCACTCCCCAGACCTCACATGCCAACCACACGCCACACAGGCCTCCCAACCCCAGCCCCGGGCGCCGGGCCGCTCCCTCCCAGGGCGGGGCTGGACCCTGGGGCAGCCAGGCCCGGGCCGATGGCACTGGCTGGTGTGTAGGACGCGTGTCCCTCCCCCTGAGCTGCAGGTTCCTTCACCGAGGACTCCCTCCCCGGCGGGCCAGTCCCCGCCCCTCGCTCAGCGGGGCTCAGTGAGTCCCCAGCGCCCGCTCCAGCAGCAGCACTGACACAGCTTACTGTTACCCACAAAAAGGGAGAAAAATTAAATGGGGGGGACGGGGGAGGGGGCCACGAAGAGAGGATCTCTTCTTCCTCGAGTGACTCCAACGTTTCGGAACACGTAAGGCCAGATTTCAGGACACGGACAGCACCCTAGGGGGGCCGTGTGCCCACAGAACCTCCCTCCAAACACACAAGCGCATGGGCAAGAGGGGGGCGTCCTCCGGCCGACAGAGTCAGCGACTGTCCGTCTGGGGTCATTTGGAAGAGCCGTCTGTCAGACAAGTCACAAAGGGCCGGGATTCAGATTCACATGCTTTTCTCTCTTTCTTTAAATATATGTATTTTTTTTTTATTGATCTCAGAGAGGAAGGGAGAGGGAGAGAGAGAGAGAGAGAGAGAGAGAGAGAGAGAAACGTCAGTGATGAGAGAGAATCATGGATCCGCCGCCTCCTGCACGCCCCCCACTGGGGATCAAGTCGGAAACCTGGGCCTGTGCCTGAGCGGGAATCGAACCCATGACCTTCTGGTTCGTAGGTCGACGCTCAACCCCTGAGCCGCGCCGGCTGAACCAGAATCGCATTCTTGCCTGTAGAGCCGAGAGGCCGGGTTCCCACCCTGACCGCTGGGGAGGGCAGCAAGGCCCCTGGGGGCAGCCCGGACAAGCACCCCGGATGCTCACCCCACCCCTGCAGTTAGAACCCTGGGCAGTGACAGCACTGAGGTCTCCAAGGTAACCAAGGACAACAGAGCAGAGCAAGATGGCCCCGGAGGGAGGAGATTAAATTTTACATCTCCCGCGTCAGCGTCAAATTTGTTTAAAACTACGTTTGCCACCGAGCCAAGCAGGCACGGCAGGATGCAGGATGCTCTGCAGGAGAGTGTCACCATACACGCGGAATTTCTAAGGAGGACACAATTTCTCCCTATTTTGAGACAATTTCAAAATACCCAGAGACTCAAAGAAACTGAGACAGAAATAACCCACACCCCCCAAAAAAAGGGAGGGGGGGGGGAGAGCTGGCCTTACAGATGTATGCCATCACGACGTATGTTTTTCCCATTATTTCCAAAAACACAGGGCGTATTCCACAGGGCAGCACCGGACTTCACGCTAAAATTGTGCAAAAGTAATGATTTCACCCGGAGAAAGGGATCAAGTGAAAAATTTAAAACACAGTTAGGTGCTGACCTGTTTCCCGAGAGAGCTGCTTAAAAAAATAAACATGGGTTTAACAACCATAAAAAAAATAAACATGGGTTTAATCAAAACAAAACAAAACATGGGTTTAGTAGTCGATTTTCATTCCCTCACTCACTGAGCCATTCACGTCTCCCCCGCCCTCCCCGCCCTCATGCAAATCTCACGTGGGGGCCCCCGGTCCGCCCCGGTCCTGCGGCTTAACCACAACCTGTTAAGCGGCGAGCGCTCATCACACGGGTTGTCTGCCAGGCTCTGTGCTGCGTCTGTGCTCGTTACACCCTCACCGCCGCCTCCCGCTCCCCGGCCTGAGAGGGGAGGAAACGCGAGCCTTGGGTAGCTCCCCGGAGCCCACACACCTGGCGAGCGGTGGACTCTGAACTTGAACCCAGGTCTGGCGGACAAAGGAGTCATTCAGAGAACCCAGCCTCCCGGAGGAACAGGAAGCAGCATCTGTTTCTGAAAACAGCATGGAGCCCCGTGCAAATTCCAGCGCTCCAGCTCTGTAACCCGGAGCGGAGGGACCTCGCTGCGCCCGCGTTTCCTCGCGTGGAAAGCAGGGGTGAGGAGTACATGCCACATGGATGTGAAAGCCATAGCATGGGGGAGGGGGACCCCGCAGCTACCCAGAGCCCAGCTGCAGGTGCGCATGAAGAAATAAAAAAGCACATTTCAGCCGTACACGAGCTTCAGCAGGCCACAGAGGTTAAGCCGTTCAAAACGAGTTTCCTCATTCAGGACTCACTTGTTAGAGCACAGGACCGAGGGGCTGCACGGCTTCACGTGTGTCTGTTAAACCGGTAACTTCCTGTCGCATACCCACTCTCGGGCCTCTCTTCAGCAGCAAATAGAGCTGCACGTTAAAAACCAAAGTATGTGGCCCTGACCGGTGTGGCTCAGTGGATAGAGCGTCGGCCTGCGGACTGAAGGGTCCCAGGTTTGATTCCAGTCAAGGGCATGTACCTTGGTTGCGGGCACATCCCCAGTGGTGGTTGTGCAGGAGGCAGCTGATTGATGTTTCTCTCTCATCGATGTTTCTGACTCTCTATCTCTCTCCCTTCCTCTCTGTAAAAATATATGAAAAAAAACACAACCCAAAGTATGTGGGCATCACCGGGCAATAAAACCACAAATGGGCCGGGTTTTTGGTAAACACCCTGGAAAGGGCATTATTTAAACGCGTCCGCAGTGATTCCTCTCAGGAGGCTAACGAACCCCTTGCAAACCTCGCTCTCAGAAATCCAAGCTCAACCGGCCACCGGCCCAGGGTGCAGACCGGATCTGCTTCACGTCAGACAGCCCTGCGACGAGTTCAACCTCCTCATCTTGGAGGCCTCAGCCGATTCATGGGCTCCGAGGGCAAGGCGGAGCAAGCCTGCCGTGGAATAAGATGACCGAATCCCGTCTCTCCCGTCGGCCCAGTCCCCAAGCTCCCCGGCGTGGTGTGCGGAAAAGCCCTTTGGAAGGACACGCCGGAGACGGACGGGACCCACAGAGAGGCTGTGCCCGTTTCCAGGGCCGTTCCTTCTGCCCAGCTTCCCCACCCCCGGCACCGGTGAGAACATGGAGCTGGCACGCTGCCGCGGGGAAAGGAAACAGAACTCGCAGCCCGGTCAGGCCTTCCTCAAGGCCCCGGGCACCAAGCTCCCTTCCCTTCAGAACGAGCCCGCTTCCGCTCTGGGTGCCACCATCCCATGAACATTACTAACGGCGTATTCTCAAAACACCACGAACAGGTTTCTCTTGCCCAGCACTTGGGGGGGGGGGGGGGGGACTTTTCGAGGCCCTCCCATCCGCCTCATCTGAAGGCATTATTTTTAAGCCTCGCTGATACAAGCAGAATTAAGTGAGGTGGGATCGCAGAACTCACGGTGACTAAATGAGGTTTGCAAGCAGGTCTCCTCTGCAAAAAGAGGGGGGGAGGGGAGGGGGAGGCTGGGAGGAGGCCCTAGCTACACTTAACACAGTCAGAGTGCTGAATCTGTTACTTTGACTTGGCCTGTTATTGACTGTGTCTCCAAAGGAAAAAAAAAATCCCATTAAGAGAAACATTCTGGATTTCCACCCCCCACCCCCCACCCCCCACCTCCCAAGCAACTCCTAACAGCAAACGCTTTGTTCCAGGGACCAAAGAAATGAATGCCGTCGCCTAACTTAAAGCTCTCGGGTGACCTCCCCCCGTCCCCCATCATCTCCTAAATGTTAGAATCCACAGCACCCACAATGCCCCCATTTTAGGGCTGGAACTAGACGTTCCGGCCAAGAGAAACTCCATCATCTCCTGAAGTCCACAGGGGCGCACGGCTGGCTGGTGAGCCGGCTCCCCAGGCTCCCCATCGGGAGCCAAGCAGGGTGCCGGGAACTGGACCCCCAGGGTCTGGGGCCCGCATCGCGGCCTGGGAAGGACGCAGGACCGGTCCCTGCGGAGACGGCAGGGCCCCGAGGGCGGGGAGGTCAGAAGCTGCCCCGAACCGGCCGGCGGCGGCCCTGCGCTCCCCGACCCGCCCTCCCCACCCGCCCGCGGCGGCGTCCTCCCCGCAGGATGTGGCGGGCTGGCCGGCGGGGCCCTGGGCGCGATGACGCTGCGCCTTAGCCAAACCAGGCCTGTCGCAGGCCGGCGGGGAGGGGCGGCCGGAGGGGCAGGTGAGACGCAGGTAACGGGGGCGGCGACCCCAGGCCTCGGGGCCAGAGCCCGGCTCCACGCAGCGCCCCCCGCACTCCTCCCCGGCGCCGCGCGGGGTCCCCTCGGGCCTTCCCGGCCAAGGTGTGCACCCCTGTCCCGGGGGCCGGCTCCCCGGACGGAGGCGGCCGGAGGGGCGCTCCCCGCGCAGGTCGGGAGGCGGGCGCGCCAGGACCCGGCCCCGCTCTCCGCCCGCCCGGCCTTCGGGCCACAGTGGGGCGGGGACCCGGGGGAGCCGGGGGGCCGGGGCCCCGCGAGGGACGTGGGGGCTGGGCGGGGGCCCTAAAAAGGGGCCCAGGTGGCCACCAGCCACGTCCCCCGAGCCTCCTCCACGGAACAAAGGGCCTCAGTGTCGGGCGTGGGGAGCCGGCCGCGTCCGGACCGGGAGGAAAAGAAACTTTTCCCGGGAGGCGGGGGGGGGGGGGGGCCGGGGCCGGGGCCGGCGGCCGGGGCGGCGCCCCCTGCGGCCCGAGCCGCGCGCGCTCACCTCCTCGATGGCGGCCACGGTGTGGCGGCACTGCGCCGTGCGCGTGGTGAAGCTCGAGGCCGTGGGCGCCTTGTAGTCCTCATGGGTCTCGGCCACGAATTCCGACACGGAGATCTGGTCCGGCATCGCCGCGGCCGGGCGCCGGGCAGGGCCGCTCAGCCGCCGCGCGGGCTCCCTCCTCCGGCCGCCTGGACGCCGCCTGGGCCGCCCTCGCCGCCCGCCCGGTCCGCGGACAACGGGGAGCGCCGGGGCGCGGGCCGCCGGGGCCCCCGGAGCCGCCGCAGGGGCGGCCGCAGGGCGCGGGAGGGCCGGCCGCGGGCCCGGGCGGCGGGAGCAGGGGCGGCGCGCGCAGCCCCGCGCAGCTCGGGCCCGGCCCGTCCGCCCGCCGCGCCGAGCGCTCCGCCGCCGCCGCCGCCGCCTGCGCTGCCGAGCGAGCCCCCGGGCGGACGCGCAGAGCCGGCGGGAAGTGCCCGCCACCCAGCCGCGGGCCCCGAGCGCGTCCGGCGGAGAGGGGCGGGCCCGGGCCGGGGGCGGCGGCCGGCGGGGCGCGGGGCGGGGCGGCGCCGAGGGCCGGGCGGCCAATCCGCGCGCTCGCCGCCGCCGGGGAGCCGGGCCCGCAGGAAGCCGGCGGCGCGCGCCCGGCCCGCCGACCGCTCGCCCCGCGCCGCGCGCCGCATTGTCTCGGCGTTCGGACCCCGCGCCGCAGGCTGGGGTTCGACGACGCGCCCCGCGGGGCCGGGCCGGCGGCGGACGGAGCGCGGCGGGCTCCCCCGGGCGGGCAGGTCCCCGGCGCCGACCCCCTCCCGGCTCCGCGAGGGCGCGCGCAGGATGCGCTCGGCCACCCGGCCAGGCCCAGCCCCAGCCACTCCTCGGCCCGTCCCCCCCACCCCACCCCCCCCCCTCCCCACCCCACCCCACCCGGCCTGGAGCTTTCTGCCCCCCCACTCCACGCCCCCCCAGCCGCCAGGCCCGCCCCGCCCGTCCCGCGAGGGAGAAAGTGTGAGGCGCTCGCCCCCTACCGGACGGTGCGCTCCGCCCCGGGCGCGCACTTGGCGTGACCCGTGCCTCCTGCTCGCCCACCGTCTGGCTGCGGTTCTGTAAGGGGCAGGAAGCGACCACAGCCCTGACCGGTGTGGCTCAGTGGATAGAGCGTCGGCCTGTGGACTGGAGGGTCCCGGGTTCAATTCCGGTCAAGGGCATGTACCTTGGTTGCGGGCACATCCCCAGTAGGAGGTGTGCAGGAGGCAGCTGATCGATGTTTCTCTCTCATTGATGTTTCTAGCTCTCTATCCCTCTCCCTTCCTCTCTGTAAAAAGTCAATAAAATATATTTTTTTAAAAAGAAGCGACCATAGAGGAGTGCGTTCTGCTCAGTGTACACTCCTGGTCCTTGGCCTGAGGACGCAGGGAGGAGGTGGGGATTGCTTTTATATGGAAGACCAGGGCCCCAGAGCGCCCGGTGTGGCCCAGAGGGGGTTCAAACCCACGTCCCCCTGACACATCCGAGGCCTTCAGGGTGCTCACGGCCCCCTAGCAAACATCCCAGTCGTGTTCCTGAGCTAATGCAGGTAGAGGGCATTCTGGGTTATTTGGTTACTCGGTTTTAGGGTCCTAGGCCGGTACCCACCCTGTAAGGCACCTGAATCACCGAGCTTCCTCAGACCGTTTCCGAGAGAATGTGCAGCAACAGCGGGCAACTCTCATCCCCTACAGATGTTCCTGTAACAGCTCTCCTGGTTATTTCTAAAAATCCGGAAGCCCCGAAGACACGAGCCCAAGAAAATCACACCCTCTAACTCCACACCGGGCTGGGCCTGGTTCCTGTGGCTGCCAGCCATGGAGCCAAGAGAAACTTGACAAAAACCTTTTGTGCATCGGAAAAGGAGGAAGTGAGAGAGACGCTGGAAACTCCATACGTCAGACCAAGCGTGGCCGCCGCGGCAGGACCGTGGGCCAGTCAAACACCCTTCCTTAAGCTCCCATGTAAGAATGTGCCCTATGAGGTGGCGGCCTGGGTCAGACGTGACGTACGTCCTCTGGTATTTTAGCAGCATTGCCTGGAAGGTTCGCTCTCTGCCGTAGCTGTGTTAGTGGGTCAGGACTGCACGAGGCAAGAAGTTACCATTTTAGAATTTTAGAACCTGTAGCATTTCTTCTCGTATCCTCCTTATATGTGTAGTTCTCTCCCCCCCCCCCGCCCCCCGCTTTAGTGTCTTGGGTGGTTTCCTCTCTTTGCAACGTGCCACAACGCAAGCCTGTGCGTATTATTTACGTGAACACGTCCTCTCCCGCTCCGGGCGGACTCGGGTCCTGCCTCGCTGGTTTTGCAGCTACAGGTGTTGCTGTTGCTCACGGACTCTGCAGCACGTCCGGGCTCACGTCCCAAGTCCTGTTTGACGGAGGACTCCATCTGTCGGGCGATGAGGATTTAAGAAGAGACAGTACTGTTTTTCTCAGCATCAGCCGGACAGATCAAGACCCCTACAAGGACACAGTTAGCCTTCGAGTTTTCTCCTGTTCTCCTTTCTTTCTGGTTTAATATAACTTCCCAGGTACTAAAGGGCCCTCCGGTTAGTAGCCGCAAAAACAAGATTGCGGAGCCGCACGGCATTTTACACGTGGAGCGAGGCGGTCATGACCAGGCCCTTTGCACCGGAGGTGCAGACCACAGCCGGGGAGACACTAAAGCAGTTCATTCCTCCCGTCATCCCCGAGCAGCGCAGACGCCGAAATAAAGCAAGATCAGAGCAAAACACGGCTAATGCGTCTCCGACGTTAATGTAATGCGAATAGCCCGGCCCGTGTGCTCAGTGGTTCAGTGTCAACCTATGAACCAGGAGGTCACGATTTGATTCCCCGTCAGGGTACATGCCAGGGTTGTGGGCTTCATCCCCAGTAGGGGGCAGGCAGGAGGCAGCCCATCAGTGATTCTCATCATTGATGTTTCTATCCCTCTCTCCCTCTCCCTTCCTCTCTGAAATCCATAAAAATATATTTAAAAATCCTATATAATAAAGATGTAATGTGCAAATGGTCGTTATGCCATGAAGCGTAACGACTGATGGAGTAACGACCGGATCACAGATCAGCAGGAGGGTGGGGCAGCGAGCTACTGGCAAGCTACTGGTGCACGGATTCATGCGCAGGGCTACTAGTGTGTGTGTGTGTGTGTGTGTGTGTGTGTGTGTGAATAACTAGTTTCCAAGAAATAATAATAAACTAAAGTTGAATATGGATCAAGAAAACATTACACACACAGAACACACATTTTTTAATGCGTAGAAAGAATACTGCCGATAATGCTGTGACAGGCCCATACCTACACCCTTATCCAGAATATTACAGTCTCGCCCGCCTTAATCATCTGAAGCTTAAAAATTAACTCCTGCAGTGGTAAACTTGACCTGGAATGAACTGACGTGAGGCCATTTATAGCCTTGTTTACCCCACTTCTCATGAATATTTATGTTTTGCTACAAAATATAAATGTGCTTGATGATGGAGTCTTGTCCCAGACCCCACGGGGGGGTGATGCCAGATTACCTGGTGTTTTTGCTGAATGACCTGTTTAAAAATCTGAAACGTTCTGAATTCCACACACATCTGGCTCCAGAGGTTTTAGATACGGGGCTGGGGACTTGTACTATTTTTTAAGAAAAAAAAAAAAATGAAAGGAAGGAGCATGGTGTTTCAGACCGATCACCTCCAGGGGAGAGGGGAAGAAATCTCCTCTCAAAAATGAACTTTCCATCGGCCCCGGAGCTTGGCCAGCAGCCCGTTTTCCAAAGGCGTTCTCTGCCTCCTGCGCGCCTCAAGCACCTGAGCTTCTCGCTCTCAGATCAAAGTGTGAGAAATGCGTTCTTACCTCTGACACGTGCTTGAGGGCTGGCTGGCTTCACCCCGGACCCGCCCAGGCCATGTGCTGTCCGGTTGTCAATGATTACTCTTGGAACGTACCTCTGTGCCCGGGAAGAACTAGGGGGAACCGTGCAATGAAACAAAAACAAAACAAAACCCACGAAAACCAACAGCAGGACAGCCCTCCTGATGCAAGCAGGTCAGTATAACCGGAAGTTTCTTTTCCACGGCTCACCAGGACTCTCCCCCAAAACAGACTTGCTGAAGGGACTCACTTATCCCCAAAGTGAGAGACGTTTGAGTACATTTGCCACAGGGCCCTCCTTGGCACTTGCGGGGAGGGGGTGGTTAATACAGCAGCAACTGTCTTACCAATGAGAGCTTAGGTTTTGTGGTCGGCTTCGCTTACCTGTGACTTTGGAGAAGTAAGCTAACCTCTCTGGACGCCAACGAAAGACCGTGGCCCCGCTGATTTCACAGGCTCCTTCCTGCCCTGGCATCCGCGATGCCTGGTCCACCGCATACGTTAGTTTGGGCACAAGGGCCCTGTTCCTTCTGAGAATCTAACCAGTGGGCCGGGGCACTTGACATCGAGGATGTTTTCGATGACATTTAAAGCTAATTCTCAAAAAAGCTAATATTGGAGAATGTTGTCATCTACACTAATGAAAGAGAAACATGCAAATCGACCGTCCCTCCACTACATCCACCAGCCAATCAGAGCGAGGTTGCAAATCAACCCAACAAAGATGGCGGTTAATTTGCATATGCAAAGACTGAAGACAGTGTAAAGGAAGTCAAACACTGCAGAAGGGAGCGAGGCAGTGGGCTTTGCTCCCCTCTCTGCTTCACTCCGGCCTGAGGAAGCCCTATTCTTGCAGGAATCAGGGGCCTCTATTTTTTTTTAGAAGCTGGTAAGATTTAGATGACAAGCTGATTTATTTATGGCTAACGTCACAATAAGCTACTGGAGGTCTGTTTATTTATTTTTGTTTGTTTTAACAATGCAAATTCTACAGGCAACGCTCTCCGTTCTAGAAAAGTGAGGTGTAATCTGCAGCATGCCAGAGCCGGCTCCAGCTGATGCCAGAAAACTGACTGTTAGATGGTCAGGGGGCTTTGCAATCCGTCAAGTGCACCCATCGGCGGGAAATGCTACCATAATAATGTGCTGTGCACATCTCTTCCCCACTGGGCATTCTGGGAGCTTGAAATCGTCAGTGTCGGAAGTATTTACACCACAGAAATTGGCGAGTGCTCAACTGTATGGTTTTGTTTATTTTATGGTTGTGTGGATCGTCTAAACCTAAGTGACAGAGAAAATGTTAATGCGGGAGAGACTGACTGTGTCCTGTCCGTAGCCTTTCCGTTGTGAATTGAAGATATTTGAGGTGATATCCTGTCGGTATTTGCAGACTCGTGTGATTCCGCAAAGAGGTGGCTCATGTCACTGACAGATGAATGCACTTACAGCACCCTTCTTTACAGCTTCACTTTCAGCTTGCCCATTAATGTAAACAAAACATCCCCCAACATTCACGTTGGAACAACACTCATTTGTCACTGACGGGAGCCACTTCTCTGATGAATTGGATTGCAATCAGGCATTTATTCATAGTTTTATTTTTGTCAAATCACGGTTGAAATGCAAATACCCATTGACTATGAATACAAGAGCTCAGCAAAAGTCAATGAGAGCGCCCTGGGGAAGGCAATTAGCTGTATGGAATTTCAATAAAGAACAGTCTATAGCCCTAGCAGGTTTGGCTCAGTGGATAGAGCCTCGGCCTGTGGGCTGAAGGGTCCCGGGTTCGATTCCGGTCAAGGGCACCTGCCTGGGTTGCAGGCTCGATTCCCAGTAGGGGGCGTGCAGGGGGCAGCCAATCAATGATTCTCTCTCATCATTGATGTTTTTATCTCTCCTCCCTCTCCCTTTCTCTCTGAAATAAAAAAAAAACAAATAGTGTGTAATTTGTGGTTATAAACGGGCTGCTATACATCCTGTATGGAATGAAGTTAACGTAAAATAAACGTATGTTTGCCCACACCGTTTTCCAGGGAGCAGGTGGTTACACATCGACCTCCCCTCCCAGAGGCAGGGCGGAGACCTCCCCGCTCTGAGCCACGCTCCTGCGATAAGGCCCGGCTGGAACTAACCCTCCCCACATTGGACTACGCACGCCAAGGCCACGCGGGCTCATAACCATCTTGGGCTAATTCGGAACACGCCATGTGTTCTTGTCAAGTGCCCGGGCCCGCGGAACGTGCGGGCAGAGGGAGGGTCCGTGTCAGGGAAAGGAGGGCAGTGGTCCCAGCGGCACGCTGTGTAGTAGGTGTGGCCGAAGCTGTGGGCGGTGCTGGCGGTCACTTAGGTCCTGGGGTCCAGCCCTCTCTGCCCCTGGATTAGCCCCGTCCTTGGGTTTTGTAGGAGCCTGCTCGGCGGCATCGCGTTCCCTCTGCCTCGCCGGCCCCCTCACCCCTGCACTGAAGACCCCCCCCCCCACCTGCCGCTCCGCCCCAGGCCTGTCCCCGCGCGGCCATGGCTGCCTCCGGGCCTCAGAGGCCTTCCTGACAACCTCTTGCTCGGGGTGACCTTCTCATGACCTTGGAGGAAATGACCGCCTCCCACCCTGCTCTGAGTGCGTCTTCCCTTCCCTGGGAGCCCCTCCTGCCGTCCTTCACGCCCAGCACCCACCTCGCTTGTCCCCGGCCCCCGGTCACCCCGCCACCCGGTCTGCTCCCCGCCACTGTGGTCACTGCGCACCTGGGGTGGGGTGAGGGGGTGACCAGGGCTGGCCCTCCTCCCCTCCCCCCTTCCCGTTCCGTGGCTGAAGGCACTGCTGGTTCTCGCGTCGCCGTAAGGATTCCCAGAGGCCCTTCGGAGGCCGCGCCGGGAGCCCCTGGGGCGGGAGCCAGCGTTCAGGGAGGGCCTGGGGTCCGCAGAGCAAGTTTACGGCTCTACCCGGCGTCCGAGCGGAGACGCTTCCCACCAAGGCTTTGGGGCTTCTTTCCGTGCGTGCCCGTGGGCTGGGCAAATCCTGGCGGTGAGCGTGCAGACGTGAGGGGCCCTTCACGGGGGTTCTCCCGGTTCCGGGGAGCCACTCACACAGTGAGGGTCTGAGAGCAGAACCGTTCCCAAGGCGCCCGGCAGCGTGGCTCAGGGGGAGCGTCGGCCTCGGAACCAGGAGGTCAGGGTTCGATTCCCGGTCAGGGCACACGCCCGGGTTGTGGGCTCCATCTCCAGTGTGGGGCGTGCAGGAGGCCGCCGGTCCATGACTCTCTCTCATCATGGATGTTTCTATCTCTCTCTCCCAGACTCTCTGAAATTGAGACAAATATATATTTTTTAAAAGAACTCTACAGCAGCCTCCAGGCCCCGTGATGGAGGGAGCCTTGACTTCGTGCCTGGCTGGGGCCGCGGCTGGCCAGGAAGTCTACATGAAACCGTGGCCTCACGGAGCTCAGGGCAGGCGTGCAGCGTGGAGCTGGGCCCTCCCCCTCCCTCACCATCAGGCTGCACGGTTATTAGGCATTCGGGAGCGGGGGGCAGCTGACAGTGTCTGAGGAGTCAGGGCCTTTGCACCCCCCCGAGGGCCCTGCGTGGCCGTGGTCAGCCCCACGGGGTGGGCTTTGGTGAGGACGCGGGCGGCGTGGCTGGCTGCTCATTTGCGCGTCCCGTGTGAGCGGCTCAGCAGCTGCACTTCGGAGGACTTGAGCGAAGACCAGGCTGGATTTCCTGGAAACCGGGGTCGGCGCCACCGTGGGCTCTCGCAAGCCGCAAACGCCTCTGCTGAGGTTACCAGGGAAACCCCGCTGGGGAAGACGGAAATCCATTCTTTCACTCCATCCTGTGCTCATCACTCAGCCCACGAGTGGAGCACCTGACTGCGGGCCCAGCAGTTTGCCACGTCCCTGCCCAGGAGATGCCCTCGCAAAGCCCTGTTGTGGGCATCCTTATCCCGTTGCCCAGACGGGGAAGGTGTAGGACGCGGTGGAACTGGGCTTCCGGCCTGGGCCCCTCCCGCCAGGGACTCCATGTCTCCCCGCGGAGACGAGACGTGCAGGACGTGAACAGGACCAGCAGCCGCCAGGGGCCGCCCCAGGTTTCCGGGGTGAGAGGCAGCAGAGACCCTCGCTGAGCGATGCCAGGTGGGCGATGGCCTCCGGGAGGACGTGGCGTTGGCACTGGGCTTGGAACCAGGCCGGCGGGTCCGAGGCCGCCGGAGGCCACGCGCTGCACAGGCCCGCACAGGCCCGCACGAGGCAGGGGCAGCGGATGAGCAGACCCGCGTCCCGGAGCCGGAGCCGGAGCCGGAGCCGTGTCTGGTTGTACCCTCCTGGGAATAAAACGGGACGCACCTCCCCGGGCAGCAGCAGAAAGGCAGATGCTGGCTTCCCGCAAGCCCGGGCGCTCGCAGCGTGTCCGTCATCAGAGCGGCTCTTGCGGCAGAGACGCCATCCCCCCGGAGGGGCGGGTGAGGGTGCACCGTGACCGCGTGGCGGAGCCCGCGACCCCGCGACCCTGCAACCCCGCGCCTGGCGTTCAGGCTGGTCCGCCTCGCCGAGACGCTGAACCAGAGAGCAGGTCTGGGCTGTGTACTCCCGGGCTCTGGGGACGCCATCAGCCGTCCTCAGGCGTGTGTGCTGGACAGGAAACCAGCTGGGAGACTGCTTCTAAGTGGTGGCTCAGGGCCCAGGGCGTTTGTGCCTGTGGGGTTGGGTCCCTGCTATTCAAGCTTATTACGCTCTCAAAGCACCTCTCAGCCCGGCCGCGGGGCTCAGGGGTTGGGCGTCGACCTAGGAACCTGGAGGTCACGGTTCGATTCCTGCTCAGGGCACAGGCCCCAGTCGCTGGCTCGATCCCCAGGGTGGGGCGGGCAGGAGGCCGCCGATCCGTGATTCTCTCTCATCGTTGATGTTTCTGTCTCTCTCCCTCTCCCTTCCTCTCTGAAGTCAATAAAAATATATTTTAAAAGATCGAATGGCTCTTTCCTGAATGAACGAAAAGGTGCGTGAAGTCCAGGGGGCCTGGCTGGCTGTCCCCAGGGGCCGGTGGAGACGGTACCGGCAGAGACACTCCTAGCTGGTGCCCGGCCCCTCTGGCTTCACCGGCTGGGCAAGTTCCGGCTGTAGCTGGTCTGTCCTGGGCTCAGCTTCCTTAGCAAGTCACGGGCGGGCGGAGTGGGCGGGGCTCAGAGGGGCTTCCTGGGCCCTGGCAGAGCCTTTGGGGCTTGTGTGACCTTGGGACGCTCCATTCCGTGTGTCGGGGGGGCTTGTGTGACCTTGGGACGCTCCATTCCGTGTGTCGGGGGGGCTTGTGTGACCTTGGGACGCTCCATTGGGGGGGGGGGGGGGGCAGGCTGGTCCTGGTCCTGGGCCCCAGGGAGGGCAGGTCGGCCCTGCTGTGGGACAGCCCAGCCGGGAGGCAGCCTCGGAGCCTACCAAGGTCATTGCCAAGGACGTGCTAATGGCTCCCGTCTACCGTCCAGGGAAGCGGTTTCTGGGGCTGCTGATTGCCTTCTGCTCGCTGCGATGACGATGTTGGAGCCGCCTGAGCCCGGGCGTCTTTCCTGAGTGACAGGCCCTGCCGTGGGGCACGTGGGTTCAGCCTCCCCACCGGCGCACACGCACACCGGACCGAAGTGGCCGCTCCCATCCTTCAGGCCCCACACGCACTGTCTTCGTCCTTAAACGTACCCTGGGATGATCCCGAGGCGCTCAGCCGAGAGCTAATACCCTGACAGCCACACGGTGGTTAAATGCTCTTCCACCGTTCACCAGTTTTTAAAAAATATTTTTAAAAATATATTTTATTGATTTTTTACAGAGAGGAAGGGAGAGGGATAGAGAGTTAGAAACATCGATGGGAGAGAAACATCGATCAGCTGCCTCCTGCACACCCCCTACTGGGGATGTGCCCGCAACCAAGATACATGCCCTTGACCGGAATCGAACCTGGGACCCTTCAGTCCCCGGGCCGACGCTCTATCCCCTGAGACAAATCAGTTAGGGCCAGAAGATATTTTTACTGATGTCAGAGAGGAGGGGAGAGGGAGAGAGAAACATCAATGAAGAGAGGGAATCATGGATCGGCTGCCTCCTGCATGCCCCCCACTGGGGATGGAGCCCGCAACCCGGGCCTGTGCCCTGACTAGGGATCAAAACCCTGGTTCCTAGGTCGATGCTCCACCCCTGAGCCACGCCGGGCTCGAACTAGGATTTTTAATCTGCAAGCACCGTGTTTTCCCGCTCATGCTAATGAGGGCCCACCCCAAGGGGTGTAACACAGGAGGGGGGCCTCGCCCTGAAGGTGCAAAGCAGGACAGCAGGGCCTGGGAGCCCACAGCGGGGACAGGGGAGAGCAGGCTCCCACCACCACCACCCAGGGCCCAGGCCCTGCCGCCGGGCCCCGGGCTGGCACTCCAGCTGGCTGTGTGACCTTGGGCAGGTGACCGACCCTCTCTGTGCCTCCGCCCCGCAGGAGGAAAGCGTGAGAAAGAAAGGAGTGCCTGCAGGCAGACCAGGCCCAGCGCGCTGCAGGCACCGGGCAAATGCACGCCGCCTTCTCACGCCCATGACGTGCGCTGCTGCGGGGAGCGATGGCGCCCGGAGAAGCACATTCTAGAACAGGAAACCTCTCCTCAGACGGGAGGGCTAGCCGCCTGGGAAAGCCGGCCTGCCTTTCCCGCCGTCAGCGTGGCCCTCGCCCACGGGCCAGGCCCTCGCGGGAAGGTCAGCCCTCGCGCTGTGGTGGCTCGCCCCCGTTGGCCTAAGTTAGACGGCCCGAGGGCTGCTTGGGAAGAGGCGCCGCATTCTTTGTGTGTTTCCCCATCAAAACACGGCTGCTCCGTGCTCTCTTAAAGGGCACTCATGAGTCACTGGGCAGGAACAAAGGACCTTCAGTCTGCAGCCGCCGCGGGGGCAGCACTCAGCCCTGTGGGCTCACGTGGTGTTCTGAAATCTCAGCACAGGCCTCGGAGGGGCCCCCAGCACCTGGGAGAGCCGCTCGCTCTCCTCAGCCGGGTCCCCAGCGGAACGGCGCCTGGACGTGTGGAAAGCATCGCATGCAAAGGGGACAGCCTGGGACGGGGCTGCTGGGAGCAGCTGAGCCACCTCCTCTGCTCGGCCTGGGGGCCCGCGTGCTCCCAGACTGAGGTGACCAGATTTTAACATGGGTAAAGCGGGGCACCATTGACCCGGGCGGGGGGGCGGGGGGGTTCTTGATTAAAAATGTGGACTATATGGAGCAACAAACGTTTTCATAGAACGCAAACATAGTATTGTAATATATTTTTTAAAATTTCAACATAAGTACAATTTACAAATATAATAAATAAAAAATTATGTATAGTATTTTATTCTTTGGCATATTTCTCATTTGAGTGAATTTTTTTTAGTAGATCTCTGTCGTTGTTTAAAATTTGCCGTAACGTAAGTCGTAAGTGTCACGTTCAAGGCCGGCGCTAGACTTTTTGCCGCCACTATAAAATATAAATAATACGAGTGCTGTCTGCTAAATTCAAGAAAATTTATGTATTTATGAAATAAATAAATGACTTACCTAAATTATCTGAATAGCTGATTTGTAATGACATCACTTGTTTAACTAACTTACTAGCACGCAGTACGATGTGTATCGTCTGAGAGACAGTTACAAAATGTTTTCGTCGTTGCCAATCCCAAAAAATGCCATTGTTCATTAAGTCCAAACAATGGTGGTCGAATTCTAACAACTGATCAACAATGCGAACTTCGATAAGCAGTTCTCGATAATCAGTTCTCAACCATTATTTGTTATTATTAAAGTTTAACTTTATAAAATTAACAAAAATAATGTAAAACTCATATCCTGGCTAAATAGCCACATGGCCGCCGAAAACCGTCTATTCCCTTCCCGTTCTCCCGCCGTTCCCTAGCTTGTCGTGCATCCTTTCCAAAAATCGGGACTATTTAAAAACGCCGCGGGACGCGGGACAAATTGTTAAAAATCGGGACTGTCCCGCCAAAAGTGGGACGTCTGGTCACCTTATCCCAGACGGACGTGTTGTAGTCTTCCTTCCTTCCTTCCTTTTTTAAAATATATTTTTACTGGAGGCCCGGTGCACGAAATTCGTGCTCTGTGGGAGGGGGTCCCTCAGCCCGGCCTGCGCCCTCTCACAGTCCGGGACCCCTTGGGGATGTCTGCCTGTCGGCTTAGCCCCACGCCCTGCGGGGATCGGGCCTAAGCCAGCAGTCGGACATCCCTCTCACAGTCCGGGACCACTCCCTCCCTCCCCGCCCGCCTGCTCGCTGCTCCTTACCGCTGGGCTCACTGCTCCTTAGCGCTGCTGCAGAGGCTTCTGGCTGAGTGGTGCTTCCTCTGTGGGAGCGCACTGACCACCAGGGGGCAGATCCTGCACTGAGCGTCTGCCCCCTGGTGGTCAGTGCGCATCATAGCGACCGGTCGTTCTGGTTGTTTCGCCATAGCGGTCGCTTAGGCTTTTGTTATATAGATTGATTTCAGAGAGGAAGGGGGAGGGAGAGAGAGAAACATCAGTGATGAGAGAATCATGGATCGGCTGCCTCCTGCACAGGACGCCCCCTACTGGGGATTGAGCCCACAACCCGGGCCTGTGCCCTGACTGGGAATCGAACCGTGACCTCCTGGTTCAGAGGTCGATGCTCAGCCGCTGAGCCGCGCTGGCTGGGCTCAGGGTTTCGTTAGGAGCTCAAGAGTCTCTCCTTGGGGGCAGCTCTCCAGCGGACGGACTCGGCCCCGAGTCCTCCCCGTGAGGCAAACGGGACAGGACAGGAGCAGGGAGGGCCGGCCTGTGCGTCCCGGAGGCCGCGATTCACACACCACGTGCCGGGACCCTCACCCACCGCGCCTCAGACCAGCCTGTCGGGGAGTAGACGCCCCTCTTGGGGGGCCTCCTCTGGGGGCTCCGGGGCCTCCCTCCCCCCTCCCTTCAACCTGTTGGTGGTGGTTTTCTTTGCTCCCTCGGCCCCTTGGGCTTCCCTGCACCTCCCCGCTCCCCGCTCTGCATGTTCAGTGTCCGCCTGTCTGTCCACCGGGCTGTGAGTCCGTGACCACGGACACGCTTCGCCCACTGCCCGGGCCCAGGCCGATTCTGGGCTCAGTGAGCGCGGCCGAGGCACGGCGGCGGGTGGACCACGCCTGCTCCGTGTGGGTCTTCTGGAAACTCTCCGAGGGCACGGACCCCAGGAGCCGGCGACAGGAGACCGAGCGGCTGCTTCCGCTCTCCCCCGGGAAGCGGCTGGAGCCAGGCCCCCTGGGAAGGCCGATCAAATGCAATGTTTCCCTAATGGATGACTGGCTGGCGAAGCTCATTCATTAAAACACAGTTAGTGCCCCGACGGAGTCGTAAAGCGACCGAGTCCCAGCGGGAGGGACAGGGCTGCGGCCGTGGAGGCGGCGCTCAGAGCTCGCAGCGCCCGGCTTCCCTGAGCCCTGGCAGGGCCCACGCCCAGCTGGGGGCGAGCCTCGGACCCAGGCCCAGGAGCACCTGTGGACTGGACTTCACCCCAGGCCCGCCCTGCGCACTGCCATGTTGCTGGGGTTGGGGGGGATGTTTGAATCCTCTGCCTTCATCCCCGTGTCTTGGGTTCCGGTTGAAAGGGAGCGGCTGGGGCCCGGCCACGGGTGAGAGCTCCACGCTGACGGTCACCCATGCTCCGCCTCCTGGGAAGCAGACGCCACATTTATGCTGCCTTGCTAGGGGTTCCGATCACGGCGGGAACAGACACCCCGTCCCGGTCCGTGGAACTTGGCCTGGTTGCTACAGTGAGTTAAAGCCGTCGCACTACCAGCCACCAGACGCCCCACCAGACGCCCGCTGTGCCCTGCCGGGCCTTCGGGACGGCGATTCCGTGGAGACAGCCCCTCCTGCCTTCTCTCCCAGCCTCGGGGAGCGGCCTCAGGAGGGGACCCCTGGCCCCTGCACCCCACGTCAGCACGGCTCTGGTGGGTGAAACACACCCCAAGTTGGCCACGTACAGTAGGATTTTCTCTCCTGATTTGGGACAAGCAAAAGGAACAATCAGTTCTTTTTTCAAAAAAAAAACATTATCTTCATTGATGAAAGTGTTACAGATGTCCCCCTCCCCCCCACTGACCCCTTCGAGCCCCTTGTGCGGCCCCCCCTCCCCAGGCCTTCACCTCACTGCTCAGTCGGTTCTGCGCACGGCGCCCTACACCTGCCGGAGGTGCCCTCAGGCTCTGCCCTCTGCAGCTCGCCCCGCAGTTCCCGCACCTTTCCCGGCCCCGCTGAGACCGCTGCTCCTCCCGGGCTCTCCGCACGGTCTCGCCTGCGGCCTCTGGGCGGCGCCGTGGGCCTCACTCTGCACGGGAAGAGCTGGAGGCCTGGAGGGGCCATGGGCACCCAGGCGATGGGGCCGCTGGGATGCAAAGTCAAACCCTGTTTGCATCCACTGACCTCGGAGACGAAGGGACAAGAGACCCCACACAGCAGAACACACAGCCGGTGGGGACCCGTACTGGGAACACCCAGGGGGTGGGACGCCCCGTGGGAGCGCGCCTGCGGGTGGGGGCGGAGGGTGGTCCAGGGCCCAGACCCGCACACTGCAGGCCCCGGGCTCCTGCACTCTGTGAAGCAAGTCGCGTGGTTTGACCGTGAGGCACCATCGTCCCCGTGGATGCAGAGCCGGGAAGGCCTGTCCCCGTGGATGCAGAGCGGGGAGGGCCTGCTCCCGTGGATGCAGAGCGGGGAAGGCCTCTCCCGTGGATGCAGAGCGGGGAAGGCCTGCTCCCGTGGATGCAGAGCGGGGAAGGCCTGCTCCCGTGGATGCAGAGCGGGGAAGGCCTGCTCCCGTGGATGCAGAGCCGGGAAGGCCTGCTCCCGTGGATGCAGAGCGGGGAAGGCCTGCTCCCGTGGATGCAGGGCCGGGGAAGGCCTGCTCCCGTGGATGCAGAGCGGGGAAGGCCTGCTCCCGTGGATGCAGAGCCGGGAAGGCCTGCTCCCGTGGATGCAGAGCGGGGAAGGCCTGCTCCCGTGGATGCAGGGCCGGGAAGGCCTGCTCCCGTGGATGCAGAGCGGGGAAGGCCTCTCCCGTGGATGCAGAGCCGGGAAGGCCTGCTCCCGTGGATGCAGAGCGGGGAAGGCCTGCTCCCGTGGATGCAGAGCGGGGAGGGCCTGTTCCCGTGGATGCAGAGCGGGGAGGGCCTGCTCCCGTGGATGCAGAGCCGGGAAGGCCTGTTCCCGTGGATGCAGAGCGGGGAGGGCCTGCTCCCTGCTGGGGGAGGCGGAGCCGGCGCGGACCGCTGACCATGCAGGGCTGGCGCTCTCTGGAGCTCCCCCGGTTCTGGGAACCGGAGCGTCGGGTTTGGCCAGTTGGTGGCCTGCTTATCTCCATCTGGAGTCACGTGCCCTGACCTCCCAGCCCTCGGTCTGCCCTGTGCTCCAAGCCCCGTGGACACAGTTTCAGGGGAAGAAGTGACTCCGGCTGCTGTGAACGAACCCCGAGCCGGCAGGGCAGCTGGGAAACAGATTGTCCCGGGGAACCAGCTCCCGGGGAAAGGGACCTCAGGGCCGGCTGGCTCCATCCGAGAGCCACCTAGCGACGGGGAGAGCGGGCCTGCCAGCAAGGAGGGCACGGCGAGGGGAAACGCCCCGGGAAACTGCAGGGGTCAGGGGTCAGGGGCGAGGCTGTGGGACAGCTCAGGCAGGGTTCTTGCTGGGGGTGGGCAGGGGGCAGCTGTCCGCTGGGGGTGGGGTTGGGGTGGGAAATGAGGAATTTGATCCGAGTGGGGGAGGGAATTCCTGCTGGAACCGGGCAATGCAGGCCCGACCAGGACAGACCCCAAGGTCGATGCCCAGAGGCTTGGAGGAGCCGGAGAGGCCAGGGGAGCAGAGAGCGGGCACTGCCCCCGTGAATTCTCCTGCCTGCCCCCCCCCCCCCCCGAGTGTGCGCGCAGCCCGAAAGGCGGAATGATGCGGCGCTGGCGTGAAAAGGCTTATGAAGCTGCAGGCTGGGGACAGGGGGAGCCCTGGGACCCGGGGCAGCTGGTGGGTGGGGGCTGGTGAGGTGGGGGAGGTGATGGGGTCCCCCGGGCCACACTAGTTTGAGGAAGCCAGGGCATCTGCATCGGGGAACCGTGATTGGACGCATAAGCCTGGAGGTCAGGACAGAAGTGTGGGCTGGACGCTTAAAAGAAAAAACTTAAAAATTATTACAGATTCACAGGAAGTTGTAAAAAATGCACAGTTAGGTCCACGTGCCCCCATCCAGCTTCTCGCCACGTTAACATTTGCGCCACATCGCGGCGGGAGCTGAGGTTGGCCCTGTCTGTGGGACTTAGACTTCGCCAGGGTAACATGTCTCGTCAGCAGCTAGTTCTATGCGACCTCATGGTCCGTGTAGATCTGGGTAAGCGCCACGCATGGTCCGTGTGTTTGTTTTATGTCTCTATGATCAGTAATGATGTCTTGGGAGAATCTTTATTATTATAATATTTAAAAATATTTTTATTGCTTTCAGAGAGGAAGGGAGAAGAGAGAGAGAGAGAGAGAGAGAGAGAGAGAGAGAGAGAGAGAGAGACACATCAATGATGGGAGAGAATCACGGATCAGCTGCCTCCTGCACACCCCCTACTGGGTATCGAGCCTGCAATCCAGGCCTGTGCCCTGACCGGGATAGAACTGTGACCTCCTGGTTCCTAGGTCGACGCTCAACTACTGAGCCACGCCGGCCGGCAGGAAGCACCTTTATTAGATACATAAGGCCGTGCCCTTGGAGGAGAGTGCCAAGGAGAGGGTGCAGGGAAGAGAGGGAGGAGGCTTGGGGTGGAGCATCAGACGCAGGGAGAGGGCTTTGCTCTGGGCCCTGGGCAAGTCTTGCGGAAGAGGAGGTTCTGTGAGGGTTCAGGCTCCCCCGCCCCCGTCAGTGGCCAGCCTCACACCTCTCTGCCCTGGGCCCTGCGCTCCCCACACCCGCTCACCGGTCCCCACGTCCTCGGCCCGGAAATGCCAACATAGGGTCTGTCCCTCAGCTGCACTCCCAGAAAGTGGAACGTCTGGGATGCTCTGCTGGGCCACGGGGGCAAACCTGGGCTGGGAAGATGTAAATACTGCATACTAGAGGCCCGGTGCCGGATTTGTGCACCGGTGGGGTCCCTCGGCCTGGCCTGTGCCCTCTCGCAACCCCGGACCCCTTGAAGGATGTGGAATAGCCGGTTTCAGCCCGGTCCCTGCGGACCCGATCCAAACAGGAGGGAGCCCGATCCTGTGCATTGAGCGCCTGTCCCCTGGTGGTGAGTGAGCGTTATAGCGACCGGTTGACTGGTCGTTCTGTTGTTCAGTCATTTAGGCTTTTATAGATATAGATTAGAGGCCGGTGTATGAATTCGTGCACCAGTGGGGTCCCACGGCCTGGTCTGCGGGATCGGGCCAAAACTTGCTCTCCAACATCCCCGGAGGGGTCCTGGATTGCGAGAGGGCACAGGCCAGGCCGAGGGAACCCACCGGTGCATGATCGGGGCCAGGGAGGGTCGCAGGAGGTTGGCCAGCCAGAGAGGGACTGCAGGAGGGCTCCAGGGCATGTCTGGCCCATCTCGCTCAGTCCTGATCGGCTGGACCCCAGCAGCAAGCTAAACTTCCGGTTGGAGCGTCTGCCCCCTGGTGGTCAGGGCACGTCATAGAGAGGGGTTGAGCATCCTTAGCATATCATTAGCATATTACGCTTTGATTGGTTGAACGGCTGACCGGACGACTGGACACTTAGCATATTAGGCTTTCATTACATAGGATGTCCACAGCACAGCACTGTGACTAAGGCTGGCTTGGAGGGGACCCTGTGTCACGCCCAGGCGGCCGGGCCCTGGGGTCTCACTGGCCCTGCACAGGGCTGCTGCACGCGGGGGCAGCTCAGGTGTTCCAGGTTAAACGCTACACTTTGGCACTTTTTTTTTTTTTTCAACAAGAGAGCACAGCACGCTGAGTCCCTGGGAGAAACAGGAAGTCAACTCGGACCGAGGAGGGAGGATATTTTTCCCGAGAGGAGGGAGAGGCGTCTGTACCAGTCACGCTCCCTGTGTTTTTATTTGTCACCTGCACATTTGCTCCTTCACCCACGAACTCTGAATTTTACAGATTCCGGAGACCACAGCCTCAGACTCACGTGCAAGGGAAACACCCCAGAGGCCCCCGTGGGCGGAGACGGTCCCTGAATGGCGCAGCAGCACCATCTGCTGGTGAGCACGAGCATTGCACCCAGGAAGGCCAAGGCCTTCCTTCTGAGCAGCACACTGGTCTCCTCCAGCCACCTCCCAAGGCTGGGCCTCCGGCCTCTGACCCCTCTCCGCCTCCCCCCGCGCCGAGGAAGCCCGCGTGGACCTGCACCAACACGCGTGGATCCCCACGGGCTGTGCATCGGGAGCGACACCGGCTGATGTGATGAGATAGGACCCCTGACACCCTCAAGGCCTCGAGGCGGCGCCGAGACAGCGATGACGGAGCTGGAGACACCGGGGCTGTGAGTCCTGGCTCCGCCCTGGTCAGCGGTGGGACAGGGCGAGCTGCTCGAGCTGCCGGAGGCTCGGCTCTTTCCCTGCAAACAGAAAACGGGCCGATAATTCGTCCCGGCACGGTTGTGTTACAAAGGCATACTCTGCGAACTATAAAGTTCATAACAGAGAGTCACTAAAAGAAAAGTATTATTATTATTTTTAGAAATATATTTCTTTATTGATTTCAGAGAGGAAGGGAGAGGGAGAGAGAGATAGAAACATCAATGATAAGAGAGAATCATTAATCGGCTGCCTCCCGCACACCCACCACTGGGGATCGAGCCCACAACCCAGGCATGTGCCCTTGGCCGGAATCGAACCTGGGACCCTTCAGTCTGCAGGCTGACACTCTATCCACTGAGCCAAACTGGCTAGGGCAAAAGAAAAATATTTATAGCCCGGCCGGCGTGGCTCCGTGGTTGAGTGTCGACCTATGAACCAGGAGGTCACGGTTCGATTCCCGGTCAGGGCACAGGCCTGGGTTGCAGGCTTGATCCCCAGTAGGGGGCGTGCAGGAGGCATCGGATCTGTGATTCTCTCACATCATTGAAGTAATCATACTTCTTGCCGATGTAATAACAACTGGTCAGACAAAGAAGGGAGTCCGGGGACATGGGGGTGGGGAAGGGTTCCCCCATGAGACATTTCAGCTGGGTTTTGAAGGATGCGTAGGAGTTTTCCAATCAGACAAGGGGAAGGGCCGTCTGGATGGGCGAACTGTGTACGGAGGCATGGTGGGAGGAGGACTAAGGTGGTTTGGTCTGGCCTGAGCGTCAGGTGGAGAGGCCAGCCGGGGCCCTGACCCTGCACAGGTGAGCTCGATCGGAGCGCCGGGAGGGGGGGCGGGCACCTGGTTTGATGAAGAGATTCCCAGGGCATGCTGGGCCCACGCCGAACGCTCAGCGTCTGGAAGCCATCTTTGCACCAAGCATTCAGCGTTGCTGTCCCCACCCCACGCGGCAACCGGCGAGGTAGGCGGCGATGTCCTATTTCCCGGGCGGCCGGGCGGAGGGGAGGCGGGCGGAGGGCCCGGTGGACTCCCCGCTCCCCTGCAAGGGGACGGGCTGTGTTCACGTGGACGGGGCGTCTCAGGACAGGAGGTGCCGCCCGGGGCGGTTCCAGGCCGAGGAGAAGGCAGATGCGTGAGGCGAGGCAGGACTGGGCAGCAGCCGGGGCGAGTGGCCGGGAGGCGGAGCTCGTGGCTGAGCGCCCGTGGGCGGCCGAGGGGCTCCTGCTGTGGCAGCTGGTGGAGCGGGGCTCTGGCCCCGTGGTCGCCCCACCCTCTCCACTCAGCCACCCCGGGAGGCGCGTCCCACACCCCAAGGTCTGGCTCCCGGGCTTGGTTCTTGTCAAACTCCCCTCCTCTCCGGTCCTCGGGGCCAGCTCACGCCCCTGCGCCCTGAGCCCCCGTTCCTGGCAGCCCCGGGTGCCCCCCCAGGTCACCTCTCAGCCCCCTTCACCAGCCAGAAACCTCCCTCACCCCGGGCTGCCGTCCAGCTCCAGGGCCTGGCCACGGGGTCAGATGCCGGGCTGAGTGAGACTGGGGCCCCCCTCCCCCAAGCCGCAGACGCTCAAGGCCGGTGCGGGGCACTGGGGTCCCTGCCGGCCTCCCCGGCCGCCCAGGGTCCTAGACTTCCTGCTCCTCTGGGCTCAGCCCTCCTGCTGCCCAGGCTCCCTGACTCCGCGAGGGCCAGTTCTTTCAGTCCACCTCTGGGGCCAGAGCCTCCTCTCCTGGGGTCCCCCCTCCGTGGCCTGTGTCCCCTTCTGCTGGTGGCCAACCCTGTTCTGCCAGGGACGCCAAGGTGACCAGGAGGTGGCGCTGCTGAGTCAGCTCTGCCCCTCAGCTGCAACTGAAGTTCAGAGGGACTGAGCGTGGGCCAAAGGGAGGGGCGGGGACTGGGCCTAGAGGATGTGTGGTCCACCTCACAGCATTCTGTGTGTGTGCGTGCATGTGTGTATGTGTGTGTACCGTGGACACATACATAAGTACACACCAGCAAACATGTACACCATACATACTAGCAAATATATACACACACCTACATACATATCAATAGACACATATTCAGGCATAAATACAACACATTAGTATGTATATATACCCACACATACACATATACTTGTGTTTGTGTATTGATAGATAAATATGTAGATAAAAACCAGTGTGTTAATCTAAAATATGTAAGATATATATACACACACATACCAATAAACACACACAGAGGCATGTCTATGCATGTGCATATACTGTGTGTATAAATATACATGGGTGTGCAAGCATGATACGTATGCATATATGCACACCCTGGTGTGCACACACGTGTACACATGCATGTGTGTACCAGTGCGTGGGCGCTGCCTGTTAGCGGCTCTGACTCCTGACCTGAACCCCCGCATCGGGCAGCGAGGCCAGATGGCCGTCCTCCCGCCAGCGCCGCTCCCGCCAGCGCCGCGAGCTCCCGCATTTCCCGGGGCCGTGCGTCCCCTCGATGACTTGATGAGTTTTGTTGCGGGTCGGGGCCACGTCCATTGTTTCAGTTACCCACCTAACTAACCAGCGCGCACGGGGCTGGTGGGTGGAGGCGGGAAGTGTTTTCAAGACTCAGAAGACGGACGTGCTTCCCAAGCAGATCGGAGCCTCGGGGCGCCGTGGGGGAGAAGATGCCGGCTCGCAGGACCCACGTGTGGCCTCCGACGTGGCGTGTGCCGGAGCTGTTCTGCCTCTCGCTGTCACCGGAGGGAAGTCACGGCCCTGGGGCTCCTGTCCCCGGGAGCGAGCGGAGCGGAGGGTGTAAGACCCTGGCCGGCCCGCTGCTCGGGGCAGTGTTGGGTGATGATCTGGAGCGACGTGACCTCCCGTGCAGGAACCCGGCTGTCCTCATTCCTCGCGGGCGGGGCGGCTGGGAAATGGGACACGCGTGGGCTGGCCTTCCGGTTTCATGCTGGCGCGGGTGGCTTTCGGGGCGGGCCGCCCGGAGGAGCCGGCTGAGGACCGAGGCCTCACCACTCCGCTCGCTTCTGGTCGCTATCTCGGGACGTCCCAGCGCGCAGAGGCCGCGAGAGCAGAGGGAGGCCCGTGGGCGTCCTCGTCGCCCAACCGCAACAGTCCGCAGCCCTCGCCCACCTTTTTAAATCTCTTTATTGGTTAAGGTCTTACATATGTGTCCTTGTCCCCCCAGTACCCTCCCATCCCCCCCACTCATGCCCCCACCCCCCTCTTGTCTGTGTCCATGGGTTGGGCTTACATGCATGCATACAAGTCCTTTGGTCGCCCATCTTGTTCCAGAGAGTCGACCTATGAACCAGGAGGTCGACCTATGAACCAGGAGGTCACGGTTCGATTGGTCACACTTTGTCTTCATTTCATCTTTTTAAAAAATATATATTTTATTGATTTTTTACAGAGAGGAAGGGAGAGGGATAGAGAGTCAGAAACATCAATGGGAGAGAAACATTGATCAGCTGCCTCCTGCACACCTCCTACTGGGGATGTGCCCACAACCAAGGTACATGCCCTTGACCGGAATCGAACCCGGGACCTCTCAGTCCCCAGGCCGACGCTCTATCCACTGAGCCAAACCGGTTTCGGCTGATCGATGTTTCTCTCTCATCAATGTTTCTGACTCTCTATCCCTCTCCCTTCCTCTCTGTAAAAAATCAATAAAATATATTTAAAAAATAAATAAATAAAATAAAATAAAATCCACCCTCTGTCCGGACCATAAGCATCCCACTTCCCCGGAACCCAGAGCGAACGGGGGCTGCGCCTTCTGCCGTGAGACAGCGGTTCTCCGTGGCCTCGGGGATAAAACGTTTTCATCGGACGACCAGATCGATTCAAAACAGTTTTAGTCCGAAAGGTGGAGCCTGAGAGAAGGCTGTTTGCTCTCAGGAAAACCGTCTCTGACCGGGTCACCGGTCACGTTCCCGATCCGAGTCTCCGTCGTCCTGTTTGCAAAACGCGGAAAACAGCGCCGTGCTCCCGGGCGGTTGTGACGATGACACGCGATGTCGCGGGCCAAGTGCCTGCGGCAGGAAACCGACCTCCGTTCATGGCATCGGCGTGGGTCCCAAATGTCACCCTCGAGTCTGGGAAATGGCCCCGCCAGGCCCCCGTTCTCCATCCTCTCGGTGTCATCGTCCACGTCCCCTCCCAGGACGGCGACCCAGGGGGCGGAGCCGGCCCTTCTCCAGCTCCGTCTCCGTCTCCGTCTCCGTCTCCGTCTCCACCTCCACCTCCACCTCCACCTCCACCTCCACCCCAGGCCCTGGCGCGGGGCTGGGGCGGGGGGTGGGGAGGAGCGAGTACGTGTTGGCTGAAGACGCATGAGCACCCCGTACCGTGTTCGCCGTGACGACGCGCTCGCTGGGGTTCCAGCAGCTGCTCTGCTCGTTTCCCCGGGGAGCGTTCAGGGGAACGGTGGGTTGGGTGGCTAGTCGCCGTTTAATAAGCTACCAGGCTCCCGGTAAAGGTGCCGTCATGCACTTTGCCGTTCCCTGTGGGTGGGTGTTGGTGGTCGTCCCTGGTTCTCACCATGGCACAGAGTTCTAAAATGAACTTGAAAAAAGCTTAATGTGTTTTTATTGACGTCAGAGAGGAAGGGAGAGGGAGAGAGAGGGAAACATCCATGATGAGAGGGAATCATGGATCGGCTGCCTCCTGCACGTCCCCTCCTGGGGATCGAGCCCGCACCCCGGGCCTGTGCCCTGACCGTAGTCGAACTGTGACCTCCTGGGTCATAGGTCGATGCTCCACCCCTGAGCCACGCCGGCCGGCTCGTCTTCCGCTTTGTAGATTTCAGAGTAAATTGCAGACGCGGGCACACGCCCCTCCGGCGGCCGCACACGCGTCCTTAGGGAGAATGTGTGCAGTGTCCCCTTTGGAGGTGGCTTTTCCACGCAATAACATGCACGGATCTTACGTGACCTTTGCTGAGTGGTGACACGTGCACGTGGAAGTCCATGTCACGAGAGAGAACATTCCTGTCACTCCAGAAAGTTCTCTCGTGACCCTTCCCGGCCGACCCCTGACCCGTCCTCTAAGAGCCATCACTCCCTGACCTTTTCTCCCAGAGATTTTGTTTTTCTTTTTTGAGCTCCAGGACTTGTGATGGAATCAGACGGGGGAGAGCTTTTGAGTCAGGCGTCTCCGCTCAGCATGATGCTTCTCGCCGCGCCCACAGGGCTGTGTGAGTCATCCCTCCCGGTGCGAGGGGCGTTGCCTCACCTGCCCGCCCACAGGGTGTGCCACGGCGGCCGGCTTTCCAGGACGGGCACACGCCGGCGAGGGCTGCCGGGAGCACCTCGTGCCAGCCTTCCTGTGAGTGTGCACACCTGCTGGTGACTTCCCTAGATGTGCCACGTTGCGTCACACTCGTCATTCCCACACGCTCACGGCCAGCACCGCCGCGCAGTCTGACCCTCCGACGATGACGCTGGCCCTCGAGTGCTCACGAGACCCGCCCTCTAATTCACCCTCGTGAGAGCCTGCAGAGCGGGCGTCATTGTGTCCACGTTACTGTGGAGGGACAGACGCCGGCTCCTTGTGTGACTGGATGTGAGCACTCTGACTCATCACCGCTTGGGGCCTGTCTTCAGGCCCCGCTGTGGCTCCCCGTGGCCGTGGCTCCCCGTGGCCGTGGCTCCCCGTGGCCGTGGCTCCCGAGTAAGTCAGCAGGACCTGTCTTGCTCCGTGCTTGGGGGACCTGGGCCTCGCCAGCCCTGCCCACGTTGATCACGCTGAGGAAAGCTCTGCAGTGGTCTCAGCGACATCGTTGTCCGTTGTGTTGGCTTCCTTTCGCTGTGGCTCTCGTAGAGTTTTGTGTGTGTGCGTTTACTCAAACATGCGATCTGACCTGATGACAGAGTTGACTGTCCAAGAGGCAGCGTCCATTGTGCCCCCCGCCCCCCGGGAATAAGCAGAGAGCGCTGCTTCCGCTCCCGTGCTCGCGCCTCGCGCTCTGACGTGGGGAGTGCGGTGCCCTCCGCGCCGTGAGCGATGGAGCCCAGACGTGAGACACGCCTGCAGGAAAGGAACCCAAGGAAGTGCCGCGCTCACTGCCACGGGGGCCAAAGGCGCCCGAGGATGAGAGAGACTGGGCGACGGCGATGGAGGGCGAAGGCGCGCTTCTTTCTCGGGTGAGGGCTGAGCGCGGGGAGGGTCCTGGGGAGACGGACGACACGGGGGTGAGACGGAGGGCACGGCTGGGGGACCGGGCCTGGGGGAGGGTGCGGCTCAGGTAGGCCTCCACCACGCCCGCGGGTGACATGTGGGCGGCGGGCGGGGAGGCTGGGTGAGGGCGCTTGCAAGTTGGAAGGGGTGGGGGGGGGGGGGTGGTATGGAGCGTCCTGAGGTTCTTGCAGGCTCTGAGCAGAGTGGCTCAGGCTGCAGAACTTGCCAGAGGCCTGGGGGCGGGGGCGGGGCCGGGGGCTGGGCCTGGGCCTGGGGCCAGAGGCCTGGGGCTGGGGCTGGGGCTGGGCCTGGTGCTGGGCCCTGGTAGGAGTCACATTCAGACTCAGGGCCTGGGGAGTGGCTGAGGTCATCCAGGTGGGAGGGCGTCGGTGACCTGGAGGACAGGGGCTCTGCCAGCGTGATGCCTGGCGCTGGGGAGCCCCACCTTCACGTCGGGCCCACGTCCTGGACCTGGGGGGTCGGAGCCCTGACAGCATCGCTCCAGGCCTGGAATCCCGGCCCGTCCGGTGGGAGGTGGGTCAGCGCAGAGGGACCCACGAGGGAGGGCCCAGCGCCACCCTGAAGGCAGCACCTCCACGCGCTGACCAGGCGGGTCCCCCCCCCCCCCCCCCCCCGTCCCCCACAGCCTCCCTGGCTCCCACCCAGTCTGTCCTCCGGGGATGGAGCCGTGGGCGCTCTGGATCTGGGCGACGGGGGAAGGTCTGGGCCCTCTGAGCTCTGGGCGTGGCTCCAGCAGTTCACGTCAGCACCGGACCTGCTGGCCCTGGGGCCGGGGAGAGTGTGAGGCCCCTCGATTCAGTCCTCCCAGGTCAGCCTCTGCACCAGCAAGTCGGCTCCTTTGTCCCCGGCACACGGCAGGCTCGGCCCGTGTCCCTGCGATCCCCCTTCCTCTACCCCTTAAACGCCTGGGGGACGGACTGCAGGCTCACACAATTGGGCAAGTCATACCCGTGGCTCAAGGCACAAACTTTTATTGATTTCCAAGAGAATGGGAGAGGGAGAGGGAAACGTCCATGATGAGAGAGAACCATGGATCGGCTGCCTCCTTCCTGCCCGCCCCACAGCCCGGGCCTGTGCCCTGACCGGGAGTCGAACCGTGACCTCCGGGTTCACAGGTCGCTGCTCACCCACGGAGCCACGCCGGCCGGCGAGGGTAGTCTTCTTTAGAGTCGGCCCCTTCAGGTGCTCATCTCCTCCGGACCCTCACAGGCGCTCAGAAACGATGTTTTACCGGCTCTCCAGCCACGCCTTCGTCGGTCGGGTTGACCCAGGAAGTTAACCCCCGAAAGGTAACATGGCGCTGCGTCCTGTCCCACTTCCTGTGCGCCTTCCCTTCCGGCCCGGCTCAGGACGCCGCCTCCGGGAAGCCCGCCCTCCCCAGCAGTGTGTGGCTGCTTGGCTGCCCCTGGCCCCTCCTGTCCTCTGCCACCTCCCCTCTAGGCTCTCGACTCCTCGACACCAGGGATCACGCGTGTCTCTGCTCACTCCCGGCCCCGGCCGAGCCCAGGGCAGTGTCCAGTTAATCACGGCGGTTTGAATAGAACAATTCTTGTTTATGAGGATCGAGGAAGTCCAATGTCATTTCCGAGGGAGGAGGCAGAGTCCCGGAGGGACAGGGGACAGGAAGCGGCTGCGAGCTGCTGATCGCGGGCGGCGGTGGCCCGGCGGGACCCTGACTGGCGGCTCTCTGAGGCCCTGCGGTGGCTGCGGGAGCAACGTGATGTCTCCCGGCTGCTGGGGCCGGGCCCTGGGGCTGAGCCAAGTCCCCAGGCCGGAGCTGATGCTGGGCCTGGAGGCAGACTTGGCCTGGGTCTGCAGGACATCACATCTACGGCTCAGCCCGGCCGGCTGGCTCAGTGGGTGAGCGTCGACCTATGAACCAGGAGGTCACAGTTCAATTCCCAGTCAGGGCACAGGCCCGGATTGCAGGCTCGATTCCCAGTGTGGGGCGTGCAGGAGGCAGCCGATCCGTGATTCTCTCTCATCACTGATGTTTCTATCTCTCTTCCTCTGTGAAAGCAATTATATATATATATATATATATATATATATATATATATATATATATATATATATATATATATAAAATTCGACAGCTCATCGTCAGGCCTGCTCCGGTCAGGGCACTGTCTTCGAGGCTGACGGAGGCGTGGCCAGGCCTGCCCCACGGGCTCCCAGCATCCTCATCTGTGGGGGTGACGCCGGGGCCGCCCGATCACAGGCCTGCTCGGTGCCTGCCAGGCGGGGCGCTCCCCTCACACCGAGCCCACGCTGCCCTCCCGTGTCTCCGGGGAGGAAGCCGACGGGCCAGCAGCTGCCTGGTCACGGCCCACGGCGGGCAGGTAACCCAGCCACCGCGCCGCTTCTGCACCAGTTCACCGTTCTGGAGCGGCCGGGGCGGCGGTGAGGATGCAATGAGGCTTTTAATGCGAAATGCCCTGCAGGGCCTGGGCCGCAGGCTCCCCGGCAGCAGCGGCTCCGGCCCCTCTCCCCGCACCTCCCGCCACGTCGCCTCCCGGCCCCGGGGAGTCACCGCTGCGCCAGCATGTTCATGGGAAACAGCTCCCGGTGCCGGCGTCCCCGAGGGCGCGATGGCATGTGGGGCGTCAGGCTCACGGGTGCGAGGCCGCCGCTCTCCGCCGGAGGACCCGGGCCATTCTGACCGGAGAGCCATGGCGGGCCGGACGCGTGGCCCCTGCTCCCCCACACCGGCCTCTGGCCCGAGGCAGCGCGTGGTGAGCCTGCGGAGACCGGACACCCCGTTGTTTTCCTCTTTGGGGGTCTCGCACGGAGTGTCTCCGGGTCCTCACACCCGTGGGCACCGAGGGCAGGCGCCGCGGCGGTGGCAGGCGGCGGGAGCCCCGTGAGCTGGAAACCCCTTGAGCCCCTTCTCACCCCCAAACTGTAGCAGGGGTGCCTGCAGCGGGGTCCCTCCCTTTCCCTCTTCTGGGGTCCTGCCCCCACTGACCCCCCCCCCCCCCATTGCCTCTCCTGTTCCGCCCACCCAGCTGCCTGTGGGCCTGGGAGCGGCCACCCCTCCCTGGGGCCTGGCGCTCAGTGATGATCAGCTGTCCTGTGTGGGCGGCGCGGGGCGCTCACGGCCGTTACCTCGCTGCCCCTCCGCAGCCCGCGGGCCGGCGTTAGCCGCACCGTTTCAGAGGGAAACCAAGAGCAGACGGTGAGGTCAGCCCGGGGCACGGGCGGCAGAGGCCAGGCCAGCGCCTCGCTCCGGGCGGTTCTCTGTCCTCGACGCCCTGCACGCCGAGCCCCAAAGGAGTCATTTTAAAAAATATGTTTTTATTGATGTCAGAGAGGAAGGGAGAGGGAGAGAGATGGAAACATGAATGGTGAGAGAGAGCCATGGATCGCTGCCTCCTGCACGCCCCCCACTGGGGATGGAGCCACAACCCGGGCCTGTGCCCTGACCGGGAATCGAACCGTGACCTCCTGGTTCCTAGGCTGACGCTCATTCCTTTTTTCTACTCATTCGTCCATTCTCTGCGCATTTGCCAACTGGCCTGGCACCACTGCCCTCAGTCAGAAGGTGGTCCCAGCCCAGACTCCAAAGACCCCTCAGTTCACAGCGAGAGATGCCCCGGCCCGCAGAGCCCGCTGCCCGCCCTCCAGCGGCCGGAGAGGGTGTGGCCGGTGCCCGGCGGAGGCCAGCCCGGCCCGGGACTGAAGAGGATGTTGACCTTGAACACACGGAGGCGCGAAGCCTGGGGCCGGGGCAGCTTGGGGCCTCGGGTCGAGCTTGGGGCCAGAGAGAAGCCCAAACAGAGAGGAGGCTGGGCCGCCGAGGAGAGGCGGTGGCCATGCTGGGCACGGGTGGTCCCACGGCTCCCTCGTCGCCCGCCCTGTGGAGGCTCAGGCCCCCCGCACCCTCCCCCCCCCCGCCCAGTGAGGGGCCTCCCGGGACCCGGCCACCCCGCTCCTCCGGGATTCAGGCTCTGAGGCCCTGCTGCTCCCCGGACGCCCAGCCCCGCCCCGTCCCGGGCCCTCCTGAGGCCGGTCTCCCCGCTCCCCCCCCCCCCCCCACCAGGGTCTGGCTGCTGCCATCGTCCCGCCGTTTGGACCCAGCCCAGCCTCTGTCTGGTTCTGGCTAATGAGCCTGCGTCTGCCCTCGAGGCAGTTCCGGGCTCCCCAGCGCCGGACCAGGTCGGGGCTGTCCTGGGCTCGCGGCCCGCCTCCCCGGTCAGGGTGCGAGCTCTCGCCCAGCCCACGGAGCTCGCTGCCCCGCCCCTGCGGCCCTGGCATCGACACACCCGTGTGTTTGGGAGGCACGTCTGTCTTTCCCACGCAACTGTCTCCGCCCTGAGGACAAGGCTGCGCCCTCCGTGTTCCTCACGCGGATCTCTCAGCTCCGGCCCCGGAGGCGGTTAATGAGGGAATGGGTCCCAGCGAGTGGTCACAGCCCGGCCCTTCTCACAGGAGCGCTGGGCAGCTGCCCGTCACAGCGAGGCTCTCCCTCGCTTCCTTTCTTACATCCCAGCCTGATTCTAGAGAGCGGAGGGAGGGAGGGGGGGAGGGTGGAGGGGGGGAGAGAGAGACAGAGAGAGAGAGGGAAAGAGAGAGAGGGAGGGAGGGAGAGAGAGACATCGATGGCTGCCTCCCGCGTGTGCCCCTATCGGGTCTGGGGAACCTGCAGCCGAGGCCCGTGCCCTGGACGGGGAATCAAACCCGAGACCCAGTCTGCCCGCCGACACGCTAGCGGCCAGGCGGTTGCCCTGGGTTCTTGAGCGCGTGGAGGGGTGCAGTCCTTTCTAAGGACGAGAGAAGGGAACCCCCACGGGCGCGTGAGTCCGCTTGCCTGAGGCCACAGGTGGGGCTGGCAGAGCTGGATGGAGCCCAGGGGCGGGCACTGGTCATTCTAATCACACACGCGTGCACACACACAGAGGCATGCACACACCCCACACGCAGGTGCACACACCTGCCTACATGCATGCACACACACATATCCCCCCACAGGCACACCCACGTACACACCCATGAACATGCACATATACACACATGTGCACACATGTGCACACACACGCACACACGAATGCACACACGCACACACACACACGCACGCACACACTCCCAGCAGCGGGAGCAGCGGGAGGCGCTCAGGCCGGCGTGCAGGCTGATGTTCTAGAAACGGCTCCTGACACTTGGTCTCCAGGCCCCCACCCTGGGCAGCCGCCCGCTGCCTGACATTCCTGACGGCTCCCGTCCTCCCGCCATGGCGACCACGGAGCGGCCGGGCGGCCAGGTGGCCGAGGCGGAGAGGCCGGCAGCGCCTACGGCGGCCCTGGGTGTCCTGGGCTCCCCGGGGCCCGGGGCCCTTCCCTCCTGCTCACGGGCAGCTCCCAGTCGGTGTCGCGAACAGCTGCAGAGGGGACCTCACAGCGCACCCCCTCTTTGGGGCGGGGGGGAGGGACGGGTCCCACTGTCCCTCCTGCCCCGCACCCCCATTCAGAGCCACGGGCCTCCGCACGCCTGCGCCTCCCCCGGCTCCTCCTCTCGTCCTGGGGCTCCAGCACCTGCTCCGGCTCCGGCCCAGGTGGGGTGTTGGGGCCCTAGGGAAGGATGGGTGCTGGACCCTCGGTGCCCCCGCTGGCCTACTTACGGGGAGTGCGGCCCGGGGCCTCGGGGGGGGGGGGCGGGGGGCCTGCGCTCCCAGGCTCCCTTGCTTTGCGGAGACTTTGTTGTTTCACTTCCTGGCCTCCCTGCCAAGCGCCCGAGCCCCGGTGGCCAGGCCGGGTCAGCCGAGGATTCGGGCCGCCGCCTCCGTCCCCAGAATACCAAGCAGGCTGGGCGCTTCCTGCCGGGCCCCTCTGCCGGGCGGCGGGCGGGCGCCCCGCTCCTCTCTCAGCCTGCAGGCGGCACGAGGGCCCCACGAGTGGGTGTGGGTGGTGCCACGCGCATGGCTTTGGCCGCAGCGCTCCAGACGGCACGAGGGGCAAGAACCACAGGGACAGGAGCGCTCACTCCTGGGGAAGGGCAGTCACCCCTCGTGCCCACTGTCCCTGGAGGATCAGGCCTAAACAGGCGGTCGGACATCCCTCAAGGGGTCCCAGATTGGAGAGGGTGCAGGCTGGGCTGAGGGACACACACCCCTCCCGTGCAGGAATTCCATGCACCGGGCCTCTAGTGTGTGTGTATATATATATATATATACACTAGAGGCCCGGTGCATGCATTCATGCATGGGTGGGGTCCGGCCAGCCTGGCCAGGAGGAGGGGACATGGGCGGTTGGCCGGCCTGCCTGCTGGTCAAACTCCTGGTAGAGGGGACAATTTGCATATTAGCCTTTTATTATACAGGATATACACTGAGTGGCCAGGTTATTATGCGTTCAGAGATCATCATCATCTGGCCACTCAGTGTGTGTGTGTATATATATGTGTGTATGTATATATATTTTTTAATTGATTTCAGAGAGGAAGGGAGAGGGAGGGAGAGACAGAAACATCAATGATGAGAGAGAATCATGGATCCGCTGCCTCCTGCACACCCCCCACTGGGGATGGAGTCCACACCCCGGGCATGTGCCCTGACCAGGAATCCAGCCGTGACCTCCTGGTTCATAGGTCGACACTCAACCACAGAGCCACCGCGGCGGGGCGGAATGTTCCATGTATTCCCATCACCACGTTCGGAAACTACCCGGAGATGTCGACTCCCTCCGGAAGGGAGAAGGCCATGTGCGCGCTGGGCCCCGGGACAGGATCTCACACCCCATCAGCGGTCACCTGACCACACGCGTGTTCACAGCACAGCCTGGCTTCGCTCGCCTCCCTTGAGCCCCGTAGCAAGCACGAGCTCATGACGCGGCACACGGGAGAGAGAACGGAAAGCCACGGTCGCTTCCGCCGGGGACGCCGGGAGAAGCCCCAGAGACGGAGCAGCTCGGAGGAAACTGCCAGTCGCTCAGCGGCCACCGACGTGGCCCCGTGGTTCTGGAACCTGACTGAGATCAGCCAGCAGACGGGAATCCCCGCCGACGGAGCCCAGGCCGTGGAGAGGGTGGGTCCCTCCCTCAGAGTCTCATTTAAAGAAAATATTCGTATTGATTTCAGAGAGGAAGGGAGGGGGGGGGGAGAGACAGAAACATCCACGATGGGAGAGAATCATGGATCGCTGCCTCCTGCACGCCCCCCGCTGGGGATCCAGCCCGCATCCCGGGCCTGTGCCCTCAACCAGCATAGAACCGGGGCCCTCCGGTCCGCAGGCCGACGCTCTGTCCACTGCGCCACACCGGCCAGGGCTCGGAGTCCCGTTTCCGATGGATGGGCGCCGGGAAGCTTCCCACCCGCCGAGCTCATCGCCGGAAAGCGCGCTCTGGCCCGCGCGTCGGTTTGCAGCCTCCGCCGGCCGGGAGGCTGGCTCAGTAGCGCTCCCTTGGGTGGGGGGGGGCGTGAACTCTGTCCCGCGGGGGCAGCGGGCACGTGGAGAGAGCAGACACGGTGGAGAGACGTCCGTGGGTTCCAGCCCCGGCTCAGCCGCATCCCTGTGACCTGGCGTGAGGGACCTGCCTTTTCCGCGGCGGACGGGTGGCGGTGCTGTGAACACGCAGCGGGGCCGACTATCCACGAGGCTGTTCTGTGTTCTGCCTCACACACCGCACCGGGCCCGGGAGCCAGAGACACGGCCTCCTCCGCGCGTGGGTGACGGTGAGATGGGGAGGACCCTCCCTCGGGACCCGGGATCTCGAAGGACGCGATGGGAACATTCGTAGTGGACACACGGGGACGGGATCCGGGCTCCCCAGGCAGCAGGGAGGGCCCGGGCGCCTGGTATATTAATAGAATTGCTTAATTCTTTTTTTAAAAAATATATTTTATCGATCTTTTACAGAGAGAAAGGGAGAGGGAGAGAGAGAGAGAAACATCCATCAGCTGCCTCCTGCACGCCTCCTACTGGGGATGTGCCCGCAACCCAGGTACATGCCCTTGACCGGAATCGAACCTGGGACCCTTCAGTCCGCAGGCCGACGGTCTATCCACCGAGCCACACCGGCCAGGGCTGAATTGCTTAATTCTTTATTTCATTTCTTAGGGACTGTTTTGCGCCAAGTTATCAAAATATATAAACAGCGCGGGTGCTCCGTGCTGGTGAAGATGGGCCAGAACTGGACCCGTGAGCTGCCCGGGTGCGAGCTCACAGACGGCGATGTACTTCCGGGGGAGAAAACCGATGGTGTGAAAGCGGAAGCTGCATTCACTGAAATGCCAACCACGCCCAGCCTGGGCGTCCCGGTGGTTGAGCATCCACCTCGGAACCAGGAGGTCCCGGTTCGATGCCCGGTCAGGGCACAGGCCCGGGTTGTGGGCTGGATTCCCAGCAGGGGGCGTGCAGGAGGCGGCCGATCCATGGTTCTCTCTCATCGTTGATGTTTCTCTCTCCCTCTCCCTTCTTCTCTCTAAAAATCAATAAAAACATGTTTAAAATATCCAACCACAAGAGAATGCCTGAAAACTTACAGTTCCTCGTCCACACGCAGTCTTTTATTATTTTTTTAATATATATTTTATTGATTTTTTACAGAGAGGAAGGGAGAGGGATAGAGAGTTAGAAACATAAATGAGAGAGAAACATCGATCGGCTGCCTCCTGCACACCCCCCACTGGGGATGTGCCCGCAACCAAGGTACATGCCCTTGACCGGAATCGAACCTGGGACCCTTCAGTCCACAGGCCTGATGCTCTATCCACTGAGCCACACCGGTCAGGGCTCCACACGCAGTCTTTTACAACAGGATCATCTTGAACCATGTGGGGAAACATCAAAATATCTTACAAACAAAGAGCAGGCGGCAGCCCTCCCTGTCTGATCCTGTTACACACGCGGGCGTGCTCACATGTGGCCAGCGGCGGGGACACGCCTGTAGGCGTGACAGAAGGTTGGTGTGAAGATGCGGAGGTTACAACAGTTCCCGCAAAAGGCTCCTTTCCTGGGACCGCGCGGGTTTTAAGAGAAAACCGTGCGGGGAGCGTGACTTCCTGCCCACCTGTCGCTGGCGTGTCTCTTACGAGCTCACCGTCATGTAATCACGGCCATGTCCCCCCCCCGCCCCCCGCCCTCCGCCGTGTGACCCACGATGAGACGGCAGCGCCCGCTCAGGCCCTGGACACAGGGAAGGCCGCCCTCGCTCCCGGACCGTGGGAGCGGCGACGGGCCGTGGGAGTCCGTGCGCGGGGAGTGACGGCTCTCGGTTCTCACGGCGGCGGCCTGCCCCCGACTCGGATGCTTCCTGCCGTGTGAAGCGGCTTCGTTTAACCTTGGCCGTTATTTTTAACCCGAAGGCCCGCAGCATGGATATACTGTGACCGGCTAAAAATAGAGCGAACATTCGATTCCCTGGCCAGACAGCCCGGTTGCTCAGAAAACAAAAAAAGGGCATTCGTTATACCTCCCTCCAGAAGCGGGGGGGGGGGGGGGTTTGGGCACCCCCTTATGGGCTTGGGATGGACACAGGAGCCGTTTCCAGGTGAATTCTCTGTCCTCTCATCCCGCTCTGCTTTCGTCCTCTCTCGAATGAAATGGGAGCTGTTGGCTCTCACATCGGAGGGGGAGGGGGAAGGGGAGGGGACAAGGGGAGGGGAGAAGGGAGGAGGGGGAGGAGGGGGAGGGGAGGAGGGAGTCACCGTGGCCTGTAAATCTCGGCGCATCTTGCCTCGCCGCGGCCCCCGCCAGGCGGGTGGCTCTCTGTGCGGAAGAAGCTCGCCCTCTGCGTCAGTTTCCACCGCCACCCGGACACGGTGGCCCCACAGCCAGGCTCCAGCTCGGGGCCCCCTTCTGGGAGATTCTGCAGCTCCTAGGAGGGTGACTTGGGGAACTTGGAGGGCCTGGCTGGTGGGGCTCAGTGGGTGAGCGTCGACCTATGAACCAGGAGGTCACAGGTTCAATTCCTGGTCAGGGCACGTGCCGGGCTTCAGGCTCTGAGATCAATAAAGCACATTTAAAAAGAAAAGAAAACTCAGCCGAAGACTCCCACGCGAGCCTCCAGGGCTCGGGCCTGAGCGGGGCCTGCGTGCCGGGCTTAGGGCAGTGCCGGCGGGAGCTGCCCCGCCGGGCTCCTGACCCACCCCTGCACCCACCGCACCGCCGCCCAGCCCGGGGCCTGGCTCTGCTCCGCCGTCTGAGCCCCGCTCCCACCCAGCCTGCACCCAGACGGCTCTCACCACGACCGCGGGTGAGGCGAGGCCGGCGGCACCTTCTTCACGCAGCCTCCCCGCAGCCCGCAGCCGGGGGGGGGGGGGGGGAGGGGGGGGGGACGCACCGCCCCGCGTGCTTACCTGCTGCCCTGCACCCACCACGGCGGGTTACAGTGCTGTGCTGCTGAAGGTTTTGCTTTAAAAATACGTTTTTATTGATTTCAGAGAGGAAGGGAGAGGGGGAGAGAGACAGAAACATCAGTGATGAGAGAGAATCATGGATCGGCTGCCTCCTGCACGCCCCCCACTGAGGATGGAGCCCAAAACCCGGGCCTGTGCCCTGACCGGGAATCAAACTGTGACCTCCTGGTTCATAGGTCAATGCTCAACCCCTGAGCCACACCGGCCGTCCTCCCCTCGATCCTCGATTCTTAATGTCTGCCCCGGCCTGCCTTCAGCAAGAGCCCTGTCAGGTCAGACCCCCCCCCCCCCCCAGGTCCCCGCTTAGCCGCCTCGTGCCCGGACCCCCATGCTGCTCGGCTGCAGGGACGGCGTCCCGCCGCGGCCTTTGGAGGTGAGCCCGTCTCCGTCCCATGGCAACGGAGTGGCCACTGCGCGGTGGCCCGGAGCCCAGCTGTCCTCGCCGCCGGCCCGGTCTGCGCGGTATCGGCCTGGGAGTCTGGGAGCCGGCTCGGCCGCCGCTGGGGAAGGCTGGGGAAGCCCCGTGCCTCTCCTCTCCTGGGGACTTCCTGTGGGGTTTTGGTTCCTGGAAAGTGCTGAGGGGCCTGAGGTCTTTCCGCAGTGGGACACGGAACGTGGGTGTCCCGGGCTCCTCGCCTTCTTCTCCTGGGGGCGCCCCGGCCTTCGCGCCCGCGTGCACCCTTGGGGAAGCTGGGGCGCTCACACCGATGGAAAGGAGCCCCGACCCCACACCTACGGCCACAGAGGCACCAGCCTTGTGGAGAGGAGACGGCAAAGGGGACGGGAAGGCCGCCATCAGGGCGCTCTGCGTTCTCCGAGGAGCTCCGACGGCAGAGGGAGCCGCGGGGAGACCGTGGCTGCAACCCGCGCGGGGCTGACAGTCCGCCGGCGGAGAAAAGCCCAATTAGAGCCAAATTATACCAACAGATGGCGAGGCTGCCAGGAGAGCCAGCCGCCCCCGACGCCTGAGTCAGATCCAGGCCGGGACAATATTGACATTGTCGTTATATAAAGAAACGCGACACTGCAATTAAGAGATGATTAAGGAAGGTATTCCGGAGATGAAAGACGGGCTATTTATGGACACGGAGAGGTGTCTTTCCAAAAGGGACCGAGGGAGCCCGGCCCGCGGGGCTCAGGGGCTGAGCGCCGACCTAGGAACCAGGTCACGGCTGGATTCCTGGTCAGGGCACAGGCCCGGGTTGTGGGCTCCATCCCCAGTGGGGAGCGTGCAGGAGGCAGCCGATCCATGATTCTCTCTCATCACGGATGTTTCTCTCTCCCCCCCCCTCCCTTCCTCTCTGACGTCAATAAAAATATATTTAAAAATTTTAAAAGTTAAAAGGGACAGAGGGAAACAGGGCCTGGTCCACAGGACACTTCCGAACGTTTCCAGCGCGGTGTCCGCGAACCCCCCCCCCCCACCCCGCAACCCCGCAAAGAGCTTCCCGGTGGAGTTGGGGTGCAGCACGAGGCTCTAGAGAAAGGCGAGGTCCCGAGCTGGTCTCCCCTGCTGTCCCCGTCGGGGTGTCAGGCCAGCGCTGCTGGAGGAGGAGGCGGCTGCTGGCTCGGCCCAGGCCCGGCTGTCCTGGGAGCGGCACGCCGCGCGGCTTAGCCGTCCCGCTGTCTCTGAGGAGCCCCGTAAACACCACAGCGGCCGGGGGAACACTCGCTCCCTGCGAGGTGCTTGCCTGCCCGAGCGCCTTGTTGCTCTGCCCCCGTGGCTGGCAGGGAGCACTCTGACCCTGACCGTCATGGCCCTGCACACGGGTGCGGGGTGAGCACTGGGCGGGAGCACACGGGAATCGGACTGGCCCTGCACAGCCCCCGGCTCTCTCCCGGGATTTTGTTCTCATCCTCACTCGAGGATATGTTTTCCATGGATATTTATTTATTTTAAAAATATTTTTATTGATGTCAGAGAGGAAGGGAGAGGGAGATAGAAACATCCATGATGAGAGAGAATCATGGATCAGCCGCCTCCTGCTCACCCCGCACTGGGGATGGAGCCCGCAACCCGGGCCTGTGCCCTGAGCAGGAATCGAGCTGTGACCTCCTGGTTCACAGGTGGACGCTCAGCCCCTGAGCCCCGCCGCCGGGTGGGTTAGAGTGACCAGAGAATTGCACGGGGGTCGGGGGGTGGGGGAGATTTCTTCGCTGCTGGTGGGAGTGGGTTCTCACGGGGCCTTGACGAAGAGCGTGCTCTCAGACGCCCAGGGAGGCCGAGGGATTGCGACGTGTGTGTCCGATTCCCCGGTTCCCAGAGTCCCGCTTCCCCTAAACCCGCTGGGAGGAGTGCGGCCGCGGGCTCAGAGCGAAGCGCGAAGCCGGTGCCGCGTCCGCCGGCCGGTCCCGGTCCATGAGCTCGTGGTGTGGGGTCCACGGCCGGAGCCACCTGGGCGGATGCGGGGAGCGTGCCCCGCCCGGGAGAGCCAGGGGTGATCGCCCTTTGCTCAGGAGCTTAACCGTGAGAACACCCCCCGCTGGCCGGCCCCGCTGCCGGGCTGGGCTCCCTCCAGGGTGTGGGGGACGGAGGGCAATGCCTGCCTCCCCCAGGCCTCACGGGGGGGGGGGGGGGGGGGGCGGCGCGGCCGATGCGGTCCCTTCCCCGTCCATCTGCGGGGAGCAGGCCTGGAGAAGGTGAACCCAGCTTCCGGGCACGCCTGCCCTATCTGGCCTCACCTTTGCCCCTTTCCTGTGAATGAGTAACCGGGCGGTTACAGCGGTATCAGAGTGACTCAGCTTGTCTCGGTGAGCACAGGGCGTCACCCCGATGTCTGACAGCGCCCTCTTTCCTCCTCCTCGCCCCCCTTCTCCTCTCTATTCCCCTCCTTCTTCAAGGACCACCATTCCGAAACGTCCGTTCACTGCGACGACGGACAAGGCAATGACCATGGATAAGGCAAAATGCCCCACCTTCTCTAAAAACCCCCATTGCCCTTTAAGCCAGCCGGAGTGCATCCTGTTAGATGCTTTTATTTTTCTAAATTGATGTCAGAGAGGCAGGGAGAGGGAGAGAGAGAAACATCTGTGATGAGAGAGAATCATGGATCGGCTGCCTCCTGCACGCCCCCCCTCCCCCCCCCGGAGATCGAGCCCTCAACGGGGCACGTGCCCTTGACCGGGAATTGAACCCGGACCCTTTCTATCCGCTGAGTCACACTGGCTAGGGCGGTTTAACCGACCTCCTGGTTAAAGGAACAATTGCCCCTCTGGCCATAAAGATAGGAAAGCCAGGACTTAGGGCGAAGAGGACAGTGCAGAGACGCGTGGACGTGAAGCGCAGGTGTTCTTTCCGGCTCAGCGGGAAGAAGGAACGCGGATCTCGGCCGCCGGCCAGGCCGCCGCATCTGGGAGGAGCCGGGAGGTGGGGGGAAGTTGACAGCAAATGTGTTTGAGATCACGGAGTCCAAAGGCCTCCTGGGTGTCCCCTCCTCCTGGAGACGGAGGAGCGCGGCAGGCACCGCGACATCAAGGGGAGGCGTGTCCTCCGACGCAGGACCGTGTACTTGGCACGGTGCTCCCCTCCGCGGTGGCATTGAACCCCGGGTGTCCTGGGTGTGCTCACCCCGTGGTGCTCGTCATTCTGCCGGGCCAGGCTGTTCCCAGGCGGTACTCCCAGCGTGCCCAGTTCAGCGACGTCACTGTCCTCTTGGCCATAAGTCCTGGCTTTCCTATCTTGATGACCAGAGGGGGGAAGTGTTCCTTTAACCAGGAGGTCGGTTAAACCGCCCTCGCCAGTGTGACTCCGCGGGCGGATAGAGCGTCGGCCGGCGGACTAAAGGGTCCGGGTTCAATTCCCGGTCAAGGGCACGTGCCCGCAGGAATGCTTAGAGCCGTGGTCGGCAAACTGCGGCTCGCGAGCCACAGGCGGCTCTTTGGTCCCTTGAGTGTGGCTCTTCCACAAACGACCACGGCCTGGGCGAGTCTATGTTGAAGAAGTGGCGTTAGAAGAAGTTTAAGTTTAAAAAATGTGGCTCTCAAAAGAAATTTCAATCGTTGTGCTGTTGATATTGGGCTCTGTTGACTAATGAGTTTGCCGACCACTGGCCTAGAACAGGGCGCTGACCTCTGTCCCTGAGATTGTCACGGGAAAACATGCCAGCAGCCAGCACAGCAATCGTCATTCGGAGCGAATTAATAAAAAAAAAAAATCAGACCTAGTTGTTTTTTTTTTTGGTCAGATTGACACACACACGTGTATTTGCATGTGCCGCAGCCTTTTAGGAATCCGTCTGTGTGTGTGCCACGGGATGAAAAAGGGTGCGGGCCGCGGGCAGAGATGGCACAAGAGATCGATGGATCCTGGAAGCGGGGCGGCAGGGGTTCTGCTGACGGGAGGAGCCGCGCCGGTGCTTCCCGGGCCGACACGAGCGGGGAGAGAAGATGCGTATCGGGCGCGTGTGCACCTGCCCTGGCTCCGCTTCCAGAGGCAAAACCAGAGACGGGGCCGAGTCAGAGGGGCCGGGAGGGGCACGGGCGGCTGCACACCAACCTGGACGGACGGCGGTCGCCTGACCACACCTCCCGGGTCCTCCCCCCGCTGGCCCTCAGCCACCTCGTCTTCCTGACGCTCCCGGGGGCCGTGCTCTGCGCCGTCTCCTCTGTGGGCTTCGCAGGGAACCGAGGGAGGAGGCGGACGGCGCGTCGCCGTTACTGTAACCCGCGGAGGGGTCCCCAGGCTTGTGGCTACAGAGCGATTCTCAGACATCACTCCCCCTGGACGTGAGCTGCGGCTTCTGACATGTCATTGTCTTCCTCCCGCAAACGGGACGGGCACACGGGCCGCGTCTGCCTGCCGGGCGGCTCGTCCCTTGCCTCCATGTTGGATCAGGGCTCATCTCGTTGTGAACAAGCGAATGACTGAGAGGAGTATGGGCTGAGCCCCTCCCCTGAGCCGTGCTGGCTTCTGATCCATCTCCTCGCTCGGTCCTCACAGGAACGGTGCGAGCGTCTTACCTCCCCGTTTCACAGACGAGGAAACCGAGGCTCAGAAACCAGTCGCAAACACAAGGAGACACAGCACGGGGTCCCTGTGGCTTCTTCGTGTCCTGCTTCTGAGCGAGCGGTTAGGAACCATGCCACGGGGCAGACGGACGGGCTCTGAAAGGGAGACTTAAACACCCGAGAGGCCGCACAGGGAGAGCGGGAGGAGCCGAGGGAGAGCGGCTCCCTGTGGCTCCTCTGACGCTCGCCAGCCCTGGCCGGTGTGGCTCAGTGGGTAGAGCGTCGGCCTGCGGACTGAAGGGTCCCGGGTTCCATTCCGGTCAAGGGCGCGCACCTCGGTTGCAGGCTCCTCCGCGGCCCCGGGCCCTGGTCTGGGCGTGGGCAGGAGGCAACCCATCGATGTGTCTCTCTCACATCGACGTTTCTCTCTGTCCCCCCTCCCTTCCACTCTCCCTGAAAATCAGTGGGAAATCATCCTCGGGTGAGGAGTAACAACAGCAGCAAAGCTCTCCGGGAAGCTCCGTGCCCGCCGCCCAGTGGGCATCTCACTGGCGTGGCTCTTCTCGGGGGATCCTCCTCCTTCTCCTCCTCTCCTCTCCTCCTTCTCCTCCACCTCCTCCTCCTCCTCCTCCACCTCCTCCTCCTCTTCCTCCTCCTTCTCCACCTCCTCCTCCTCTTCCACCTCCTCTCCTCCTCCTCCTCCTCCTCCTCCCCCTTCTCTCCTCCTTCTCCTCCTCCTCCTCCTCCACCTTCTCTCCTCCTCCTCCATTTTCTCCCCTCCTCCTCCTCCACCTCCTCTCCTCCTCCTCCATTTTCTCCCCTCCTCCTCCTCCTCCTCCTCCACCTTCTCTCCCCCTCCTCCTCCTTCTCCTCCTCCTCCTCCTCCACCTCCTCTCCTCCTCCTCCTCCTCCTCCTCCTCCACCTTCTCTCCTCCTCCTCCATTTTCTCCCCTCCTCCTCCTCCACCTCCTCTCCTCCTCCTCCTCCACCTTCTCTCCTCCTCCTCCATTTTCTCCCCTCCTCCTCCTCCTCCTCCTCCACCTTCTCTCCCCCTCCTCCTCCTTCTCCTCCTCCTCCTCCTCCACCTCCTCTCCTCCTCCTCCTCCTCCTCCTCCTCCTCCACCTTCTCTCCTCCTCCTCCATTTTCTCCCCTCCTCCTCCTCCACCTCCTCTCCTCCTCCTCCTCCACCTTCTCTCCTCCTCCTCCATTTTCTCCCCTCCTCCTCCTCCACCTCCTCTCCTCCTCCTCCTCCTCCTCCACCTTCTCTCCTCCTCCTCCATTTTCTCCCCTCCTCCTCCTCCTCCTCCTCTTCTCTCTCCTCCTCCTCCTTCTCCTCATCCTCCTCCTCTTCTTCCTCCTCCTCCTCCTCCTCCTCCTCCTCCACCGCCGGCTGCTTTAGGAGGCAGGCTGAGCAGTAGCTGGATTATTAACGTTGCCATTTGTGCGACGTTAGTCATTTTGAGCGTGGCATTTGAAAGTTTACTTTTATCGAAGAAATGCAGGTGCATAGTTTAAAAATTCCCCACCTTCCTCAAAGGTTCTCTCCCGAGACAGCAGTCCCTCGCCTGTCCTCCCTCCTCAGCCCGTGCCGCCAGCTCAGCCAGGTTCGGTGAGCCTGAGCGGGGGCGGTGACGGATGGAGGAAAGACAGAGAATAAAGCTGGGTCTGGGTGGGACGCTGTCCTCTCTGACGGAGAGCCAGCGACAGCGCCACGGACTACAAGCCGTGTCGTTATTTTACAGCCGATGCCACGAGGCAAAGGAAGGGCGAGGTCAAGATGTTTACAACATTCTCGTGGGTTTTGATCCTACTCAACTACGTGCACCTGAACTCTATCAAGCCCACGTCACTCAGGCAGTGGGGCCACGTGTTCGGACCACAGGTTCAAGCTCACAACTACAGCTGTTGGCTATAACTGTGCTGGGAGGGCCTGCACGTGGCCATGAGTCCGAGGCTTGAACCTGTCCAAACGCCGTGGCCGCCCTCCACAGTCACGGCCCTCTCCTAGCGGGTTCTTCCAGAACATTCCTCTACGTCTTCAAATACTTTGCAAGTCAGTGATCCTTTGATGCATGCATTTCAGGCCCCGTCCGTTGATGTCTGGCGGGGAAGTCAGGGTTCGGCTCAGGGTCCCTCCCTCGTCTTCCTCGTGAGCTTTCGTGAAGAGCTTTGTGGAGGCAGCATCCGCGCCCCCACGGCTCACCCCCGGGGTGCACACCCGAACGTCTCCGCTCTGTTCGCAGAGTGTGCCACCACCCGCTCCAGTGTTGGAACATTTCCATCACCGCAGGGAGGAAGTTTAGCCCGGCCGGCGGGGCTCAGGGGCTGAGCATTGACCTGTGAACCGGAGGTCAGGGTGCGATTCCCGGTCAGGGCACAGGCCCGGGTTGCGGGCTCGATCCCCAGTGGGGGGCCTGCAGGAGGCAGCCGATCAGTGATTCTCTCTCATCATGGATGTTTCTCTCTCTCTCCCTCTCCCTTCCTCTCTGAAATAATACACACACACACACACACACACACACACACACACACTGAGTGGCCAGATTATTATGATCTCTGAACGCATAATAATCTGGCCACTCGGTGTATATGTGTTTGTGTATATGTGTGTGTGTATGTGTGTGTGTGTATATGAATTCGTGCATGGGTGGGGTCCGGCCAGCCTGGCCAGGAGGAGGGGACATGGGCGGTTGGCTGGCCTGCCTGCTGGTCGAACTCCTGGTTGAGGGGACAATTTGCATATTAGCCTTTTATTATATAGGATATACATTGAGTGGCCAGATTATTATGTGTTCAGAGATCATCATCATCTGACCACTCAGTGTATATATAATAAAATAAAAAAGTGAAAAGATGCTTTAAAAAAGTTTGTACCTATTAGCGGCTCCTCCCCACGCCCCCTCCTCTCGAGCCCAGGAGGCATCTGCTTTCTGTCTCGGGATTTGCCTGTTCGGGACGTTTCATCCAAATAAACCCTCAGCCTGGGGCTGCGTCTGGCTGCTCTCCTCCATCCCGTGCTCCCAAGGTCCCCCCCGCGGTCGCCGTGCGGAGCCTCAGTCCTTCCTGTGGCCGAGGGGGTCCCGCTGGCTGACGGACGCCTGCATTTCCTGCCCATTCGCCGGGGAGGGGGGGGGGGCGTGTGCTGCCTCCCCGGCTCTTACGGAGCAGGAGCGTCCGAGCACCCGGTGCGAGCCCCCGTGAGAACCTGAGTTCGGGCCGTGGGCGTCTCTGAGGGCAGCGACAGCACCAGGCGCCCAGCGCCACTCCGCGAGGCATCGCCACCCGCCGCACGCCGCGCCTGTCACCTTCCCACGACCAGCGGGCGATGGTTCCACCTTCCCTCGTCCTTGCCGATCCTTGTCTGTCTTTTTATTTTATTTTATTTATTTTATTTAGAAGTCCTAGTGGGTGTGAAGTGACATGTCACTGTGGCTGTGATTGGCGTCTCCCTGATGACTAATGCGTGAGCATCTTTTCATGTGCTTGTTGGCATTTGTATTTTCTCCTCCTCCTCTCCTCCCCCTCCCCCTCCCCCTCCCCCCTTCTCCTCCTCCTCCCCTCCCCTCCCCTTCCCCCTCCCCCTCTCCCTCCTCCTCCCCCTCCCCTTCTCCCTCTCCCTCCTCCTCTTCCTCCCATCCCCTCCCCCTCCCCCCTCCCCTCCCCCTCTCCCCCTCCTCCCCTCCCCTCCCCCTCCCCTCCCCTCCCCCTCCTCCTCCTCCTCCTCCCCCTCCCCTCCCCCTCTCCCTCTCCCTCCTCCTCCTCCTCCTCCTCCTCCTCCTCCTCCCCCTCCTCCTCTCCTGCGAATGGCGTGCTTCCTGCCATCGGCCCGCAGCTGCACGCTCCGGCCTGGACTTCTCTAAGGGGCGCCCCGGCCCGCGGCTCTGACCCCCCTCGTAGGGGTCCTGAGGCGCGAGCACGGATTCGGAGCAGACTCCATCGGCCCGTGTGGCGAGGCGTCTGAACTGCTTTTGTTTGTTTGTCTGTTAATCCTCAGCAGAGGGTATTTTCCCTTTGATTTTTAGAGAGAGTGGAAGGCGGGGGGGGGGCCGGGGCGGGAGAGAAACATCGACGTGAGAGACACATGGGTTGGTTACCTCCCGCACGCACCCCCACCAGAGCGGGCGATCGAGTCTGCCACCCACATGCGTGCCCTTGACCGGAATCGAACCCACGACCTTTCAGTCTGAGGGCCGACGCTCCACCCACTGAGCCAAACTGGCCAGGGCCGTCTGAATTTCTCCGGACTTGAGTCTTCTCCCCTCTTAAAGTGGGGGTACCAACCCCCTCCTCCCCCTCCCCCCCGGCTGTCAGTCACAGGAGGATCGGAGAAACGTATTCCACCGGTGACAAAGGGAGTGGACCCACGGGCCAGGCGGTCTCGGTGCCCAGGAGGGACTCTCCGTGGTGTGGCCAGGCGGTCTCGGTGCCCAGGAGGGACTCTCCGTGGTGTGGCCAGCTGCACAGACACCGCACCGCTGCGCCTTCCTTTGTCCTCGTGGCCCAGGGAGCGTGCCCGCCGCGCCTGGCTCGGGATCCGGCCTCGAGTGGCGCTGAGCTGGGCGGCTGAGTCCTGTGGCCTCAGGACGTCCCGGAGCCCGACTTCTCTGTCTCTGACGTGAGGGGTTGAACGAGATGACCTCTGAAGTCCGAGCTGGTTCCACAATCCTATTATTCTACGTTCAGAATAGCAATTGCTTTGGAGGGTCCACGGGAGTGAGTCAGTCCTAGAGTCACGCGTCTCGCGGGGGAGGGGCTTTGGGGCGGCGAGCCCCGGCCGCTCAGGCGCAGGATCAGGGCGACGCCTTTGCGTTCTGCTGCCCAGAGCTGGCCCCCCGAGCAGGCCATCAGGAAATGAAGGGACCCAGCGGCCCTGCAGGCCTCGCCAGGGATGCTTTGTTGCCATGGTGACCCTGGGCCGCTGAGGAGGAACCTACAGCAGGAGACCCGGCCGCGTTGCTTAGACATGGCCTCGTACCGTAGAGGGCAGTCCTGGGCCCTCCGTGCCCAGGGAAGCGGTCCAGGCGTCAGGGGTTCTGGACATCGGATTTCATTTTAAACCAAAGACGCTCAGCGTGAGAGAGCCCAGGCTTTCGAATCCGACGGACGTGGATTTGAGTCCGAGATGGAGGTTACTCCTGGGAGGTGTTAGGTAAACGGACCTCTCGGAGCCTCAGTGTCTTCATCTCTAAAATGGGACAACAGCTCCTTGGCAGGCTCATTCGCAGAAACGAGTTCTTACCCACACGAGAACGTGCCTGCTTGGTGTTTGACGGTATCATAGTTTGTGGACACGTTTCTTCTCGAGAAGAGGCAGACCCTCAGCGTGTGGCCCTGACGCACGCCAGCGCGTCCAGCTGCCGGCCCCCGAGAGACGGGGCCGTCTCCGTGCCTGGATGAGGCGACGTCTAAAACGGGGTGCGCAGACACAGCCTCATCCATGCGAATAACGCCAGCACGGATTCCTCCCCAGATAACTTCACGTTTAACTTGCCGGTGGGTCGCTCTGTAAAGAAAGAAAGTGACAGCGATGCTTTGGGAGTGGGTGTGGAGGCCATAAAAACAACTCGATAATTTGGGCCCCAAAGCATCTACAGGGGACGTTCTGAGCAGCGGCGTGGAGCCGTACGTAGGTCCTGGCGTTCGTCGCCTTGGCGGCCTTTTCCCTGGCCCTGAGGCCACGGCCGGGGCTGTGGCTAAGGGAGCGGGTGCCCTGCCCCCTGGCACCGGAGGGCGCTTTTCGGCAGTTACGGTGGTTTTATGCCAATCTCTCCGCACCACACCCCCGGCCTCCCTGTGGTTGAGGACACTCGCTCCCAGGAGACATGGGGGAGGCGATAAGCTTGCCCGGGGCCCTCAGCCGTTGGATGTCCACTTAGTCATCTTCATTTCTTTCTTTCTTTTTTTTTAAAAATATATTTTATTGATTTTTTTACAGAGAGGAAGGGAGAGGGATAGAGAGTCAGAAACATCGATGAGAGAGAAACATGGATCAGCTGCCTCCTGCACACCCCCCACCGGGGGATGTGCCCGCAACCAAGGTACATGCCCCCGACTGGAATCGAACCTGGGACCCTTGAGTCTGCAGGCCGACGCTCTATCCACTGAGCCACACCAGCCAGGGCTTCGTTTTTTTACCATCGACGCTGATGCTTCTGAAAAGGGCCTGAGAGTGTCAGCCTTCTCTCTCCTTCCCTCTACGATGGCTCCGTCTGCAGGCCAAGCTGTCAGAGGTCCGTCCACATGCATGCTTTGTTCCGGGAAGACTAGAAGGGTGGGCCTCAGAGGGGTCCCCCTGCTTTATGGATTGAAATAAGTTCTCGCTTCTAATTTGACCTCTGCCCGGGCCAGGACGCTCTAAACCTACACCTGCTGTTGTGCGACACACTTCACAGGGACCAGCTGCTTCTACACAGTAACCGAGGGCACGTCACGTTTCGTTTGTATCTGGACACAGAGTTTCAGCTGAAAAGGGTTATGTTAACGGAGCACGTGCCTTCCCGCGGCCGGAGCTCCCAGGACGTGCGCGGGAATCGAGCGAAACGGGGTCCGCGCACCGGGCGGGGCACTTCGGGGGGGGGGGGGGGTCTGCCGGTCCTGGCGCGTTTCTCGGTCTCCCCGGTGAGCACAGCTGATTTGTGAAGACGCGAACGCTTGAGGAAATGCCGATTTCACGCCCTCCTCCTGACGTTTTTAACGTTCCCAGAGAAACTCGGCCAGCTGCCCAGTTATACCAGCGAGCGGGCTTCCGCGGGGTTGGGTCATCGGTGCACGTTTTAAAGGCAACAGTGGAGCCCTGGCCGGTGTGGCTCAGTGGATAGAGTGTCAGCCTGGGGACTGGAGGGTCCTGGGTTCGATTCCGGTCAGGGGCACAGGCCCAGGTTGTGGGTTTGATCCCCTGTAGGGGGCATGCAGGAGGCAGCCGATCCATGATTCTCTCTCCTCATGGATGTTTCTCTCTCTCCCTCTCCCTGCCTCTCTGACATCAATACAAATATATTTTTTTAAAAAAAGGCAAAAGTGGGGTTCCTAGACTGTCTAGCGCTGGGGCCAGTCACGCTAGTGGTGCCTCCCCGACCGGCTGACGCGGTTGTTGGATTCCCCGGATGGGAGCACGGGTGATCACGTGGCGCAGTCAACCTCAGAGGCCGTCTTCTCCTCGTCCTCTGTGTCACCTCGGCGCTCTGGCCTTCCTCTGTCGCAGGCGTCCTCAAACCACGGCCCGCGGGCCACATGCGGGTGTTTGTGCCGTTTTGTTTTTTTACTTCAAAATAAGATATGTGCAGTGTGCATAGGAATTCGTTCATAGTTTTTCTTAAACTATAGTCCGGCCCTCCAACGGTCTGAGGGACAGTGAACCGGCCCCCCGTTTAAAAAGTTTGAGGACCCCTGCTCTATCGCATCACTGGCCTCATGTGGGGGTACAGCAGCACCCCCCCATCTGTGCTTTCACTTTTCTGTGGTCCCCGTGAACATAGCTGTGGTCTGAAAAATCTCATGGAAAATTCCGGAAATAAACAATTTATACGTTTCAAGTGTCCTCCTCCTTCTCGCCCAGGATATGACTCTTCAGCGTCTCCCGTGAGTCGCTCAATAGCCGTCTCGCCTATCAGATTGGTCATCAGAGAGAGAGACCACAGCCACATAACTCTTAGTATATTGTGATAACCGGGTATTTTATTATTCGCTATAGTCATTCATCTCTTACGCTGCCTAGTTTATAAATTAGGAGAAAACACAGCCTGCACGGGGTTCGGTTCCGCCGGAGGCTCCTGGCGCCCACCGGTAGTCTTGGCACGAATCCCCCGCAGACAAACACTTCCTCCGATTGGCCTTGCTGCTCCCGCTGCTGCATCTGGAAGGCCGATGGTAATTGTATCTTGTGCCGTAGCGCTGACCGGTGCCAAATATTGTTTAGAATTTCCGCTTTATTAGCAGCAAACCTTATTCGGCTATGTCACTCTTACTTCTGTAAACAGAACTATCACTTTGGACTTTGCGAATATGCTATCGTAGGCAGCATCAGATGTATTGCACGGGCCACCAGATGAGACCACTGCCCCAGGTCAGACCTTTTCCGCTCGTACAGGAACAGCGTGGAAGGGGAGAAGGGACAGGGTGTGAAGTGCATGTCCCTGTTGGGACACTCGCCCACACCTTCGGGAGCGGTGCTGGCTTTTAAAACCCTCCTGGGCTCCCACCGCTTCGGTGAGCGCGCGCCTCGCCCTCTTCCTTTCAGATAGAACACGCGTCTTCTCCAGAAACCCAACATGAACTTCAACCCGGAAGTCCAGGGGGATTATTAGGAGACCAGAGGCCCGGGGCACGAAACTCGTGCACGTGTGGGGTCCCTAGGCCTGGCTGGCGATCAGGGCTAATCTGCGGGGCAAACAGTGGGGTGATTGGGGGGGCCCCTGCTGGCACCCGCCTTGGCTGGCCTGGGGCCTGCGGGCTGGGGGCAGCTCCTGCATTGAGCGTCTGCCCCCCTGGTGGTCAGTGCGCGTCATAGCGACCGGTCATTCTACCAGTTGTTCTGCCATTCGGTTGATTTGCATATGAGGCTTTTATTATCTAGGATGGTATACATCTCTCTATATAAAAGCCTAAGTGACTGAACGACCGAATGGCCGGTTGATCGGTCGCTACGATGCACACTGACCACCAGGGGGCAGACGCTCAGTGCAGGAGCTGTCCCCTGGTGGTCAGTGTGCTCCCACAGCGGAAGCGCCGCTCAGCTGACCGTCAGACACCAGATGCAGGGTGCGAGCCTATCCTGATCGGGACTGACTGGGCGTGGGCCCGCAGCAGGTGCAGTGGGGCCGGGATGAGTGGGAGCGGCAGGCAGGAGCGGCAGGTGGCATTGGACTGCCAGTTTCGGCCCAATCCCCCCAGGCCATGCTGAGGGACCCCACCAGTGCATGAATCCGTGCACTGGGCCTCCAGTTTTAAATAAGCATCAATTTTTTTTCTAACAAATTGTTTGCCCGACAAAATGTTTGCACCCCTCTCTTGACAAAAATCTTCATTCAGATCCATAGGAAGGAACTGGGCCCTGGAAACGTTCCTCTACGCTCGGCTCACTGACGTCCCGGAGAAGTCTTTGTGAGAGAGCCTTGGAGACACAACCGTCACTTAGGAAGAAGCAAAGGTGGCTCAAAACTTAGAGCTGAAGGTTGTTCGTGTGTCATGTGACATGTTTTACATCGTAAAGGTGCATGTTGGGCATCTGAACACGGCTGGTATGTGAGTTCATAGATAGATATGGTGTCATGTCCTCAGGTATGAAAGCCGGGAGATTTCCTGGGCATTTAATTCAATTGGAACACGGCTCCCATCAAGGCTTTCCTGTGTGTGGGCTTTCCCCGGAGTGCTATTTGCTCCGTGTTCTCTAGGACTCGCGCTGTTTTACTATAATTATGACTCACGCTGTGTCACGCTGTGAGGGCCGGACTCTCCCGGTAAGAACAGGCAGCAAACCCCATGATGGCAGCCGAACCTGCCCGGCCGGCCATGGGGATGGTTTGCCTTTTTACTCTGGAAACATCTGACGATCAGGGTTGGAGTGGCGGTGATGAGTCGCGCACTGGGATTGTGAAAAGCAGAAAGGTGAGGTGGGTCTCGTATTTCTTCACGCTCTCGCTTAGATTTCACAAGCGGGCGAGTGAGCGGTGATGTAAACAGTGACACCCAGGGCGCCGGCCCGTGGGCGCGTGGCCTTTGCACGCCGCGTGGGCGTGTTCCGAGCGCGTGCTGCCTCTGGTGGCACACGCTCCCTGGCTCAGAGCACGAACGTTTTTAAACGGGCGAGACGGGCCTCATTGTTATTTGTTACTTTTCATCATTTTCAATGAGGAAATGGGTATAATTTTTGTGTGTGAATGACTTGATGGAAAACAACTGAAGGGAAAAAAATCAGTAACTCAGGAGAAGGTTGGAAGATAAAGTTGAGAAAGTCTTATAGGAGAAAAGACAGAGCTGGAACATAGAGGGAAAAATTAAATTAGAGGCTCCATCCAGGAAGCCCAGCACCTGACAAAGAAGAATTCCATGAAGAGAGAACAGAGATCGCGAAGGCAGGAAAATTATCGAAGAAACAAGACCATTTCCCTGGATGGAAGGCCCTGTGCTTCTAGAATGAGAGCGGCCGCGGAATACCCGGCAATGTGAGAGAGAAGACTCACCCAAGACGGGTCAGTAACGTTTCAGAACATCAGCGGTAAAAAGAATACCCCAGACACTTTCAGAGAAGGAAGGAAGAAACCCCAACAGATCCATACAAAGAATCAGGAATTAAAGTGGCATTTCTTTCTTTTTTTTAAAAATATATTTTATTGATTTTTTACAGAGAGGAAGGGAGAGGGATAGAGAGTTAGAAACATCGATGAGAGAGAAACATCGATCAGCTGCCTCTTACACACCTCCTACTGGGGATGTGCCTGCAACCAAGGTACATGCCCTTGACCAGAATCGAACCTGGGACCCTTCAGTCTGCAGGCCGATGCTCTATCCACTGAGCCAAACCGGTTTCGGCTAAAGTGGCATTTCTTAACAGCATCATTGGAACTTATGAGAAAACTAGAGGCCCGGTGCACGTCAATCGAGCCCTGTGTGTGTGGGGGTGTCTCTCAGCCCAGCCTGTGCCCTCTCAGTCCAGGACCCCTCGGGGGATGTCTGACGGCCGGCTTAGGACTGTTCCCTGCCGGCAGGCGGACATCCCCTGCAGGGTCCTTAGCGCTGCTGGGGCGGCGGGAGAGGCTCCCGTCACCACTGCGGCACTCACCATCCATGAACCCGGCTTCTGGCTGAGCGGCGCTCCCCCTGTGGGAGTGCACTGACCACCAGGGTGCAGCTCCTGCGTTGAGTGTCTGCCCCCTGGTGGTCAGTGCACGTCATAGCGACCGGTCGTTTTGCAGTTTGGTCGATTTGCATATTAGCCTTTTACTCTATAGGATGGAAGGATGCCTTCAGAGTTCTCAGTGCAAAAGGGTTTCAGCCTAGGATTCTAGACCAGCTCTGGCAGGTGTGACAGATGGCCACCTCCTCCGCTTTAAACACTGGAAGGCTGAAACCATGTTTCCCAGGCTCCCTTGCAGCAGCAGTTCTAAACATGACCGAGGTCCCATCAGGCACACGCCCCCACGAGGGGCTGGAAGGTGGACATGTGTGAAGTGGCCGCTTCCCAGGGCATCACACATTCTGGGGCACCTGGGCCCAGGTTGGACTGTCTCAGTGGTTCTCGGCCTTTTTCCTCCTCATTGCTCTCCTGAGGAGCCTCTGTAGACGTTTCTTCTCTAACCTACCCCTGGAATGTTAATGCCACAAATATATATCTGTTTATGTGTCATATGTGTGTTCTATGTCTTAAAAGTGTATGGTGTCTTGATATTTTTAAAAATATTTTTTATTGATTTCAGAGAGGAAGGGAGAAAGAGAAACATCAATGAGAAGAGAGAATCATGGGTCGGCTGCCTCCCGCACTCCCCCCACTGGGGCATGAACCCACAACCCAGGCCTGTGCTGACACAGGGAGAGGGTGTCCGTTGGAAAGACACTTAATGAAACCTGGCGGAACGGCTGGTTCCGGTGTAGGAGTCGGCACCTGTGAATTTACTTCCGTATTTGCTTCATTAAAACAATGTTCTTTTTTTTTAAATTTTATTTTATTGTTTAAAGTATTACACATAGTAGTACATATATCTCCTTTTTTCCCCATTGACCCTCCCCCAGCCTCCCCTGCCCCCTGTCACATGCCCTCATCCCCTCCCCCCAGTGTCTTGTGTCCATTGGTTGTGCTCATATGCATGCATACAGGTCCTTCGGTTGATCTCTTTCCCCGCCTCCCCAACACTCCCAGCCTTCCCGCTGTCATGTGACAGTCTGTTCGGGGCTTCTCTGCCTCTCTGTCTATCTTCTTCTTCATCAGGTGATAATGTTCTTTAAAACAATGTTCTTAACAAAGTGAGAGCCTGGAGTATCGGTTCCCGAGCTCCCGTGTGTGCCTAGGAATTCCCTATGGATGTGGGCAGAATGCAGATTCCCGGGCCCCGCCTAGAAATAACCCTTCTCCTCCTCTTCCTTCTTCCTCTTTCTTTATTTGTTTATTTATTTATTTTTAGGATTTTGAGGAGTTTGAGCAGGGATAAGAAAAATAACTGTAGACAATGCCCTTCTTATTCAAATTCTGATTCTTTTTTAAAAAAAATATTTTTACTGATTTCAGAGAGGAAGGGGGAAAGAGAGAGAGAAACATCAATGATGAGAGAGAATCATTTTCCCCGGCCTGCGGGGTCTTCTAGCGGGGGTACCGAGGCGGCGCACCTAAGAGAATGAGAGACAGACAAGGGACGCAGAAGAATGGAGGCAAGACAAAGGGGTTTCTGATCAAGCCTCAAAACTTTATTTTTACAGCGTTCCTTATATGTGGTTTCTAGAAGGGTGGATGCCTAGGAGGGGTGGGGGCTGACCTAGATAATCGGCTAAAGTCGTAACTATAGATAAAGGGTGTGGCGGTTGAAGGGCGGCTACAGAAGGAATGCTTTGTCCTCAGGCAGGAGGAGGTGGGCCTAGTTTCAGTAACTTACTGAAGGTCAGAGTTAATCCTTTGACCGACTCTTGGTTCCTGACAAATCATGGATCGGCTGCCTCCTGCATGCCCCCCACTGGGGATCCAGCCCACAACCCGGGCATGTGCCCTGACGGGGAATTGACCCGTGACCTCTGGGTTCATAGGTTGACGCTCACCACTGAGCCGCACTGGCCGGGCTCACTTCTGTTTCTTTGTGTGTTTGGTGTTGCCCAGGGATCGGGGTTTTAAGCAGGTGTCCTGGGAGAGACGTGTCAGCCAGAGGCTCCTGAGGAGGCCTCGGAGACAGTGCCTGCCTGGCTGTATCACAGACCTGAGTTCGTTTTCCTGTCCCTTTAGCTTATTTCTCCACGACACGCCGGCAGCCCGGAGGGACCGGGTTAGGCGCGCTCCGAGAAGCACGCGGGGTCAGTAGCTGGATGCGTTTGACACAGCGGCGGGCGGCGGTGCTTTTTGCAATAAGATCCAGTTCCTGGCTCCTGGCCTGGAATAACATGAACTCGATTCATTGGTTACCAGCTGGACTCCGACCAAAAATTAAAGAGAGAGAGAGAGAGAGAGAGAGAGAGAGAGAGAGAGAGAGAGACAAATATGTGTGGATTCGGAGATGGCATTTAAAGAAATACTACACAGAAGGAGGAATTTCCAAAATCACTGATCAGAGTGATAATTCTTTTTAAAAAAATATATATTTTATTGATTTTTTTACAGAGAGGAAGGGAGAGTAAGAGGGATAGTTAGAAACATCGATGAGAGAGAAACATCAATCAGCTGCCTCCTGCACACCTCCTTCTGGGGATGTGCCTGCAACCACGGTACATGCCCTTAACTGGAATCGAACCCAGGACCTTTCAGTCCGCAGGCCGACGCTCTATCCACGGAGCCACACCGGTCAGGGCCAGAGTGATAATTCTTAAACGTGTCACAAAGAAACGCTCCAGACGATAAATTAGGCATCCATCGCTTGGTGCTTACCATCACACCTTGTATAAATGGCCGTTTGTCTCTCCTTCCTCCTTTTCCTCTTGAGCAGGCTGCAAAGGCTCACAATAGATGCGGACACTTAAAAACACACAGCACGCTCCCCATCGAAGAGGAAGTTTAGAAGGAGCGGCCGTCCACTTCCGTGGCTAGAAGCCGGTTAGTGCTCTCAGGTGAGCCGGGCCAGGACGCACTGCGCCCTCCCCGCGCCTTCCTCCCGCAGAGCTCTGCCCTCGCGGCTTCTCTCCCCTCGATGGGGAGGCCTAGGCGGGCCACCCCCTCCTGTGGTCCCCGGCACTGCTGCCCGGTGGACCGTGCCGAGGGAAGTGTGCCCGCGGACTCCGAGACCTGCCATTTCTCTGGAAATAACGGTGAGGAGGAGGGTGAGGGCGGCCAACGTTCACCGAGAGCCTACAATTCGCCGTGGACATTAAGTCACAGGAGTGGCCCAAGCCATTATTATCCCCTTTACTATTCCCGTTTTATAGGTGAGACGATTGAGGCCCAAAGAGGTCAAACACCGTGTCCAAACTCAAATAAATAACAACGAGCTTCAAACTCGGGCCATCGGATCCCGGTGCCCAACTCTTTACCTGGTATTTTTTAAAAAAATATTTTTATTGATTTCAGAGAGGAAAGGAGCGGGGGCGGGGGGGGGGGGAGATTAAAAAGAAAATCAGTGATGAGCGAGAATTGCCCCCTGCACGCCCCACACTGGGGACGGAGCCCGCAACCTGGGCCTGTGTCCTGACTGACCACGGACCGTGACCTCCTGGTTCCTAGGTTGATGCTCACCCCCTTGGTCTTACCTGGGCCATGTGATGACCTGCCCCCCCCCCCGCCCCCAACCCCAACCCCAACCCCAACCCCAACCCCAACCCCAACCCCAACCCCAATGCCTCAGCGAAGCCAGGGTCGGAGTTCGAATGAAGATCTGAGAAAGGGGCTCCTCTCGGCCGTTTCCGCCTCGTTTTGGAAGCAGCAGCCCACGGTTTGCGGATCCAATGATGCGGCGGGTGGGGGCGACCTTGGGGGCCTTTGCTACGTCTCTCATCACAGGCTGTTAACGTGCTGTGATTCAGTCCGCACGGGGCTGTGCTGGGCAGCATGTAAGCCCGGATCAGAATTTGCGTACGGAAACCCACATCCGGGGAAGAGCTATCTGCTTTCAAATGGAATGAAATTAAAAGGTAATTTGATGAAATCGAAACCAAGCCATTATCTGATGAGAAGGCCATTTCTTGGCAGGTCCCTCAGGTGCAACCAGAAGAGTCACCCGTCCGGGACAGCAGGCCTTGGCGGGGCATGTGGGTTAGATGTGGTCCCCCCAGGCCCGACACGTGAGGGAGAGAGGGTCCCCACTCCCAGGCCAGCGCCGCCTCCGGCTCAGGCCTCGGCTTCCCTGACTTGGCACAGACCCCGCCCCGGAGCCGGGCAGCCAGGAGGGAGGGCTTAGCAGCCAGCACCTGCCCAGCGCGTGCGTTTTGACACATTTACCCCCAGATAGGAAATCCGCTGACGGCCACGGGCTCTGGGGACCCCCCGGGACGCTGGGGGCCGGGAATCCCCAGTTCTCTCGGTCGCAGAGCCGGCTTCCGGAGCGGGTGACTCCCAGCTCGCCAGACTGGACTGTCGAGCCGAGCCGCGCGCGTGGCAGCCGCCTGTGGCAGGTAGGGAGCGTTCTGGTAATTGCAGGGAGCAGACGCGCCTGAGCTGGGAGGCAGGGCTCACTGAGGAGACGAGGTGGGCGGACGAAACGCCCGGGTGGGGGCTGCGACTTACATTTCAGATGCTTCATAACTTGAACACAAATGCCTTTATGCAAACGTGTGGACGCACGGGAGTTGGTGCTTTACTTTTCTCTCTCTCTTTTTTTTAAATACATTTTTATTGATGTCAGAGAGGAAGGGAGAGGCAGAGAGAAACATCCATGATGAGAGAGAATCACGGATCAGTTGCCTCCTGCACACCCCACCCTGGGGATCGAGCCCACAATCAGGGCCTGTGCCCTGACCCGGGATCGAACCGTGACCTCCTGGTTTATAGGTTGACGCTCAACCACTGAGCCACCCCAGCCAGGCTGCCCTTTGTTTTTCTATACCTAGAGGCCAGAGGGGTTCGCGTGGCTCCCTTAGACTACATAAGCGCTAAGGGGACGGGTGTCCTTCTCACTGACCTGGTCCTACAAAGGTGAAAAAAGCCCGATGAGCGCACGAGGAAAAGGCAAGGTGCCCCCTAGACAGAACACGGCCAGGCAGCACCCCGGCCTCCGGGAATGACAGGCCTCCTCGAGAGGCCACACGTTAGAGGCAGCCCTGAAGCCAGCGGGGCAATCGGGAGGCAATGCAGTTCTCCAGTCGATGCGTCAGCACCAGGTTGGTCTGCATCTCTTTGACAAATAAACCTAGGCCGCATGTGGGTTCGGGAAGAGAGGAAAGTTCTAGGAATTTGGGGGAATCGCCATTTTAGGAAGACGGGACCACTGGATTCACTGGATTCACTTCGGTTTGGAGTCTCCCGGTATGTGGACAGGGAAGTTAACGTGATGTGCTGTTGCCCAGAGGAGCAGAGGCGGGGCTTTGAGCAGGTCTGCCGCGGCCTCCTGTGTGTGCGCTGTCTGGTTCCGTCTACTTTGGGGTGCCCTCCCCCCCCCCCCCCCGCCCGAGCTGTGTCAGGCCTTAAAGGGCGACTTTCTGAATTTCAGTGTCTGGTCTCAGGTTAGAGTTAGCCTGTAAGTGCTCAAGGGTGATGGCCAGCCACCTGGGGCTTTTATTATGTGGACTAGAGGCCTGGTGCACGGAATTCGTGCAGGGGGATGGGGGTCCCTCCATCCGTCCTGCGTCCTCTTGCAATCCGGGACCCCTCGGGGGATGTCGGGCCTAAACCGGCAGTCGGACATCCCTCTTGCAATCCGGGACGCTGCGTGCACCAGTGACCATACTGTGCACACAGGTGAAAGGCCTCTTGCTGTTGTGTGGGCAGCTGCACGTTTCCGCCCTGATTATAAAATAGGACAGGACACGATCCTCCTGAGGCAGTCGTGCCATTTCCCCCGTCTTATGGGTGGAAAACTGAAGCAGAGAGAAGTGAAGTGATTGGCGTTGTCACACAGGTGTAAGTGTCAGAATCAGGGCTGACCACAAAATGTGCAAGCCAGAGTCCATGCATGTCATCGCTGCATCATCCTGTTTTCTCAGTGGTAGAGTAGCCTTGCCGGGTTTTAATTTTTAAATCTAAGAGACTGTCCCCAATATCTAGGGTAGGGTCCCTAGGCCTGGCCAGAGATCAGGGCCATCTGTGTGGTGACCGGCAGGCGGGGTGATTGGGGGGGGGGGCCTGCTGGCACCCGCCTTGGTTAGCAGCCTGGTGCCGCCCGCTGGCCAGTCCCGCCCCCAAACCACTGCTGCCCGGTCACCTTCCTCTTGGGGGGCAGACGCTCAACGGTTGGGGGCAGCTCCTGTGTTAAGCGTCTGCCCCCTGGTGGTCAGTGCGCGTCATAGCGACCGGTCGTTCCACCGTTCGGTCTATTTGCATATTAGGGTTTTATTACATAGGATGGTTCAATGCCCTTCATCGGTCAAAGTCATTCCAGGACACAAGCGCATAGAATAGGCAAAATCATTGCCGGAGAACACTAATTTCATGACACATTTCACTTTATGAAACAAAAGCAACTTGGCAGAGTATTCATTCCTTCTGAGTGGTTTATTCAAAGTTAAAAATAAGTTGGGAAGGTGTTGTAGTGTGCCCCGAATCTCACAAAGGACGCCTCAAAAAGTCGAACTATGGAGTCATTTATTCAAAGGCCGGCGGCTATGAGGGGCAACGGCGCTCCAAATCTCGCAGCCCCGAAATGCTCGCCACGTCCGGCTTATATGCAGAATATCACAGAGGCATCGACTACACCTTTGGGTTTGGAATGAGGAACCGGGTTTGCACAAAGCAGGTACAGAAGCGAAATTAACTGAGCAAGTTAGTTATCTATAGAGATTAAGTATAGTTTTGGGTCTACGGATCACTGAATCAACAGAAGCACATTATCTGGAGCCACTGAGGCAATTTAGAATAATTGTGCTGTCCTGGTCTCGGGACCACTGAGTCAACCGGAACGCATTATCTGTAGCCACTGAGGCAATTTAGGGTAATTGTGCTGTCCTGGTTCCCAGGTAAGTTCCCAGGGACAGAAGAATGTGCTTCGATAACCAGTGAGATCACAGTGGGATGTTCAAACCACCATCCATGGAGTATTCAATCGATTGGGATAGCAGACATCAGTTCAGAAAATCAAAATAACTTGTCCATTGTTTTAGCAAGTAAGTACAGAACCCAAAACAGCAGGTTAACGTGGAAGTTAAAACTGCCGTTTCTCCCTGAGATGATGGCTACCGTGCTTCAGAGGGACAGTTTCACGTTAGCGATCGTGAGTTACTACAGCCATGTTAGGAGGGGAGAGCCAGAGGATGAGCACGCGGGTAGACAGTCATTTTATACTCGTGAGCTCTGCTCAATGCTCTTAGGATTGGCCTACGTTAGTGACTTATTAAAATGTGGTTGCTATGTCAAAATCCCCTTTCTACTAGCTATTTCTAATACTAATATTACTAACATACTTTAAAACAACTTAGTTATTGTTATTATTATTATTTTAACTTAGTTGTTATTAATGTCATGCTTGTAATCAGTACTCCTGTGAGGCTGGGCAGTTATCATTATTCATACTTGACAAGGGGGCACTTCAGCCACAGGAAAGTTAAGCGGATTTCTCAAGTTCACAGCTCTCCAGTGGAAAAGTCGGGGCTGAAATGCAGGTCTTTTGACGTCCAGACCAGTTTCTTTCTCCTGGGCATGTCCTTTCGATTTTAACATTTAACAAAAGGCCTCATTCCGTACTTTCCTTTTTCCAAACATTTATTTTCCAATTACAGGTGACATACGATGTCAGATTAGTTTCAGGTGTACAACACAGTGATTAGACATTTATATACCTTATAAAGTGATCACCCTGAGAGGTATATTTCTTTAAAAAATATTTTTATTGACTTTAGAGAGGAAGGGAGAGGGAGAGAGAGATAGAAACATCCATGATGAGAGAGAATCATGGATTGGCTGGCTCCTGCACGCCCCACCCTGGGGATCGAGCCCACAACCCAGGCCTGTGCCCTGACCCGGGATCGAACCGTGACCTCCTGGTTCATAGGTTGACGCTCAACCACCGAGCCACACTGGCCGGGCGCGATAGATACTAGTCTGATAACACTTTACTTTCTCTGTCTTGTTTGTGTTTCTTCTTTTGATGATAAACGTCCTTTACTCTTTATAGAACCCCATACAGTTCCTTGAACATACCGAGTACTCACGTTTGCTTTTAAAGAGCTCAGAATGTGAGAGCCACTTTTACAGGGTGCGTGTCATCTGAAATAGCACAGGGAGGCATCCTGTGTAATTAGTTCAATTCTTTCTCCCTTCGTCACAGCTTAAAGCTTCTGGTCTAATTAGCAGACACTAGACGGAAGGCCTGCATCACAATTGTGCCATCACCCCTGAGTTATCACCTTAAAATACGGGTCTCCATTTCTTCATTGGAAACGCGATGCAGTACTTTTAATATGAGAAAAACAGCTCCCGTTTTCAGAATCACATTATATTTCCTGGGTGGTAATGAATCGATTTTAAGTCTCACCATGTACGGTTCTGAGCTCTCTTTTGAATGGTAATTTATGAAATATAATTTATGCCATTATTATGCTCCAATAGTAAAATCAACCACAACTCCTCCCGCCGGAGCTCGAGGCTCTGGTTTGGGGATCTGCCTTCTACCCTTTACCCAGCGAGGGTCCCGACGAGGCGGTAAGTTAACCAACCGACCCAAGACTGTTGGGCAGGAGGGGGCTGAGCTGGGACACCGAGGCCCAGAGGAGCCGGCTGGAGCTCCGGTATTGCCACCGGTGCTGCCCACCGGCCAGGCTGGCACCTGGTCCCCAGGAGGGTTTCTGGACGGGGTTTGGGTTGCAGGGAGAGGAGGGGAACGGAGGGCGGAAGCCTCGCTGTCATCCTGTCTCTGTTCCTCAGCTGTGCTGTCCTGGGCGAGTTCCTAGCCGCTTCTGTGCCTCCATCGCTTGGCCGGGTCGGGGTGGTGACAGCCCCGTCTCCGGGGGGCGGCGGGGATGACCTGTTGGCTCACCTTGACCCCAGCGTCCAAGCATGAAGGCTGTGGCCCAACGCTCTCTCCTGTCACCGATCCCTGCCCAGAGCCCAGGCTGCTCACCGGAGCCCCCGCCCCCAGCGCCCTCCTCCTCGGGAGCACGGGACACCGGTCAGCGGTCGGAGTTTGGGCAGGTGCATCGGACAAGGGGCACGGCCGCAGGCGGACAGGGTGCGCGCACACCGCCCCGCGCGGGACCTGGGTGGGCGCGTGGGGCGGACGGATGCGCAGACACAGCGTTCCTCCGGGCGGAACGCGGGTCCCCGCAGGGAGGGGGAGGCTGTGTCCCCCGGAGCCGCTCGCCCCTGGAGGCCGGGGCGCGTGAAGGTGAGCGGGAGGCACACGCAGCCGAGCTGCCTCCAGCGGGGGCGGCGGCACAGCGTCCCGCGGACAAAGGGGCTTCGGGTCGCGGCCGCTTTGTGGTCCGGGCCCCCCTCCCGGCCCCGGCGCCCCGCACGTCGGCCCTTTGTCTGGCGGCCCCGGCTCCCTTTGTTGTCCCCCGTCCCTCCCGGGGAGGCGAGGGTGGCGCGGACCCTCGGGGCGGAGACACGGGGGTGGGGGGGGCAGAGCAGCACGCACCCCCTCCCCGGGCCGCGGCCCCAGCCCGGCCGCCCCCTGCCCCTCCGCCCGGGCCGGCGGGAGCGAGCGTGGCGGGCCGGCGCCCTCTGATTGGCCACCGCTGTCGGGGCGCTGCGCCCCGATTGGGCCGCGGGGCTGTCTGGCGCGAGGGCGCGCGAGGTGGGGAGGGGGCGCCGGCCGCGGCGGGGAGTCGGGGGCGGGGCGCGCGCGGGCGGACGGGGGCGCGGGGGCGGGGCGCGGGGGCGCGGGGGGCGGTCCGGGACGCGGGCTCGGCGCGGGGGGGAGGGCCCAGCCGGTCGCCGCCCCCGGCCCCTCCCCGGCCCCGCCCCGCGCCGCCCCGACCGCGGGCGGCCAGGGGGCAGGCTCGCCGGCTGCATCCCCATCCTCGGCGTCGCCGGGCAGAGCGCGGGCGGCCGAGCGCGGCGGGCGGGCAGGGCCGGGCCGGCATGGCCACCACCAGCACCACGGGCTCCACCCTGCTGCAGCCCCTCAGCGACGCCGTGCGGCTGCCCATCGACCAGGTACCGCGGGCCCGGGCCCCGCCCGCGCCGCCCCCTCCGGCCGCGTCCCCTCCGCGCGCGCCCGGGACCCAGGGCGCCGGCTGGGGCGGGGGCTGCACGGCCGGGAGCGGGCGGCTCGCCGGGCATTGTCCGCCGGCCGCCTGGCACCGGCCGCCCCTCCCCGGCGTGCCCACCCAGCCCCCACCCGGCCCGTGCCCGTGCCGGGGCCGCCGGGCGGGGGGGCACCGACGTGCGCGCGTGCCTGCTTGGCCCTGCGCCCTGCCCGGCGGCGCCCGGACCCGGGGCGTGCGAGCCCGGGCGGCCGGCGACCCGGAGCCCGGCAGCCCCTTCCAGGGCGGTGGGCACGGGGGTAGACAGGGCGGAAGCCCGGGTGTCCCTGCCCGAGCGCGGGGCACTCACCGCCCCACGGGGAAGAGGGTGGATGCGCCTGGGTGGAGAGGGAGCTGGTGGGCGCGTGTGCCGCGGCGGGGACCGGGGCGCGGGGGGCAGCGACCTGCGCTCCGGGGGGACAGGCTGCCGTGGCGGGGGCCCATTTAGGAGCGAGGCCGCCGCTGGGGGAAGGCGGAGGTTACGGAGAAAAGTCACAGCGAGTTCATCATCCCGGGTTTCTGGGCGAGAAAGTTGCAACCTTGTAGCCAGCAGGAGCCAGCCCCCCCGCCCCCCTGTCTCCCGCCCCCGAGGCCTGGGGGGACGGTGGCATGGAGCGGCCACCCCTCGAGTGGGCACGACAGGCCTCAGGATCCGCGTGCACAAACGGCGCTGGGAGGGGCGCCGTCACCCCGAAAAGCAGGTGGGGGGGGGGCGTTGGGTCAGGGTGACATTTAGGGAAGTGGCTGATGGGGAGGGACCAGGAGTGGCTCTAAGCCCCGAGCTTAAGGTAAGAAACTGGAAATGGGGCTGAAAGTTATTTCCATGGACTTGCTCCGTAAGTGCTCGCGTTTTGCAGGGGACCTGGGCCCACTGTCCCCTTGAATGTGTGGCTGTCATGGACGTCATTGGGGATCCCACTTACAATACAGGATTCCTCTGTACCCCGCTCCGTTTCATGGCAGCGGGATGGGGGCCGCTCCTGTGCCTGGCCTGGTGACACGAAGGCTTTGTGCTCTACTGTGTGTGCGTGTGCGTGTGCGTGTGTGTGCGTGTGTGTGTGTGTGATCCTCACCCGAGGATATTTTCCCATTGATTTTTTTTAGGGAGAGTGGAAGAGAGAGGGAAAGACAGAGAGAAACCTCGATCTGAGAGAAACATCGATTGGTTGCCTCCTGCACGAGCCCAGACCAGGGCCAGGGCTGGGGAGGAGCCTGCCACCGAGGTACGTGCCCTTGACCGGAATCTAACCCCGGGGCCCTTCGGTCTGCAGGCCGACGCTCTGTCCAGTGAGCCAAACTGGCCAGGGCTGTGTGTGTGTGTGTGTGTGTGTGTGTTTAAATATACTCAGTGTGTCCGAGTATAAAAAAACTCTACCTTATGTTCGAATCTGAATTCTTTACCTCAATTTCAGTCCTATCTGAGTTCTTGCATTCGAGTGGTAACTTTTGGTTCCTAGCAAACTGCCTGCCCCGCGCACGTCCTGAACAGTTACCATGTGTCTCCTGCCAGCAGATTAAAGTGCCAGACGTGAAAGTAGCCTTGTGCTGTGACACGGTCGTGGTCTCTGTTTGTGGACACGCGGGTCCGCACGTAAGGTTTCCCGGGGAGGAGGCTGCGCGCTGAACCGAGCACAGCGCTGACCTCTCCCTGCGTTACACGCCGCGCCCGGCTAAGTAGGCTGCTGCTGGTATATCAGCAAATGCAGGGCGGATACCAGGTCAAACATTTTTTTTTTTTTTTTTGCTGATGAGGAGCAAGGTTTATTTTAGGGAGGAAGGTATATTCACATCCTCTCTGTCTCTCTTTCCCCATGACCTGATGAAATTTTTCCTTACTCGGCTAACACCTTTAAATTTATATGAAGCTTATCTTTGAAAGGCGATTTAATATTAATGAACGCCTTTAACCATCTCAGCAGCCCAGAGCGAGTTCCCTCAGTCCTGAGAGAAGCAGGGGGAGCCGGGGAGGCGGAGGGACGAAGACGCTGACCTTCCTTCTTCATTATCCACAGCCCTGGTTGGGTCCTTTGGACAGCCCTCTGCATGTGTGGAGCCATTTGTATAGGGTTTTGAGTGGTTTTTCCTATGCAAGTCTCCCCCCCCCCCCAATATTATTTTGTATTAGTTTCCGGCGTGCAGCATGGTGGTGAGATACTCGTGTACTTTACAGGATGATCCCCTGCTATTTCCAGCTCCCACCTGGCACCATCCATAGTTATTACAACAGAGGCCCGGTGCACGAATGCGTGCACCGGTGGGGGTCCCTCGGCCTGGCCTGCGCCCTCCCGCAATCCAGGACCCCTCGGGGGGTATCGGACTGCCGGTTTTGGCCCGATCCCCGCAGGCCCGGCCGAGGGACCCCACCGGTGCATGCATCCATGCACCAGGCCTCTAGTATGCATATAAGATCCTTGGTCAATGTCTTCCAGCCCTCCCCTGTCCCCTCGTCCCTCTGAGATTCATCAGTCTGTTCCATGTTTCCATGCCTGTGCATCGAGCGCCTGCCCCCTGGTGGTCAGTGCGCGTCATAGCTACCGGTCGAACGGTCGAAGGGTCGCGTAGGCTTTTATATAGATAGCTATTCCCTGTGCTGTACTTTACATCCCCATGGCTATTCTGTGGCTACCAAATGGTACTTCTAAATCCCTTCACCCAGCCCCCAAGCCCCTCCCCTCTGGCAACCGTCCGTCTGTTTCCTGTATCCATGGGTCTGTTTCTGTTTCGTTCATTTATTTTGTTTGTTTCTTTTTAGATTTCACACATAAGCGAAATCCTATGGCGTGTGTCTTTCTCTGACTGACTTATTTCACTTAGCATAATGCTCTCTAGGCCCACCCATCCTGATGCAAATGGTAAGATTCCATTCTTTTTGTGGCCACGTAGTATCCCATGGGGTACATGCACCAACCACAGCGCTCTTACCCACTCACCTACTGATTGGGCCGCTTCCAGATCTGGATTATTGTACATTAATGCCGAAAGGAACATAGGGGCCCACGTATTCTTTTTGGATTAGTGGGACCGCTGGGTCCTAAGGCAGTTCCATTTTTTTAATTTTCTGAGGAGATCCATACCGTCTTCCACAGCGGCTGCACCCATCTGCATTCCCTCCAACAGTGCACGGGGCTTCTCTTTTCTCCGCATCCTCCTCGGTTCTTGTTTGTGGACTTACTGGTGGTAGCCGTTCTGTGAGCTGGCATCTCGTTGTGGTTTTAATTTGCATTTCTCTGGTGATTAGGGATGTTGAGTATCTTTTCCTAAGTCTGTTGGCCATCTGTATGTCCTCTTTGGGGAAGTGTGTATTTAGGTCCTCTGCCCATTTTTTAAATGTTTTCTTTTTTTTTTTTTTAAAGCAAGTCTTAATAATATTGAATTAATGCCAACGAAGACCTTCACTTTTTATATAGTGATAATAAATCGTTGCCAGGGCCGAAGAGTTGACTTTTTAAAAATAAAACTCTTGGGATGACGAAAAACTCTAATTGTAAAATTGCATGGATAAATAGTCATTTAGCCATTGTTTTAAAATTGAGCAAAATAGAAAGTAACTTTTTGTAATACGTAAATAACTGAGTCCACGTTAGAGAAAGCTTAAGAACGGGTTGTAACCAAACCATGTGATTTGACAGGAAAAGGACTAAATCAGGAAATACGACGTGTAAAAATAGAACCTGTTAGTATGTTAATTTGGTATGAACTAATTAACAGTGTTTGGAAATTTAGGAGATTATAAAAGCGGTTGTTTGATCTCAGAGGAAGAGAAAGGGCCAGAAAAATAGTTCAACTTTTATACTAGAGTGTGCAGTCTATGACGTGATGAAATTAATGGGACGCCTGGAATACAGCGTGGGGCGGAAGCAGGTTAGCAGTGGTTCATTTGTGAAAGAATGCAGTGATTGATCCGTAATAATACAAGGATAAGCTCTGGGTTTTGCCTACTCACAACTGTCAACTGACTTCTGCCCCACCCTGTGTAAGAGCGGACCGGCCGGCAGGGCAGAGAGGAAGGAGGAAATGAATGTGTGATAGGAGGTCAGGCGAGGAGAAGGAGCGAAAGACCCCACCCCACGGAGACCCTGGGTGAGGAATCTGCCTGGAACGCCAGGGTGCCCTTGGGGCAGCCATCGCATTTGTTCAGCGGGCCCTGATTTAAATAAAAAGCTGGTATCCAGGGAGGGACGCTTTAAAATAGGACGGCATTTCCGCCCCAACCGGTTTGGCTCAGTGGATAGAGCGTCGGCCTGCGGACTGAAGGGTCCCGGGTTCGATTCCGGTCAAGGGCAGGTACCCTGGTTGCGGGCACATCCCCAGTGGGGGGCGTACAGGAGGCAGCTGATGGATGTTTCTCTCTCATCGATGTTTCTAACTCTCTATCCCTCTCCCCCTCTCTGTAAAAAATCAATAAAATATTTAAAAAATAAAATAAAATAGGACATTGCTGCCCCGAGGCCTTGCATTCCAGAGGGCGTTATTTCTAGGGCGGTCAGCACGGAAGGGGGGGGCGGGGTCAGCATGGAAGGGCGGGGGGGGGGGGGGGGGGGGGTCTGAGGAGGGTTTGGGCCAAGGGAGAGCCGTGTCTCAGACAAAGGGGGAAGGTGCCGGAGAAGACATCCGACACCAGCAAACCTAACTGGGCTCTTTAGTTGCTGATGTGGCCAGTTTTCACAAGACCCCAAAGGGCGGGCACAAGCGAAGGAGGATCACCGCACGCCCCGGATGGACCTAGTTTTCCTCCTGTTTTCGTAACCTCAGCATATTTGTCCTATTGCATTGGACGGGCCCACGTCTCCGAGTTACTGAGCCTGCTCTCTACCCTCTCCTCCCTCCCTGCCTCCCTGCCTCCCTCTCTCTCTCTCTACCTTTTTTTTTTGGGGGGGGGGGGCAGGGTTTTGAAAGACGGGATGGATTCGCTCTTTTCCCATTGCAAAGCCCGCAGTGCAGAGACCCCAGGCGAGGCCCACGCAGGACACGGCAGGCTGCCTTCACGCGAGGACACGCTCTGAAGCACCCGCCGACGGAGCCCGTGTGCGTGGGGGTGGCCCGGAACAATGGGGTGACCGTGGACAATGTGACATCATACTGGTTTCAGGCCCTCGGCCTGCTGATCCGTCACTCGTACGTGTTGTGCGATGACACACTCGGTCTGGTTGACGCCCGTTAAGGAACGTCTGTCAAGAAACATGGTCTCCTCCTTCTTTTCCCTCGTTTCCCATGATGCTGCCGTCACGGTGACACGGGAGCCCATTTCCCCGGTGACGTGACGTCCAGCGTGACGTGCCTGGCAGAGGGCCGGGGAGGGACGATACGGGCTCGCGGACCAGTCCTGTGCGGGGACAGGGTCACTGTGTTCGGGACGGGGGGCGAGAGGGAGACCCCGGTATCTGACAGGGTCGGAGGAGGGAGGGGAAGGTGCAGGGACAGCCTGCTGTGGGGTGCAAGGCCCCGCAGCTCGGGCAGTGATTTCCATGGGTAACTCCTCAGGCTGACACGTTTCTTTCACTTGCATTATGTCACCGAGTGGAATCCTCACAGCACCTTGTGAAATCAGATAAAATCCAAGGCGTGAAGTATTTAGCTTCAAGGAAAAAAAGAAAAAAATATATATATGTATTTGACCTTGAGTGAAAGGCCAGTTTTACTTTATGGTCTTACCGTGCGGCCAGTGACTGCGGCGGGCCATTGCTGTGGACCTGGGGTGCCCGTGTCCTTTCGAAGGGGAAGGCGGGGATAGGACTTGCCGCCCACGGCCCCGCCGGTTGCCGTGGTTGGGACGGAATGGCGTGTGCATGTCAGAGGCGTGCAGAGGCCCCTGAAGAAGCCCCGTTTCCGTGCGGGTCCGTTTGCGATGGGCCTCTTCTGTGTACGTCCCTGCGTCTGTGGAGACAGGAGGAGGTGGTTGGAAACAGCCTCCGGCTCCGTGCTGCGGCCGCCGCGGGTGACGGCGGACGGGATGGGGGACGCTCTCAGGACGGAGCCTTTGCCGGGAAGGCTGTTAGCGGCTGGGGTGCTGGGCGGATGGAGTGCCGTCCCCCGGACCAGTCAGCCCCACGCCCAGGGTGATGGCTCAGTCCTGGTAGGGGCGTGCAGGAGGCAGCCCACTGGTGTTTTTCTCCCATCGATGTTTCTCTCTCTCTCTCCCTCTCCCTTCCTCTCTCTAAAAAGCAATAAAAATATTTTTTAAAAATCCTTTATTAAAAAAAAAAAAAGAACCCGGCCGTCATGGCTCAGGGGGTGAGCGTCGATCCAGGAACCAGGAGGTCACAGTTGATTCCCGGTCAGGGCACAGGCCCAGGTTGCGGGCTCGATCCCCAGTGGGGGGCGTGTTTCCCCGACCTGCGGGGTCTTCTAACGGGGGTACCGAGGCGGCGCACCTAAGAGAATGAGAGACAGACAAGGGACGCAAAGAATGGAGGCAAGACAAAGGGGTTTCTGATCAAGCCTCAAAATTTTATTTTTACAGCGTTCCTTATATGTGGTTTCTAGAAGGGTGGATGCCTAGGAGGGGTGGGGGCTGACCTAGATAATCGGCTAAAGTCGTAACTATAGATAAAGGGTGTGGCGGTTGAAGGGCGGCTACAGAAGAAATGCTTTGTCCTCAGGCAGGAGGAGGTGGGCCGAGTTTCAGTAACTTACTGAAGGTCAGAGCTAATCCTTTGACCGACTCTTGGCTCCTGACAGGCGTGCAGGAGGCAGCCGATCCATGATGCTCTCTCATCACTGATGTTTCTATCTCTCTCCCCCTCTCCCTTCCTCTTTAAAACGCCCTCGCTTTAAAAACACTCCCTACGTTACCGCGGCCTCACCAGTCTCTGGTTATTGGGGTTTCTCAGGGCTGGCTTTCGAGGGCTCCTGCCTGCGGTCGGTGTAACAGGTGGGGTCCCACAGCCACAGGACGTGGCAGGATTTCTTTACAGTCAGATAAGCCATGAGCGGGGCCTGGGCACAGGGGTGATCTGACGATTTGGGGGTGACCTGGGTGAAGCCAGGCACCGTGCCGTGGTAGACGTGTGGGTGTGGGAAGGGGAAGGGGGTGCGGGAAGGGAAGGGGGGGTGGTGAGGGGGGGGAGGGAGAGCCACAGCTGGGAGCGCTCACGGGCGCGGGGGTGCCCGCTCCCTGGCTGGTCACAGTCCTGACCACGCTTCCCGCCGCGCCCCGGCCTCTGGCCTCCCTGCGCGCCGTCCCGGCGGCTGCTTCTCATCGGAGTCTATTCTGTGCGTCCGTCCGGGTTCCGGCGGGAGGCGGGTTGGATTGGGGCCGTGGTCGGCAAACTCATCAGTCCACAGAGCCAAACATCAACAGGACAACGATGGACATTTCTTCTGAGAGCCACATTTTTTAAACTTAAACTTCTCCTAACGCCACTTCTTCACAACAGACTCGCCCAGGCCGTGGTGTTTTGTGGAAGAGCCACACTCAAGGGGCCAGAGAGCCGCATGTGGCTCGAGAGCCGCGGTTTGCCGACCACGGGACTAGGTGACCAGGAGACCTTAGGAACCACTCAGTACTGAGCTGTGGCGGTTAGGGGTCAGCAAGGAGTGAACCGTCTCCCACGGGGAGTGCCAGCCCCACGGGGTGCAGGGCTGCCTGCGGGGGGCTTGAGGGAGGGAGACGGAGGGAGATGAGCACCCCTTCCCATCCTCCTTCGGGGCCCCCCTCAGAGGGCAGGCGGAGCTTTGGGGCGCCGTAAAGTGGGGAGTGGATCTGGGGGCGTTCAGACCCCTGGGATCGTGACTACCGATGTGCGAGCTGGTGCTCCTCGGTTCTCTGCCCGATGCTGCCACGGCAGCCGCCGTCGGTGCGGCCCCCCTCGCCCTCTCAGCCTCCCCTGCGACGGAACCGCGATGCCCGTGGGCGGGTCCCGTTCCCGTCCATTTCCCAGCGTGGGAGCCGTGCTGACCAGTCCCCGTGTCTCTGAAAGGCGTGTCTGCAGCCACCTGTCCCCAAACCACCTGGATTGTTGTTAAAAACACATGTTCGCGCCTTGACCGGTGTGGGTCAGTGGATAGAGCGTCGGCCTGCGGACTGAAGGGTCCCAGGTTCGATTCCGGTCGAGGGCATGTACCTTGGTTGCGGGCACATCCCCAGTAGGAGGCGTGCAGGAGGCAGCTGATCGATGTTTCTCTCTCATCGATGTTTCTAACTCTCTACCCCTCTCCCTTCCTCTCTGTAAAAAAAGCAATAAATTATATATATATATTTAAAAAAAAACATGTTCTCACTCAGCCGGCGTGGCTCAGGGGTTGAGCGTTGACCTAGGAACCAGGAGGTCAGGGTCTGATTCCCGGTCGGGGCACAGGCCCGGGCTGTGGGCTCGGTCCCCTGCGTGGGGCGTGCAGGAGGCAGCCGGTCCATGACTCTCTGTCATTGCTGATGCCTCTCTCTCCCTCTCCCTGCCTCTCTGAAATCAGTAAAAATATTTTTAAATAACAAACATAAATATAAATACATGTTCTCCACGCAGACCTACTGAGCAAGGGCCAGGGACCTGCCTGTTGGACCAGGCTCCGTTCCCCCCGCCCCCCGCCCCCATCATGTGCCAAGGCTCTCCCGCTATTGAAGAGCCATACAAATCTGATGTATTTCTTACATGTGTGCATGGAAGCAATTAACGTGGACCCTCAAAAACGCACGCAGCCGAATTGTGCTCTTGACAAAGGTACCACAAGGTTTGGGGGAAATGGCGTTGCTGGCGCCTCCGGCGGCCGGCCCTGAAGGAGGACCCGCTCGGAGTGGAACGAAGTCCACGCCTCCGTCCAGTCCCGTCCCCGCGCCCCCGGGGACTGCGTGCGACCTCGTGGTGGGAGAGGTCGGAAGTCTGAACGTGAGGCCGTTCCCACCCGCGGAGGCCGTTCCCGATGCGACTCCCGGCCTAAGGGGAGGCCTCGAACCTCCAAGGGTGGCTGCCAGCCCCTTGTTGCTATGGAGACCTCCCACCCCCTGGTGCCGCCTCACACGCCCCCTCAGGTGGACGGACGGACGGATGGACGGACGGACGGACGGACGGACGGGGCAGCAGCTGCCCAGAGCATGGGCAGAGGTGCGGCAGCTGGAGTCGGAGCTCAGAGCTCCCTCCACTCCGTCCCGCACTTCTCTCTCCAGGCCTTTGGTCCAGCTGCCCCTCGGCCTGGAGTGCCCTGCACCCCTCCCCGGGCCCGCAGCCCCCCGTGACCCAGCTTGTGACCATCTGCCCCCCCTTTCCCGTCGCTCGCTCTCCCCTTCGAGCCTCTGTTTGTGCCTCAGATACGCTCGCACTTGGGGCGAGTGCACGTGGGCACTTCAGCCCCGGTTGGGGGTTGGGGGGCTGGGGTCCGGGCAGCCTCTGACCTGCGCCCCCGGGCACGTCTGTCCCACGGCCGGTCCTGCCGGGACCCCCAGCTTCTCCTCGGCAGAGCCGCGCCCAGCATCGCCCGCGCCGCTGTTTCTGGGGAAGGACTTCATGGGCTGGTTTGGGGTCTCTCCTCGGCCCCTTGTCCGATGTGAGTCCTTCCAGCTCCAGGAACCAGTGTGAGCGCCCCTCGCCCGCCCTGGGCCCTGGGCTCTTAGCTTCTGCCGACCTGACCGTCCGTCTCCCTGCGAGCCGGGAGGCCTGGAAGACCAGGGGCCTCTTACGTCCATCCCTCAGGCGGGGGCCCCCTGGTGAGAGTGCGGGGGAGGGGGCGGGGGGCTAATGTGACGGAGAGCGTAGGCGGCCTCAGGTTCCCGTCGCCACCTGTTAGCTGTGCAGTCTTCACGTTGACCTACCTCTTGTAAACCTCAGTTTCCTGGTCTGTGAAATGGGCTGACGGTGGGCCCTGCCTCAGGGTTGTGGGTGGCATTAGGAGGGCGTGCAGGGGGGGGGGCGGAGCCGGTGAGAGCCCGTCGGTCCTGTGGGTGTGCTAACGGGGCAGTCTCCCGTCGCCCGGGGTGGCCCCTCGCAGGGTTGGCGTCTGTGTGCCCGGTGGGCGCTGGGCTCGCAGGACAGAGGACGGGGCCGCAGTTTCATGTGAGTTCCCAACGTTTCCACAAGGACGGGCGCGAGGAGTGGGCGCGGCGGCGGGAGTGACGGGCTCCTGAGGGGGACCGATGCCCCGGGGACCCTCGGGGACCTTTGTCCGGGACACGTCACTTCTTCACCATCCTTCCCTGGCGTCACATGCCCTGGGCTCGAGACGGTGGGCTCCTCTGCGAAGGCGCTTCCTGTCCCAGCTCCGTGCCCGCCCCCCTGCCCTCCGGCTGGGCGCTGCCCGCCCCCCTGCCCTCCGGCTGGACTCTGCCCGCCCCCCTGCCCTCCGGCTGGGCGCTGCCCGCCCCCCTGCCCTCCGGCTGGACTCTGCCCGCCCCCCTGCCCTCCGGCTGGGCGCTGCCCGCCCCCCTGCCCTCCGGCTGGGCGCTGCCCGCCCCCCTGCCCTCCGGCTGGGCGCTGCCCGCCCCCCTGCCCTCCGGCTGGGCGCTGCCCGCCCCCCTGCCCTCCGGCTGGGCGCTGCCCGCCCCCCTGCCCTCCGGCTGGACTCTGCCCGCCCCCCTGCCCTCCGGCTGGGCGCTGCCCGCCCCCCTGCCCTCCGGCTGGACTCTGCCCGCCCCCCTGCCCTCCGGCTGGACTCTGCCCGCCCCCCTGCCCTCCGGCTGGACTCTGCCCGCCCCCCTGCCCTCCGGCTGGACTCTGCCCACCCCCCTGCCCTCTGGCTGGACTCTGCCCGCCTCCCTGCCCTCCGGCTGGACTCTGCCCGCCCCCCTGCCCTCCGGCTGGACTCTGCCCGCCCCCCTGCCCTCTGGCTGGACTCTGCCCGCCCCCCTGCCCTCCGGTTGGGCGCTGCCCGCCCCCCATGCCCTCCGCTGGGCGCTGCTGTGCCCGGGCCGCTGCGGGGCCCCCAGAGGCAGGCCGGCCGAGGCAGACGGAGGGCGGCAGCAGGTCTCCCGGGGACTCCGGTCCTGCACGCTGTGCAGAGCGTCGGGGATGCGGGCGGAGCTGATGCGTCACAGGAGGTGGAGATGCTGAGGGCCGTGTTCTCGCTGCGTGGTTATCACGGTGGCTGTGAAGGGCATGGCGAGACGCTCTGCCGGCGTGTTATCGGGACCTCCGAAGAGGAACTGTCTTTATCCGCCGAGAGCAGGCTGCCGGGCTCTGCCCTCCCCTCCGCGGGGCCTCAAAGGCTCCTTGGGGCTCTGCCCCCACGTGCTCCGTGGCCCTGCCCCCCGCCCGTCCAGGGAGGCTTGGCCTTGGCCATCAGCAGGTGCCGTCAGCGGGTCCTCCGGGGGCGGCCAGTGTCGTGCGGAGTGAGGAAGCCAGGGAACCCCCCCCCCCAAACGCCCGCCAGATGGACGGCACTTCCCACAGGCCCGGGCCTCCGGCCGGCTTGCCTTGCTCCTGTCCGGGCACCGCACACATGAACATGCTCTGTTTAATTTGTTATCCCATCGGAACCTTCTCGTGTTTAAAGGTTCCCTGTGCCACGCGGGTGCTCGTGCAAGGCCAGAGCGGCAGCTGACAGGCGTTAGATGTATCCAGGTCGCTCGGTGCATGCGTGTTAACGGAAGCGCGTTCGCCCGGCCCGCGGGGCTCGGATTGAGTGTCCATCTATGGACCAGGAGGTCACGGTTCGATTCCTTGCACACGCCCGGGTTTCGGGCTCCATCCCCAGTGTGGGGCGTGCAGGAGGCAGCCGATCCATTTCTCTCTCTCATCATTGATGTTTCTGTATCTCTCTCCTTCTGACATCAATAAAATATATATATTTTTAAAAATAGCTCTCGCCCTAACTGATTTGGCTCAGTGGATAGAGCGTTGGCCTGTGGACTGAAGGGTCCCGGGTTCGATTCCGGTCAAGGGCATGTACCTTGGTTGCGGGCACATCCCCAGTAGGGGGTGTGCAGGAGGCAGCTGATCGATGTTTCTCTCCCATCGATGTTTCTAACTATCCCTCCCCCTTTCTTTCTGTAAAAAATCAATAAAAAAATATATTTTAAAAACAGCTCTCTGCATACACACACAAGCCACAAAGGCTGACTTCCTGCGTTTTCTTCAGGAAACTGCGTCGCGGGTCGGGTTACACTCGTGAAAGCAGCCGGGACGGAGGGAGAGGCTCCGCCGTCTGCGAAGCCGCCGGTTTCCAAAGCGCCGTCTCCAGGTTGCCCAGGAGACAGGGGTTGCGCTGAATGCATCTCGGTGAACAATAGTGCGTTTCAAAGATACATGCCCAGACCCGCAGCGAGGTTCTAGAAATTAGCGGCACGGAGGGACAATGGCCTGAGACCAGCAGGGCACTGGATGAACAAACCCTGGGAGGTGTGTTTCCTGGGAGGTGTTTAGCTGAGCAGGTGATACCAGCAGAATGCCACACTAACGTGTCCGGAGGGCCGCCCGGCCGGCGGGGCTCAGCGGCTGAGCGTCCACCTATGACCCAGGAGGTCACGGTCCGATTCCCGCTCAGGGCACAGGCCTGGGGTGCGGGCTTGGTCCCCAGGGTGGGGCGTGCAGGAGGCAGCCGATCCGTGATTCTCTCTCATCACTGATGCTTCTGTCCCTCTCTCCCTCTCCCTCTCTCTGAAATTAATACAAACATATTAATAAAAGAAGAGAAGTGTCCGGAGTGCCCAAGACAAGGGGTACCGGGGTCCTTTCCCCAGCCTCACAGAGGGTGCAGCATTCGGGAGAAAGGGCTGCGCGTAGAGGATTAAGAAGGAGGCCTTGGCCGAAACCGGTTTTGCTCAGTGGATAGAGCGCCGGCCTGCGGACTGAAGGGTCCCAGGTTCGATTCCGGTCAAGGGCATGTACCTTGGTTGCGGGCACATCCCCAGTAGGGGGTGTGCAGGAGGCAGCTGATCGATGATTCTCTCTCATCGATGTTTCTAACTCTCTATCCCTCTCTCTTCCTCTCTGTAAAAAATCAATAAAATATATTTTTTTTAAAAAAGAAGGAGGCATTGGATGAAAGATAGTTTTGAAAGGCATTGGGGGTCAGAGGAGCTTCCAGATGAAGGAGCTAGAAGACTCTCCTTGTCTCAGGACCTGAGCTTTTATTAAACACAATTTGTCCCAAGGCAAGGTGGGAATTTACCCTTCAAAGGGTACAGTATCAAAGGGTTTACAGAGATTGTCAGTTTGGGGAGTAGCCTATAGCTGTTCAGGTGTTTGGCCAACAGGAGGCAATGAAATGCCCTGAGCTGTCTGGCAGTTAACAATCCTATTCAGGTTTGGGGGAAGTGCCATGTAGCCATTTCCAACAGGGAAACTACATGTGACTCCACCCTGTTGAGCTCCCCAAGCTTCACCAACCTGTTGGTAAAACTCTTGTAATTATTACACGCTGGGACTGGTTCTCGGCAGCACGACCCACTCGGAAGCCCCCGCTCGCCTCTGCCCATGTCACCAGAGCTGGGTCCTCCAGGGAGGCCTGAATTCTGGGTCTTTTGGTGACAAGAATGAAAACATGTTGGCTAAACGTGTTTTCCTGTTTCTCTCCTTTAGCCGGAGCAGCGCCCCTGGGCCAGGCCCAGCTTGTGGGCCGTGAGGAGGCGGGTGGCTCCTGTGATGGTGGGTGGTGGCCGTCCGTCTGGAGCGCGCCGCCCGAGCCGTCGGAGGAGCCCGCAGACCGGGCACGGCCCTCGCTGGGCGGAGTGGGCGCCGGAGGCGCGGAGACCAGGCCACCCCGTAGAAGATGCCTCTTGTGTTTCATCGCGTGGCGATGTCACGTGGACGTTGGCCAGCAGCATTTTCAGTTAAATTTGGTCTGACTAGTTTTTCCACTCAGAGAGGGTCACCGCTCAGAAGAGTCTGGAAAGGTGACACCCCGTTCACATGGGAAGGTCGGCGTTTCCCCTGTCCCTCCTCCGTCCACTCCTCCCGCGGCCTCTGTGCCCGTGTTCGCGGGTCCGAGTTGGGGGGGCTCTCCGTGGGGTGTGGCGTTTTATTTTTTTATTTTTATTTTTAAAATATATATTTTATTGATTTTTTACAGAGAGGAAGGGAGAAGAATAGAGAGTTAGAAACATCGATGAGAGAGAAACATCCATCAGCTGCCTCCTGCACATCTCCCACTGGGGATGTGCCCGCAACCAAGGTACATGCCCTTGACCGGAATCGAACCTGGGACCCTTGAGTCCGCAGGCCGACGCTCTATCCACTGAGCCAAACCCGTTAGGGCGGGTGTGGCGTTTTAGAAAGTAAGTCTAGGTGGGAAGAAAGTCCTGTCTGGCGAGGTCGGTTGCCTCCTGCGCCCCTGTCAGCTTTCCGGTTTGGGAAGAGTGCGTGTTGAATTCTGGCCAGCACGCTGTACCCGTGATAACTGGCCAGGCGGTGGCGTTCACGGTTAATCTGCAGCGTGCTCCCCTGTGAGGGTCAGCGCGCCCTCCTGATACGGGGACCCGCACCCCTGTTCCCGCTCACTGCACTCCCCGCTACACGCCGGGAATGGGCGTGACGGGTCTGAGCGGAGCTGAGGGGGGAAGGGGCAGGGCCGGGGCGCTACCCTCAGCTGGTACCGAGGAGCTTTGGCCATAGGTAAGGTTCAGGGGTCCTATTCTAAGATTTTTTAAAAAAATATGAACTAGAGGCCCTTGCACGAAATCCGTGCAAGGGGCTCAGCCCTCGCGGCCCCGGTCTGAAGGTGGGCTGCTTTCGCCTCCATCGTGTCCTCGTATGAACTGAAAATAAGAAAGTGCAGATGTCGTAGCAAGCATCCTCTCGTAAAGAACACAGTTATGACAGTGATAGAAACCACCAGGCCGGCCCCCAGGCCATGTCTTCAGACTCCGGGACTCGTCGTCCCCACCTGGCTGGTTGCGTGTCAGTGCGAGAGAGCGTGTCTGAGCGCACGGAACGCTGGAGGGGTGTGACCTGAGGTGTGGAAACGGGTCCCCCAAACCTCGTCTTGGGCCGGAGTCTGATGGCGGGGTGTTGAAATCAGCATTGCGTTAGAGCTGGATGTCATCCAGCAAATCTCAGCAGCAGTCGACAGAGTCCCCGAACCGTCCTCACGCATCGTCTCCCTTCGGAGATTCGAAGCAAGAGAAACGCTCCTTTTAAAACCTTCGGAGACGGTGGCTCAGGCTGTTGAGTGAGAGCGAATGTGGTTGGGACACCCCGTTCTCTTCGCCCTCTGCGTCCTTTTTCCTATTTCTTCTGCATTTTTATTATGAACTAGAGGCCCGATGCACGAAATCCGTGCAAGGGGCTCGGCCCTCGCGGCCCCGCCCTTTGGTCGTTCCGAAGGTCGGTCCGCCGTCCGGTCTAATTAGCATATTAGCTCTTCATTAGGTAGGATGTGTGCGTCATGATGTTATTATCGTGGGTGAGGTCAGGGTGCTGTTCCTTGTCCATGGAGACGCAGCGCTCATTAAAGACGCGTGGCATTCCCAAGCAGGGCCTTTCATGAAAAAGGTCACTCTTCAAGTACCTGGAACGCAATAAAAATCGAATGCAGTTCTTAAAGGTTAAGAATTCTTAAAGGTTAAGTTAGTGCAATAAGCCATTTTACAAGTAATAGAATTATAACGTAACCTAATCTCTTTTTGACCTTAAAAAATGGGTGAACATTTGGCTCCGAGGCTGTACCGTTCTTCCTAAAGTTGTCATGTGGACGAAGCCTTTCTCAGTGCTCAGCTCAGCTCAGCTGTTTCCTCCTCAGAGTGTTCACGCTCATGAGTGTCAGTCTCATTTTACTTCTGCAATAGCAACCGCATGTGCATATTTTACCTGGTAATTACATAAAGCATTTAGGGTGCTTTCACTCCGAGTGACGTGTAGAAGGCTTACCGACGCATGCTTGAAAGGTAACAGCCACGCATGAACGGTAACTGAATAGAAGCAGGTTGTGTAGTTGGTGTTACTGTGCTCACCAGAAATGGTGGGTTAGCATCGCGTGTTCCCCGGTCCCCACAAATCCAAGGATCTTAGAAATGATTGGGAAATGGGTGGCCGGCTTTTTGGCTTTTTACAGGCCAAGACCTCAAACCCAAACCAAAATGGTGGCTCAGGACTGAGTAACGGCGAATGAAGCCCAACTCCAGTCCGTCTGCACCTGGGAAAGGGGGTGAAATGAGGGATCCCCTACGTATGTTCACCCTCAAAACGCCAGTGTGTTGAGTAGAGCTGGGAAGAGCGGTGAACGAGGAAAACGCAGCCGCCTAATAAACATGCACGTGTGGCCGAGCGCAGTCGCTGTGCGGGCGTCCCCCGCAGAGGGAGGCTCGGGCGCGCTGGGAGCAGTGAGAGGCGGAAAGCGAGAGGTACACACGTGCAGGCGTGCGAGGGCCCCACGGACCTGCGGCCCCCGGAGTCACGTTCCAGTTCCGAGTCCTCTTTTTTGTGGTGTGTGTGTGGTGTGTGTGTGGTGTGTTTGGGTGTGTGTGCTGTATGTGTATGTATGTGTGTGCATGGTGTGTTTGGGTGTATGTGTGGTATGTGTGTGTGCAGTGTATGTATGTGTGTGTGGTGTGTTTGGGTGCATGTGTGTGTGTGTGTGTGCTATATGTGTATGTATGTGTGTAGTGTGTGTTTGGAGTGTGTGTACGTGTGTGTGGTGTCTGTGTGTCTCTCTCTGTGTGTGTGTGTGTATGTGTGTATGTGTGTGTGTGTGTGTGTGTGAGTGTTTTAATTGGGCTCATACTGAATGTAAAATTCTTGTTACCTTTTGCCTTTACTTTTGGAGAGTCATTTCCCATTCTATTACGTTGCTTTCCAAAACCTGTGTAATGGTCTGCCATTGGGATGCATGGTTGTTAATTATTCCTTGGTCATGGGTAATGTTTTGCTACCATGATTTCCCAGTAAATTTCCCCATCTGTACACTTGGTGCATATGCCTGTTTATTTTCTTGGGAGAAGAGGTTTCTTGAGTCTGAAACAATAGATGAAATCACTGGGCTTTTAAAAAATATTTTTTGATTGATTTCAGAGAGAGGAAGGGAGGAGAGAGAGAGAGAGAGAGAGAGACATCAATGATGAGAGGGAACCACTGATCGGCTGCCTCCGGCTCGCCCCACACTGGGGATCGAGCCCGCAACCCGGGCCTGTGCCCTGACCGGGAATCAAACTGTGACCCCCTGGTTCATAGGTCGACACTAAACGTAAAATCACTGGTTTTTGAACAACGGTTAGAACTCTTGACTGAGTGACTTTACCAGCAGCGTGGGGCGATCTGACAGTCACCTCGGAGCCGGTGTAAATATTTGACGACGTGGGACGTGCAGATGGCCTTCCGGCTGTGGCTTCCTCCAGACCCGGGCGTGGAAACTGGTCAGAGTTTCCACGGAGCCGCCGTCTCCCCGCCGTGTGGCGCCTGCTCCCCGGCCCAGCCCACGTGACCGGGTCCCCGGCCGTCTCCTGTGACGCACTCGCCCATGTCCCTGTGCAGCGTGAGGTCAGACACGGGTGGTTTCCGTCACCGAACTCCTTCTCGCTCCTGCTCAACACGCACGTGTCCTCAAGCCATGGGAAGGAGAGGCTGCTCATCGATTCAGGGACACGGCTGATCCGGAAGATAAAACAGTGTGAGGTGCACGTACTGGACAACACGTATTTGCGTTTAACCAGGAACGGGTCTAAGGAATATAATAATCACAATCGACCAAAACCTCTGTTCTCATGAGACGTGCATTCTAGGAATGATTTCTAAAGGTTTACTGTAGGATGACTTACAGGATGCAGCATCAAGAGGCGTAACATTCCATTGTGATTTTTTTTTTTTTTTTTGGCAGCAGGGTCTGAAACCTTCACAAATTCTTTAAAAAGTGAGAAATTAAATGCTTCCCTGGGCTCATTTGGATCGTGTGTTCTTTAAGTACTTGCTGGGTAGTGTTTCCGAGGCGAGGGGTCTCACGTCCCAGCGAGTCACTAACCATTAATACGCTTCATGTTGACATGGTCTTCATGGAGGAGCGTACTATCTCGGGTGGAGGCAGTGTAACTTCGAAATCAAATCACCGTGTTGGCCAGTGGATTTCGCATTGATCTGGAATCTGATGATACTGGGGCAGCCCCGGAGAAAGGCGTGCTTCGCATCACTTGAAGTCTTGTCAATTAATAGGATCGAAGTAGACTTTTTTTTTTTTTTTTTAGGGCAGGTGCTTCCCCCCAGGATCACATCGGGGGCCCCAGGATAGGTGTGCTCTCAAGTTAAATTAGGACAGGAACGCTGTACTTACGTGGGCTAATGCTTCTGATCGTCACCGTAGAAATGAGTGAGTGAGTGAGGTGTTGGCAGCCATTTTAATAAGCCAGCAAACAAATCTGTAAGATTATTTTAGAGTCCGCCTCTCCCTCCCCTGCGTCCCCAGGTAACCCCGGATCTGCTCTTTGTCGTCAGAGATCAGCTTGCGTTTTCAGCAGTTCATGGGGAGGGCGTTGTCCAGGCGGAGCCCTCTCTTCCCCGAGGCCTTCCTCACAGGGGTCATGTTGAGAGCGTCTGTGTCGTGTGTGGCCCCGCGGTCCATCCTCTGTGCCGCTCCGTTCCCCGGCGCGTGGATGTGAGGGTTGTGCATCCAGTCGTCGCGAATTAGACTCTGCGCTCTGCCCTCGGCAGGTCTCCCGGTGTATTATTTGTCACCACGGGAGAGACAGGTGTTGAGTGACACACACACACACACACACACACACACAGGCACACACGTGAACAGCCTCACGCTCCAAACCCTCTTGATAAAATGGGGCTCTAGTTCCTTGCTCCTGTTTATCCCCCTTTATCCTGTTTAGGGATGAGCTCGCTGCCAGTCACGTGTCCGAGTGAGTGTGCGGAGCGCGGAGACGGGCAGCAGACCAGCCCCCCCCCCCCCCCCCCCGTCTGTGCCCGGAGGGCTAGTCGGGGTGTGGCTCACTATCTGCTCCCCGCACCCAGCAGCTCGCCCTTCCCTGAGCTTCATCACGTGCCCGTGTGGCTGCGGTTAGCGGGGACCTTTCCCCCCACAGCTGGCCCTCCATGCTTCCTTCTCGGCCTGAGGACTTTCCCCCCACAGCTGGCCCTCCGTGCTTCCTCCTCGGCCGGAGGACTCTCCCCCCACAGCTGGCCCTCCGTGCTTCCTCCTCGGCCCGAGGACTCTCCCCCCACAGCTGGCCCTCCGTGCTTCCTTCTCGGCCGGAGGACTCTCCCCCCACAGCTGGCCCTCCGTGCTTCCTTCTCGGCCAGAGGCCTTTCCCCCCACAGCTGGCCCTCCATGCTTCCTCCTCGGCCAGAGGCCTTCCCCCCACAGCTGGCCCTCCGTGCTTCCTCCTCGGCCAGAGGACTTCCCCCCACAGCTGGCCCTCCGTGCTTCCTCCTCGGCCGGAGGCCTTTCCCCCCACAGCTGGCCCTCCATGCTTCCTTCTCGGCCGGAGGACTCTCCCCCCACAGCTGCCCCTCCGTGCTTCCTCCTCGGCCGGAGGCCTTTCCCCCCACAGCTGCCCCTCCGTGCTTCCTCCTCGGCCGGAGGCCTTTCCCCCCACAGCTGGCCCTCCGTGCTTCCTTCTCGGCCGGAGGACTCTCCCCCCACAGCTGCCCCTCCGTGCTTCCTCCTCGGCCGGAGGACTCTCCCCCCACAGCTGGCCCTCCGTGCTTCCTCCTCGGCCGGAGGCCTTTCCCCCCACAGCTGGCCCTCCGTGCTTCCTCCTCGGCCGGAGGACTCTCCCCCCACAGCTGGCCCTCCGTGCTTCCTTCTCGGCCGGAGGCCTTCCCCCCCACAGCTGGCCCTCCATGCTTCCTCCTCGGCCGGTGGACTCTCCCCCCACAGCTGGCCCTCCGTGCTTCCTCCTCGGCCGGAGGACTCTCCCCCCACAGCTGGCCCTCCGTGCTTCCTCCTCGGCCGGAGGACTCTCCCCCCACAGCTGGCCCTCCGTGCTTCCTTCTCGGCCTGAGGACTCTCCCCCCACAGCTGGCCCTCCATGCTTCCTCCTCGGCCAGAGGACTCTCCCCCCACAGCTGGCCCTCCGTGCTTCCTCCTCGGCCGGAGGACTCTCCCCCCACAGCTGGCCCTCCGTGCTTCCTCCTCGGCCCGAGGACTCTCCCCCCACAGCTGGCCCTCCGTGCTTCCTTCTCGGCCGGAGGACTCTCCCCCCACCGCTGGCCCTCCGTTCTTCCTTCTCGGCCGGAGGACTCTCCCCCCACAGCTGGCCCTCCATGCTTCCTTCTCGCCCGGAGGCCTTCCCCCCACAGCTGGCCCTCCATGCTTCCTCCTCGGCCAGAGGACTTCCCCCCACAGCTGGCCCTCCGTGCTTCCTCCTCGGCCGGAGGCCTTTCCCCCCACAGCTGGCCCTCCATGCTTCCTCCTCGGCCGGAGGCCTTTCCCCCCACAGCTGGCCCTCCATGCTTCCTTCTCGGCCGGAGGACTCTCCCCCCACAGCTGGCCCTCCGTGCTTCCTCCTTGGCCGGAGGCCTTTCCCCCCACAGCTGCCCCTCCGTGCTTCCTCCTCGGCCGGAGGCCTTTCCCCCCACAGCTGGCCCTCCGTGCTTCCTTCTCGGCCGGAGGACTCTCCCCCCACAGCTGGCCCTCCGTGCTTCCTCCTCGGCCGGAGGCCTTTCCCCCACAGCTGGCCCTCCGTGCTTCCTCCTCGGCCCGAGGACTCTCCCCCCACAGCTGGCCCTCCGTGCTTCCTCCTTGGCCGGAGGCCTTCCCCCCACAGCTGGCCCTCCGTGCTTCCTCCTCGGCTCGAGGACTCTCCCCCCACAGCTGGCCCTCCATGCTTCCTCCTCGGCCAGAGGACTCTCCCCCCACAGCTGGCCCTCCGTGCTTCCTCCTCGGCCGGGGACCTTTCCCCCCACAGCTGGCCCTCCGTGCTTCCTTCTCGGCCGGGGACCTTTCCCCCCACAGCTGGCCCTCCGTGCTTCCTCCTCGGCCGGAGGCCTTTCCCCCACAGCTGGCCCTCCATGCTTCCTCCTCGGCCGGAGGACTCTCCCCCCACAGCTGGCCCTCCGTGCTTCCTCCTCGGCCGGAGGACTTCCCCCACAGCTGGCCCTCCGTGCTTCCTCCTCGGCCCGAGGACTTCCCCCCACAGCTGGCCCTCCGTGCTTCCTCCTCGGCCGGGGACCTTTTCCCCCACAGCTGGCCCTCCGTGCTTCCTTCTCGCCCGGAGGTCTTCCCCGCACAGCTGGCCCTCCGTTCTTCCTCCTCGGCCGGGGACCTTTCCCCCCACAGCTGGCCCTCCGTGCTTCCTCCTCGGCCGGAGGACTCTCCCCCCACAGCTGGCCCTCCGTGCTTCCTCCTCGGCCGGAGGACTCTCCCCCCACAGCTGGCCCTCCGTGCTTCCTCCTCGGCCGGAGGACTCTCCCCCCACAGCTGGCCCTCCGTGCTTCCTCCTCGGCCGGGGACCTTTTCCCCCACAGCTGGCCCTCCGTGCTTCCTCCTCGGCCGGAGGACTCTCCCCCCACAGCTGGCCCTCCGTGCTTCCTCCTCGGCCAGAGGCCTTCCCCCCACAGCTGGCCCTCCATGCTTCCTCCTCGGCCGGAGGACTCTCCCCCCACAGCTGGCCCTCCATGCTTCCTCCTCGGCCAGAGGCCTTTCCCCCCACAGCTGGCCCTCCATGCTTCCTTCTCGGCCGGAGGCCTCTCCCCCCACAGCTGGCCCTCCATGCTTCCTCCTCGGCCAGAGGCCTTCCCCCCACAGCTGGCCCTCCATGCTTCCTCCTCGGCCGGAGGACTCTCCCCCCACAGCTGGCCCTCCGTGCTTCCTTCTCGGCCGGAGGACTTTCCCCCCACAGCTGGCCCTCCGTTCTTCCTTCTCGGCCGGAGGACTCTCCCCCCACAGCTGGCCCTCCATGCTTCCTCCTCGGCCGGAGGCCTTCCCCCCATAGCTGGCCCTCCGTGCTTCCTCCTCGGCCAGAGGACTTCCCCCCACAGCTGGCCCTCCGTGCTTCCTCCTCGGCCGGAGGCCTTTCCCCCCACAGCTGGCCCTCCATGCTTCCTCCTCGGCCGGAGGCCTTTCCCCCCACAGCTGGCCCTCCATGCTTCCTTCTCGGCCGGAGGACTCTCCCCCCACAGCTGCCCCTCCGTGCTTCCTCCTCGGCCGGAGGCCTTTCCCCCCACAGCTGCCCCTCCGTGCTTCCTCCTCGGCCGGAGGCCTTTCCCCCCACAGCTGGCCCTCCATGCTTCCTTCTCGGCCGGAGGACTCTCCCCCCACAGCTGCCCCTCCGTGCTTCCTCCTCGGCCCGAGGCCTTCCCCCCACAGCTGGCCCTCCGTGCTTCCTCCTCGGCCGGAGGACTCTCCCCCCACAGCTGGCCCTCCCTGCTTCCTCCTCGGCCGGGGACCTTTCCCCACAGCTGGCCCTCCGTGCTTCCTCCTCGGCCCGAGGCCTTTCCCCCACAGCTGGCCCTCCATGCTTCCTCCTCGGCCGGAGGACTCTCCCCCCACAGCTGGCCCTCCGTGCTTCCTCCTCGGCCGGAGGACTTCCCCCACAGCTGGCCCTCCGTGCTTCCTCCTCGGCCCGAGGACTTCCCCCCACAGCTGGCCCTCCGTGCTTCCTCCTCGGCCGGGGACCTTTTCCCCCACAGCTGGCCCTCCGTGCTTCCTCCTCGGCCGGAGGACTCTCCCCCCACAGCTGGCCCTCCGTGCTTCCTTCTCGGCCGGGGACCTTTCCCCCCACAGCTGGCCCTCCGTGCTTCCTCCTCGGCCGGAGGACTCTCCCCCCACAGCTGGCCCTCCGTGCTTCCTCCTCGGCCGGAGGACTCTCCCCCCACAGCTGGCCCTCCGTGCTTCCTCCTCGGCCGGAGGACTCTCCCCCCACAGCTGGCCCTCCGTGCTTCCTCCTCGGCCGGGGACCTTTTCCCCCACAGCTGGCCCTCCGTGCTTCCTCCTCGGCCGGAGGACTCTCCCCCCACAGCTGGCCCTCCGTGCTTCCTCCTCGGCCGGAGGCCTTTCCCCCACAGCTGGCCCTCCGTGCTTCCTCCTCGGCCGGAGGCCTTTCCCCCCACAGCTGGCCCTCCATGCTTCCTCCTCGGCCAGAGGACTCTCCCCCCACAGCTGGCCCTCCATGCTTCCTTCTCGGCCGGAGGACTCTCCCCCCACAGCTGGCCCTCCGTGCTTCCTCCTCGGCCGGAGGCCTTCCCCCCACAGCTGGCCCTCCATGCTTCCTCCTCGGCCAGAGGACTCTCCCCCCACAGCTGGCCCTCCGTGCACCCCTGAGTATCTGCCCTGAGGGATGCTGCTGGTTTCCCAGTTCCCTTCTCGGCCGGAGGCCTTTCCCCCCACAGCTGGCCCTCCATGCTTCCTTCTCGGCCGGGGACCTTTCCCCCCACAGCTGGCCCTCCATGCTTCCTCCTCGCCGGAGGACTCTCCCCCCACAGCTGGCCCTCCGTGCTTCCTCCTCGGCCGGAGGCCTTGCCCGTGGCGCGGGCTGCGGTTAGAGGAGGTGAGCAGGCGGGCGACGCTGCCTTCCGTCTCTGCGGGTCCGGTGCGCCGCCTGCTCTCTGCTCCGTCCGTCGGGGTTGAGAGAGTTGTTTTCCTGTGGCCGTGTGACCGCGTGTGGAGGGTTCCTCTCCGTCAAGGCCTGGCCGGCCCGCCATGCCTTCAGGGGAGGCAGCCGGCAGGGCGGCTCCGGGTCGGAGGTAATTATTATGTGAAATCCTGGCTCAGGGGCTTGTCTGGGAACTGGGAAACAGGCAGCATCCCTCAGGGCAGATACTAAAGGCCCACAGGGCGGAACGCAGAGGGAGAGGGGTGCAGCGAAAGGACCCCCTTTCACCGTCCTCTGTCCTGAAGGGCCACCGCTCCCAGCGTCACCATGGCGCTCAGTCTCCCTCACCCCCCGGGGTGCCCGCGCTCCTTCTCTGTGCCTGAGCCCGGGTCCTCAGGTCCTTCCCGGCCCCTCCCGGCTTCACCCTGTGGCCCCGTCCCTGCCACGTGGGCACAGACGGCGGGCCCATCCCGGCTTCACCCTGCGGCCCCGTCCCTGCCACGGGGGCACAGATGGTGGGCCCCTCCCGGCTTCACCCTGCGGCCCCCGTTCCTGCCACGTGGGCACAGACGGTGGGCCCCTCCCGGCTTCACCCTGTGGCCCCCGTCCCTGCCACGTGGGCACAGACGGCGGGCCCCTCCCGGCTTCACCCTGTGGCCCCTGTCCCTGCCACGTGGGCAGAGACGGTGGGCCCATCCCGGCTTCACCCTGCGGCCCCGTCCCTGCCACGTGGGCACAGACGGCGGGCCCCTCCCTCTGGGCCGGAGGCGCTCACCCCCGGACGGCCCCCGAGCTCTGCGTCGGTTGTGAAATGGGAGATCTTCATGGTACGCGGTGCTTCCGCCCTGAGCGTGTACAGACGACGCCGCGGACAAGGTCCCGTCCGTGTTGCTAACGGGCCCTTGCACTTTCTCTTCGCAGGTCAACTTCGTCGTGTGCCAGCTCTTTGCCTTGCTAGCGGCCGTTTGGTTTCGAACTTACCTTCACGCGAGCAAAACGAGCTCTTTTATCAGACATGTCGTGGCCACTCTTTTGGGCCTGTATCTTGCGGTTTTCTGCTTTGGATGGTAAGTATGTTGATCCTATGGAGCGAGGACGTGACGTCCTAGTGAACCGAGTGTGTAGAAAGATACACTCTCAGTGCTTATATTTACTTAGAAAGTTTTATAGTGTTTTTTTGGCTGTTTTAAAAAATGTATTTGTATTGATTTCAGAGAGGAAGGGAGAGGAGAGAGAGAGAGAAACACCAATGATGAGAGAGAATCATGGATCAGCTGCCTCCTGCACGCCCCCTGCTGGGGATCCAGCCCGCAACCTGGGCCTGTGCCCTGACCGGGAATCGAACCTGCAACCTTTTGGTGCACAGGATGATGCTCAGCCAGCCGAGCCACTCCGGCCAGGACTGACGCTTTGTAGTTTTATGTCAATGAGTGGAGAGTGGCCCTGTCTCTCCAGTCTGGGCTGAGGGCATTGACGATTAATAATGTGTGAGGAAGGACAGGTGAGGAATAGAGGCACTTAGTCCATCATGCGTAGCTCTTTGCGCCCGTTTTATAAATCTTTTACACCAAGTCAGACACGTCATTTAAAGCAGTTCCTTATTGCCGCACGAGCGGTGTTGGGGGGCTGGGGCGCCGTTGGGGGGCTGTATGCCATTGTGTAGGGTTATAGTAACACTCCAGGCCGTGTGTGTGTGTGTGTGTGTGTGTGTGTGTGTGTGTGTATTGATCTCAGGAAGGGAGAGGGAGAGAGAGAGGGAGAGAGAGAGAGAAACATCAATGATGAGAGAGAATCATGGACCGGCTGCCTCCTGCACCCGGGGCCTGTGCCCTGACCGGGGATTGAACCCTGGCCTCCTGGTTCACAGGTCGACGCTCAGCCCCTGAGCCAGCACTTTGAAGCCCAAGTTGTTTGAACTGGGTGTTTGTGAGGGTGCCGTCCCGGTCTAACCCAGCTCTCGCTCTTTGTAGGTATGCCTTACATTTCCTCGTACAGAGTGGAATTTCCTACTGCATCATGGTCATCATCGGAATGGAGCACATGCACAAGTAAGTGTCCGCTTTGCTCACACACACACGCACACACAGACACACACACACATACGCAGACACGCACACGCGCGCGCGCACGCGTGCGTTTCCCACGAACACAGCTGGGTCAGATAGAATCTTACTGCGTTAAAATTACCCCACACTGTGATCGCTTTTTCGAGAACTGTCGTGAAATCGTCGGTGTGCGCCCTCCCGTGTACCTGCGCCTGGGCTCTCAGCCTCGCCCTGTTGGCGCTGGGGGGGCAGGTAGGAGGGTAACTCATTGGTGTGTGGCTTCCCGTCTCTGTGGGAGGTGCGGCTGCAGCCCTGGCCCCGCCCACTACACTCCAGGAGCTCCTCCCATATGAATGTTTCCAGGCACTTCCAGGGCCCCCTGGGGTGCAGAGCTGTCTCTGGCTGAGAGCCCGGGCTTAAGGCAGGGCCAGGGTTCCGAGCAGCACCCTGAGAGGCGGCGGGAGGACCGGGCCTCTGTCTTTGGCTCTGACATCCCGCTGGGACCCGCGCCGCCTCCGGTCCTCGGTGCGGCGTGTTGGTGTTAAGATCGCTCGTGGGAGAATGGTTGGTGACTTACCTTTCTTCCTGAGATGACCGCCCTGCGCCCAGAGCCCCCAGGTCCGGGGATCCGCTGCCGGAGGCCCGTGTTGGGGCGCTGTCGGGAGGGAAGGGGACCGCCTTGCAGGGCTCTCGGTGGCTCCACCCCGAGACCTGGAGCTCGCCCGCTTCTGGTCTGAGGTTCGCCCAGCCCAGGCCGCTCGTGCGGGGCCGGCCTTCCCACCGTCTGTCCCCGGCACCTCTCCCCGGGTGACGGCTCCCTGTCCTGCCGTGTCCTTGGCCTGGGTGCTGGGTGCCCGCCTGCAGGACGCGTCCCTCCCGGCCGGAGGTCAGGTCTGCTGCAGACGGGGTGGGGGCTCAGGGCACCGGGTCCAGCGGGAGGGACCCCGGGCAGGGCGCTCAGGGCGGCCTTCCTGAGGACACGGAGCCGATCTGCACAGGCTCCAGCCGCGGAGGGGAGCGCCGGAGGGTTCCCTGGGGGTGGGGGCCGGGCATTGAGGCAGAGGGAGCGTGGGGGAGCGGCTGGAGGGAGGGGGGCAGGCATTGAGGCAGGGGGAGCGTGGGGGTGCGGCTGGAGGGTGGAGGCAACGTCACCCAAAGGGACGCAGTGGCCTTGCGCACGTCGTGCTTGGGCCGTCGGGGTTTCCCGTGTTCCCAGTCCCCACGGGAGGGGCCCCTGTGACTCGGTGCCCGGTGGTAGGATGTCCCGGCCCCGCTGGGTGTCTGAGAGGTCGGGGGGCGTCCCTCCCGAACCCCCGCCCCAAGGGAGGGTGTGCAGACGGCCTGTGCGCCACGTCCGCGGAGAGGCTTTGGGTCCTCGCTTTCCCTCCCGTTGTGAACGGGACCTGTGAGGAGCCTCCCGCCATCCCCGCGCAGCGCGGGCGTGTCCCCGGGGACGAAGGTGGAGGGGGACGTGGGGTCGTGAACGGAGGGCGCGGACAAGACCCCCACCCGTGCCGGGCAAACAGAGGCAGCGCCGCGGCGGTGTGTCCTGTCTGAACGCGCCGCGTGGGGAGTCTGCGCGGCTCCCTCCCGCGGGGCTCCGCCCGGTCCCGTCCACACGGCTGACTCCGGACGGATCGGTGAAAAGGAGTTGGAAGATCGTGTCCCATTAGATGACGCATCTTCTTGTTTTAAAAATAACGTGTTATTTAACAATGACCCGGTCGTTGTACTGGTGAAGATAAGGAACACAGAAGTAAAAACGAGGCGTCCTTCTCCCACCGAGGACGGGGCCTCTCCGGCGTTGGGGCGTTTGGAAATTACTCTCCCGTTGACAACAAGACCCTCATTCTCGCCGGAGTTGGAAGAAAAGTGAAGAAACCCACACAACCATCTATTCGAGTGGCAAACAAAGGCAGTCCCGTGTCTGAACACCGCGTGCTTCCGTGACCCGTGGGTGTGCGTGGACGTGTGAGGGGACGCTCGCCTGCCGGGGCTCTGCTTTTTATTTTTAATAAAAAACAAACAAACATTTTTATTGATTTCAGAGAAGAAGGAGACATAGAAACACATCCACGATGAGAGAGAATCACGGATCGGCTGCCTCCTGCAGGCCCCACACTGGGCATGGAGCCGGCACCCCGGGCCTGAGCCCCGACCGGGACTTGAGCCGTGACCTCCTGGTTCGTAGGTGGACGCTCACCCCTGAGCCACACCGGCCGGGCTCGCTAGTGCTTTTTACAAACATCCCCGCAGCGCTGTGTGAGAGGCTCCGCCACGGGGCGGACGCGGGAGCGTAGGTTCTGGAAGGCGAGGCTGCGTGATCGAGGTCCGGACCGGGGACTGGCCGCCGGGAGTCTGTGAAAAGGGACCCGTCTGTCTGTCTGCTCCCGGGTCGCGGTGGGTCGTGTGTGGTCAGGTTATTTCTCGGCCAAGGTTCTTTCAGAGGTTTCTGTTTGTTTTAAGTTGGAGAAACAAAGAGATTGTCATCTGCTTACGGACGACATAAACATCCTGGCTTAATTTTTGAAAGAATAACAAGCACCACTGAGCTGTGGGGTTGGGGCCGGCTTTTTCTTTTTTCTTTTAATCCTCGTCCGAGGATATTTCCCCCCATTGATTTCTGGAGAGAATGGAAGAGAGGTAAGAGGGGGAGAGAGAGACACACACACATCGATTGGTCACCTCCGGCCCGTGCCCCGTGCCTTTGACCAGGAATTGAACCGGAGACCCTTCGGTCCGTGGGCCGACGCTCTGATCACTGAGCAAACCGGCCAGAGGCGGGGCTGGCGTGTCCTGAGCTTCCTGAGAATTAGCAGCGGGCGCTCGGGCCTCAGCCGCTGGCGCCTTTGCCCTCCGTCCTGCCCACTCTGAGTGGCAGCTCTCCCTCCTCCACTGAGACGGCCCCAGCCGGAACGAGCCACTGTACTTCACACGCACACACACACACACACGTGTGCTCACACACGCACACGCACCCACACACGCCCATGCCCACGCCCATGCACAAGCTGTCCACACCCACGTCCTCTGTGTTTGCATGGGTGCTGGGCCCTGGGCCCCGGCTCTGGGTGACCTCTGGGCGGAGGGCCTCCCCCACCCCCGCCCCCTTCCCGTCAGAATGAGTCACCTTCACCTGGGCGGCTGGCTCCCGTGCGTCTCAGGTGACACTGCCTGTGGGGACAGCTCAGCGAGGAGGTCACGCTGCATTCAGATCCTGGCTCCGGGTGGGAGCCGGCCACCCTGTCTGAGTTGCTGTCCGCCCCGGCCTCGGTGCCTCATTGTCAGTCAGGAGCCGTGACAGGGCCTGCCTCGTAGGGTGGCAGGGAGGATGCGATGCCATCAGCTGGATTTCATTAAGTGTCAGATGCCACGGGTGCTCACATGCAGCGCTCGACAGGATTGCAGGCCATCCCTCGTGAGAGGACTCCTGATCTAAAGATGTTCAGTGTGCCCAGCCCGGGGGGCTCAGGGGTGGAGCGTCGACCTAGGAACCAGGCGGTCAGGGTTCGATTCCCGGTCAGGGCAAGAAAGACAAGGTGGCCCGGCCGGCGGGCCTCAGTTTTGAGTGTCAACCTATGACCCCGGAGGTCAAGGTTCGATTCCCGGCCAAGGCACACGCCCGGGTTGTGGGCTCCATCCCCCGTGGGGGGCGTGCAGGAGGCAGCTGATCCGTGATTCTCTCTCATCACGGATGTTTCTCTCTCTCCCTCTCCCTTCCTCTCTGACGTCAATACAAACAAAAAGAAAGATGATGTGACCTGCCCCATGCTTTGGCTGATAACACAGAGGCGGGGGGTGGGGGGAGGGAAGGGCGCCCGGAGCTGAGCTGAGCTGAGCTGAGCCCGCGGGGTCTCTCGGGGCTGGGACCTGGGGAAGAGGCGCCCTCTGCCGTTGGCCCCGGGCGTGGGTTTCAGAAAACGGTCAGCTCGTGGGCAGAGCCGATTCAGCTGGGTCAGGGGCACATTCGATGGTTTACTCCTCTGGGCGGAGCCGAGGACACAGAGCGGAATGAGGCTCCGGCCCAGCCTCTCGGTGTCGAAGTCCCTGGGAGGCAAAGGGCTGAGCTCACTAACCCGTGTGCGGCGCCCACCCTCCCCACCCAGGGCCCCGTGGACTCTGACACTCCCGTGAGGTCACACGGAACATGCTTTTTGTTTTGTTTTTAATATGTTTGTATTGACGTCGGAGAGGAAGGGAGAGGGAGAGAGAGAAACATCAGTGATGAGAGAGAATCATGGATCAGCGGCCTCCTGCACGCCCCCCACGGGGGATGGAGCCCACAACCCGGGCATGTGCCCTGGCCGGGAATCGAACCTTGACCTCCGGGGTCATAGGTTGACACTCAAAACTGAGCCCCGCCGGCCGGGCCACCTTGTCTTTCTTGCTGCCCGTGCTTTCAAGACCTTCACAGGTGAATGGACTCTGTTTTCCCTTTTCTACGTCCCACCTAAACCCTAAATCGAATGAATTAGATTTAGATTTAATTAAATGAATTAGAACCCAAAGGTCTTAGCTCTTTTTTTTTTTTCCACTGGAAGGGAAACTTTCCCGAGGCCGCGGGGCCACGGGGTTCAGGGGGGTTCAGCGGGCGGCTGCCTGCAGGCTGAGGAGGTGGGGGGGCCTTGTGTGACTTCTCGGGGTGCAGGTGGTGGGGGTGGCCGCACTCCGGCCGGTCACCAGCAGCCACAAGCACTTCTCTGCGTGTATTTGAATCGACTTCGGAAACGGTCCTTGTGCGGAACAGGGAAGTGACTGTCACGCACTGAGCCAGCGGCGGGGCGGACGGTGGGATTGGCCCAAAGGCGGCACCGGAGCCGGGCTCGGCCCGTCACGGTGAACAGTGTCAGCGACTCCGCGGGCCGGCGGCCCCGTGCGTGTCTGGTCCGGTGCCTGCAGCGAAGCTCCCTCCCTCTCCCCGTGACCGAGGCTGCGGGAGGAGCAGATACCCCTCAGGGTGGTCACTGTGTGTGTACGTCACGGGGTCCTCACCTTCCAGCCGGGGGGACCCCTGGGCAGAGGATGGGCAGGGAGCCCCAGCCCTGGCCTCGCGGACAGCACAGGGTGTGACGGACACGGGTCACCTGCAGGTCTCGGGGAAGAGCCGAGGGTGTTCTGTCACCAGACGCCCGAATCCGGTGTCTGTATCCGGGAGGAGCTGAGCGTGGGGACCCGGAGAGGAGGCTCCTCGCCCCCGCAGAGGACCGTGCATTCCAAAGGGACTGGGAGCCAGCGGGGTGGGGTGGGGGGGGTGGGGGGGCGGGGACGGGGGTCTGAGTCTGGTAGGAAGACAGCATGGATGTCTTTTGCTGGTAAAGAAGGCGGTTTTTAAAGCGTTTCAGATTCTCCTTTCCATGATTTCCCGTCCACACACTCATCCACTCTCCCCAGGGAGCCCCCAGGCTCTCCGCTGCCGGGACTTGACGAGGTGTGGCCACGTTTCCCATCTGTCCCGAGCCACTCCAAACCCATTGCCATTGATGGACCGTCTATTAAGGAGTGAAGAGGTGGACAAATTACCCCCCCAAAAAAACAAAAAAAAACAAAACACCAAAAAGCCAGTTATGACACTGGAGGAACTTGCCCAACCCATGTTAGGGCCCTGGACACGGACCAAAAGCAAAACAACAACCGGAGAAGCACTTAACCCTCAAAAGCTGCCGACTTCTGAGTGAGAACGGGGGAATCTGTGCTATTCTTGCCTGGGGGTACCTGCATTTTTCATTCCCCGAAACGCAGTTCTACTAGCGTGGGCTGGCCCTGAGGACGCGGCTCCCACACCGGCGACTGGCGTGACCTGGGGTGCAGGGCGGGAGCCCGGGCAGAGGCTAACGGGGATGCGTCTGGCTCTCCCGCCGAGGACGTGGGCTGTACCCGGGGCAGAGGGAGACCGGAGGTGAGGGCCGGCCGCAGGGGGACTTGGGAAGCTCTCTGCACGCCCCTGGCTGGAGGCTGCACACGGCCCCGGGGAGGCCCGAGAGGCCTGGGTCAGAGGAAACGCTGGGGCACACTTGAAGACTGTGGCCATTACGTGAGCCCTCCGACCCCCCACAGATAGGTCGGCGGAGGGCAGGAGCCTCCTTGGCTGAAGGGGCGTGAGCACTAATCATTGACTGGCCTCCGAGGTGGGCAGGCCCAGGACGGCCCCCGGAGCATTTTTCTGTGCGCGGAGAAACGGGGGCGAAGCGGCCGAGCGGGACTGCCTCTAACTGGACCCCGAAACTGCCAAGCAGCTCTTAGACACATGTTCAAGGAATTAGGAGAAGATCTGATGACCACGACTCAGCAAACAGGGAATGTCAGGGAAGGCATAGAAGCTGCTCGAGAGAACCAAAGGGAATCCTAGAGTTGAAGAGGAAATTACCCAAATGGAGCGTGGACTAAGGGGCTCCACGGAGCGGTTTGTGGTGGCGGAAGGAGGAGTCAGTGAGCTCAGAGGTGGGTCAGTAGTTATCAGCCAGCCTATAGGACAGACGTAAACAATACCGAAGCAGCCCGGCCGGCGTGGCTCAGCGGTGGAGCGTCACCCTACGAACCAGGAGGTCACAGTTCGATCCCCGGTCCAGGGCATGTGCCTGGGTTACAGGCCTGATCCCAGTAGGGGGCGTGCAGGAGGCAGCCGATCCATGATTCTCTCTCCTCACTGATGTTTCTATCTCTCTCTCCCTCCCCCTTTCTCTCTCTGAAATAAATACAAATACATTTTAAAAAAGGAAGGAAGGACCGGTCCACCAACAGGAAGTGGCCTGAAACAGACTGGTGCATTATTTTGCTTAGGATTTTGTGGGTCCGGGATCCAGGGAAAGTTCAACTGGACAGGTCCGTCTTTTTCACGTGGCATCAGCTTCTTCACTCACGTATCTTAGGACGTGGCCCTGCTTGGTGCCTCTCTCACACTCCTTCCTCCTTCCTCCTTCCTTCTTTTTTTAGAAAAATATATTTTTTATTGTTGATAGTATTACAGATGTCTTTCATTTACCACCCCCCCAGTCTCCTCCTTTCAGCCCCTATCTAGTCCCCACCAGATCTTCACTACCCTGTAGCCCTCTCCATGGGCTGTGCATATATATATATATATATATATATATATATATATACAATAATAATCTGCTTCGTGTTGACATTTACTGCTGTGTTGTTGACAATTACCTGAAAGAGAAGTTGGGGTGCTTCACTGGGCTGGAAAAAGTTTAGCTAACTCAGAAAGCAGGTCTAATTAAGCAACTTTGTTGTATATCTATAAAAGGCTAAGTTGACTTGTGCATGCGCGACACATATAAAGCTCTCGCTGGCGCCAGTCGCTCTCGTGTGTTTCCATCTGGCATTGTCGATCGTGAATTTGGTTGACACTTCTATTATAGAGAAAGGGTGAATAGCGATATTAAAATATTTCTTCTAATCAATTTCCTTTCAGTGTGCACGAATCTGTGCACCGGGCCACTAGTGAGTATATAACTTCTTTGGTTTATCTCTCCTCGTCCCCCGAACCCCACATGGAGGTATGTCAGTCTGTTCCATGCCTCCCTGCTTCGGGTCTTGTTTGGTTGGCCAATTCATTTTGCTCATTAGATTCCACAGATACGTGAGATCGTGTGCTATTTGTCCGGCTCGGATTAGCTAATTCCACTTAGCACAGTATTCCCCAGGTCCGCCCAGGCTGTCCCACAGGGTAAGAGACCCCCCTTTTCACAGCTGCCTAGTCCTCCACGGTGTGAAGGTCCCACAGCCTCTTATCCGCTCGTCCCTGGGGCCCTCCTTCCGTCTTCGTCTCATCCTCCAGGGCCTCCGCGTGTGGGGCCTCAGGACATTCACGCTTTCCCGGCAGCCAGCTTCCCCACGGCGGGAAGGAGGAACTGCCGGGCCCATCATGGGCTGCGCCTGGGAGCAGGGGCTCCCGCCGGAACCTCCGGCCAGCGCAGTCCGGCGGGGCTCACAGCGGGAAGGCAGTCGACTTCTCCTGATGGGGCGCCGGCCAGGCTGCGGAAGAGCGTGTGAGCGGGGAGGAGCTGCCGCGTCGTGGGGAAACGCCGCCGCCCCCGAGCGGTGGCCGTGTCCACGCCGTGTGTGAGGGTGCGTGCGGCCGCTCCATCCGGTGGCTCCCGGGAGCGCGCTCCCTGGGGAAAGCATTCCCGTTGGGGCGCTGTCCCCCTCTTCCTGGCCCCGGGGCGTTCAGCTAGATTGGGGTTGCCTATTCGTCTGGAGTTTGAAAGAACTCTTTCATAAACCACCTGAATTGCCTCCATGAAAAATTGAAGATTTCCACCTGGCCAGACACATGTTTTTTTCTATGGATTTCTTCTATAACATGTACATACATTTAACGTTGGAAATGGTGAGGAGGTCCTTCCCCCACGTGAGCACACGTGAACACTTACCCACAGCTTCTGTGTGCGTGGTTTTGTCTTGTGCATCGTGCTTTCACCCGGCTAGGATGGTGTAGACGCAGGTACAACACGCCTTTCCCCAGCAGGTGTTCACTCCTGGGGAGGTAATCCGTCCGCTCCCGCCACTTGCCCGCAGCCTTCCCGCCACGCCGTGCCGTGCAGTCCGGGATCCGCTTCCGGTCTGTGTCCTCGATGTGTCAATTCTCCCCCCGCCCCGCACCATGTCTTAGTGATCACAACTCGCTTCCAGGCATTGTAAGGCGGAAACTCACAAGGTTTCATGCCTAACGGTGTGAGGAACTGCACGCCTGATGCCCACGCAGGATGCGTGCTCAGAGACCACTGAGGACACGTGTGTAAAAATCCCATGAAGCGTTTGTTTTGTGCTAAATACCGGTTTCTAGAAAGAAGGAGGAATACGTAGAGCGAGTCACAGCTTGGTGCTCTCGAGCATGACTTTCAGACCCACGGCCGGGTGCAGGGAGGCCTTTCGGGAGGAAAAAGCGGGCGAGGCGGCCATCGAATGGTGGTGGTGCCGAGCTCCAGCGCCCGGGAGAGGAACGGGTGGCGTTTTCAGAATTCACTGAAGAAAGCTCCCGGGCAGTGGATCTAGTGATAGTGAAGCTTCGAACCCTGTCACATAGTTAACGAAGTACTGAAATGTGTTCTTGAACAGAATGAACCTTTTATTTTCACTAATCTAGCTTATTTTTGTTTTCCAGATATTGTTTTGTGTTTGCTTTGGGATACCTCATAGTGTGCCAAATTACTAGAGTCTATATCTTTGATTATGGACAATATTCTGCTGATTTTTCAGGGTAAGATGAACACTTTGATTTAGTAGCCTGTTTTTCTTTTCTTTTCTATTCTAACATGTTGGTTAAAGGACAAAATATAGTTGCATTTAGTAGCTCACCTGAAAAGCTGTTACTGAACCTGTCAGCTGGAAAGCCCGTTACGAATTTGGAAATGTCCTTGTAACGCGGTCTTCTGTCGTGTTACAAAAGTCATCACGCAGCCTCTCCTCTCCCCACGGGCGTGAGCGAGTCTAAACACGCGGCCACCACGCTTGTCCCGTGGCATCTGACATTGAAAGCGGTTCCCAATTCCGGTAGAAATCTCTGCAGCCGTTTCCAGCCGTTGCCCACCAGCCCCCCCTCGCCCGCCCCCTCGCCCCCCTCTCTCCCTCTCTGTGCTCCCTGGGTCCCTTCCGCGCGGCCCCTCGGCAGCTTCTGCATGCGCTCTGGCGGCCTGCCCGTGCCTCTCAGCGTCCTCGGGCTTCCTTCGGACCAGGGTGCTGGGCGAACGCATTCCGCCTGGTCTCCCAGAGACCACCCTGGGGCGTGGCTCTCGCCTCCTGCCTCTCGCTCCGCAGGAATGTTCTCCGTCCTTCCGCCCCGGGCCCCGCTGAGTGGTGGGGCGACCTCGGCTAGTTCCTGCCCAGGGGCCCTCGTCCCTCTGTGGTCCTCCTTGCCCGTAACAAACCCACCGCGTGCCTGTGGGGAGGCCAGCGCAGGCCACGTCCCCGAGGACTGGCCTCTGTAAGGGGCGCCGCTGGCTCTGTGGGCGGGGCGCTGCCGGGGAGCCTCCAGCGTCTCCGAGCCGACGACGCTCTATCGAACGGGACACGAAGACCCGCCTTTAAGTCCGTCCCGAGTCACCGGACAGGATAAGTAACGACCGGAAATCCCATTGGAGGACAACCCACGTGCAAAACAATGACACGAAACAAGTCCTGGCGTCCCGGAAAGAAATTGTCCAACAGCCGAGACGGAGCCAAGGCGTGTGAGCGCAGCGGGCAGCCCCCGGGGGCCGGGAGCGTGAGCGGGGAACGTTCTTTTCTCCTTAACGAGATTAAGATGGATCCCACTTTCATTAAGCAGGGTTTACACATGGGCTCGGACGCAAGGAGATTGCGTTCCAAAGAACAAACAGCCGCGCCAAAGCACCCTGGCTGCACACGCGGAGAGCGCGGCCCGGAGAGCGCGGCCCGGCGCCTGGGCAGCGTGTGGACTGGGCCTGAGATGCACCTGGGGCTCAGGGACGGCGGCCGGGGCTGCCCCCGGGCTTACGGGTCCCAGGTCCCCGGGGAGACGAGCGTGCGAGCGGGACCCTCGGTAGATGGGGCCCCACGAGCACCCTCGTGAACCTGCAGAAGAGACGCCACGTGTCATCATACGTCAGGGCAGGAGGAACCAGTGTGTCCATTTAGAAGAATCAGCGCCGCGTAGGATGTAACTTCCCGAGAGCAGGGAGGGCTGGTCCTGTCGCCGCGGCCCCGGGACGCCCGCGCAGAGGCGCTGACTCAGTGGGAACTCCAGCAAAGGCGCACCTCGGGGGAAGCCGACAGAGGAGGCCTGACCGTGCGCGGGGCTGCACGCAGCGCAGATCACCGCTTTGGACGTCACTTGTGTTACGAGAAATAAGCGCTGAACCGGGCATTTTTAAAGATCCTCCCTGGAGATAAGTTTTCCATTGCCTTCCAGAGAGCGAAGTCATACCTAACGTTAAGTTATATAAAACTCTAAGTATGCTGTGTAATTTTTGTCCATTAGGAAAAACATTTGCCCATTATCAGTGGGCTGATATGTATTAGACGGACAAATTGGCTGAAGGGGACCATCCTGGCAGAACTCAGTTGGAGGGCCACCCCCCCCCGCCTCTCTCTCTCTCTCTCTCTCTCTCTCTCTCTCTCTCTCTCTCTCTCTCTCTCTCTCTCGGACACAGGAGAGAAAAGCCCCCTAGAGGCAGGCTCCCCCTTAATGGAGTCTCTCGGCATTTAGAAGCGTTGAGTGTGTTGCAGCAGAGAGGATCCTGACTCGGTCCTAATGCAGGTCAATGGAACAGCCCCCCAACGTGGGCTGCGGAAGCCGGGGGAACTGAGTAAGCACCCCGCTTTGTGTAGGGGGGCCGTCGCCCAGGGACGAGAGCCCGGGAGTGAGGCCAGGCTCTGCTGAGGGGTCACCGGCAGCTCTTTCACCGGGCGTCTCACGTGCACGCGGCGAGGGAGACTTACTCTGTGTGCGTGGTGTGTGTGTGTGTGTGTGTGTGTGTGCGTGCGCACGTGTGTGTGTGTGTGTGTGAGTGTGTCGGTAGAGGCGTAAGGGAAGTGATTGTGCAGTCGCTCTGATGGTCGCAGGAACAGGTGTTCGTGACCAACAGGTGCCGTCAGGAAAAGCCAATCCATGTTCCGGGGGAACTGCCCGCTTAGAAGCGCCCCCTCCGCACGGGGGTCCTGCGCACGGGGTGGGTCTGTCCCGCTGCCCTCGCGGTGCTGTCCCTGGTCGTGCGGTCGGTGCGGGCTCTGTCCAGTCCCCGCTGGCACCTTCCTGGGCTCTCACTCGCTGCGCTCCCCTCGCTGCCTTCTCCTCCGCGCTTCTCCCTTCTCTCCGCCACCTGCTCCTGCGGCCGCTCCCTAGACCGGGGTCCGAGGTGCTTTATCCTCACGCCCCGCCCCGCCCCGCCCGCCCCGCCCGCCCCGGGACGGCTGGACCAGAGGCCGCGGCCTGCCGCTCACGCCCAGCCGCAGGGAGAGCTCAGGGCTGCTGGGCGCACAGAGGAGAGAGAGGGGGAGGTGGCTGTACACCCGTCAGCACCGCGAGCCCGGCCCACTGTGAGGGCGCGCAGTGTGGCCACGGGACGTGAGCAGATCATTCCAGAGCTGAGTGGGAGCGCTTTCAGGCCGAAGAGCCGCAGGAGGGAGTGTGGCCAGTGGGCAGGGGGAGGGGCAGGTCGTCACGCCGAGGAGATCGGTGGGCCTGGTGCTGGGAGCTGTTTATTTAGGGCGCTGTGGTGCCAGGCGATGCCGTGGCGGGAAAGACGGTTAGTTCCGTACCTTAGAGACGTCCTGAGAGGACAAGCAGATCTTAGAGCAGGCAGTGTCGTCTGAGACATGAAACGGCGGTGATGTGCACGTCCTCGGAAGGAAACACGCCGCGGCTGAGATGAGACGGGAGGCGGGCGGGTGCTCGCGGGCAGAGGGCGTGCGCGGAGCACGGCTGCGTGTGGAGCCTCTGGCCCGGGGCGGGGGGAGCAGGAGGGTGACCGCGGTGAGGACGAGACACCGGGCGTTCATTCCCGTGTGGCTGCGTAGCCAGTCTCGTTCTATTTCCTTACAAACAGCTCTAACCCTCCTTTGGCCCGCCCTGGTGGCACCTGGCAGGACAGTATGTCACTCGGTTGATAAAATAAATCGAATTTTATTTTATCAGTCATTTTCATTGTGTTTGAAGGTGACATGAGAATTAGAATTTAGAACTGAGGGATATTTTATTTATTTAGTTAGTTATTTTTACATTTTTTTATTGATTTCAGAGAGGAAGGGAGAGGGAGATAGAAACATCAATGAAGAGAGAGAATCAAGGGTCAGCTGCCTCCTGCACGCCCCCTACTGGGGGGTCGAGCTCAGAATCCAGGCTCGTGCCCTGACCGGGAATCGAACCGGCGACCTCTTGGTTCCTGGGCTGAGCCGCATTGGCGGGCTTCTCCACGTGTCTCCAGGGTCAGTGAGTGGTCTTTGGTCCTGCCCGAACGTCCACACTTAGACAGCATTCTCGGGTTCAGACAGCCGTCACGTTTATGTCTACTCTTCGGTCTACAGCAGTGGTCGGCAAACTCATCAGTCAACAGAGCCAGATACCAGCAGGACAACGATGGACATTTCTTTTGAGAGCCAAATTTTTTAAACTTAAACTTCTTCTGACGCCACTTCTTCAAAATAGACTCGCCCAGGCCGTGGTAGTTTGTGGAAGAGCCACACTCAAGGGGCCAGAGAGCCGCATGTGGCTCGCGAGCCGCGGTTTGCCGACCACTGGTCTACAGGATTGACACCTAACCAAATCCCATCATGTTATTGGCCCAGCAGTCGTGCTGTGGCTGCATTGCCGTCATACCCGCCCCCCCCTCCAGCCTGGCGGTCACGGCTCTGGCGTCAGGTGGGTGGGTCAGGTAGTCGGGTCAGCGTGGACCAGTCTTCATGGACGTTGTGGGCAGAACCAAACACCAAGAGCCAAGTGCCCAGGACCTCCTGGCAGGGACCAGACGTCTCTGGACGGTGGCCGCCGACCAGTCTCCGGTCTGAGCAGGGGCAGGAAGAGGAGGGAGGGCGGGACCCGCGGGCTGGGGTCCGAGGCCTCCTGCGTCTCCGGGCTGAAGTCCTTCCCGGGACCTGCCGGGGCGGCCCACGTCCTGCCTGCGGGCCAGCAGGGCTTCCTGGTTTGACTGAAATCCCAAAGCGATGACTACACCAGCCATGGCGACGCGTTCTCGGCCTTCTGTCTGGCTGCCGGGGGACAGTTGGAGGGCAAACATGTACCCTGCCGGCTTTCCCAAAGGGATTTATTTTTCCGTTCCAAGTGACCCATTCCGTGAGAGATGGTGAAATGGAAACCAGAGCCATTTCCTCCCGGCGGCGTGATGCTCACGTCTTCCTTCCCCGAGAGAGTGCCCGGGCGCTGCCTCTGGGCGTCTTTGACGGGCCACCCCTGGGGCCTGGCTCCCGGGACAGGGAGGTGGGCAGCCTCCTTCTCTCTCCCCTGTTTCCGTCCTGTTTTATTCTGCATTTCTTACCCAGACGCCTTCCAGGCGGTGCCCACGCCCCTTCTCCCGGCAGCTCCCCTTCCACCTGGGAGCACAGCCCTGGGCGGCCGCCGCGGGGACTCAGAGAGAGCGCTCGGTCACAGGCGGGCGGGCGGTCTCCAGCCTGCGCGGTCCCCTCCCCCCGGGCCCAGCTCCACGCGGCTCCCACGTGATGGAGGCGGCAGCCCTGCTCCCACGCGACCTCGTTTCGTGGACGAGCGCGTCCCGGATGCTCTGTAAACCGAGGCCCAGCGTCCCTCTCGCCTGCACCTCCCAAACACAGCAGCCCCCAGTTCTCTCGCTGAAATTCCCTGGAGGTCTTTATTTATGTTAAAAAAAACATTCACGATTTTGTAGTCGTATAAGCAAAATAAACTCTTTTTCCTGTGTCATAACTGTTATTTTAAATACACCCTTGTAACGTATTTTATCCTTTATTTCGTCACAGCCCGATGATGATAATCACCCAGAAGATCACCAGCTTGGCGTATGAGATCCACGACGGTAAGAATTCAGAAATTAACTTTGCGTCCCCGAGAGAAATCGTATTCAGTTCATCTGTTGCTTGAGGTAGGACCCTCCCTTTCTGCTCTTTATGAGAAAGGGGTGGCGGTAAGGGGGCGGGGAGTGAATCCCGAGCTCTGCCGAGGGTTAGTAACGTCGGCGTGTTTTCCTTCAGTATTTTTATCTCAGTTTTGCGTTCAGTTCAGTGACAAAAGCAAAGTAAAATGGTGCGATTCCGTCCTATGACCCACATCAGAGGCAATTTAGAATGTAAAGCAAGTAGATATTTGGCCTAAATAAAGTTTTATTCGTTTCTGCTTCCCCTCCGTGCTACATTTGTATTAAAATTTGAATGTTTTCCCCCTGCCCTCTCTCCCTTATACGCACACACACTTGTTTTTAGTATAAGAACGTACAGGTTCACATTTTCATCTTCATCCAATGGATCGCTTGCCATAGGACAGTGGTCGGCAAACCGCGGCTCGCGAGCCACATGCGGCTCTTTGGCCCCTTGAGTGTGGCTCTTCCACAAAACACCACGGCCTGGGCGAGTCTATGTTGAAGAAGTGGCGTTAGAAGAAGTTTAAGTTTAAAAAATTTGGCTCTCCAAAGAAATTTCAATCGTCGTACTGTTGATATTTGGCTCTGTGGACTGATGAGTTTGCCGACCACTGCCATAAGAAATGCTCAGTCGTGGCTCTGAGCCCTAAGAGTTGGAGGTGGGGGGGGCACCCTGGCTAGGTTAGCCCTTTGCAGTGGCCTCGGGAGCTTCTCGGGTGGGTGTTAGCCCCTCTGTGTGTGTCACCCATCCTGTGCTCCCTGCTGGGGAAGACCTATAAATATATGCTTTTTAAAAATATATGTTTATTGGTTTCAGAGAGGAAGGGAGAGGGAGAGAGAGAGAAACATCCATGATGAGAGAGAATCACGGATCGGCTGCCTCCTGCACGCCCCACACTGGGGATGGAGACTGCAACCCGGGCATGTGTCCTGACGGGGAATCGAACCGTGACCTTTTGGTTCATAGGTCAATGCTCAACCCCTGAGCCACACCCACCGGGCTACAAATATTTTTTAAACGTGTTGTTAGCCTCTTAATGTAGTCCTCCTTTGGCCTTTAAATTGGGTTTCGGATCTAGTAGGTTGACGTGTAATCGTAATAACATCCTTCTGTTTGGGGGGCAGGTGAGCGGGAGAAGGTGGTCGAGAGTCATTCCCATTCGTTAGAGTCGCGTGGGGGTAAGGAAGTCAGTCCGCCCGTAGCCCTGCGGTTGGCCACGTAAGCCGTCCAGCAACAGAAACATGTCCATGCCCCTTCTGAGAAGTCAGAGCTCTTACGGTGAAATACGTTAGCTTTGGGGGATTTCTTAACGCAGTAATGATTCCCTCTAAAGGAGAGCCACGTTAGTCCCCCGAGGTGTGCGCTCACCTCATACAGTGCTAGACGTGCTGGATTCCGCCACGGGCCTTGGACAAGATGGAGCTTGTGCTGTTGTAATGAGCGAGAAAGGGGCCAATTATACCTCAGTTGGGATGGTAGCGTGAACTCCAGATGAGAAAAGGGATGAGCGTGTGAACGGGAAAAGCACCGTTCCTCTCTTTGGAGAAATCGCAGCTGATGAGAGTGCCTGTCTCTGTGTCTCAGGGATGTTCCGGAAGGACGAGGACCTGACTCCGTCACAGAGGGACTTGGCTGTCAGGTGCGTGCCTCTTAATTGTGTCCCGCCTGCTTCACGCTGTCTCTGCCCGGGACACACACTTCTCACCTGGCCACGGCCGGCTTGTCCTGCTGGAGGTACTTCCTTCATGAAAACCCAGCATCCTCCCCGTGCACACCCCTGCCACCGAGTCCCGCCGGCCTCGGTGAGGCATCCCTCCCCGGGCTCCACAGTCCCGTGACTGTATCGCCACACAGCACGCACCTCCTGGTTCCGTGAGGCCATCTGCCAACTCTCCCCTCCCCCCCATGAGACCCCTGAAGCCGGGCGAGCGCTGGTCCTCATGCCTGCCCTGTCGTGATGACGCGTAAGCGTTGAGCTGCCCTGTGCAGGCCGCTGGCTGGACGCAGGCGCTGGGGAGGGGGCGCTGTGTTAGCACGCGGGCGCACGGAGGCCATGCTTCCCGATAGTGAAGAACCGGTCCGATGCTCTCGTCTCTCTCTGAGGAACTGGTTGGGATTGACTCCTGCGTCCTTTGTGATGGGCGCTCTGTGGGCGAGTTTCAGGAAGAGCTGGCTTTGGGGAAGGGTCTTTCTTGATTTCATCTGATTGGAGAGCGAACGCGTGTTTTACACAAAGGAAGACTCCTGAAGCACGTGTGCCCTGGAGATCCAGAACTCACAGGCGCACGGCCGCCCGAGGAGGAGACGGCGCTTGAGAGAGCAGACAGATCTGCCCTGAGCGCTCACCTCCGATCCCGGGGGATGTCTCCTGATAGCGCCCCTCCTTTAAAACGTCCGGCCTGATGTCCTCTATAGTTCGACGTAGACGTCGGTCAGCGTGCGCTTGAGTGCACTCGGCGGAGGAGAGGCCCACCTGATCCGGGTCCTGTGATCTCTGCGAGGCCTCGGTCTGTCTCGGGAGCCACTGAGCGGGGATACCCGGGTCCCATTCCGTCTGTCTCTCCGCAGCCACCTGGCGGACACCCAGCCCCGGGTAGACTCCGCTCCCCACTGTCCGAACAGTGGGAGGAAGCAGAGTGGAAAGACGTCCCCTCTTGCTGATTGGACTCATGTTGACTTGGTTACCCCAAATTAAAAATCAGGGTGCCATTTCTCACTAGCGACTTAGGGCAAAAACTCAGGCAGACTCCCTTTTTCTTACTGCAAATCCATGTCAGCGAGACCCGTGAACCATCTCTGTGAAATCCACCTCCAGGCTGACCTTGAACTTTACCCTCTCTAACCTGGCTGACCCTTCACCTTTCCCGCTGAGGTCCCCCAGCCCAGCGCCGTTTCCTATGGCGTCTGCTGTAACAGCTCCCCCGCCGGGCTCCAGGCTCTCTCCTGCCCTGGGGGGTCCTCTCCACCCCGGAGGCGGAGATCCTTGTTTAAGATTTTATGTTTATTTTGATGGATTTCAGAGAGAAAGGGAGAGGGACAGAGAGATGGAAACATCAATGATCACTGATGAGAGAGACTCGCTGATCGGCTGCCTGCTGCACACTCCCTACCGGGGACTGAGCCAAAATCGGGGCATGTGCCCTGAACCCTGATCTCCTCAACCACTGAGCCACACTGGCCAGGTGCCAGAGATCCTTTTAATGTGTTTTGACCTATATCATCCCTCCCCTGACACAAATCCTCCGGCGAGTCGAGAATGGAGAATCAACTAAGAAACTTCCGACCCCTGCGCGTAAGGCCGGGAAAGCGCCTGTAGCCGCCGCCCTCCCTCGCTCAGCTCGGTGCAGGGCCTCGCTCTCCGTCAGGAGCTCACCTCCCTCCCCTGCACCACCCTGAGCCCTGGCCGCCTTGCTTCTCCCCGGAGGTAGCCTTGTCTGAGGGTAGACGTTCGCTCTGATTGCTCCCCTCCCGACCCAAGCGTGAGCTCCGTGAGGAAGAACGGGGCCTGGTTCATCACTCGGTCCTGTCACCTGCTTAGCAGGTCATCCCTGGGGGCGACTGTGGCCCCAGCAGGCACGTGGCGATGTCTGGAGACGTTTCTGCCGTGGCACGTGGAGGGGGTGGTGCCGCTGGCATCGAACGGGCGGAGGCGCAGCGGCTGCTGAGCACCCTGGGGCACAGGACAGCCCGGCCCCGGGGCACTGTCAGCACCTCGGGCTGCGGAGCCGGAGGAGCCGGCCGGGGTCACACAGCTCACGCCGAGCGAAGACTCACGGGAGGAGAGGACTCGTGTGGTGTCGTCGGTGGAGAGACCGTAATCGCGCGTGGTTCTCGTTTTAACAGCGAATGACGGGGACCCACCGCAGTCCCCGAAACGCTGGTTTGACAGGACAGTTGAGCCAGAAACGATTTCGGCGGATTTCGTGGCCCGGCGTTACCGCCCGTCCCCGCGCAGAGCGATGCAGCGTGGCGGGGTGAGACGGAGCCGCGCTTGGACAAGCTGGCGTTGCTATGGGCCTTGAGTGATTGGCAGCGACAATGGGGCCGTTGTGGACGCACAAGGCGCCCCTTTGTGCGCGGCCGCGGGGGGCGGGGGGGGGGCGGGTTGGCGGCGGGCTGCCTCGGCACGCAGCAGGGAGGGTCTTAAAACCGTTCTGCAGTGTAGACCAGGCGTCCTCAAACCACGGCCCGCGGGCCACATGCGGGTGTTTTTCCGTTTTGTTTTTTTACTTCAAAATAAGATATGTGCAGTGTGCATAGGAACTTGTTCATAGTTTTTTTTAAACTATAGTCCGGCCCTCCAACGGCCTGAGGGACAGTGAACGGGCCCCCTGTTTAAACAGTTTGAGGACCCCTGGTAGACGATGGTAGGAGACCTGACAGGGATTCCGGTGAGCGGCGGCCCCGCCGGTGTCAGGTGGGCGGGGACCACTGTTTTCTCTCTGCTTGTTTTTTGTTTGTTTTTTTAAAAATACATTTTTATTGATTTCAGAGAGGGAGGGAGAGGGGGAGAGAGAGAGAAAGAGAGAGAAACATCGATGAGAGAGAATCATGGATCGGCTGCCTCCTGCACGCCCCCCACTGGGGATGGAGCCCACAACCCGGGCCTGTGCCCGGACCGGGAATCGAACCCTGACCTCCTGGTTCAGAGGTCGAGGCTCAGCCCCTGAGCCACCCGGCCGGGCCCCACAGACGCCTTCCATGAGCGGATGATTGGCTGGTCGGGGACGGTGCTCCTGCCCGGTCCCGTCCATGTGCTGGGGGGTTTGTTTTCTTGTGAAGCATCTGCACAAACCCCGCGCAGTTGCCCATACAGATCCGTGCGCAAACGCTTGTTCAGAGCCGCTGCTGAGCGTGAGCACAGCTGGCCGCCCCGGGCCTCTCCGCGTGGGCGGCGGGCGCGGTGGTTCCCGCCGCGTCTCCCGAGCGCTCCGTCTGTCTGTCCGTCTCACGGCGGCCGTCTCTGCCTCGCAGGCGCATGCCCAGCCTCCTGGAGTACCTGAGCTACAACTGCAACTTCATGGGCATCCTGGCCGGCCCCCTCTGCTCCTACAAGGACTACATCACCTTCATCGAAGGCAGGTCCTACCACGTGCCGCGGGGCGAGGACGGCGGAGCGGAGCCACCCGGCGGGGGAGCGGAACCGTCCCCAAACGTGAGCGCCCGCGTCTCCGGGGCCTGCCCCGCGCGGGCGGAGGGGTCCTGTGCATTTAAAGATACGAATGTTTTCAAGTTTGGTTTTTTTAAAAACGCATTTTTAGTGATGTCAGAGAGGAAGGGAGAGGGAGAGAGATAGAATCATCCAGGATGAGAGAGAATCATGGATCGGCTGCCGCCTGCACGCCTCACACTGGGGATGGAGCCCACAACTCGGGCCTGTGCCCTTGACTGGAATCGAACCCGGGGCTCTTCAGTCTGCAGGCCGATGCTCTACCCACTGAGCCAAACCGGCGAGGGCCGAATGTTTTCAAGTTTTGAATGGACCCATCTGTGTCTTTAAAAATATTTTGCAATCCCCGGCCAGGTAGCTCAGTTGGTGAGAGGTGGGTGGGTTAGGCCGTGACGCCCCACGGAGGGGGTGGGTTAGGGGGTGACGCCCCACAGAGGGGGTGGGTTAGGGGGTGACACCCCTCAGGGGGTGGGTTGGGCCGTGACCCGTCTCGCCTCGCAGGCGGCCGTCGTGCAGAAGCTGGTGGTCTGCGGCCTCTCCCTGCTGGTCCACCTGACCGTCTCGAGCGCGCTCCCCGTGGAGCACAACATCGACGAGCACTTTCGAGCTACGGCCTCGTGGCCGACCAAGGCCCTGTACCTGTACGTCTCTCTCCTGGCGGCCAGACCCAAGTACTACTTCGCGTGGACGTTAGGTGAGCAGCGTGGGGACTAGTGGTTAGTGCGCGGGCGTGTGTCCCGCACCAGTGCGGCGGGAGAGTGCCCCGGGGCGGGGAGGGAAAGACCGGGAAGACCAATGGGAAGCACGCGGCTGCCTGCGTAGAAGACGCCGCCTTAGGCTCACGTCCAGACCACGAGGACACGGCCCGGAAACGGCTCGGAGACCCTCACACGGGAGCGCGGCCCGTGGTGTTGGACAGACACGGGAATAAACCCCCTTTCCCTGGTAGAGATAGAGCTGATGTGGACGGTGGCATGCCCTTTGGGGGGACACGGTGGGTGGGGGCGCAGGCTCTTCACCCCGCTTTGCTCATTCCCTCCAGCCGACGCCATTAACAACACCGCCGGCTTCGGGTTCAGAGGCTTCGACAGGCACGGGGAAGCTCGCTGGGACCTGATCTCCAACGTGAGGATTCGGCAGATCGAGGTTGGTGCCTCGCTGAGAAGGGTGTCGCCACATGGCACTCGAAGAGCCATGATTTGCTTTCAGGGTTCTGAGGGGCTGGCCAAGGGGGGTGCCGAAGGGTTTTTAAAAAATATATATATTTTTATTGATTTCAGAGAGGATGAGAGAGGGAGAGAGAGAGAGAAACATCAGTGATGAGAGACTCATGGATCGGCTGCCTCCTGCACGCCCCCTCCTGGGGATGGAGCCCACAACCCAGGCATGGGCCCTTGACCGGAATTGAACCCCGGACCCTTCAGTCCACAGGCTGATGCTCTGTCCACTGAGCCACACGGGCCTGGGCGTGTTGGAGGATCTTTAGTATAATACACATTCCTCCACTGAGCCAGGGCCGAGGCTCCCTCCGACCTGAGAAGCTCCTGGGAGAAGCTCAGCGAGGGGCTGCAGGTGGCAGGAGGGTGGCAGCCCACTCGTGCGGGGTTGCCAGGCGGGGCCAACATCCTGAGGCACCGGGGAGGGGTGGGGGCAGGGCCGGGGCGCCAGGGAGCTCAGCAGCTGGCTTAGAGCACGTCCAACCTCGGCGGGGAGCCCGGGTCCTTTGCTTGTGCCACCGGGACTTTCTGGGGATAATTCCCGCCCTCCCGCCCTCCCGCCCCCCGTGACTGCTCACACACAGGAGAAGAGGGTGAGAGCCACTGACCTGGTGGGTGTGCCCTCCCAGGCACGTGCTCCCTCGATGGCCCCGTCACGGGGTTAGAAGGGCCGTGGGCAGGCACGGAACCACGGCACCCCCGTCACGGCCACGGCCCCTTATATTTAGCGCCGTAGGGCCTTAGTGCGCCCCTTGCAAACGTCATCGCTCTGTCCGGCCAAGAAGAACGTTGCTCTGCTTTTCAGGGGTCCACCAGCTTCAAGATGTTTCTCGATAACTGGAACATCCAGACGGCTCTTTGGCTCAAGAGGTACGTTCCTCCCCGAGCGGCCCTCACCCAGGGGCGCGGGCGGCCCCTCGCGCCGTCGGGCTTTGCCGAGCCGGGTCGTGGGTTAGTGAGCGGCGGGCGGAGGGCCACGCGGCCTGGTGCGCGGGAAATGCCATTACCCTCCTGCAGGGCCGGTCAGGAGGCGGCTGGCCCTGACCCCCCCTCCGCCGTGAGGGCCCTGCCGAGGCCAGGCCCCGTGTCCTCCTGCTCGCTCACTGCAGAGCTGGCCAAACAGAACCAGGGACTGTACAGGCGCCGGGCGTACGCCCTAGGCCCGTGGTCGGCAAACTCATGAGTCAACAGAGCCAGATACCAACAGCACAGTGATAGAAATTCGTTTTGAGAGCCAAATTTTTTAAACTTAAACTTCTTCTAACGTCACTTCTTCAACATAGACTTGCCCAGGCCGTGGTATTTTGTGGGAGAGCCACACTCAAGGGGCCAAAGAGCCGCCTGTGGCTCGCGAGCCACGGTTTGCCGACCACGGCCCTAGGCTTTCCAGAGCCAGCCCAGTGTGAGCATTTCAGTGTGACGGCTCTTTCTGCGCCGGGCCCAGGGTGCAGAGATGCTTCGCCAGAAGGCCCGGCCCTGCAGCGCTCACAGTCTGTCTGTCTGTCTGTCTGTCTGTCTGTTTTTTGGTGAAGCCTCACCGGAGGATTTTTTAAAAAAGAATATCTTTTTATTATAGATGTCAGAGAGGAAGGGAGAGAGAGAAACATGAATGATGAGAATCATGGACCGGCTGCCTCCTGCACGCCCCCCACTGGGGATCGAGCCCGCAACCCAGGCCTGTGCCCTGACCGGGGATCGAACCGTGACCTCCTGGTTCCTCGGTCGACGCTCAGCCAATGAGCCACACCAGCTGGGCTCCATTGATTTTAGAGAGCGTGGAAGGGAAGGGAAGAGAGACGAGAGAAAGCCACGTCAATTGGTTGACTCTCCCACTCACCCCACCCGGGCCCAGGGATTGAACTTGCAACCCAGGTACATGCCCTTGGCCGGAATCGAACCCTTGACCCTTCAGTTCGTGGGCTGACGCTCTAACCACTGAGCATCCCAAACCCGGGCAGGGCTCACAGTCTGGTTAGAGACACAGCAAAGCCATCCACACCTGCTGCTCCCGGCAGCGACAGCGAGAAGGAGAGAAGGAGCAGGGACGGGGCGGAGAGGCCCAGAGCGGGAGGCGGGGCTGGCGCTGACCTTGATGACCAGCAGGAGGTCGTCCTGTGGAGCGGGAGACAGTTCAGGCGGAGGGACGGTCCCGGAAGATGACGTCAGGAAACCGCTCAGGAACGCCCGGGGGACAGCGCCCTGCGCTGAATTTCCTCGATGAACTGCCCCGTGACGCCTCGGCGAGTCTATGTTGAAGAAGTGGTGTTAGAAGAAGTTTAAGTTTAAAAAATGTGGCTCTCCAAAGAAATGTCAATCGCCGTGCTGTTGGTATCTGGCTCTGTGACTAATGAGTTTGCCGACCCCTGGACCCCAGCCAGGACCTTCTGAGCTCTCCCCAGGCCAGCAAGGTGGCAGTTGCATTTCTCTCCCTAAACCTGACCCTGAACAGCCGTGACGCCCCTGAGGTCACAGGTTATGTATGACCTTGTGGCCTAAGGGGATGTGTGGCTGTGTCCGGCCCCCGAACCCGTCAGGGAACGAAAGAACGAGAGCCGTGGACTTGGCCGCGCTAACCTCGCTCTTGGCCGTGCCTCCGGGCCCTAGGGTGTGCTACGAACGGACCACGTGGAGTCCCACCATCCAGACCTTCGTGCTGTCCGCCATCTGGCACGGCGTGTACCCCGGCTACTACCTGACCTTCCTGACCGGGGTGCTGATGACGCTGGCCGCGCGAGCCGTAAGTGCCGGGGCCCCCCCTCCCCGCGCAGCCCTGGCGGCCGAGGGCTCCCGGGGGCTCCGCCCTGCGCACAGGGAGGCACCCCCAGGTGGGCGCTGTCGCCACAGAACTTCCGAGAGGAGAGCTGGGGACGCTCAGTGAGACCAGGCGGGGGGCCGGGGGGGCTCCTGTCAGCCATGCTCCCGGGGGCTGCGGCCTGGGCGTCGGGCCGGGGCGGAGAGCGGGGTGCGGACGGGCCTGGCTTCGTGGCCGCCGTGCCCAGGTAGACACCGTCCCGGTGCCGGCACCGTGGACAGCCCGTGGGAAGAGCGGGGACGGGAGAGAAAAAAGGAAAGAATGTTTAAGTTTTCACCTTTCAAACCTGAAATGTCCTAGAAGCTGAAAACACGAAGACAGCGGTTATTAGAAAACTGCTTTGTTTCCCGTGGGATTTTTTCATCCTCACCCAAGGATGTGTGTTTGTGCTTTTTAAAATATATTTCTTTATTGATTTCAGAGAGGAAGGAAGAGGGAGAGAGAGATAGAAACATCCATGATGGGAGAGAATCATGGATTGGCTGCCTCCTGCACGCCCCCCACTGGGGATCGAGCCCGAAATCCAGGCATGTGCCCTTGGCCAGAATCGAACCTGGAACCCTTCAGTCTGCAGGCTGGCGCTCTATCCACTGAGCCAAACTGGCAAGGGCTGTTTTTTGTTTTTTTTTTTTAATTGATTTTAGAGAGAGAGAGGAACATCCGTGTGAAAGAGAAACAGTGGTTGGCTGCCTCCTGCGTCCTGACGGGGAATCGAACCTGAAACGGTTGGGGGTGCAGGACGGCGCTCCAGCTGAGCACGCCGCCGGCCAGGCAGGCGCTGCCCTTGGAGAAGCCCCTCCAGCTGCCATCCACAGGCAGGGCCTGTCGGAGGTGAGCTCTGGGTCCGGCACAAGTGCCGAGCGCAAGGAGAGGCTGTCTCGTTTCAGAGTTACCATGGTGACAGTGTTAACGCCATGGAAGATGGAAAATAGATCCTACTTCATTTATATGCTGCCGTTTACCAGAGACGATTTAAAGAGCTCTAGGCAATGGGTGTTTTGTGTGTGTGTTTTTAAAATATATTGTTATTGATTTCAGAGGTAGAAAGAGATAGAAACATCAATGATGAGGGAACCATTGATTGGCTGCCTCCTGCACGCCCCACACTGAGCATCAAGCCCACAACCCGGCATGTGCCCTGACCGGGAATCGAACCATGACCTCCTGGTTCACAGGTCGATGCTCAACCGCTGAGCCACGCCGGCCGGGCTGGGCAATGTTATTTTTAACTTAAAAAAGTTTTTAAGCTTCACTACAACTCCCAATCTGCAGAAACGTTTCACAGAGCCCCTCCTCTCTGCTGCCCTCTGCCCCACTCGCACATTCTCGCCGCGTGCTGCCGCCCCCGGGCCCCGTGTGTCTCTGCACGCGTGTCCCCGTGTCTCCTGAGCCCCTCGATAGACCCCGCCCGCGGCGTGAGCGCGGGTGTTCCGCACCCTGGGACGGCTGGTGGAGGGAGGCGTGTGCTCTGGCGAGGGCGGTGAGAACGAAGCCGGTCCCTCTGCTCCTGCTTTCAGATGAGGAGTAACTTCCGGCACCACTTCGTGGCCTCGCCCCCGCGGAAGCTGCTGTACGACGCGCTCACCTGGGCGGCCACCCAGCTGGCGGTGAGCTACACGGTGGTGCCGTTTGTGCTGCTCTCCGTCCAGCCGTCCTTCTCGTTCTACAGGTGAGCGCCGCTCCGCAGGGGCGGCCGGGGGGGGGGGGGGGCTGCGCTTGTCAAAGGAAGCGCCCCCTCTTAGGAGCGATGGGAAAACAGCGCCGTGGCCTCCCTCCCTGCGGCTGCACGCACCGTCGGTTCCTTTGGGGTCTGAAGCCCAGCGGGTACTTGATGGAGCGATTTCACCCCTCAGCCCTCAGACGAGGGTCTGATGGGAGCTGGGTCACCGGGTAGCCACCGTCTGCAGCCTCTCCGAGGGTGAACCTGGTCTCTGCAAGGACTCGTCCCTCCCTCACGTCCTTTAGTGAAAACGACGTGGATTGGTTCCGTCTCACGCACCCGTTTTTGTTTCCCTCCGTCTGCCCTGGCTCCGGCCCTGGTCACCTCTGCAATGCAGAAACTACTGTCTTGGATTTCATGGTTTATTTCTCTAACTCCTCCCCCCTCCCCCCATTAGTGATATCTTTGCCATCAAAACCTTTATTCTTTCGTAAATTCTCCATTATCTTGGCGTTTAGAACGACAGCACAGCATCCGGGGTCAGAAATGGTGGAATTGAATGCAACGAAAACCGTTCAGGGAGACAGACATTAAGGAACTCTCGCCGAAGTTCCATCGTGACAGCCTGTTCCATATTTTTTAACGTGATGGGGCTGTTTGACATTTCGCCTCGTTTTCTGGTTCGCCATCCCTTGAACGTACAGCTGTAGAGGGAGGTTAGGCCCCAGTGGGCTTTACTTCATTTGGGGAATGAGGTTTCTAATATTTTTAATCATGGGGCATTTCTTTTTTTTTAAAATAATATATTTTATTGATTTTTTACAGAGAGGAAGGGAGAGGGATAGAGAGTTAGAAACATCCATGAGAGAGAAACATCGATCAGCTGCCTCCTGCACACCCCCTACAGGGGATGTGCCCGCAAACAGGGTACATGCCCTTGACCGGAATCGAACCTGGGACCTTTGAGTCCACAGCCCGACGCTCTATCCACTGAGCCACACCGGCGAGGGCCATGTGCCATTTCTTTATTTTGTGACAGTAACATCCACGTGGCTCGTCTATTACTCGCGTCATTAGGACACACGTGGCGTGATGAGGGACAGTAACCAGCGGGGGAGGCCGAGCGGCCGCCGTCTCCGCGGGCCCCGCCTTCTCTGCCTGCGGAGCATTGGGCCTCTGGGGCTGAGGTTCCCTGCCTTTTGGGTCTGGTTAGCCACGGCCTTCCGACCCGCACCGAGGAACGCCACGTGGCGACGAGGCTCACGCTTATAGTCCGCGTGGCTTTCTACGGAGCGTGGTACACACCCGCCCGCCCTGCGGGGTGTCCCTCGCGGTGGGGGCGGGCGGGTAAGAGACCAGCGTGGCCCAGAAACACAGGCTGGGGGGCAGGTGGCGCTCGGACGAAGGTGCCGCTGTGACGGGTGGTTGACGGCCGCGTGGTTCATCACCGCTTCCCCTTCCCTTTCAGCTCCTGGTACTACAGCCTTCACGTCGCCGGCGTCTTAGTCTTGCTGCTGTTCCCCGTGAAAAAGACTCAGAGCGGGAAGGATCCCCACCAACACAGGCGGCCGTCGCGGGCCAAGAAGTTCGATGAGCATTCTTTGGGACAGAATAGTTTCCCCACAACAAACAACGTGTGCAGTCAGGGTCCAGCCAGCGCCGCCAGACACTCATCAGGAAAGGAGTGACGGGAAACCGCGAGGGCTGTCGTGTGCGTTAACAGCACGGACCGGAGCGCCTTCTCCAGGGGGTTGGGATCGTTGGAAAAGAGAGTAAAGCTGGGGGCGGGGGTGGGGGGAGTCGGACCGTGGCTGGTAGGGAGTTCCCGGTGTCCCCGATCGGAAATGGGGTGATCGTCCCCCTCCCTGGCCGTGTTCCCAGGGGCCACGCCTTAGCTAAGATATTTCCAGGATCTCGGTGGGCACTCCGGGCCTCGGCGGGGTGTCCGCGGGGTCCTCTGGGCGCCCGGTGGTTGAATGTACGCTGTGCGCCCCAGGGCAGCGGCGAGGTGGGGAGATCGTGGGTCCGTGCGGACGATGGAGAGAAATTCGCTTTCCCAAATGAATGTCTTGCCTTAAACCCTCTCTTTCCTGAGATGTCATTCCTAAATGGTCTTTTTCAACTGTAACATGGTGAGGACTCGATTTCCATACTGGATGTGCAATGAGCTGTGAAGGGATTCTGGGGGAATTTGGAACAGGGTTTGAAGATTGTGGATATTTTAAAAATGCAATAAACGCCTCGGTATTTGAAGGGTCTCCTTCGCGCATCGCCAATGACCTCAGCGCACGGTGGCTTTGCAAACAGCGCGGAGGCCAAATTACAGTTTTCCCCGGAGAGTTTCGTTGCCGCGCGTCCGTCAGCGAGCCCTTCAAGGAGGAATTTCTTAAGCATAATTAAAGATCAGCAATGCGATATGTTAAGCTTATCTTCTGACAAAATAGAGAGGCGATGACGGAGGAAGGCAGGCAGGGAGGAAGACCGCACTGTGTGGCCGGGGGCGGAGCCAGGGCAGCGTCGGCGGGAGGCCCAGGGCCCGGCAGGTACCAGGCGCTCAGGGAAGTGCTTGTTCCTTCCCCCTCGGAGCTTCTGCGAGGGGCAAACACGTCATGGCTTCTTAGCGGGCGGGGCTCTCCAATGACCCTGACCCGCTCTCCTCCGATGGGACTAGGAGAGGATTGTGGGAACGACGGCGGTAGATTGCTCCGAGGGTTGGATGGAGAAACCACGGAGTGAGGCTCCTCTCCGGCTACTCCCTCCCTCCGCTGAGGCAGTTTAATTCCTTTTTGGGGAAGTTTTAGGGAAATGAAAACTTAATGCCCGTGGTCGGCAAACCGTGGCTCGCGAGCCACATGCGGCTCTCTGGCTCCCTGAGTGTGGCTCTTCCACAAAATACCACGGCCTGGGCGAGTCTGTTTTGAAGAAGTGGCGTTAGAAGAAGTTGAAGTTTAAAAAATTTGGCTCTCAGAAGAAATTTCAGTCGTTGTCCTGTTGGTATTTGGCTCTGCTGACTAATGAGTTTGCCGACCACTGCTTAGTGCCGTTGGGTCTGAGCCACCTTTTCAGAGGATAATATAAATTCTTTCCCAAACCCCTAACTGGTATTAAAATGTGGCTGTGAATGCTCGTTAATGAGCTTTCCCGTCTGTAAGTGGACAGGTGTGCTCTCAGCTCCTGCGCCCCGAGTCTCTCCCCGAACCCCAGCCTTGTGATTCGAAAGGGGAGGGAGGGACAAGGCGTCAGCCCGGCTCGGGGCCTCGGCCGTGGACCCCTCACCAGGGCTGGGCGCCCTCACACGGCACCTCTGACCCAATCTCTCGTGGAATTTATTTCCTTTCTGCCTTCAATTATGTCATGACATGCCAAGTTATCTGTGGCGAGTCTCTCTTGTTCACTGTTGTCATTAGTGACGTTTCAAACGAAGTTAAGAACAGAACCACCCTGTGGCTTCGGCGGAGTGGCATTTCCCCTGAAGAAGACGGGAAAGCCGCGCACGGGACCTTGGAGGGCTTCGTCAGCGCGACGCCACCGAGCCTGTTCAGGACGCCAGAGACAGCCGCGCGTGGGTGCGCCCTGCGCTCGCTTTCCTGAAGGTAACTGTCCCGCCTGAGGAGGTGAGCGCTGCCCGCGGCCTCCCAGGGAAGGGCCGGGGCGGAGTGAGCTCTCCGTTTTTGCGCGGCACGGAGCCGGCGGTGCGATGGGAGAGGAGAGACCAGAACCGTCGTGGGAAGTACCTGCCCCCAGCCTCTCCGTGGTTTAAGGACGGCGCCCGGAGCCTGGTCTCTGGGAGGAAAAGGTAAACCGGTTGGGCGTCTGAAAGGCAAGTGTGGGCACGCCCCGAACAGACGCCTTTTGTTCGGCCGTTTCCAGGCAACCCCGTGAGCTCCCGCGGGGGAGCCTCTTCTCTTCCCCGCCTGCGGGCCTGGCACTCTGGCCCGTGAGTGTGGTCAGGGCCACCCCCGAGGAAGCCAGGGGATGGGTGGAGGTCCCATTCCTTTGGGGAGAAGCAGGTCCATTTCCACGCCCCCCCAGGTCCACTCGTGGTGGTTCTTTGCCATGAAATGGCGTATCGGGTCGCTTTCCTCCCATTTTGGAGCCGTGTATTTATTCTATTCTTTTCCCACCCAATGGACTGGAGTTAATTTTGGAGAAATTGTAATCACAGATACATAATCCGGAAGAAGCACGGAAGAAATCATTCTGGCTCCCCAGGTGACCGTTCTCTCCCAGGAGGAACTCCCGCCCTGCGCTCTGTACGGCGCAGTGTGTGTCCGCGGGGAGTGTGCGGAGGAGCCAGAGCCGGCGTGTCCGCCGCAGCGAGTCCGCCGTGGGCGTGGGAGCCTCCGCGGCGCGGGGCGGCTCCCTTGGGAATCACAGGCTCGGACTCGGGGCACGTGCAATCGATTCCTCCACCTTCCCGGTGACGTGAGACCAGGCCGGCGGGGACCCCTCAGTGCAGTGTTTCTGCTTTTGGTTGGTTATTACGCTTCTCAGGGAAAAACGAGCAAACGCGGTTCTCCTCTGTCATTTTCCGTTAGTCACCGTCACCGGATGTGTCTCCGCTTTACGCGCGGCTTCTCCTCGGCGGTCAGCGTGAGCATTTTCACTGGGACGTGGGGTCGTCGGGGAAACCATCTCACTTCTAACCTGCCCCGCAGCATAGAGGTTTATGTGGCGTCCGACCCGCGCAGCCCCCCCGGCCGCCGCCACACCTGGGGGGGGGGGGAGCGTTGTGGTTACTGATCCCCGCCACGTGTGGCTTTCACAGAAGGGTTCCCCCCGATGTGAGTTTTGACAAGAATTTTGACAAGTGAGAAGGATGGTTCCGGAAGCGAAGGTGGCTCCCACCGACGGTCTCGGGAGACGTGGGCCTTCCGAGGCTCCGTGGGAATGAGCCCGGGGCTCGGGGGAGTGGCCTGCTCGAGACCAGAGCGGCCCAAGCCCGGAGGCCGGCCCCAAGGTTGCGGCCAGTGTGCGTGTAAGAACGGCGGCCCGAGCGGACCCGTGGGCCACGCACAGGGCGGCTCCCCGCCAGCATCGCCTCGCGGTCTGCGCTCCGGTGACTGGGCCTCGAAGCCCGGCTCCCGTCTGGCTGTCCGGGCAGCAGAGGAAAGCCGCTCGGCGTTCAAGCAGGACGCACGCCGTTTTCACCGAGCCGGCCCCGGCACGGAGCCCTTCCGGTGGGATGGTCTCGCCGGCAGAGCACAGTTCCCTGCCGCTGCCTCTGCTGTCCGTTCAGATCGATGCTAACACCGTTGTATGCACATCACCCACTTCTCTGGGCTCACCACTCTGCAGCTTCTCAAATGTCATTTCATTCAAAGGTATCGAAAACATTTAGTTTGGGCTCTACCTTATTTTAAACGACGGAGACGTTAGGAATTTTTGCCATTAAAATAATGACAAAGTCCATGCCTTTAATTCGAGGGCTGGCTTGCACTTAGGACATACTTTCTTCCCGTTTACATTGTTGAATATCCGTGAACAGCTCTGGAGATGTGTACCTTGTTGTGTGTTTCTTTATTACAAACTGTTCGCTCGTCGGTCTGAAGAGCTACACGTTTTAACGGAGAGAAAACGTCGCTTGAGGGAATACCGGTTTCCGAGTGGTGCCTGCCGGCGCTGTCAGCCAGGGCTCTGTCCAGGGCGCTGGGTGTAAACAGTATGTTGTGGGTTTCACCAGCCACGGGCCGCCCATCGAAGGGGAGGACGTCAGCGTTCGCGTCGGGGCAGCGCCCTCAACGTCACGGCGCCATGGGGTCTTCCCCGCCCTCTGTCCCCGACGCGACTGCGCCTGACCCCGCGGCTGGCCGGCGGCACCCTGAGCCGAGGTGCTGGGGGCTCTGCGCTCTGCAGCCTCGCCTCGAAATAGGGGCTGCGTCCCCGCAGGGTCCTGATGCCGAGGGGAAAGGTTTGCATTTAATAGAAGAGATCCCACTCGGGTGGATTTGAAAGCTGGGGATGTAGGGGTGGCCCAGCGATCGTCTGCGGCACCTGCGCTCCGTCTACCTGTGGTCGCTCCCCTTAGGGGAGGGGTGTCCAGGGCGAGGACCTGTTGGCGTTGGTGGGAACGCCCCTCCCTCCGGAGGAGGCTGCCCGGGAGCGAGGCTCCGGGAGGGGGTGCGGCGGTTCCATGTGAGGGCGGCTGCTCGGCAGTGCTGCTGCCAGCTGTAAGATGCTGCGGGCTCTAACAGGCTTGTGACGTCACGCAGCGCCCCGGGAAGAGCTGAGGCGCGCGGCCAGGCATGGGGCAGACTTCCTGACACAGAGCCTGGGGCGCATGCTCACGCTGACGGGTCTGTCTGCCAACTTTCGCGCCGTCTTCTTTTCATGCACCGTCTATGAAGCCGAGGAGCAGAGCGAGCACGCCCTGAGCCTGTGCTATAAATACCGGGTACGGCCCCAGACAAAACACCGTCTGCAGCTCCCCGGGTGACGCGCGGCCACCCCCCGCGTGTGTGACCAGATGCCGCCGCTGCGGGAAGAAGCGGGGAGGTGATGAAAGGCCGAGAGCTGCAGAGTGGCGGCGGCAGGGTGACTCACGGCTCCCCGAGGCGCCCCGGGGAGGCGCCGGGAACGGAAGAAGCCCCGGCGGCCCTCCCCGGAGGCCCCGTGGCCTGTCCTGCCGCGCTCTGTTCTGGGCCCACCTCTTTGAGGAGCTGGTGTGTTGACGGTCCTTGTCCCTCCCCGTTAAAGGACACACGCGTACAGAGCTCCACAGACCTTTGCAGGACGCCTCTGTCCCCATTTCCGTGTTTCTGGTTCTGTGTCACGGACTTGTCAGCCACGTGCGTTCGCTCCTGACTTGGTCACGGGGAGAAAGGGACCCGGCATCCGACACGGACGTGACCCCCGCGAGGCCGCTCCGCCTGCCCCGGTGTGCCCGGCCTCTCCGAGCCAGAGGGACGGACACAGGCCACGGGAAGGAGCGTGAACGCGGTGCCGGTGGGACAGGAGAGGCCCCGGCACGCAGCGTGAGATGTGGGACTTCCTGCCTTCCCAAGCCGACTTGACCTTCGCCAGGAGTGCTTGACCTTGACCCTTGCTCCCCGGACAGGAGGCTCCAGAATATTTTTTTAAAGAAGTGTTACTTTTCAACAGCTCTGTCCGTAACTTGGGAAACGGAGGCGGCTGCGGGGTCGGATCCCCCGTCCCGGGGCGATTCTGTAACCACTCCTGTCGGGTCTGTGTCTTCAGAGCCGCTCCGGGGGCCTCTTGCTGGGTCTCAGCCATGTTTGTCACTTACACGTGAATGTTCTTTTTTACTGTGTGTGTCTTTGAGACGGATTAAACAGTAGTTTGAACATGTGTGTGCGTGTCTGTGCGTGTGCGTGTGCGTGTGTGTGTGTGTGGTTTCAGGGGCGTTCGGTTCGGTGCGGAGAGCTGAACACCAGGCCTGTTGTGAGAGGCGGGGGTCCTTCGACCGCAGCTTCCTCACCGTGAGGATCGTATCCGAAGGAGCCACTGACCCTCCAACTGCTTACAAACTGTTCAAAGAGCCCTGGCCGGCTTGGCTCAGTGGACAGAGCGTCAGCCTGCCGACTCAAGGGTCCCAGGTTCGATTCCGGCCAAGGGCACATGCCTGGGTTGCGGGTTCCATCCCCAGTGGGCTCGATCCCCACTAGGGAGTGTGCAGGAGGCAACCGATCAATGGTTCTCTCTCATCATTGATGTTTCTCTCTCTCCCTCTCCCTTCCTCTCTGAAATCAATAAAGAAATATATTTTTTAAAAAACTATTTAAAGACACCACACTGCCAGCACGTTGGAAGACAATGCAAACCCTCTTAAATCCGTCGATAGGCCCTCGTAGTCTCCCTTGAAAAAGATGTTCAGCTGGAGAGGATGCTGCCTGGGACCACAGGGAAGAGAAGGGGCTGGCTGTCCGGTCCCGATGGCCCGCCCCCGGCGCTGACCAGCGTGGGGTTCGCCTTTGAGAACAGAGTGCCGGGCGTCCCACTGGCGTTCTGTGCCGTCAGACAAACCGAGGGGGCTTCGGCATGAGCGGCAGGCGCCGTCGGGAAGAGCTGTGTATGTGGGTGACTGTTGCACAGGATGCTCCGTGTAACACGTGCCCAGGCAGGTGCGATCCGGGGCAGGTGTCACACATGCAGGTAAGTCCGGTCTGCGTGCTCTCTCTCTGGGAGGCTCGGCCTAGGAGGCAGATTTAATGGCCCGTTGGGAGAGGCAGGGCTGTGCCACGGTGGGGCCGCGGCCAGAGGAGTGCGGCCGGCGCCCAGAGCCACGCCCGCGCCGCCCTCACGGGTGCCGACTGGAACGAGGCAGTGAGGGGAACCGGCTCCGCGGGACGGAGGGCCCTGGAGGCCAGCGGATGGCCCGCCTCCTGTGCCACACGGTGACCACTGGAACGTATTTTCTCGTGTTTTTCTTTCCGTTACTCATTCCACAGGGGCTCAGTGCGTGCCTGCCCTGTGCTGGGGAACGAAAGGCTCAGTCCCCGCCCGCCTTCAAGGAGCTCTTTCGAGAGTGCCGGCCGTGCCGTGGCCGCTGCATTGGGAGCAGGCACGGGGACTTCGCGTGGAGCAGCGGCCGGGACCGGGCAAGGCGTGGACTCCGCGCAGGAGTTGGCTTGGGCCTGGGAGGACGTGCGTGGGCTGAGAACGACATCGAGGGGCGTGAATTAGAGGAGGAGAGGGAAGCCTGCAAGGACGGTCTAGCTCTCCACACAGAACAAAAACAACAGTGTAGGTCCACGCGCCAACTATCTATTTAAACCAACCTATCTCCCCCTGGTCGGAAAAAGGGATACCAGGAAGAAATTTAGTTTAGCCAATTAAAAAAAAAGGGAGAGGGAGAGAGAGAAACATCCATGATGAGAGAGAATCATGGATCGGCTGCCTCCTGCACGCCCCCTGCTGGGGAGTGAGCCCGCAACAGGGGCCTGTGCCCTGGCCGGGGATCCAACCGTGACCTCCTGGTTCCTCAGTCAGCGCTCAACCACGGAGCCACGCCGCCGGGCTGAGCTTAGGCAATGTTTACAAAATGAGGCGGGACTGCTCCCAGCACGTTGTTCGTACAGAGCGATGTAATGTGACGGCCACTCACGCCCCCCGCTCAGACCGAAGGAGCGCTTGCTCTGGTGTCAGGTGCACAATTTGCCCTTTTTTTTTCATAGAACATTGCACTCAAAGCCACCCCTCCCCGCTCCCCCCCCCCCCCCCCCCCGGAAGCAATGGCTGCCAGTCTTACCTGCTTTGGGTCAGCTTTCCTCGGGTGGCTCTTGCTCCGTGGAACTCGCTCTGCGGTTTGGAAGTGATTTCGTGTCCTCTCCCCTACGGCTTCTCTAGGCGGCTGTAGCATGCGGGGCTCTGCGGCTTCCATCTTGCCGCTGGAGCCGGGGGGGGTGGGGGTGGGGGGCAGCTCAGGTTTTTACTGTCAGAGGAACATTGCGTTTCTCTTCACTCACGGAATCGGTTCTGTTCTGGGATGCTGTGTCTTTCCCGTTTCCGGTTGGCTTTGTTGTGCGTTTGAGGCTTCTGTTGTGGCGCGTCCAAGGGGCCGTTAGCTTTGCCCGGCGCCAGGGCAGCGCCGTCCCACTGTGCCCGGGGGCGGCGGCGGGGGGCAGGGGGGGGGTGGTAGAGGGGGGGTGCTGGTTCCCATCTCCTTTGCAGGGTGAGCCTGAGCACAGCCTTCAAGAGGCCCCAGGCCAGAGCGTAGGTGCCGGCTGTGTGACACCCAGTGCCAGGCCCTCCCGTGGCCCGGGGCACCCTTCCCTCAGCAAGCTGGCTTCCTGTTTGTCACTGCACACCTTTTAATGCCTGAGTCATTCGCCTCGAGAAGAGTGTTAGATGTGCATGGCCTCAGGGCCCAGACTCTCCCATCAAAAAAAAGAAAGAAAATCAATAAAGAAACTTAAACAAACAAACAAAACGCCAACTCATTGGCACTGAAATATAAATGCAACCAGTCTCCAACCCGGTTTTCTGATATTTGAACATGATTTCCCAGTCATTAAACAATGTCCTACAGAGAAAGAAAGAAAGAAAGAAAGAAAGAAAGAAAGAAAGAGCGAGCCCGGCCAGTGTTTCTCAATGGTTGAGCTTTGACCTATGAACTGGGAGGTCAGGGTTCAATTCCCGGTCAGGGCACAGGCCCAGGGTGCGGGCCTGATCCCCAGTTGGGGGCGTGCAGGAGGCAGCTGATCCATGATTCTCTGTCATCACTGATGTTTCTCTCCCCTCCTCTCTGACGTCCATTAAAAAAATAAAGATGAACAAGTAAGGAAAACCCGCCCAGAACGCCCCTCAGCATGGACAGTGACGCTTGTGAGACAGCAGCCAGCACAGTCCCTCTGCTGCCCTGCCCATCCCCCACCCCCGGAGCCTCCTGCAGGGCCGTCTGCGGCCCCTGCGCTGCCTGCGGGGGGCTGGCCGGGCTCCCTCCCCGGACCTGGGCAGCCTCTGGCTGTGCCCCCCCTCTCCTGCGGAGGGTCTTTCCTTGGCATCGGGCAAACTGCCCTCTCCCGCCTCTGCCTTCCTGCTGGGCCCGCGTTTTCCCGAATGTCATCTTCTTCCAGGGGTGCAGGAAGGCCATCGGCAGATCGTTAGTTAGAATGTTCTTAACGTTCACCAAGAATGACAGCAAAGCCCTGGCCGGTGTGGCTCAGTGGATAGAGCGTCAGCCTATGGACTGAAGGGTCCCAGGTTCGATTCCGGCCAAGGGCACATGCCTGGGTTGCGGGCTCGATCCCCAGTAGGGGCCGTGCAGGAGGCAGCCGATCCATGATTCTCTCTCATCATGGATGTTTCTACTTCTTTCTCCTTCTCCCTTCCTCTCCAAAATCAATAAAGAAATATATTTAAAAAAAAAAAAAAAAGACAGCACAGCAGACCCCGGACAGAGGAGGGTGCAGCCAGCAGAGGGAAGCCGCCCGTGAGCAGCGCCTGACTTTCCGAGTCACTTGCTCGGGAGACACTGACTCAGAAGGGAGAACTAGGGGGTTTTGCGTCCGGGATCCCGTGCTCCCGACATGTGATTCCCGGAGGACTGGCCCGCGAGCACGGGTGTTCTGAGCACACGGCGGCGTTGCTCCTTGGCAACACCAAAGCGTCTCCCTCCTGGCGGCCTGGCGGCCTGGCGTGACTGCCGCTGAGCGTGCGGCCAACTAACCTGACGTCCTTTTCCTAGAACTGATGTGACGTCCGTATAACGCTCTCTCCCAGCCCTCTCTGCTGCTCTCTACCCCCCGGGCCCCACTTGAACCCAGGGCTTCACCTGTTCCTCCCCTGGTGCCTCTCCGTCTGTTCTCTGTGCTGCCGTGCACGCCTCTCCTTCCGCTGCCATCCCGGGACCAGGAGGCGTCCCTCTACGTGTGTTCACGTAGAAGGAACGCGCCGATCACACGGAGCAGGGACACACATCATCAACTAAAGCATCCTGGGATCCCCCTTCAATAAGGACTTTGGTTAATAAAATTTTTAAAATATCTTTTTATTGATTTCAGAGAGGAGGGGAGAGGGAGAGAGAGAGAGAAACATCCATGAGGAGAGAGAATCATCAACCTGCTGGCACATCCCGCCCCGGGGATCCAGCCCACAACCCCGGCACGTGCCCTGACCGGGAATCGAACCACGACTTCCTGGCTCACAGGTCGACGCTCAGCCCCTGGGCCACACCGACCAGGCTGGTTAATACAATTTTTGTTTCAAGTCCCTGTTTAAGAAGCCAGGGGACTCTGAGTGGTGAGATTAAGAGAGATATCTCTCCTTCAAACATTTCTGAATTTCCCAGGTACTTTACATGTGTACGTTATAATGAACACGTTTGCCTTCTACAATCAGAGGAAAAGCATCTTTAAAGCAAAATAGTGTTCAAATCATCTCAAGGTTCCTACGGGAAATTTACAGGCAATGACATGGAACCCAGATAAAAAGACTGGCCTGCTGACATCACCACCCCACCCCCCTCCTTCCCCCCCCCCCCCCCCCCCCCCGCGCTGGCGCTGTTGGAAGAGGTGAGTGGGCGATTAAAATGGCCGTCTTGATGGTGGCGTGGTGAGGACTGGAGGATAATTCATGGTTTTCCTTCCACACACCACCACGCGGCAAGCAGAAGAGCCACACTCGCGAGGTGACATCGGTGGTTCTGCTAAGAGAGACACCCTTAGGCTGCATTCGCCGGGAAAACGTAGGCGAGCTGCCCAAACCACAGACAGACCGACGCAGGTGGAGGGAGACGTATCCGAGACCGAACCAGGAGAAGGCATTTACATCATCGCTGGATAGAAGCCTGAGCGTCCGAAATTACGGAAGGACAGACAGCTTTTGGCGTGAGTTAGGAACTCTTTATTATCAAAACAGATACAACTTACTAAACGTAACCTTTTAAAAAATACATATTTTTATTGATTTCAGGGAGGAAGGGAGAGGGGGAGAGAGAGAAACATCAAGGATGAGAGAGGATTTCGGAGAGGAAGGGAGAGGGGGAGAGAGAGAAACATCAATGATGAGAGAGGATTTCGGAGAGGAAGGGAGAGGGGGAGAGAGAGAAACATCAATGATGAGAGAGGATTTCGGAGAGGAAGGGAGAGGGGGAGAGAGAGAAACATCAATGGTGAGAGAGAATCATTGACTGGCAGGTGTTGTGCCAGGTGAGGGAACAGCACTCGGGAAAAGAATGGAGAGGAGCACAGCCTGCAGATGGGGCAAGTCGGAGGTCCCCTCTGCAGAGATGGGGCGGGAGCCAGACTTGGGGAGCTGCAGAGGGGGGAGTGAGGGAGCGGGGAGCCGGTGGGCCCTCAGGACCAGGAGTGGGTCTCCCACCTGCGTTCGGGGAAGGCAGAGACCTCTCTTCCGGGTTCCCAGGAAGGGGCTGGAGCTGGCCTGCCTTTGCAATATTTTTGAAGTTACCTTTGCGGGTGAGGGCTCTGCATCAGCTGTGAGGGTGATGCTGAGTTATAAGCTCACCACAGCGCCGGCCAGGGTGGCTCCGTGGTTGAGTGCCCACCTGTGAACCAGGAGGTCCTTGTTGGACTCCCCAGGGCGGGGCCCCTGTCATCATTGATGTTTCTCTGTCCCTCTCCCTTCCTCTCTGAAATCAATTAAAAATATTTTTTAAAAATAGTAAATTAGCCGAAACCGGTTTGGCTCAGTGGATAGAGCGTCGGCCTGCGGACTGAAGGGTCCCAGGTTCGATTCCGGTCAAGGGCATGTACATTGGTTGCGGGCACATCCCCGGTGGGGGGTGTGCAGGAGGCAGCTGGTCGATGTTTCTAGCTCTCTGTCCCTCTCCTTTCCTCCCTGTAAAAAATCAATAAAATATATTTAAAAAAAAAATAGTAAATTAACCACAGCGAGAAGACAGGCATTGACAGGGGAGAGCATATGGCCAGGCACTTGTCAAAAACACAGCTGTTCCGAGGGCGGCGGGGCCAGGACACACCCAGGACCCGCGACTGCCTCACGCATGCGCGCTGCCTCCTCGACCTCGGACTCGGCCCGCCCCCGGGGGCGTGGCCACCCGCAGCCCCGCCCTCCCGAGGTCACGTGACCTGTCAGTTCGCGGAGGCGGAGGAAAATGGCCGCCGGGCGTGTGGAGGACGCTGCGCTGCGAGCCGCGCTCTCTCCGTCTCCCGTCTGCTGACCGCGCCGCGGCGGGTTTGCCTTCCCCCGGAGCTGCTCGGCCGGGCGGCGAGACGGTCAGTGAGGCGGGCGGGCGGGCGCGGCCGGGAGCCCGGGGTCGGGGCCCGCGGGAACGCGCGGCTGCAGCGCCGGCAGGTCTGGGACTCGGGGTCTCAGGCGCGTCTCTCGGGGCCGACGGGCGCCTCGGGGCGGGGGGCGCGGGGGGAGCCGGTGACTTCCCGGGTGCGGAGCGGGGCCTGGCGGGGCCTCTGCGCGCCCCCAGGTTCGTGGGGCTGGAGCGGGGGCCGGTGTGGGTGCGGCCGGAGGGGCGGGCTGGGGCGGGAGAGGAGGCCGGAGGGGAGCCGGGCCGGGCTGTGAGGAGCCGCCTGCCAGCGCCTCCGGGCCGTCGGTTCCGACGCGGGCGCGGCTTGTTTCTGGGGACGAGGTCTGCGTTCCTGCCGGCGGCCGCTGTCACCCGAACCGCCGCCGAGCCTCCCGGGCGCCCTGCAGCCCTCCCCGCGGCCGCCAGGGGCGCTGGCTCCCGGCTGCTGCCCGCCCGGCCCTGCGATCCCCGCGATCCCCGCGCCGCTGGCCGCTGGGTGTGGCCCAGGCCTCGCCCCTCGGCCCCGGCGGGTCCGGGCCCCTTTGTCCGAGCTCCCGCCTCCACGTTGGGGTCGGGCGCCTGGGTCTGTGTCTAAAGCGCCGCCGCCGGGCGCCCGGGGCTGAGCAGCGCTGCGGCCCGGTGTGTTCTTTGTTCTCGGGCGTTAGCAGCGCCGACCTGGTAATCAGCCCGGTCGTCCGCGCCGGGCATTTGGTCTAAAACAAAAGACAGGAGTCCCTTCTCTTACAGAACGGACGTCCTGGGGGGAGAGACCATGGGCCGGCAGGGAACGTGCAGATGACACGGTTAGGAAAGTGCTGGGAAGGGAATAAAAAGGGCCTTGTGGCCGAAACCAGTGTGGCTCAGTGGATAGAGCGTCGGCCTGCGGACTGAAAGGTCCCGGGTTCGATTCCGGTCAAGGGCATGGACCTGGGTTGCGGGCACATCCCCGGTGGGGGGTGTGCAGGAGGCAGCTGATCGATGATTCTCTCTCATCGATGTTTCTGACTCTCTGTCCCTCTCTCTTTCTCTCTGTAAAAAATCAATAAAATATAAAATATATGGAAAAAAAAAAGGGGGCCTTGTGAAGTCGACCCGGTGACAGTAATCCGGGGGGAGGGTGGAAGTGTGGGATTCCCGTGTTCCGGGGAGTAGCTGATGGTGGCCCCGTTTGCACATGTGTTAGGCACAGTTTCAGTCCCCTTTCGTCATGTAACTGTGCCGTTATTTAAAGACGGTGAACCCGTACGCGGAGGCCAAGACTCTAGCCCCAGGTGACAAAACATCAAGTGGTGAAGTCAGAGTGAGACGGAGGCAGAGGCGGTGGGGCCTGGGCCTGGGCCTGTGCTCTGTGCTGCCGAGAAGGCCTTTGGAAGAGAGAACATTGACGGGAAGGTCGGCCAGGGCCCCTGTTTCTGTCTGTTCTGACGTGGTTTCCAAGTGGCTTTTGTCCCGCATGGTGGTCGGAGCGACCTCCTCTGATGCTGGTGTTCTGGAAGGTCATGTTCACGCAGGGCAGGGCCGTCCCCGCCGCGGGCCGCTTTTCTCGTCCTCAGCCCCTGTTGGTAGGCATCGTGCCAGGGGTCAGGTGGCTCCTACCTCAGGAAGCTGTTGTTGAGGGGAGGTGTGGACGTGGGTGAGGAGGTGGAGGGTTGGGTGGTGTGAGCTTAGGTGTACGCGGCGTGGAGGCCTCCCTGCGGAGTGCAGAGTGAGCGGGCCACGCAGGCTCTGGAGAAGGTGGGGTGGAGCGGCCTGGGGGGGCCTGCTGTCCAGGCTGTACTGGGGGTGGGCTTTCGAGGAGGCGGGGCAGGAAGCAAAGGCCTGGACAGGAAAGTGCGGGGCAGCGCGGATCGCGGGGAGATGGGTGTGGCTGGAGCTGGATGTGTGGCTGAGGGGGGAAGCGGGTTTGGGTGGAGGGGAGAGGGATGGGGTCGGGAGGGGAAGATGAGGTGGAGGGAGGGTGAGACGGGCCAGATTGGGAAGGAGCACGTGCCCTCCCGCCATCATTGAGACCTGAGTTCAGGAGCCCTCACGGCTCTGCGAAGAGCGAAGCCTGCCCTGGAACCATGGCGTCACGTCTTTACAGCGGCTTTGAAAGGCCTTCAGGGGTTCGGTTCCGTGAGTAACTTGTGAGGAGTACAGCCATCGTCTCTGCTCCCAGCAGGAGTAACGGGGCTAACGGAAGGGGTTTTTGATTCCTCCGGCTTCAGTGTGGCAGCTGGGTTGGAGGGAAGGGCAGGAGGGAGGGGACGCGGTGGGGACTGTCATGCCGACCCAGGGGACACATGTTGCAGGACAGGTGCCTCGACCACAACAGTCTCCGCTTTGCTGGAAGCAGTGCCCACACCATGTAGCCTGTGACTCTTAACTGTGTGACCATGACTGTGACCGTGGCTGTGACTGTGACCGTGGCTGTGACTATGGCCGTGACTGTGACCGTGACTGTGACTGTGGCTGTGACTATGGCCGTGGCTGTGACTGTGACCGTGGCTATGACTGTGTGACTGTGGCTGTGACTGTGACCATGGCTGTGACCATGACTGTGACCGTGGCTGTGATCGTGGCTGTGACCGTGACTGTGACCGTGACCATGACTGTGTGACTGTGTGACTGTGACTGTGACCAGGGCTGTGACCAGGGCTGTGACTGTGGCTGTGACTGTGACTGTGACCAGGGCTGTGACTGTGACCATGACTGTGTGACTGTGACTGTGGCTGTGACCGTGGCTGTGACTGTGTGACTGTGACTGTGTGACTGTTACTGTGACCAGGGCTGTGACCATGACTATGACCGTGACTGTGACTGTGGTGGACTGGTTGCGGGCTGACCCCATCTGAGCAGCCAGAGCCCTTTCTGGGACGGTTGGAGTTGGGAACGAATCCACACTCCCTCTGGTTTTAGAAAACGGTGGACCGGGGCTGGGTAGCTGTTGGCAGCCATGTTCCCGTTTGTGTAGACGCTGGTCAGGAGTGAAAGGGGGTTCAGCCAATAGAGAACGAGAATTCTGCGGGCCTGTGCGGTCCAGCGGCGCCCCCTTCCCACGGCGTGGTGCGGGGAAGTAAGCCAGTTCCTGCCCGTTTCGTTTTGCTTCCGCCAGTGAAGCTTGCGTCTTGCACGGTCAGGAGTGTTAGTTAAGTGTAGATGGAGGGCCACCACGGAGGCACTGAGGTTGGTTGGCTGATGGCGGACACAGGAGGCAAAGGGGAGAGAAATGGCACCTGCTGGGCCAGAGAGGAGGTGCTGCGGGGAGTGGGTGTGAGCGCGGTGTGCAGAGCGAGGGAGTAAACCTGCCACAGCCGGAGGGGCGCAGCCGGGCCCAGGAGGGGGGCGCAGCCGGGCCGAGGAGGGGCGCAGCCGGGCGGAGGGGCCACTTGGAGCGTCAGCCTGGCAGGCTGGCGGGGGGCGGGGCGGGCTGGTAAAGGCAGAGGGAGGGAGAGCCGGGCCCTGAAGCCTGGCTGAGGCGGTAGACGTGATCCGTAAGAAGTGGGAGTAAATGAAGGAGTTGGATGTGGTGATGACTGTTCACAGCCTCTTACTGGTTTCCATCATAAAGGCACCACAGTCTAGAAGATGAGGAAGTAAAGGTCTAAAGAAAATAAAATTACATTGATGTCATTTCTGTATTTAAAAATGTAATTTTTTAAAATGTAAATTTTATAGTTGAGATGCTGTATAGATAGTTTTCTTAGTTATTTTTCTCTCCCAGTTAATATAGCACAAGCATTTTTCTGTCAGGACATATTTTAGAACCATTTTGATGACTGTATTTTTTCCACTGTGTGGATGTATCATAGTTTATGGAATCCCCATCTCTAAGTTTTTTTGTTCTCGTGACTAAAATTGTGATGTATTTAAAATCTTTCTCGATGTTTCTTGTGTTTCTAGAATTGATTCTTAGAGTAAAGTTACTGGATCAAATAACATAACCTTTTTTGATGATTATTTAAAAGTAAGGTATCATTCAGGTATAATTTACATAGACTATAATTCACTTTTTAGTGTTAAGCTTCGAATTTTGCAAAGCCATATAATTGTGTGATTACCACCACAGTGAGGATATACGACAATCTACTCCCCAGATTCTCTTAGACCCCATTGTAGTCATCGCCTCCCCACTGTAAGCCGACAGCTTCGGACCCGGTTTTGGCTGTCCCGTGTTCCCTTTCTGGAATGTCATAGAAATGGAATCATGCAGTGCAGTAGTTCCTGTCTTCTGGCCCCAGAGAGAGGCTTCCATCCCACACGCACCCCACATTCACCCCATCCCAAGGCCCCCCAAAGTCTCAGCGCATTGCAGGCTCAACTCAGCGTCCAAAGCCTCTTCTTCAGCTTCTAAGTTCTAATTCCCATCCTCCGCCTCAGGTGGGAGTGAGGCTCTGGGTGTGTAGTCTGTCCTGTGGGCATGACTGCTGTCCACCTGGGAGCCTGTGACCCTCGGGGGAAGCGTGTGCTGTAAGGCGCAGGGCAGGGCCGGCTGGAGCCGGCGCAGACACCTGTCCGGAGCGGGACAGTTGTCCCCAGTCCCAAACAGGTTTGTTCTCTTAGCAGAGCAAACGTTTTCATTTTGGTGAGCTCTGATTTCTCAGTTTTTTTTTGTTTTGTTTTTGTTTTTAAACAGGCTTTTAGTGTTATATCGAATCCAAAATAGCCTGTTTTCTTCTGGAAGTTTTGTGCTTTTGGTGTGACACTTAGGTCCACTTTGTGTTAGTATGTGTCTTTGGTGTAAGGTATGAATGAGCTGAGGTTTGTTTATTTATTTGCATTTGAATGTCCAGTTGAATAAAACAAAGTTCTACACTTTGGAACTTCTGTTCTAGTTGTGGTCGATGGGCAGTAAGCGCACACGTGTGTTTGTGATGGTGGTAAGTGCCACGGAGAACGTGGAGTCGGCAGGGCGGGGGCCGGGACCGCTGTGCAGTACGTGTGAGGGGTTACTATTTTACGGGACATGGGCAGCCGCTCCTGGTGAGGGGACTGAAGGCGGGGGGCGGCCGTGTGGGTCTGGTCAGTGCAGAGGCCCCGAGGGGCGCAGTGCTGTCCGCTCACGGGGTGAAATGGGCGAGGGGGTGGGAGGAGATGCGGTCGGAAGTGGAACTCCAGGCCACTTAGGCCGAAGTAAACGGGCAAGGCCACCTTGTTGCTTTGAGGGGCCGCTGGAGGCTGGGAGCAAGGAGGGGTGTCGTCTGACTCCGTCCTGCTCAAGGTGGTTCTTCAGCGGCGCTCGGGCTCCGCAGCAGCGTGGCGGGGAGCTGGCTGCCGCGCTGGTCACAGACCAGGCCTCGCCCAGACCTGTGCCGGCTCTGGGCGACGGAGGCGCTGCTTCTCTGGTCTGCGGGCGCTTCTGGCGCAGCCCTGGCTGCTTCAGAGCCCTGGGGCCTGGGGAGGTGCCTGGGGAAGGCGAAGCGGAGTGGGAAGGCGGGGGATGTGGGCGCAGACCATGGCCGCTGGGACCAGGCGGTTGGGAGGGTGGTGAGGAGCCATCAGGTCTGAAATCTGCTCGGGAAGACAGGAGGGTGTGCTCGGAGATGGACTCAGGGAGAGGCTGGGGGAGACCTGGGCAGGCTTTGGCCGGAGAGGAAGGAGCTGGAGCTGCTGACTGAGGCGGGAAGACGGCAGGGGAGCCCGGGAGCACTTCCCTTCACTGCGAAGATGGGGTGGGTCTGGAGTTGGGAGTGGGGTGAGTTGGATTGAGGGGAGTGCGAGCCTTGGAAAGCCAGGAGCGGGCATTTCGCCAGCTGAGCGGGGCGCTTTGCCGTCAGTCCCGCTGGTGGGGGATCTGCACAGCTGATCACCAGTTCTGTGTGTTTTCCGGCTGCTTCCACAGGTACTGGGGTAGAGACAGCCGCAGCTCTCTGCCAACATGTCGGTCCTGATATCGCAGAGTGTGATCAATTACGTGGAAGAGGAAAACATCCCTGCCCTGAAAGCCCTTCTGGAGAAATGCAAAGACGTGGACGAGAGAAACGAGGTGAGACTGCGGCCGCTCCGCCCTCCTGAGGGTGGTGATGCCCCCGGGTCAAGGCGAGTTAGTAAGAGACGCGGTTCCTCCCTCGGTGATACTGACTTAAAATAATGACCATTTCTGGTAGTTAATGTACTTCCAATCCATATTTTTGGAATGCATTTGAACTTATATAAATTATTTTGTATTGAATTTAGATTTATAATTGCCTTTTTTGCAGATGGAATCATCAATAATCAGGAAGTTTGATTACTAAAATCTAAAGTGCTTCTAGGTTGCTTCAGAGAGCTTCTATAAATAGATTAGCCAAACAAAATTAGGACTCTTTGAAATGTTTTCTTTAATGAAGCCCCAATTACCTTTCTGAGTTGTCCATGCCATACGCCTTGGGATTTTAAAGACCCTGTATCTTTAAGAGAGTTAAATAGTCATGTGTTCTGTTTAATAAGACAGGGAAGTATACATTTACCATTTCATTAATTTATAGTAGATATTTCTAGTCAACAGTAGACTGGGGAATATAAATAAAATGTTGCTCTTACCTCATCATGAACAGCTGCAACATTTTATGGGCTAATAGACTTTTTGTATGAAATTTTAATGGCAAAGTATGTACTTGTTTTATAAAACATAATAATAAAAATAATTTTGTTTCTTAAAACTATTTTCCATGTAGCATAATATTTTTTGCCATTGGATAAGATCAAAGTTATTTTAGTTTTCACATATACATGTGTGTGTGTATGTGTGAGCCTTTCTCCCTTTAGTCCTGATACTACATCTACATGTGTTATTAGAACCACGTTGTGTATCATAATGTAACTGTATTGTTAGAGTTTGGTTACCATTGATGTCCTAAGGTTTTTGTTACATTGTGGCAATTCCTTTCAGAGGCTAGTACTAACCATATTTATAGATTCTGAATGAAATTGCAGGACTGATAACAGGTTAGTCATGCTGTGGTAAAGAAAAATTTTGTTCTCTCTTTGACTTTCACATTATTAGTAAATTGAAAACTTAAGACTTCCAAGGTGTTTCTGAATTAAAGAAACCCTGTACACAGTGCTGGCCTCTCGCTGTGAAGAGGAGAGCGTGGTGCTCACGCGTCTCGGTCAAGCACAGCGCCTCGACCAGTGCGCGTGTCCCTTCTGTCCCCAGTGCGGCCAGACCCCGCTGATGATAGCTGCCGAGCAGGGCAGCCTGGAGATCGTGAAGGAGCTGATCAAGAACGGAGCCAACTGCAACCTGGAGGACCTGGTACCTACCGAGTGCATGCTCGCACGGGCTTCTCTCTCTTTCCTTAGCCTGGCTGTTTGTTGGATGCAATGATTCCATGAGCGCATGCTCGCACGGGCTTCTCTCTCTTTCCTTAGCCTGGCTGTTTGTTGGATGCAATGATTCCATGAGCGCATGCTCGCACGGGCTTCTCTCTCTTTCCTTAGCGTGGCTGTTCGTTGGATGAAATGATTCCACACTTGATAGGTGACCAGCTACACTATCAGTTACATATCAACTTGGCCTAATTGCTACGTTAATTTTTTAAAAAGGGAGAGAAATTTTTACTTTGAATGCAAGTTCTCAGCTCTTCATGTTGTCATATGTAGATGGCACCGTGAATAGGGAGCACACACACATGAAATCAAATGCCTGCCTAGAAACTATCCGTGTCTGAGTCATATTACCAGTTACTCCTCCGAGCGCTAGCTGCTGTTACAAATGCCATTGCGTGATTCCAGCCAGGAGATGCAGTGCCTCCTGATCCACTCCTGGGGCGGGTCACTGTCCCAGAGCCTCTCATTTCTCTTGCTGTTTCCCAGGAATTATTTTTTAGGGTTACGTATCTACATCTGTTTATTTTATTTTATATTTTTATTGATTTCAGAGAGGAAGGGAGAGGGAGAGACAGAAACATCAACGATGAGAATCCTTGATCGGCTGCCTCCTGCAAACCCCCTACTGGGGATCGAGCCTACAACCTGGACATGTGCCCTTGACCAGAATCGAACCCAGGACCCTTCAGTCCACAGGCTGATGCTCTATCCACTGAGCCAGACTGGCTAGGGTTACGTCTGTGTGTGTTTTTTAATTGATTATTTTCAGTTGATGATTTTTATTGAATGGTCATTTGAATTAAGTTACACTCGTGAATAAAAGTTAGGATAGGATACTTGTAGCCTTTCCTTAAAAAATGAAGGAGAACTGATTTTTTTTATCACATCGTTTCTAAATGCATCATGGGGTCGCTTTAGTTTGCCCGCCTGCGAGTGTGATCTTAAGTCTCTTCACGGTCTTTAATTTCCTTTAGAGCGACGGTTGGTAGCCACAGGATTAGCTCTGAGGTTCTGCTAGTCATCTCCTCTCCTTTTTAGAAAGCCTGGGGTGTGATTAGACGTCTGGGGAAAAGACTGACCAAGCAGTTGTGGAACCACTTCTGCACATTGTAGTGATACAGGCAGACAGACACCCCCCCACCCCCCCGCTGGTGCGCCAGGGCCACGTTAGAGTCGAGTGGTAAATGGCATTCTGGCATGATCCTTTGCTGTGCACATTCAGATCTCTTCAAGCTTCTTTTTCCTCGTTTTGAATGTTGTTTTTGGTTTTGAAACGGTAAATGTGTGTCTTGTGTTCAAGGATAACTGGACCGCGCTTATATCGGCCTCCAAAGAAGGGCACCTGCACATCGTGGACGAGCTGCTGAAGTGTGGGGCGAACCTGGAGCACCGCGACATGGTAGGGCACGCTGCCCCACGTCGCCATCAGCGGGGACCCGTTGTCAGTGACAGACCCGAGGGAGAGCGTGGGCGAGGGGCACAACGGTGTTTTGAGGGTGTCATTGAAGGGACCCTCAGAATGTTTAGACCAGGCGTCCTCAAACCACGGCCCGCGGGCCACGTGCGGGTGTTTTTGCCGTTTTGTTTTTTTACTTCAAAATAAGATATGTGCAGTGTGCACAGGAATGTGTTCATAGTTTTTTTTAAACTATAGTCCGGCCCTCCCACGGTCTGAGGGACCGTGAACTGGCCCCCTGTTTAAAAAGTTTGGGGACCCCTGGTTTAAAACCAGGTGGTATAATATCTACCTCTTTTAGAGTATCCTTAGTCAGCATCTCCAGTTTATTTCAGAGTTTAAAATTCTGAAATCTTGTTAAAAATACTCACTACCGTTTAGTATATCAGTGTTTTAGAACTTACGAGAGAATTTTTCCTCTAAGAGGAATTTTAAGAGGGACATAGTACAGTTTTAAAAATATTTTCAGTTGTTTAGTCATAATTTTCAGAATAACATTTATAAACTTATTTTTAAAGTGTTATTGTGTTCAGACATGCCATCTATACATTACAAGCTTAACAAGATGTGATTCTTAATTATCTTAGTTCTTATTTGATCTTGGCATCTGCTTAAAGCATAAAGGTTAGGAAAGGGGTCATTTTTGGCTTATTTCTGCGAAATGTTTAGTCTTTTGGGAAGTTCACTTTAACAATGAAGGAGCGAAGGGAGCTGATCTGCCCTGATACAGGAAACGTGTTGCTTTGCCGATGCTGCTTCGGTGCAGATGGTCCGAGCTTTTAGGAACCTGCAGCATCCCACCTCGCACTCCCTGCTGTGTCGCTCCTGGTTCGGGAGCGATCCTGTGGGCGAGGGTTACCGTGGTCAGTGCACGTGGCTCGGGAGTGAGCCTGAGGCGTGCCCTGGGCCCAGGCGCCCTCAGAGATGAGCAGTCAGGCTGAGTTTTGAACCCATGTCTGCAAGGCAGTCAGGAAGTGTCAGGATACATCATGAATGTGCAGAGTTTGGTAAGATTGTAACAAATGATTTCCTAAGCCTTCAGGTTCTCCATACTTCCCATTCCCCCCAGGTAATGATCACCACACCTTTTAATGTGAAAAGGGTCTTTGTGTAAACACCACAAATCGGGGAAACAGGACTGTGTCTCCCTTAGTATCGGGATGGCCTGGGTGGGTGGCAGTAGCCGCCGAGCTGTGAGGGGAGGCGTGGTCCTGGGACTTGGGTAGGAGAGGAGCTCCCTGCGGGTGGGACCCTCCAGCGTATGACGTCAGAAGTCCAGGAGGGCTCTTTCTGAGCGGACCTTCAGTGGCTGCCCACCCACTGCTCCTGCTGAAGGCGGTCGGTTCCAATCTTTTCACTTTGCAAACTTGGACAGTTTTCTCAAGATAAAATTTTTGTCTCATAGAGTCTTGCATAAGGTGACATTATAAAAATTAAAGTGGGGCATGGTGTTAAAACAATTGTGGGCAGGCATTTTACAGATTAAATATTGGCGTATGTAAGACTTGACTTGACTGAATCCCAGCTCTATAATGACTGGCCTTTTTGTGCTTAGAGACCACCCCAAATTTTGTCCCCTCCCCCCTCTTTTCAGGGAGGATGGACGGCTCTGATGTGGGCGTGTTACAAAGGCCGGACTGACGTGGTCGAGTTGCTGCTTTCGCATGGAGCCAACCCCAGCGTCACTGGTCTGGTAAGCATGCGCACAGCCGTCTGCAGGGTCGGGGGCGAGTGCCGGAGGGAAGACGGAAGCTGAGTGCACTGTAGGCTTCAGAGCGATCCAGATCTTCTTAAACATAAGCACACACAGTGGGACTCGAGCACAGGAGAATTTCATTCTCAAGCTCAGCTTTGTCTCAATTTGTATCAAAACGGAGAGCTTCCATGTTAATTACAACCATCTGCCATGTGGAAGGAGTTCCGAAACCCTGGAGTCCCCTTGCCTGTGTTCTGTGGGCCGGTATCTCAATCGAAATTTTTTTTTAAAGAAAAGAGACATTTCTCTGTGTCTTACAGATGGCGATATATTCGTTAGTACTTTGTGTGCGACTTGATCTCAGATTGCAGATTAAGAAACTGTTTTACTGATGGTATATCAAATAATGTAGACTTAACTCTCTCACAGTTTTGTCCCCTATACCTCAATAAAGTTGAAACAAAGAACTTTTACTCAAGTTAGTGGACGGATCATGTAAGAAAAGTTCACATGCCTGCTGCCCGGCTTGCCTGTTGGCCAGATAATCCGTTAAATGTGCTGACACTAAGGATAAATGCGTCCAGGCTCTATATTTATTTAAGGCGGAGTGCGTCTTAGCGGCCCATTATGTTAGAGTGCTGTGTGTTTTTAAAGTGGAGAATGGTCTGAAACTTGATTTTAAAAATATTACTTCATATTATCCACTTATTATTTACTTTTCTTAGCAAATGTATGCTGTAATATCTGCCTAAAGGTTTTTCTTTCCCCTCTCCCTGCCTTTCTCCCTCCCCCCCGTGCTGTCTACCACCTGCCCGCCTGCCTGCCTGCCAGCAGTACAGCGTCTACCCCATCATCTGGGCGGCCGGCAGAGGCCACGCAGACATAGTGCAGCTGCTGCTGCAGAACGGCGCCAAGGTCAACTGCTCCGACAAGGTAGGTCAGCAGCCCTCAGGCTCCGCCCACGTGGTGTCGCTCGATGTGTGTAAGTTACAGGAGATCACTGAGTACGCTTCTAGATGAAACAAGGGAAATGGGGTCCATAGACCCGCAAAGCGGTTAGGTTACTGGGGAGAGGGGCCAGGCTTTGGGGAAAAGGCGGGAGACTTACTGAGGCAGTCCAAGTACCACATGCCAGGAACCCTCCGCAGTGAGAGAGTTCCCTGCTGAGTGGGGTGAGGGGCCGGGCTGACGTGGAGGGTGGGGAGGTGGGTTTGGAGCAGATGGTCTGGTATAGGCCACTCTGGAGGAAGAGGAGTGCTCGGAGGAGGAGCGCTCAGTTATAGCACCTCTGCAGATGTCAAAGACTTGTCATTTGCAAACTTAGGAAGGCATCTTAGCCAGAAAAAAACGTTATCCACAAAGGAGGAGCTGAAAGAATTTAATTCTGGGCGAACAGAGATGTGAGAGTGAACTGGGGAAGTTCCTCCAGTATTCCTTCTTCCGTCCCTAAGGTTCCTCCACAGGGTGGCCTGGACCTCTGCCCTCCCTCTGCAGGCTCCTCCCACCGCGGGGCAGGAGCTGCCGCCAGAGGCCTGGCCCAGGGAGAGCCGGGCTGCAGCTTGTGCTGTGGTTCCTGGGGTGTCTGACGTGACCAAGAGTGGTGCCGCCCGCTCAGTGGCCACCGGCCACATAGCTGCCTAGACTGAAACCAGCTAAAATAAGATAAAATGAAATAGTCACACTGCCCCCGCTCAGGCCTCAGGAGCGTAGGGGACAGGCGGCTGCTGTGGGCTGTGCAGAAGGATGGGCGTTTCCACAGCACAGCACCCGGGACGCAGTCGTCAGGCTCAGGCGGCCTGCGGGCTCCTGGAGCTGAAGGTCCCTGTGGCCGCCGCGCTCTGGCCGCCGAGTCCCCCAGGCAGAGCGTGGCTGGTTCCCGCACGGCTTCTGTCCGATGCCTTCTGCATCGAATTCCAGCCAGAGGGGCTGTTGAGTGCCGCTCCGAGGCCGCAGCTTACCTTCGGGGCAGAGCTGATTGGGGGGTGGGTAAGAGCCGGACGGAGCCAGGCTGTGGGTCCAGGGTCCCATTCCACCTCCTAATTAATGGCTTTGTGACTTGGAGCCCATCACTGCGTCTCAGCCTCGTTTGCTTCTCTGGGAAATGCGATATTGCCACTTGCACTTGCTCGCATGACCGGAGCCCACGGGCTTACACGTGAGGTCGGGAGAACCGTGTCTGGCACTTGCTGGTTACGGTTTTCACCTGTAGGCACACTGTTGCACTTTCAATTGTGCTTCACAAGATGTGGAAGCAGTGGAGGCTTGTGGGAAATCAGAGCGTATGACTTTGTGATGGGAAATTCAGTCACTGATTATAAAAGATGAAGTTGGTTAAAAGATACTTCATGCAGCAGTTAATCACCTAGCCTGGATAAATAGAAGGGGGAATATGATTTAGCTACAATTAAAATTATGATGGTGTACGCAGTAACCTAAGAATCCTCCAAGTCTGATGTTTACCCGCACCCCGCGCACGCGTCGGTGACGATGGGAATGTCTGCTGCTCCCACAGTACGGAACCACCCCTCTGGTCTGGGCCGCGCGCAAGGGCCACCTGGACTGTGTGAAGCACCTCCTGGCCATGGGAGCCGACGTGGACCAAGAAGGCGCTGTGCGTACCTTCCTGTTCGCTGCTGCTAACAGACGTGTTTGCCGTTTTCAGAGTATTTTCCTCTTAGCACCTGCAGAAACTGCCTACAGTTCTCACATGACACTTAGAGAACGAGCGTTCTTTCTGTTACGTGATAAGTGTGTCACATTACAGATGTTATGTGAGTTTTGCTCTTAAGGATCTGTTGCTAATGCCCATAAAATTTGTGCTGGGTGATGTGCTGTTATAAGCTAGATGTGCAGTTTTTTAAATAACCTCTAAAATAAGAGTCTTTGAAAATGGGATTTCTAGATCACTGTAAAAAAGAAGAATACACTTTTAATGAAATAGTCTGTAGTTGTTAAGTCGTTTTCAGTCCCCCCCCGGAGATTTTGTTACAAACACTTCTTCGTTTGAAGTCTGAAAGGCCTTACTTTGGATGACTTAGTTTAGAATGTGTTTCATTTTGGATCATCCTGCCTGCTGTTTTATGTTCATCACCGGTGGGAGAGGTTTGTTTATGGTGGACGAGCCCACGGTCGGGTCACCACTGAAGGCACTGACTGTCATGGGCTCCTGTGGACTCGGGAGGATGAGTGCATTTTCAAAAGTAGAAAGCAGGCCTCCTGGCACTTGGTTATTTATGTTGACACTTTATTGTCAGAAATGGCTGTTAAGGCCACCTTCTTGAAAACATGGGTTGTGTTATCGTGGCATGAATCACATTTTCTAGAAGATACTCATTTCTCGGGCTGGTTTCTGCTTAGAATTCAATGACTGCCCTCATCGTGGCTGTGAAAGGAGGCTACACACAGTCAGTGAAGGAGATCCTGAAGAGGAACCCCAATGTGAACCTGACCGACAAGGACGGGAACACGGCGCTGATGATCGCGTCCAAGGAGGGCCACACGGACATCGTGCAGGACCTGCTCGACGCCGGCACCTACGTGAACATCCCCGACAGGGTAGGTGCCGCTGCTTCCGTGACGCCGAGGGAGGCGGCTTCACTCTCACCCCCTTCCGAGCTCCTTCCTGCTCCAGGGCCTGGTTCGCAGGTGTGGCTGTTAGCTCCTCCAAGTCCGCCCTTCAGAGAGAGGCCTCTGTGCCGCGGAGTTTTCAGGAAAGCGGTTGTGTTGTACGTACTGACCTAACTTCAGAGCGTGTTCGTCTGCTGCCTCATCCCCTGTGGTCTTGTCTGTGCAGAGTGGGGACACCGTGCTGATTGGCGCCGTCAGAGGCGGCCACGTGGAGATCGTCCGCGCGCTGCTCCAGAAGTACGCGGACATCGACATTCGAGGGCAGGTGCGTGCGGCTGCGGGTGGTGGGCTCGGACTGTCTGGTGGGCTGATCGCAATGCCCCTGCCCACTGTAAGCCCTGGGATGCCTGGTAATGCCTCTCCCGTTCGCTGCCGTTACTGTGGTTTCTGATGATGCCGAGTTAGGGTTAGATGGACGTGAAGGAAAACAAGCCCCCGGTTCTAAATACGCCCGTTACTGACGGAGAAGTACAGTCCGTCCTGCAGTGAGGAGCTGGGAACACAGACGGGGTCCCGCGAACGGGTGCGGTTTATTTATTTCCTTTAGTGTCCCCCCTCTTTTGTCTTCCTCACCCGTTCTCGCTGCTGTGTCTTCCTTCTCCTCCCCAGTCTGCCCCCTCTCCTGGGCCACGGGGAGTGCTGCGGGCTTTGCTACGGCAGCCTGAGCTCAAAGGTGATTAAGTTTAGGTAAAACCACCCCTAAATTTGTGGGTTTATCCAATATTTCAAGAGCTTTAGCTCATTTTGTTGTTGGACACTCTGGTTTCCGCTCCGTTTTTTCTTGTATTCAGCTTGTATCCAAATCCATTTTTGAATCAAACTAGTAAATCTCTAGCTCCACTTCCAGGTCCATGTTGATCTATTTTTGGGTTTTGAACTAGATCGGATTTTAAAGGATGTGATCAAGATTGGCCTGTGTGTGGGGGGGGGGGGGGGCGGGGGGAGATTAAGAAAGCTAAAATGGCGGAAACACTCACCTTTGGCTGTGGAGTGCGTTCTCATGCATTCCCTTTGAGAAGACTGGACAGGGGGACGCCACGGGCCCCTTGTCCACGCGTGGAGCTCAGGTCCCGGAGACTTGGAGCCCGGCGTGTGGTCCTGAAGCCTGCTCACGGCACAGAATGCACATGACCTGCCGACCACGTGAGCCTGCTCCTTCCACGTGAACTTTCCCAGGCCCTTTCACAACACACTCTCACCACCAGTCTGGGGCGTGGTGCGGGTCACTGCCTCCCGCCATGCCGCTGGGAGTGAGCCCTCCCATGGCTGTCTGGCAGGAAGGTTCCTGAGGGCCCTCGTGTGCAATAGCATGTTAAAGCGTGTGTCCCGCATGCAGCGATCAATGCTTTTTTATTGATAGGACAATAAAACTGCTCTGTACTGGGCTGTGGAGAAAGGAAACGCGACCATGGTGAGAGACATCTTGCAGTGCAATCCCGACACGGAAATATGCACAAAGGTAGGCCGGCCTCCGCCCTCCGCCAGCCCGGGGTCCGTCCTGCGTGCTTGACGCTGGAATTACGCTGACTTTACCAGTAATTCTCACGTGGCATCGAGGAGCTCTGTGTATCCTGTCAGGGGCTGCGTATTCACAGGAAGACGTAGTGGTCATGTCTTACGTTAGTTAAATACGTTCAGAAAATGCAGTATCAGCTGTTGACCAGCCGTGGACAGGCCGTTCCCCCGGAATTGGTTCCTGCCCCCTTGTGTGGGGTGCAGACACATGTCCTTACGAGGACCCTGCGAGCGGGTATGGCTCCCAAGGCAGGCACTGCGGGCTGTTCACTCACACCAGGTGAGAACGTGGCACCGAGAGCCTCAGTGGCTGCGCTTGGCCTGTGTGATGGTTCCCCTGGGGAAGGTGCGTTGGGACTTTCTGAGTGAAATGGTGAGAATTCTTAATGAATGACACAGACGTATGGAGTCGCCCATTGGACAAGCCATTTCATCTCCAGGGACGGGACAGGCTGGCAGCCTCAGTGTCCAGGGCGGAAGGGCCCCGATCTCCTTTCTCCTCTTTCATACATCCTCATTGATCTCAGGGAGGGAGGGGAAGGCGGCGCAGTGTGGCGGCGCTGCCCGAGCTCGCGGTGGGGCTGGGGTGGCGGCCGCAGCGTGGGCAGCCGTGGGCCACATCGCACACCCGGCGAGTGAGAGCGAGTTACCGGATACAGAAGACTGGTTGTGACAGGCAAAGCACGTGTTGGTTCTTACGGCTGTTTTCTTGAGAACGTTCAGTGCAGACTGCTCCCGGAGTCCGATGATGAGCTCTTACAGATGTGGTGATGTGACCTCCAACACGTAGGAGGGAAGCTGTCGAGGTGACACCCTTCCTCTGTGTCCGCAGGACGGCGAGACGCCGCTGATAAAGGCGACCAAGATGCGGAACATCGAGGTGGTGGAGCTGCTGCTGGACAAGGGGGCGAAGGTGTCCGCCGTGGACAGGGTGAGCGCGGCGGGCTGGGGGCGGCGGCTGGCCTGTGCCGCGCTGGGCTCCGGGGCCGGTTGGGAAGAGATCGCCTGCTGGGGACACCTGGGGGGCGGGGGAGGGGGTAATCCCAGGCCAGACAGCTTCCTGGCGGGTCCCACGCCCCCGGACCAGGAGGCCGTGTGGGGGGAGAGCTGTTGCAGATGGACAGCCGGGCAGACTCCAAAGGGGCCGGAGAGGAAGTCTCGGAGAAGACGGCCTGGCGTCCCCTGTGTGGGGGTGGGGGGTCCCCTGCACCTCGCCGTGCTCCCTACTCATGGTAGACGGGCAGCAGCAGGGGGTTGTGGGGAGACAGGCGGGAGCAGGGTGAAGCAGGGGGACACTAGCTGAGGAAGACGGCTGGCATCTGTGGACATAAATGCCGGGTGAAGGAGGTTACTCTCCTGGGGGAGCGGGGGGGGGGGGGCAGGAGGAGCTGCTGCTCTTCCCTGTGACCGGGCGGAGGAGGAGGGCCTGTGTGGGAGGCTGCGGGAAAAGTCAGCCCTGCAGGAGGCGAGGGAAGGAAGGAGAGGCAGGCAGAAGCGGGAAGTTCCGCGGCTGGGTCTGGGGAGGACACAGGCAGCGCTTTGCAGAGGTTTTGCGGAAGGTGAGGGTTCCTCTGGGCGCCCCCTCCCGTGCGCCTCCGCAGAAAGGAGACACCCCCCTGCACATCGCCATCCGCGGGAGGAGCCGGAAGCTGGCAGAGCTGCTCCTGAGGAACCCCAAGGACGGCCGGCTGCTCTACCGGCCCAACAAGGCGGGCGAGACGCCCTACAACATCGACTGCAGCCACCAGAAGAGCATCCTGACGCAGATCTTCGGGGCCAGTGAGTACGGGCTTGGTCCTGGCGCAGCTTTTGACAACGAGGTTCCCGGGAAAACGCAGAGGCTGGCAGCAGGGGCAGCGTCCCCGAGCTGGAGAGGGTCAGGTTGGGGACGAGCTGGACAGGGTCAGGTTGGGGACGGTGCTGCTTTGCCGGGACAAATGCTCCTCCTGGCGAAGCGCTTCTGCACGGCAGTGCCGCTCTCTCCCGCGCGTGCAGGCCGCTCAGGCAGCGTGAGACCTGAGCGTCTCGCCTGCTTTTCTGAAAACCTCCCGCCGGCATTCTCGGGGCTCCCCGTGCTGCTGACCTAACGCAGTTCCCCCGGGGTGGCGCCAGCACCGGCACTGCCCTCCGTGGCTTGTGCTGCGCCCACCGGTCTGCCCGCGCCACCCCACGTGCCTTCGTTTGTTAGATTCCCCTCGGGGCTCCTGCCGCCGTCACCTCCTCAGTGACGCTTTACCTGCCCCACCTGGACAGGTACCAGGTTTGGCCTCATTTAAACACTTGAGCATTTGTGTTTATACCTTTTTATTGTTGTTGTTAATCCTCACTCAAGGCTCTTCTATTGATTTTTAGAGAGAGTGGAGGGAGGGGGAGAGACAGAGAGAGAGAAACATCGATGGTGAGAGAGAGAGAGACACCCATGCCCTGACCAGGGCCGAGGATCGAGCCCGCAATCCGGGCCTGTGCCCTGACCAGGAATCAAACCATGACCTCGTGGTTCATAGGTTGATGCTCAACCACTGAGCCACACCAGCCAGACTCTTCTAGTATTTTTATGGTTTTACTTCTTACATTTTTTTTTATGTTTCAGAAATTTATTTTTGTTATACAAGGTATGAGATATATGGAGTTACAATTCTATTTTTTTCTTTTTATATATTTTATTGATTTTTTACAGAGAGGAAGAGAGAGGGATAGAGAGTTAGAAACATCTATCAGCTGCCTCCTGCTCACCCCCCACTGGGGATGTGCCCGCAACCTAGGTACATGCCCTTGACCGGAATCGAACCCGGAACCCTTCAGTCTGCAGGCCGACGCTCTATCCAGTGGTCGGCAAACTCATTAGTCAACAGAGCCAAATATCAACAGTACAACGATTGAAATTTCTTTTGAGAGCCAAATTTTTTAAACTTAAACTTCTTCTAACGCCACTTCTTCAAAATAGACTCACCCAGGCCGTTATATTTTGTGGAAGAGCCACACTCAAGGGGCCAAAGAGCCGCATGTGGCTCGCGAGCCACAGTTTGCCGATCACGGCACTGAGCCAAACCGGCCAGGGCAACAGGACATTTTATTGCATGACAAGCTCAACATCAGCAGTGCTATGAGAACATGGTGTCCAGGCTGCTGTGCATGACAGGTGTAAAACAGTTTACAATTGTACAGAGGGTCTGAAATGTACAGAGAGTTGTTCAGAGGAAATTTGACATAAGAGTGTTCGTTTTTTAAAAATCTTTATTGTTCCGATTATTACAGATGTTCCTCTTTTTTCCTCCCATAGCTCCCCTCCACACAGTTCCCACCCTACCCCAGGCCCTCGCCCCCCCCCCCCCCCCCACTGTCCTCATCCATAGGTGTAAGCTCTTTGTCCAATCTCTTCCCACACCCCCCACACCCTGAAAATTGTTATTCTGCTCCCTTTCCATGTCCCTGATTCTATTACATTCACCAGTTTGTTCTGTTCATCAGATTTTTTATTCATTTGCTTTTTAGATTCACTTGTTGATATATATGTATTTGTTGTCACTTTGTTGTTCATAATTTTTTATCTTTACCTTTTTCTTCTTCCTTTTCTTAAAGTATATCCTTCAACATTTTATATAATACTGGTTTGGTGGTGATGAACTTCTTTAACTTTTTCTTATCTGTGAAGCTCTTTACCTGATCTTCAATTCTGAATGATAGCTTTGCTGGGTAGAGTAATCTTGGTTGTAGGTTCTTGCTATTATTCATCACTTTGAATACTTCTTGCCACTCCCTTCTGGCCTGCATAGTTTCTGTTGAGAAATCAGCTGACAATCGTATGGGTACTCCCTTGTAGGTAACTAACTGTTTTTCTCTTGCTGCTTTTAAAGATTTTCTCTTTGTCTTTTGCCCTTGGCATTTTAATTATGATGTGTCTTGGTGTGGTCCTCTTTGGATTCCTCTTGTTTGGGGTTCTCTGCACTTCCTGGACTTGTAAGTCTATTTCTTTCACCAGATAGGGGAAGTTTTCTGTCATTATTTCTTCAAATAGGTTTTCAATATCTTGCTCTCTCTCTTCTTCTGGCACCCCCATAATTTGGATGTTGGTACGCTTGAAGTTGTCCCAGAGGCTCCTTACACTATCTTTATATTTTTGGATTCTTTTTTCTTTTTGCTCTTCCAGTTGGGTTTTTTTTTGCTTCCTCATACTTCAAATCTTTGACTTGATTCTTGGGATCCTCTACTGTTGAATCTCTGTATGTTATTTTTTATTTCAATCGGTGTATGCTTAATTTCTGACTGGTCCTTTTCCATTTTTTTGGCATTCTCACTAAGATCCTTGAAGGTCTCACTAAGTTCCTTGAAGGTTTCTAGAAGATTCTTGAGTAACCTTATAACTGTGGTTTTGAACTCTATATCCAGTATTTTGCTTTTATCCATTTCTTTCATTTATGACATTTTTTTTGTCTCTGCATTTTGGCTGCTTCCCTGGGTTTGTTTCTATGTATTGGGTAGCTGCTAAGTTTCCTTGAGTTGATAGAGTGGCCTTATGTGTTAGGTGAGTGTCCTATAGGGCCCAGTGGCTCAGCCTCCCCAGTCACCTGAGGTGGACACTCTTGGTGCATCCCTTTGTGGGCTGAGTGCAAAGTCTTGTTGTAGTTGAGCCTTGATTGCTGTTGGTATCACTGGGAGGTATTGACCTCCAGGCCAATTGGCTGTGAGGTCCAGCAGTGTCTACAATGGAAAAGCTGCTGTGCAGGAGACACCCTTATGGGGCAGGACTTGCTTCAGTGGGACTTTGGCACTCACTGAGTCTGCCCCTTGAGTATGTCACTTATGGATGTGTAGAGTTGTAATCTGGATGGTCTCACACTGACCACTGGGTACACTGGCTCTTGGGTCTCCAGGGAGGTGCAAAGTCAGCCACTGCCTGGGGCCACCCAGCAGGAGCTACAGAGAGATCTGCAGATTCGTCCTCTTTGTATGGGTTTGGAAGTGCCCAGACGAGGCCCAGCTGTGTAGCAAGGCAGGCTGTTGCCACTGGATTGATTGTTTTGGGGCTCCCTGACCCAGCTGCTGCCTATTTGACAGATTTTAGGCTGAGAAAGGACAGGCCATTCATATGCAAAAGCCGCTGCACACAGCTTGGGTGGGGTTGTAAATTGGGTGGGACGGGGTCTCAGGGAAACACCAGGGTGGAGCAAACAGCAGTGGCTGCCAGTCAGCCCTGCACCGGAGAGGTCCCAGTGCAGGAACAATGATCGCTGCGAGCACCTCCGTCTGAAAAAAAGCTGCCCTGGTGTTCCTGCCCAGATGCTAGACAGTCCGGTTTCTCCCTGTATGTATCTGGGTCCCCCGCGTCTCGCCCGGAACTGGAGTTCAGAGCTAGCAGGAGCTTGTATCTCCCTCCCGATTGAAAAAGCACACCGGGGTGCCAGCCCGTTCCGCGCCTCCACACCTCCTACCAGTCTCAATGCACTTTCTTCTCTAGCTGTGGAACTTCCACTCAGCCAGCTTTCCCGTGGTTCTGGATGGTAGTTGTTCTGTCTTTTACTTGTAATTTTGATGTGGTTGTGAGAGGTAGCAAGTATAGGTGTTTACCTATGCCGCCATCTTGGTTCCCAAATGATTCTTTTCCCACTGATTTGAAAAGTGTTTATGTTAGTATCCTGGGTGAGTTCTATGATGTTTTAATTACTGTAACTTTATGGACAACTGCCCTTCGGAGTCTTTAAAATTGTTTCTTAGCTACTTTCACATGTCTTTGCTTTTCAATTTTTAAAATATTCTCATGGATTTTTATTGGAATTGCCTTAAAGTGATGGATTAATTTGGGGAGAGTTGATGTCTGTCAGTCCTGGAGCCGTCGAGTGCCTCTTTTCTCCGAGTCCCTGTGGTGGTCTTCGGTAGGGTGGTGCCGCTCTCCGTGTGTAGCTATCACACACATTACATTTGTTCCCGGATGCACCCTACTCCGCACTCAGCATCTCAGATTGGAATGCACCTGGCATTGGTGGGTAGGAAGCATTGCGCCACAATTGGGAGCATTTTTTCTTTCTTGGCTGTACAGGATCGTGATGCGTCCTACACTCAGTAGGCATCTTGAGGTCTATAAAATGTGGTATTAATTTAAGAGCATCGGAACCTGTTTTTACACAGGTCTAACCATTTAAAATAGGTTTTTCCTAATTAAATAAATAATAGATACGAATTGATGTTTCCTTCTAATGTCTCTCTCTCACGTAAGGCCCTGTGTGTTTATCATTGCAGGACACTTGTCTCCCACGGAAACGGACGGCGACATGCTGGGCTACGACCTGTACAGCAGCGCCCTGGCGGACATCCTCAGCGAGCCGACCATGCAGCCGCCCATCTGCGTGGGGCTGTACGCGCAGTGGGGCAGCGGCAAGTCCTTCCTCCTCAGGAAGCTGGAGGGTCAGTGCGTGTTCGCCGAGTCTGTACACAGCGAGGCTTTCGCTGGTGGTTTCAGTTTTGTGAAGAAAAGAAAAATAGTTTTGTGTGTGGGTCCAGGTGCAGTTTGGTAGAAAGAATGAGTTATTTAGGCTCGTTTGGGCTCAACACACCTTTAAGAGCTGTGATTCTCAAATGTGGTTGGAAGGAGAGGGGTGAGGAGGAGTTTCAGAGAGGAGTGACTGGAGGTGTTTCTAGTGAAGACACACAGCAAAGTATGCGTGGTTTTCCGTTTACGTACGGAAACAACACCTTGTTGCTTGTATAATACAAACCACAAAAAACAAACACAACAACACCGTGGCCGAGGAAGTGCCTGACGATTTGTGCATCTTCCATAGAAAGCAGGAGAGGGGACCCGGCAGGTGCCTGGGAAAGGGATTCTTATGTTGATCCAAAGAGAACATAGGTTAAGTGGCTAAGCAGCAACATTTTATCTAGGGACTTAGTAAGTGCCCAATAAATGTTTATATTCAAACTAGAGGCCCAGTGCACGAAATTCGTGCATGGGTGGGATCCCTAGGCCTGGCCGGCGATCAGGTTCCCTGCCTCCCGCCTTGCTCCTCCACCCACGTCCGCCACCTCCCACTCCTGGTGGTTCCCCGTCCCAGCCTGGGGCCCAGCCCTGATTGGGCGATTGGGGCCTGCTGGCCGGGGGGAGGGACTGGGAGGTTGGCTGCCAGCCCTGAGGAAGGAGCCGGTCATTGGTCCCCTTGGAAAAGGGGATGTGTCTGCTGCCACCCACCCCTGGTTCCCCATCCCAGCCTGGGGGCCCGGCTGTGGGGAAGGACCAGAAGGTTGACCTGCAGGTCCTATCGGTGATCAGGGCCTGCGGGCTGGGGGCAGCTCCTGCGTTGAGCATCTGCCCCCTGGTGGTCAGTGCGCGTCATAGCGACCGGTCGTCCAGTCGTTCCGTCATAGCGGGCGCTCAGGCTTTTACAGACATAGGTGTGAAGTTGGGAGTTGGTTCCTAAGCGGGACTCAGGCTTTCTGCTCACTCTCTCCCAGATGAGATGAAGACCTTCGCGGGGCAGCAGATCGAGCCGCTCTTCCAGTTCTCGTGGCTGGTTGTGTTCCTGACGCTGCTGCTCTGCGGGGGCCTGGGCCTGCTGTTCGCCTTCACGGTCGACCTCACCCTTGGAGTAGCCGTGTCGCTGAGCTGCCTGGCTCTCCTGTACATCTTCTTCAGTAAGTCCTCGCTGCTGACGTTTCCACAGATGGGGAGGATGGCAGGACTCACTGATGTACCCAAAACATCCTCTGTACCTAGCCCTCACAACCTGTCAGTGAGTTTCTTCTTTTTTTACGGAGAGGGATAGAGAGTCAGAAACATCGATGAGAGAGAAACATCGACCAGCTGCCTCCTGCACACCTCCCACTGGGGATGTGCCCGCAACCAAGGTACATGCCCTTGACCGGAATCGAACCTGGGACCTTTCAGTCCGCAGGCCGACGCTCTATCCACTGAGCCAAACTGGTTTTGGCTCTTTTCAGTGATTTTCATAAATGACGTAGAAAATGCATCTGTTTGCCATTTTGTGAGTTGGCTGGAGGGACATTGCCACCGCCTGGCAGGGGTGCTCTGCTTGTCGGTAGTGAAGCAGAACTCGAGTTTCCTGCGCGTCCCCATGCGTGTGCCCATTGGCGCTTCGTGGTTAGCCTTGTTTAGACATACGTCTCCATGGTAGCACTGGCATGTTCTTGAGCATTTTCATCATGGTTGTAATTTTTATTTTACATAAAAGCAAAGAAAAAACAGTAAAATCCATGCCCTTGGGGTGTCTTCAGATGTAAGAAGGGAAACAGTGACAAACCCCATGTTACTTGCTTTGGGGTCTGAACGAGGCCATGCTTCTGTGCAAGGCATTGTCTTGCTCACGTCATGTTTCAGCCTGTTAACGTTCGCTCATGCCTCCCGTGTGTGGGGAGGCTCCGTGGAGGAGCCGGGGAGGTGGCAGGAAGTGGCAGGACCATGAAGAGCTGCGTGGACCTGCCGTCGGACTTGCTGTCTGACCGCTGGGAGAGGGGCTGCTGACATGGTGGTTTGGGTGGGAGAGGGGCTGTTGACCGTGGAGGTTTGGGTGGGAGAGGGGCTGTTGACCGTGGAGGTTTGGGTGGGAGAGGGGCTGCTGAGCGTGGAGGTTTGGGTGGGAGAGGGGCTGCTGACATGGAGGTTTGGGTGGGAGAGGGGCTGCTGAGCGTGGAGGTTTGGGTGGGAGAGGGGCTGCTGACATGGTGGTTTGGGTGGGAGAGGGGCTGCTGACATGGTGGTTTGGGTGGGAGAGGGGCTGCTGACCGTGGTGGTTTGGGTGGGAGAGGGGCTGCTGACATGGTGGTTTGGGTGGGAGAGGGGCTGCTGAGCGTGGTGGTTTGGGTGGGAGAGGGGCTGCTGAGCATGGTGGTTGGGTCATTACTTTAACCCTGTGTTTCAGCCGTCATTTACTTCGGTGGCCGGAGGGAAGGCGAGAGCTGGAACTGGGCCTGGGCGCTCAGCACCCGGCTGGCCAGGCACATTGGGTACCTGGAGCTGCTGCTCAAGCTGATGTTCGTGAACCCGCCCGAGCTGCCGGAGCAGACCACGAAGGCTCTGCCCGTGAGGTGAGGCGGTCCCTGCGACACTGACGGAACCCCACGAGGCGCCGTCCAGGTTGTAATGTGCCGTTTCTCAGGGCACGCTTCCGAAACGTGGGTCCCTTGAACTTTTTACACGAGAAGTAAAACCAACCACCTGTCCCGGTCCAGGACACGGGGACCACGCCATGTCCATCTCCTCAGTGCACACCGAGGGTCAGAGCACCTGCCCGTGAGGAAACCTGTTTAGCTTTGATTTGCCAGATTTCATTTGTGCGCCCCCTTCTCCCGTGACGCCTGCTGTCCGTGGGACACGGGGCTGGGCCGGGCCTCCTGTGCTGGCCGTGACCTGGGGGCTCGCTGTGCTCCGCTGCTCCGTCCGCACCGGGGGCACGTGCTTCCCTGCCTGTCTGCCTTGTTAGTAATGTCACGTGGGAAGCGTCTGGGGAGACAGTGCAGGAGGGTGAGGACAGGTGTGAGGGCACAGGTGTGAGGGCACAGGTGTGAGAGGGCACAGGTGTGAGGGCACAGGTGTGAGGGCACAGGTGTGAGAGGGCACAGGTGTGAGGGGGCACAGGTGTGAGGGGGCACAGGTGTGAGGGCACAGGTGTGAGAGGGCACAGGTGTGAGGGCACAGGTGTGAGGGGGCACAGGTGCGAGAGGGCACAGGTGGGGGGGTGCAGGTGTGAGGGCACAGGTGCGAGAGGACCCAGGTGTGAGGGGGCACAAGTGTGAGGGGGCACAGGTGTGAGAGGGCACAGGTGGGAGGGTACAGGTGGGAGGGGGTGCAGGTGTGAGGGCACAGGTGTGAGGGCACAGGTGGGAGGGAGCACAGGTGGGAGGGGGCACAGGTGGGAGGGGGTGCAGGTGGGAGGGGGTGCAGGTGTGAGGGCACAGATGTGAGGGCACAGGTGCGAGAGGGCACAGGTGTGAGAGGGCACAGGTGGGAGGGGGCGCAGGTGGGAGGGGGTGCAGGTGGGAGGGGGTGCAGGTGTGAGGGCACAGGTGCGAGAGGGCACAGGTGCGAGAGGGCACAGGTGGGAGGGGGTGCAGGTGGGAGGGGGTGCAGGTGTGAGAGGGCACAGGTGTGAGAGGGCACAGGTGGGAGGGGGCACAGGTGGGAGGGGGCACAGGTGTGAGGGGGCGCAGGTGGGAGAGGGCGCAGGTGTGAGGGGGTGCAGGTGGGAGGGGGCACAGGTGGGAGGGCACAGGTGTGAGGGCACAGGTGTGAGGGCACAGGTGTGAGAGGGCACAGGTGTGAGAGGGCACAGGTGCGAGAGGGCACAGGTGGGAGGGGGTGCAGGTGTGCGAGGGCACAGGCACGGAGTGGGGCTGCGGGGAAGCAATGGAAACAGCTGAAGCAGGAGGAAGTCAATGGAAATGAGCAAGAGGATTCAGTATGCACTGAAGGAAGGAGTCGGTGATGTGAGATAACATACGTGCAGTCGTAGACGAACACAAATAGGCCAAACCACATCCACTATCATGGCTGTGATATAAGAGAAAGGAAGACAAAAGCCACAGGTAAGCGGTTAAGTATCAAGAAAAAGATGTAAAATAAAAAGTCGAAAAGGAAACTTAGAGAGGAGAATAAAGTAATTGGGGGAAATAGTTTTACAGGAAAGGAAACATTTTAAACTAACAAGATGGTGTTATTTTAAAAAGTGAGATCACTTCACACAGCCTCAGTGGAGAGCAGTGTGCGGTGCGGTGCAGTGGGACCCCAGACTGCGTGGAAGCGGGCTTGTCTGCTGACGGAGGAGAGTTCATTCAGGGGGCGGGGCAGGGGGAATAGTGCAGACATACTGTTCACCCAGGGAATTAAAATGTAAGCAATTCCCTTTTCTCAAAGAGCAACTCGAATAGAACACGTTATGACTTGTTTTTAAGTCTCTGGTCGAGGTTTAAGCTATAAATGCGACGTTCTAAAGCCTGGGTTTTAAATGGCATTAAATTCTCAATGACCAGGACGTTTCCTCTGGCTCTGATCTCTGGGTTGGTGCTTAGGAACCTTCCCGAAGTGCCGCTCTGCATCCTGATGTGGTGCCGCCTTCTCGTCGCCCGGGAGACCTGCCGCGCGCCGGGCGGCCCTTGCTGGGCTCTCGCGGCCTGTCCTCTCTGCCTCCCGTCAGAACTGCTGCTTGTAACTTGGCTGCGCTTGACGTTTTCAGTTGTCTCCCACAGAAAAGCATGAGATGCTAGAAGTGGAAGATCCCAAATTTCAGGTTCTTTCCCTCCTCAGAATTCACAGACAGCCTCCTGAGAGAGACGTGAAGACAGTGCAGGGCCTGACACAGGCCACGTGCGCGCGGGGGCCTCGTGGAGACCTGAGGCCGTTTCCCTTCCCGCAGGTTCCTGTTCACGGATTACAACCGCCTGTCCAGCGTCGGCGGGGAGACGTCGATGGCGGAGATGATCGCCACCCTCTCGGACGCTTGCGAGAGGGAGTTCGGCTTCTTGGCCACCAGGCTCTTCCGAGTGTTCAAGACGGAGGACGCGCAGGGTAGGCCTGCTCCCTGCTCCTGGCGCTGCTTGGCGTGGGCCCCGGACGCGAGGAGCAGGAGGCCGACAGCGGGCCCGTCACGGCGCCCCGTGCTGAGCGGGATGTGCTGGGTCTTGGCGTGAAGGTCATCAGACCGTCGCTGTCTTGCAGGAAAGAGGAAGTGGAAGAAGACGTGCTGCCTCCCGTCCTTCGTCATCTTCCTGTTCGTGCTGGGCTGCGTGGTGGCGGGAGTCACGCTCCTGGCCGTCTTCCGAGTGGACCCGAAGCACCTGACCGTGAACGCCGTCCTCATCGCCATCGCGGCCGTCGTGGGGCTGGCCTTGGTGCTGAACTGCCGCACCTGGTGGCAGGTGCTCGACTCGCTGCTCAACTCCCAGCGGAAGCGCCTCCACAGCGCCGCCTCCCGGCTGCACAAGCTGAAGAGCGAGGGCTTCATGAAGGTGCTGGGGCGGGAGGACCCTGCCCTCGGGCTGTGGGGCGCGTGCTCTCGGGCGCAGCGCGGCGGTGGCTTCGGTTTCCGCCCAGATTTCTCCCGTGAAGTGCATGTTGACGTGGGCCAAGTTGTAACGAGCATGGCTTTATAAAACAGACTTTGACAGGAGACGCAAAGGAGCGGGCGAGTGGGTCCCTTCACGGGTAGTGCCCGCCGAGTGGCGCGGGTCCGCTGGGCTGTGGGCAAGCTGCCTGGGCCGGCAGAGCAGGGACTGAGGACAGCGTCCTGAATGAAAGGCCACGTCCCGTCAGGAGCCGCGGGGGTTGGGTCACTTAGGCTTTCATTCAGGTCTCAGCCTCGCGACCTGCAGAGAACGTGATCTGGGGAAGAAGTCACTCAGCCCGATTTAATCCTTTCTCAAAGGCTGTGACGGGCCTTCCTGTGGGGGAGCTGCTGTCGGTGTGAACCCTGGCCCTGGTGGAGCCCCACTCCGGGGCCAGGGGACCGAGGCGGCAGGGAGGCCGGCTGTGTCCTCCGTTGGGGGCTTCTGCGAGGTGCTCAGGACGCGCCGCCCTCAGCGCACCTGTCTGTCTCGTGCAGGTTCTCAAGTGCGAGGTGGAGCTGATGGCCAGGATGGCCAAGGCCATCGACAGCTTCACGCAGAACCAGACCCGGCTGGTGGTCATCATCGACGGGCTGGACGCCTGCGAGCAGGACAAAGTGCTGCAGATGCTGGACACGGTGCGCCGCCGGCCGCGGGCCAGCACGGCGGGGGGCTGGCTGCGGGCACAGCTCACGGGGCGTTTGAAATGCACTTTTCTTTTGTAAAAATAACCGTCTTTATGCAGAAACAGCGCGAGTGAACATTCGTAGACAGGGGTAGATAACGGGAACGTGCTGGCAGAGCGAGAGAAAGGGAGTGGAGGCTCGTGGTCCCGCGGGGCCCAGCGTCTGTGCGGGCGGCGGGGAGGCGGAGAGAAGCGGGCGCGCAGTTCGCCGTGTTTGTTGAAGTCGCACACCCGCGCCTCTCCGTGAGGTGTGTGCTGAGCAACAGCGTGTGACGGCGGCGACCCGGTGCCCGTGCCTCGCGTGTTCCCGAGCGCCTCCCGCGTGCCGAGCCCACCTCGCCTCCAGGCCGCAGTGTCCCGGGCGGGACGGAGCAGTTGTTTCCTCGGGGCGTGTCACTGCCGGGTGGTGGGAAGCCAGACGGAGACGTCTGTAACAGCTGCGTTCAGATACAAGAATGCTTTGATGAAAAACAGTTTTTTGTGTGTCTGTTTGTTGTGTTTTTTTTTTTAATTTTTTTATTGATTTCAGAAGGAAGGGAGAGGGAGAGAGAGGGAAACATCAGTGAGGAGAGAGAATCACCGATCGGCTGCCTCCTGCACGCCCCCTACTGGGGTTTGAGCTGCAACCCGGGCCTGTGCCCTTGACCGGAATCAAACCCAGGACCTTTCAGTCTGCAGGCCGACGCTCTATCCACTGAGCCAAACCGGCTGGGGCTGAAAACAGTTTTAAAAAACACCTGGTCACCAAAGGGTCACACGGATTTGGGAGCGAGTGTCTGTGGCGTTGGGTGATTTGACGTTTCTCCTCCCGCAGGTCCGAGTGCTGTTTTCCAAAGGGCCGTTCATCGCCATCTTTGCGAGCGACCCGCACATCATCATCAAGGCCATCAACCAGAACCTCAACAGCGTGCTGCGCGACTCCAACATCAACGGCCACGACTACATGCGCAACATCGTGCACCTGCCCGTGTTCCTCAACAGCCGGGGGCTGAGCAGCGCCAAGAAGTACCTCGTCGCTTCCACCACCAACGGGGACATCCCCTGCCCGGACGCCGCAGGTGCAGGCCCGCCCCGGGCGTGGGCGCGGTTCTGTGTGTGCGGCTTGCCTTCACCTGGCAGGGCGTGTGGGCGCATGGGCACAGTCCTGTGTGTGCGGCTCGCCTTCACCTGGCAGGGCGTGTGGGCGCATGGGCACAGTCCTGTGTGTGCGGCTCGCCTTCACCTGGCAGGGCGTGTGGGCGCGTGGGAGAGGTTCTGTGTGTGCGGCTCGCCTTCACCTGGCAGGGCGTGTGGGCACGTGGGCACAGTCCTGTGTGTGCGGCTCGCCTTCACCTGGCAGGGCGTGTGGGCACGTGGGCACAGTCCTGTGTGTGCGGCTCGCCTTCACCTGGCAGGGCGTGTGGGCACGTGGGCACAGTCCTGTGTGTGCGGCTCGCCTTCACCTGGCAGGGCGTGTGGGCGCGTGGGCACAGCTCTGTGTGTGCGGCTCGCCGTCACCTTGAGGGCTGCGGCGGCCGCTTCCCGTTAGCTGTCCGGCAGCGGAACGCTGTGCTAACGGTGCTCTCGGTGGATTCCCTTAGGGACACAGGACGACGCCGACAGAAGAGTCTCCCAGATCAGCCTTGGAGACATGGCCAAGCTTGGCAGCAAGACAGCCCTCAATAGGCGGGTAAGACGCCGTCTCTTTGAGCCCCGTGCTGTGTGGCTGTTCCTCAAACCAAACTAAGCTGGTGGCACGGAGCCGTCTTCTGTAAACAGGGCACCAAGCTCGGCCACTACGTTTATCACCGAGTGCCTTCCCGCGCCAGCGGCTTTGAGGGCATGTCTGCCTACAGCCTAGTGACTAGCGCAGGAGTGCCTGTCCCTCCCAGCCGGTCCTCGACCGCACGCCGCCCAGACCCAGACCCAGAGCCCGACGGCGTCGCCCAGTGCTGAGCTCGGGCCGTTCCAGGGTCTGTGCCCACCGTGGGTCTCTCCCGACCCTCTGGCTCCCCTGTCCTGCCCACTCCCAGCCTCTTCGTGTGGAGCAGGGAGCGCTACAGGACAGGGAGCGGGCACTGCAGGCCGCCGTGGCCGCCGAGCGTGAGCATGGCTAGGTTGGGCTGGCGCTGATTGGCACTGTTTTATGTGTTTTTTGTTTGGCTTTAAGTTTGTTACCATTAAACTTGGATATTGGGCGCTTAAACATGTCTTCAGTGACGTTGACATTCTGATTTTATGCCTCTACCCTGTGCAAATGTGGATGCTAATTAGTGTGATGAGTGACAGTTGGTGATGCTAAGTGAAGAGCAGGGTCTGACCTCCTGTGCTGAATGTCTGCCTGGGGAATGCGGAACCCGTAAAGCCCAGCAAGGGGTTATGGCCTCATTATTTCAGAGTTCCTGTCAATCCTGCGCTCCTGCCCGAGTCCGAGTCCAGTTCTCGGTGGAGTTCTGCTCACGTGTGAGCTCCGAGGCACCGAGCTCGCTCGGCTGCTCAGCTAAGAAGCTCGTTCCCTCTCAGCCGCGCCAGGGCCTGGGACGGCTGCTGCCGCCATGTTCAGGGCCTGGGACGGCTGCTGCTGCCGTGTTCAGGGCCTGGGATGGCTGCTGCCGTGTTCAGGGCCTGGGATGGGCTGCCGCCGTGTTCAGGGCCTGGGACGGCTGCTGCCGCCATGTTCAGGGCCTGGGACGGCTGCTGCCGCCGTGTTCAGGGCCTGGGACGGCTGCTGCTGCCGTGTTCAGGGCCTGGGACGGCTGCTGCGGCCGTGTTCAGGGCCTGGGACGGCTGCTGCTGCCGTGTTCTTTCTAACGGCCTAAGCCCTGCCTGGGAGTAACGTGGCTCTTGCTGGTGCGATCCCGCCCTTGGCCTTCAGGGTTAGGTTTGTCGCTGTTGAGTCGTAAGCCTGAGTGCGCCGGCGTGCCGCTCACTCTCGCGGTCTGTCCCTCAGGACACTTACCGCAGGAGGCAGATGCAGCGCACCATCACCCGGCAGATGTCCTTCGACCTGACGAAGCTGCTGGTGACGGAGGACTGGTTCAGTGACATCAGTCCTCAGACCATGCGGAGACTCCTCAACATCGTTTCCGTGACAGGTGACCTCTTACTGTCTCACGGGGACAAGCTCTCACGGTGTCTGAGCAGTTCAATTGCAGAAACAAAGGGAGTCCTGTGCTGGGTGTGTGCATTGCTGAAGGCCAGTTGGATTTGCGTTAAGGTGTTGAGGAAACCAAAGTGAGCTTGACAACAAAAAGCAGCCATCAGCTGTGCACTGTTATTTCAAAACGTGACAATGGAAAGAAACCTGATTTCACCTCAGGTTTACCTGATGGAAGGTGCAGGCCCTGGCCCAGCGGCCGGACCCCTTTCCCAGGAGGAGGAGCCCAGCCGCGGTGCTGCAGTGCGCGGGGCTGGGCAGACAGGCCGAGGGAGTGAGGCCGAGGGTGCAGGGAGAACGGGCTTGGGGGGGGCGGGGGGGATCACGTATAGCAGTTGCAGGGGAAGGGGGAATTCATTTGAGTCAGAACAACTGGATATAAACTGGTAATGATCAAGTAAAACGGATCATGTTCAAAATTAAAAATCAAAAATATCTGCGGTTCGGAATCCCAACAAAATCGGGGATAAAATGATGAGGCAGCAAAACAAGGCATGAGCCTAGAAGTTTGAGGATTGCGGCTGCCCACCGGTAAGCTCTCCCCGTGCCGAATCCTGAGCGGGGCTCCCAGAGAACCCCAGGTAGACGGGGTTAGGGGAAAGAGTGAGTCCTGTGGACACGTTCTAGCCACCTGGTCGGCCATTCCCATAGGCACCTTAGCCCTAGAAATGAAAGTGGGGGCTCGCACACTCACCCGTACGAGAGCGAGAGTGGACTCCAGGCCAGCAGCAGGCTCTTGGCACTGCTTGGAGGATGGGCCGTCGCAGGAGCAGCAGCCGCTCTGTGCGTGGTGTGAGCGGTGTCCACTGTCTCTGACACACCGTTCTGAAAGACTGCTGCTGCGGGGGGTGGTCAGTGCAGCACCAGGGAAATCACGTTACAATTAAACAGAATTGGGTGTAATTCTAGGAGCTTCCCGTAGAGCTCTTTGGACTGTAGAAGCTATCCTACCTAATAAAAGAGTAATATGCAAATTGACCGCACCTCTGCTACACCTAAGCCACACCCACCAGCCAATCAGGACGCGTATGCAAATTAACCCAACAAAGATGGTGGTTAATTTGCATATCAAGACAGCGTAGGGAGAAGCCAAGCGCTGCAGAAGGGAGCAAAGCTTCGGAGAAGCCAGCAGGCGGGGCCGGCAGAGAAGGGAGGCAAGCAGGTGGGGCAAGGAAGAGCGCAGCAGGAAGCCCTATTGCAGGAATCTTCCTGCAAGGGGCTACTAGTATATATATATGTTTATATATACACACACACTAGAGGCCCTTGGCCTGGCCTGCGGGGATTGGGTCGAAACCAGCTCTCCGACATCCCCCGAGGGGTCCTGGATTGCACGAGGGCGGTTCTTGGATGACGCACCTGGAATCGGGCTTCCTCCTCTCTAGTTCCAGGTGCATCACCCGAGAACCACAGCTGCCAAGTCACCCCAGCTCTGCAGCTTCTGCGTTGAGCATCTGTCCCCTGGTGGTCAGTGCGCATCATAGCTACCAGTCAGACCATCGGACGGTTGCTTAGGCTTTTATATATATAGGTTTACATTTAGTTAGTTTGAATATGTTGTGTAAAGTAAATGGCAAATTTTAAAGATTTGGGGATGTTAAATGATTTGTGACTATGCTCAGTGTTTTGCTTAGCATAACATCACACGTCTATTAATTCACAAATGTTCTTGCGCTCCTTAAAGGGCGGCTGCTGAGAGCCAATCAGATTAGTTTTAACTGGGACCGCCTTGCCAGCTGGATCAACCTCACGGAGCAGTGGCCGTACCGCACGTCCTGGCTCATCCTGTACCTGGAGGAGACGGAAGGGATTCCGGATCAGATGACCCTGAAAACCATCTACGAAAGGTACGGAGTCTCTCTAGGTTTAACTTGACTTTACATTGAGTTGACTTTTCAGAAAAAAGTTAATGCATATAAAGCACAATGAATACAAGGTGCTGGCGTTATGTATAAAATATGCGCTTCCAAGTTCAATGGATAATTCTCACTAATTCATTTACTTTAGGAGCTGTATTAGCACAAGTGTATATCCTATCATATGACATTTATAGCTTCCTTTTTTAGTGCAACCTAATGTGATAAAATGTGTGATGAACAGTCCTAGTGGCTTTACGTACTTAAATCTATGAAATGCAGTGCCTAAGACATTATTATTTGTTTCCAGTTTATTTTTCATTCTAAGTGTCTTCATGGACTATTAAGGAGGTTACATTTTCCAAATCATTTTTACAAGTATTTCTCAGCTTTATATCTGAAGGGTTTTAGAAACTGTGAATACTGATTGGAGCAGATTCTTTGCATCCTACATAATAAAAGGCTAATATGCAAATGACCGAATGGTGGAATGACCGGTCACTAATGGTGGAATGACCAAACGGTGGAATGCACGCTGACCACCAGGGGGCAGACACTCAAGGCAGGAGCTGCCCTCTGGTGGTCAGTGTGCTTTCACACGGGGAGCGCCGCTCAGCCAGAAGCCGGGCTCACGGCTGGCGAGCACAGCGGCAGTGGTGGGAGCCTCTCCTGCCTCTGCGGCAGCGCTAAGGATGTCCAACTGATGGCTTAGGCCCACTAAGCCGTCAGTCGGACATCCCCCCAGGGCTCCCGGACTGCAAGAGGGCAGAGGCCAGGCTGAGGGACCCCCGCCCCCAAGTGCACGAATTTCGTGCAGCGGGCCTCTAGTTAAATAATAACAGAACTTACTGTTCTTTTATGTTCAGTCGTTTTCTTCACTTGGTGTGGGCTTAGTGTGAGCTGTTACTGAGCTTCGCCTTCTGTGTTGGGGGGCCCAGGAGGGGGCGGGGTGGGGGACAGATGTGAGCAGCCCTGATGCCTGGAGTGGACTGTTCCTCTGAGACCGTTAGAGGTCCGTCACACACGCGTCCTTTGTTCTCACACGGACCGTCCAGGAGTGTGTGTTCTGCCGGGGGTAAAGCACACGTGCACTTCAGAAACGACTGGAGGAAGCAGCCACGTGGGGTTCCGCCAGCCAATCAGGACGTGTTGTCGGGATCAGGCTACCGGTTCTTTCGGGGACAGAAAACTTTCGCTGAAACTGCTGTCCTTGCCGATGGAGGGTTGCCTGCCCTCTGAAAGCTCCCACCCTGATTTCCATCCGAGCGCGTCAAGCTCTGTGACTTCCTAATGTTCGAGGACATTTCCAAAAATGACGTTTTTAATTAAAATATGTCTTAAGGACAAAAGAGGTGTATCGCCTACATTCAGAGAACAGTGCTTTTTTCATTCTGTGAAAAGAACACTTGCCAAAGAAATGTTTTAGGAAGTATTTTTATTATACAAGGAAAACAGTGTAGTGAGTTTTTGTAGGGATTTTGTTCAAGTGAATACAGAATATTGATACTGGAGACATAATGAGATGGGGAGACTGTTTGCCGCTCACTTACCCGTCCTGTAGCCCTCAGCCCGCGGCGGGCTCGCCGTCCATGGACGGGCTGGTTCAGGGTGACTTTGAGATGCCCCCCTTCTTTTCTTTAAGAAATAGATGTGTCTTATATCCCTACTAATACTCAGTCACTGCTAATACTCAATCCCTGCTAATACTCAATCCCTGCTAATACTCAATCCCTGCTAATACTCAATCCCTACTAATACTCAATCCCTGCTAATACTCAATCCCTGCTAATACTCAATCCCTGCTAATACTCAATCCCTGCTAATACTCAATCCCTACTAATACTCAATCCCTGCTAATACTCAATCCCTGCTAATACTCAATCCCTGCTAATACTCAATCCCTGCTAATACTCAATCCCTACTAATACTCAATAATGTTTTGTAGGTACTTTAAGGAAGAGAAAATACAATGTAGTAAGGATCTTGGAGAATTCATGAAGAACTTGACTCAAAAGAACTAAATTTAAGGTTATTTGAATGAAAAACTGTGGGAAGAGAATTTGATGAACACGTTGAAAACCGTGTTGGAGTTTGTTAGCATCATATCGATGACTGTTCCTAGTGAACCGGAGCCGAGTTCTTTGATGCCATGTTTGTCCTTGAAGTAGAAAGTTTTATTTACAGCAGACAAAAAGCAGCAGTATATAATTGATATTCATTTATTTTATTAAAGAAATCTGACTTGGTAAAAACAATCAGAAAATAGTGCTTTTAATGCGAGTAGTTAAATTTTTTTAATCCATAAAAAGCTCATTTACTTTATAGCAGTTTGATGACACAGCTGCGTGCTTTATTCGCCGAAAAAGAAAACGTTGGCTCTTAGTGTTGGGTAAAATCGCTTTGTTAAATTATTTTCTAAATTGTTCAACTTTTAACAAATGACATTTGATATAACACTGAAAAGCAATTTCAGCTAATTAAGTAGATCCCTCTATAAACCATTGGAACATTAAGATGACATACTGTTCATTCAAGATTATTTTAATTGGTACAATTATTGTAATTTCCTTGCAATTATGTGTTGAGCTAAAAGCTTTTGTCTAGATCATTTGAGGGGTGTTTTTTTTTGTTAACATATATTTAGTAAGAAGAAAGGGAGTAAAATTAAAACTGTAGATTAAGATCTTCTGTCTACTTTTTATTATAGTGTTTTAGACAGCCACTGAAATATTTTAGTTATAAAACTTTATTTCTCATATTTTCTAGAAAGCAATGATAGAGGTTTTAAAAAGATCAATTTTAAGCGTTTTCACGAAGATAATGTTTAAAATTTTTGTTTTGACACTGCTTAAGAAGTCTTACTCAGATGCTGTGGTCAGAATGATTTTGTGATAAGGATGATGCCAACCTTTATTTTGATACTGCATATTCATTTTTAAAAACGATCAGATGCATTCTGAGAGAGCCTGAGGATGGTAGCCATCTTTCATTTCATTGAAATAGCTATTTGTTGAACAGACATTATAGAAACCTTTATATTAAATTCAGTATCTTTATTTATTTATTTATTATTATTATTTTTTTTGTTAATCCTCACCTGGGGATATTTTTTCCATTGACTTTTCAGGGAGAGTGGAAGGGACAGAGGGAGGGGGGAGGGGAGGAGAGAGAGAGCGGGGGGGGGGGGGAGGAGAGAGAGAGAGAGAGAGAGAGAGAATCGGTTGCCTCCCACATACTCCAACCGGGGCCAGGAATCAAATCTGCAGCCCTTTGGTGCTCAGGCTGGGCTCCAGCCACTGAGCGACGCCAGCCGGGACTTTGGTATTTTTAAATTATTCAAGTAGTGCTATTTCTATACTTGAAGATATTTTTACAACAAAACATCACATCATGATATTTCTGTCTGATACTCAGCAGAGTTCTCCTAAGCTTAACTTTATCGCTTCTCGGCATCTCACGCCTCGCAGCTCTCACCACCTCCTGTTCCCTCGTGTTCCGGGCGATTGTTACTTGACCCCCAGCCCCCGAATGTGGCCCGATTATGCACCAGTTTGCTTCTTTGCATGTGGACTTACAGTATGAACTTGAACAGCATGAAACATTGGACGCTAGTTGTTTAGATTTGTGAAAAGTTCTCTCCTTTTAGCACAAAGTATATCCTTTGTGCTGACCGTCTCCCCGTCCTTTAGGTTGGAGACACTGAGTATTCATTCCCAGCACGGCGTCCCGGTGCCGTTGGTGTTCTGAGTGCCGTTTAGAATGGGAGCGCAGTTCTGTCTCCGGGAGGCGGCGTGCCTCCCCGTAGGTGTTCGTGTTGTCAGCACGCGGCGCTCACTAAATTGCTGTCTCGTGTGTAATTACTGGCTCGGTCTTTACTCTGAAAACACACTTGCCCTTAACGTATTTATAGTGCAAATGCTGTACTCCAGAGTTCCGTGCTTTATCGATGTCGTTATCTTTTTATAAAGAGGGCCTGGTCTTTGCAAAACCATGAATGTGTCCTGTAGCTGCAGTAGGTTTCGGATGGGGAGCGTAGAAACTCAGCTGTGATGTCTCCCCGGAAACAGCTGGCGCATCTGCCTGCTGCAGCCTTCACGCCGTTTTTATGGGTGCCAAGTGCCTGTCATTCTTTCCTAGGTCGCTTTTCAATCGCTTTTCTTCCGCTTTTCAGAGGGTAAAATTGATTTTTAAAATATATTCTCATTTAAACTTGTCACGATGCCATTTTTAGTATTTAATGCTAATGTAGAACAAAGGAAGGATTTTAAATGCTCCAAAGAGTATGCTTCTAACTTCAGCATGGAAAACTCAAGTACATTAACTAAGGCAGTTTGAAAACAGAAATAGCAAAATCAGTTTCTCTAACATATATATTTTAATGGGTAAAAAGTCATTACCCTTGCAGACGCATGCTTACATTTTAAAAATAAATCTCATTATTGAAGAATTCAAATTCACCAAAACATTAAATGTGCTTCAGAGATCAGGTAGAGGCTGATTTCCCCTGAACAGATGCTTTTCAGCGGAGGCTTGTGATCTCGGCATTTCAAGTAAAAGTATTTTTATATTGTTCCCAACTGAGAGCAAACCAAAGTCACTACAACAAAAACGCTAGGCAGGCGTCCTCAAACTACGGCCCGCGGGCCACATGCGGGTGTTTTTTTCCGTTTTGTTTTTTTACTTCAAAATAAGATATGTGCAGTGTGCATAGGAATGTGTTCATAGTTTTTTTTAAACTATAGTCCGGCCTTCCAACGGTCTGAGGGACAGTGAACTGGCCCCGTTTAAAAAGTTTGAGGACCCCTGAAGGCAAGGTGAGGTGCTGATGTCAAGCCCGCTGAGTGGCCTGTTAGCAATATCCACGAAATCCACCAGGTGGCAGTGTTCCCCCAGAAACAGCCAAGACCTGGTGCCTTTTGCTCTCCCTCTCACAGCAGACACCAGGGAACACTGAGTTTAATGAGTATTTCCAACTCTCAAGTTCAGTTTCCATTTCTAGTTCTTTTTAAGATGGCTCCGCAGGACGCTGATAAACCCTGGGAATCATGATTGCAGGCAGACGAATGGTCGCCTGACCGTAGATCTTTTTGAAGCTCAGCTGTGCCCCTTGCTTCTGAAACCCTTTTCAATTAGCGTTTGGGAAAAGGATGGAGATGAAAAATGGAGGTTTTTATTGGTCTTACAAATTTGTATTTACACTTAAAAGATATTAAATCCTACACATTGTAGGATTGGGTGCTGTGCTTAGTGAACATTAGGGCTTTAAGATGGCCTGTGGAAGAAGGGTTTGCTTTAGGCTGAGATACTCCTGGGCAGGCTCTGAGGCCCGTGCCCCTTCTCTGCCCGGTTCCTCGGCGTTGTATTGCAGAGCATTTGCTTCTCGGGATGATGAATGTAACACTCCAACACTTCTTAAAGGAGCAGCACCGTGAACACGCATCGCTTGGCAGCCCCTTGTGGTACCGTTAGCGCCGCCCAAGCCGCTGTGGAAGCGGGTCCTGCCTCTTCCGTTGGGGTGTCTACACCATGGTGTGAGCCTCGCTGAGCTGTGAGGGCGGCTCTGCCTTCTCGGGGGAGCACTGCTTCCAGGCGAGGGGCTCGGAAGCCTCTTTACTGGCCTCCCGTCACTAGCCTGGGCGATGTGTTGTTCCATCTGATCGCTACTCTCTGAGTGCTTGCCCGGAGTGAGGGCCGCCTCAGGCTCTGGTCCCCACTGGAGACCTTTCAAATGAAATCTTTTGCAGAATCCCAACAAAGAAAGCAGAATGAATATAAATGAGTCGATGCAATTCTAACGCTTCCTAATAAATCCAGTTAGTGAGGAAAATGAGCTGTTCCGCAGAGTGTCACGCTGCAGCGTGTGTGTGCCTTGCAATCCTCTGTGGGCTGGACACCCGTCTCTTTGTACCCCGCGTGGCCTGGTGGCGTGGGACCAGGGAGACTCGCCTCACAGCGGCGGTGTTTTCGGCTCATCCGATCCAGACGCTGGAAAGCTGAGCGGGGGCTTTGCTTCACAGGCGAACCATCGACGCAGCCGTGGAGACGCTCCCGGGAATTCTCAGCCGAGTGCTGGGCCTGCGTCTCCACGGCCGGTCCCCGGGCCGCTCATCGTGCGTTTCTCACGGGTTACTAGTCTGCGCTCTGGCACGTCCGGGGTGGGGTGCTTGCTGGCATAACCTTTGAACAAAAAAGTGTCCGTCTGGATTAAAGAAAAACGGTAGAGGACTTGATGTATGCACACGAGGATGGAGGAGAAACTTCTCTACGTCTGAAGGAGAAAAAAGGCGGTAAAAAGCCAGGCCACCTGGCAGCATGGGCTCATGTTAGTCCTCTCAGCGCCTTACACTCGCGTGGTGGCAGTCTGTTTCATTACGTGCATATTTCCTATTTCTCAGTTACAGTCGGCATCGGTATTCCTTTACATTAGTTTCAGGTGCTCAGCGTGGCAGCGACAGCGACAGTTATGTGATTTGCAGAATGGCCTCTCCCGTGTGTCTAGTGACCTCCCCCCCGCCCCCCCCCCCCCCCCGGCGCTGCGCAGTTCCTGTCACTTTATGGACTGTGTCCCCAGCTGCACTCGACATGCCTCTGGCTGTCGTGTAACTGCTTAGCTCTGCAGTGATTTCTGTGGCCACTTGGACAGCGCTTTCCGGTCTGCGTTATTTAACCCTGGTTAGACCGTCCTTAAACACGTGAGTCAAACACATCACATGCTTGAAATCAGAAACACACCAAAGGCGAGGGCGGCGTGGTGCCCTGTGCGCAGTGCTGGGCTGTGGCCCAGGGTCTTTCTGCAGCAGCTTCGTGGCCGTGGCCGTGGCCGTGGGCACCACGAGGATGCTGCCGCTGTGCGCACGCGGCCTGAGGAGCTGCCCCCACACACAGAAGCCTCGCTGTTTCCTCTCGCAGGTGCTGCTCTGCCCCCGCGGCGCCCCCGCCCGCAGGTGTGGCGGTCGCTGCGTTACTGCTTCCGCAGCAGCGGGCGGCGGCTCTGACCCCCTCCCGCGCTCCTACATGCATGCAGGCGCCCATGGACCGCTATCCAGGTGCTGGCGTATGGGTCCTCTGAGTGATTACGGCTGATGGGGTGCTGCTGCGTGGGCAGGGCTCGGAGGGACGTTTCCGGCTGTGAACCCTGCCCAGAGGAGAAGGAATACCTGGAGGGCCTTGGGGAACTAGGAAGAGAAGAGGAAATGTAAACACAATTCCAATAGCGTACAGAAGCGAACTCGCAACGAACCTTGTGCGCTTTCCCGAGTACAAGGCTTCTCTCTGAGACAGGATCACGGGATGAAATGACTGTGCAGGGCTGAGCGCACTGGGGACAGCAGGTTTCTGTGTCGTTATCACTCACCGATGCCCGGAGGCAGGAGGCAGCTGGCATTCTGCGCTCGGCGCCGCGGGTGCGATGGCGGACCAGCCCCGCTCGTCCCGGCTCCGCTGGGAGATGGGGTTTACAGTCTGCGGGGCCGTGGTCAGGGAACGAGCCCACGGATGGCTAGAGCGTCCCGCGTGGTGCGTGGTGTGGAGCCTGCGCTGAGGGCTGTCACGGGAGCCCGGGCTCGGCAGCAGCCCTGCGGGTGGCGCCAGGCGACAGAGGATGTGCAGGTGGAACTGCTGGGGACGGGGAGGCAGCCGCTCCCGCCTGGAGTTTCTGGTTGTCTTTCACAGGTGGCCGTGGGCGTACCAAGGATGGCGGTCATCTTCTGTCCCTGACCCTTGGCCACAGTGCCACATGGCTGTCGTCTGCCGTCCCATCCGTCTCCCGGACCCCGGGGGTGCTCTGTGCTGAGAGCTTAACACACGGGCGGTCACCCTCGGGGTCTGAGAGCCATTCAGAGTCTCCCTCGGGCCTGTGGCTCTAGGCGGCCGGTTAGCTGCCTGAGGCCCCCGGTGCCCGTCACTGTCCCGAGAGGTGCCGTCAGCGTGTGCTGCACGCTCCTTCCTCCCTGTTTTCCTGGCCCCATTCGCACCCACTCGTTTCTTTACTACTTTGTAACTGTGCCACCTGTTTTTTTCTTTAAAAAGATTTTAATGGCAGCAAAGTATGTAACGTGATTTATTTTTATGTAGAATTTGCCTTCCTAATGGTGACATTAGTGACCTTTTTCATTTCTTTCTTGTTTGAAGAATCTCAAAGAACATTCCGACGACGAAGGACGTGGAGCCGCTGCTGGAGATAGACGGGGACATCAGGAACTTCGAGGTGTTCTTGGCTTCGCGGACGCCCGTGCTGGTGGCTCGCGACGTGAAGACCTTCCTGCCCTGCACCGTGAACCTGGACCCCAAGCTGCGGGAGATCATCGCCGGTGGGTGCCAGCCACGACTCCCGTGTTCCTTCTCGGCCGCCCTCAGAAATGTCCCATTGTTGATAGCTGTGAGTTCCTCCTGCTCCGTGAAGGCCCAGGAACGCGGGTCCCGGGGCAGGGAAGAAAGTGCTGCTCGTTGGCCCACGTTCTGTGCTCCCCCGCCCCGCCCCTGGCTTGGGAACCATCCTGTTCACGTCGGGCCCCCGGGGTCGTCGCTGTGCTGTCTGTCTGTCTCCCCTCTTCTGTCCCTAGGGGCTGCCCCGCAGGAGATGGAGCCTTCGTCCTGCGTGGGGACGCGGGAGGGCAGGGCCAGCACGTTGTGGGGTGGTGTGAGTTGTGCGGAGGCCCCATGTGTACAGATGCGCACACAGTCTCCATGGAAACGCACGGCCTTTGTGGCCGGGCCCCGGCCCGCCCTGAGTCTCCAGGGCTGATGGGTAGAGAGCCTGGGCCCACGCTCTGTCCTGGACCTGCTCCGGGGCGAGGGCCGTGGTGGTGAGAGGTGGGCGCCGTGCGCTTCCCAGGGTCTCCGCGGGCCCCGTGCCCATCACGCTGGGCAAGGGGGCACCCCACGCTGACTTGTAGCAATGGCAGGGCGGCACCGCCGGCCTTGACGAGGCCGAGGGAGAGGCTCTGGGGACTGGCGAGAGTCCAGGTGTGGGCGGGGCTCCTCCCGGGTCTGAGCGGCCGAGTGTCTGCTTCCCCCGCGCAGGCGGAACCGTCTCCTTCCTCTTCAGTCCTCACGCGAGGATGTCTGTAGGGAGAGTGAGGAGAGAGGGAAAGAGAGAGGAACATCGATGTGAGCGAGACACATTGATTGGTTGCCTCTTGTACGAGCCCAGACCAGGGCCCAGGCTGGGAGGGAGCCTGCAGCCAAGGTACGTGCCCTTGACCGGAATCGAACCCGGGACCTTTCGGTCTGCAGGCCGACGCCCTACCCACTGAGCCAATGAAGGAGCAGGTGCTGGCTGCACTGACCACTAACGTCCGCTCTCTCTTCCTTCTGGGACCGCTTACCTTCCAGATGTCCGCGCCGCCAGAGAGCAGATTAACATCGGAGGCCTCGCGTATCCCCCGCTGCCCTTACACGAAGCTGCCCCCCGGCCAGCGTCCGGCTACAGCCAGGCCCCGTCCGTCTGCTCCTCGTCCACCTCCTTCAACGGCCCCTTCGCCGGGGGCATGGTGTCCCCGCAGCCGCACAGCAGCTACTACAGCGGGATGACGGGGCCCCAGCACCCCTTCTACAACAGGGTGAGCAGCGGGGGAGCCTCACCTTCAGGACTGGTCGGGGCTAGCACAAGTGTTCTGCTGAGGGAGGCTGTGATCATTTGGAAACTGTACTCTAGCTTTAAAATTGGGGAAAAGTTACGTTTAAATTTAATATATACGATATTTTAAACTTAGCAGAACGTTGCATTTCAGCGGGTCCCAGTGTCAGTGGAGTCTGAGTGTTGGGAGGCTCGGTGCTTTCACCGAGGAAGGAAGGGAGCCCGCGGGGGCAGTGGGGCTGCCGAGGACCTGCCCGCGCTGTGCTCACACGCAGAGCTGGACTTGTTCCATGCGTGTGACTCACATGGGCCGGAAGCAGTGCAGACGTAAGCTGCCGCAGCGGTTCAGTAACCCTGTACTTAGTGTGCAGTGTAGCTTTTAACCGGACACGGTCACGGGAATGCTGCGAGTGGGCCTAGACGCCGAGGCCGAATCAGCGCCTCAGCCGCTCTAGTCTCATTTCAGGTCGCCTCGGGCACGGTGACCGTGACTCCGTGGAGCAGGGGAGTCTCCTGTGGAGGACGGGAGCACAGCCGAGGGCCTGGCGCCGGGCCCTGTCACGGTAGCTGCTGTCTCCGCGTCAGTCTGATTCAGAAACAGGCTGGTCTGGAAGCCCGTGCGTGGCCACACGCAGCCCACGTGAGCGAGGAAGAGGGGTTAGGACCAGCATTTAAACTGAGTTTTTGGTTTGTTAAAAGCGTTGGCCACGTGAGTCGTTAGCCGCACCGCCCTAGGCTGCTCGGAACGCGGGGCCGCTTCGGCGCGCTCGGCAGCGCGGTGCAGGGTCACTTCGGGGCCCGCTGCTGGGGTGGAGTTCGAACGGCTCCGCTGACCGTTTGAGGGCAGGTGAACTTTTGAGACCATGATTTTTCAAAAAATTACCAAACCATCCAGGCTGAGACCTCGTGTTCACCGATTTCACATGAATAACAATCGTGTGATACTTTAATAACATTTTATTATTTTTAAAACATTTAAAATTCTCTCATGGTTTTAGGTCTAGTTACTTTTTTTGTAGTTATTTGAGGTTTTCAATCAGAAAGTAAAAGCAGAATAATTTTCTTAAAATGGCAGGAGTGAAAAAGGAGTCATTAGTGTAATGAAGCCTGGGGAACCCTCGTCTTTGCCTTTGCCCATACAATCTGACGGCCCGTTACCAAGAAGCTCGTTACGGATAAAGGCTGCGGCTACAGCTCTGCCTGAACAGCAACTTCCCTCTGAAGATCCGCTTGCTTAGAGCTAGCGAGACCCCAGGGCCTCCGGCCAGCAGCTAGGCCTGGCGTCCGCGGAGGCTGTTCACACAGTCCACACTATTTTGGTCTTACTTCAGGCTAACCTTTTTTTTTTTGGGTAAAGGATAGTTTTCTATTAAGAGTCCATTCTGCTTTTTTATAAGAGATTGTGTTAATATTTATAAATCATTTAGAACCTAATACTTGGTAATTAGCCCATAAAATTATTAATATAAAGAGAAACTCGTGTGTCAAATTATAAGGTGTAAGACTTTAGTTGCTTAAAAAAAAGCTTTTGGTAAATCAACAGTGTAACAATTTAATATGTCAAGTTTGGGGTTTGATATCTGATAGAATATGAGAAAGGCTTTTTTCTTTTGTTTTGTCACTTGCATTAAAATCTGTATTTTGTTGTTTAGTTTCATTTGATAAGTCTCATTATCCTTTGATTTCCGTGATTGTTTATCCCATTCTTTTGTTACATGTTTTCTCCATAGCCATTCTTTGCCCCATACCTTTACACGCCACGGTATTACCCTGGCGGTTCCCAACATCTCATCTCACGTCCAACAGTAAAATCGAATTTGTCCAGAGATCAAAGCAATGGCCTAGTAAGTATAAAAAGGGGTAACTAAAGTATTAATCTACTAAGAACCATCTAGAACATTAAGTTGGGTTATTTCCTTTCTGTAGAAAGAGAATGCAACTTACTTTATAGACAGTTTCAGGAAACCTAAGCTCTTACTAACGTAAAGTGTATTTGTTTTTGTTTCTGTTGACTCTGTGGAAGGGACTGACCGGCAGCCTCATGGGTGAATGTTGAGATGCTGACAGCCAGCGTGTCTGCTTATCATGTAGCATTTGTTACCAGACTTACACAGGCCTTACTTCTGCTGATTTCTAATGTCTTTTTAAAGGACATGCATAGGTGGTATCTGTATATATGTTAGCCCTTTTGTATAAAAATTAGGTGATATATGGAAAGAACATGTTAAGCTTAATGGCGGAAATTAAATAGGATAAGGAAATTATTCAAATACTAGAGGCCCAGTGCATGATTGAATCATGCACGTGTAGGATCCCCTACACGCTTTCGCTTTCGCTCACGGGGGAGCTGGGTGCCTGTCCGCTGGTGCACCAGGCCTTTCAGAAGCCTCCGCCGCACCGGCACCCAGCTCCCCCGCTTTTGATGGTCCGCGGTGGGACGTGGGCTCGCTGCCCCAGAGGCCCCTTCTGTGCCGCAGCACAGCCATGGCGCAGACGCTGAGCTCGAGCCACCGCTGGCGACGCGAGCTCAGCGTCCTGCCGGCCCAATCGGCCACCCCGAGTCCCGCCCCCCCGCACCTCCTGGCCAATCGTGGGCATAGCGAAGGTATGGTCAATTTGCATATTTGTCTATTATTAGGTAGGATAGTTACTTTTTAATCTAATCCAAAGCAGTATATTTATGCCTAACATTAGGTGTTTCTGATGATCAAGTTTGTTAAATAATTTTAAAAAGGAAGTCCCTGTGAATATGTTGTTATAAATCGGGAGGCAGAGATGTAGGACTCAGCCTTCATGTAGACGTGAAGTGCTGTCACTGAAGGAACCCTGAGTCCCCCCAGGCCCGGTGTTTGTGATCCTAACGCCATGTTCGTTCTCTCCCAGCTCGCCCTCACACGCTCTGTTCTGTGTTGCTAGGAGGTTATCAAGGAGGACGCTGCAGAGGGGCTCCCCTCGCCCACCAGCCCCTCGAGGGTAATGGCGTGTGTGTGGCGTGGCACCGCCTCGCTCGGCCGCGGCACTAACAGCATCCGCGTGTGGCCGCCGTGCGGGGCAGCTGTGCTAATGACCGTGCGCTGGAGTGACTGAGCAGCCGCGGTGCCCGGTGCCCGTGTCCTCCCGCTCCCCTGGCCGGGCCGGGAGGGTCAGTGCTCGGGGGCGGTGCTGGCTCTCTTGAGCCTCCACATGGAGAATGTTTTTGAAAATAGTCTGCCCCGCCTCCCCCCTGAGGCTGCAAAAGGAAAAGCCATGCCGAGCGCGAGGGCGAAGGCCAGGCGTGTCTCAGCGGCTCCCTCCCGCCTGGTGTCCGCACTGTGGAGCCTCGTGTGCACGGAGCCCGGTACTTACAGAGCGGCCTCCGGACGCACACAGCTGCCCAGCCCGGGGGAGCATGCAGCCCCCCCTTACAGTGGTCTAAACCCACACAGCAACCAACGAGCAGGAAGCCGCTCTGTGTCTTCATTGCTCAGGCTTTACGCTTACGGAAGTGTGTTGACTGCGATGAGCCTTAGAAGCTTCCTTCACTTGGGCTCCTTACAGACCTCATGCCCATGCGGAGAGGACCCGGAGTCTAGAGCTGCCTCCGCGGCCCGTGGCACCGGCTGCATGGGCTCCAGCACCCACCCCGAGCTTACCCGGTGTTTCACTGGAGACATGCATTTGGGAAGACAGTGGGTTTTACTTCAATTTTGAGTTAATGTTCGTAAGAGAGAGAAAGGGAACCGTTTTGGTGTTTTCATTGAGGGGTTGGTGATTCTTTTAAAACCATTGACATTTGAGCTGAAGCGTTTGAGTGGTAGACACAGGAGCGGTAGACACAGGGAGCCGTCATCATCCCGCTCGGTGCTCGAGGAGCCTGTCGCCCGTGTCACTGCCGGGGCCTCCGGTGCGAGGGCCACGTGAACGCAGGGCCGCTCTCTGGGCAGACCCCTCCCCCACCTGATGGAAGGCAGACTCTGAGGCTTTGGTGGCCGTACAGCCCTGCGGACAGCTGTCCCCGAGCTGACGAGGTGGACAGACGCGGGTTAGCGCCTGCAGGTCCTCAGGGCCAGGGAGGCGGCAGGGAGTGCCGAGTTCCGGGGAAGCTGCTGAGCTTGTCCGGAAAGGAGCCAGGGACAGGGTCGGGCGTTCCAAGTGGGCGAGGCCTCTGTGCAGTGAAATAACCCCGTTTGCTGCTTTTCTCACGTTCAAGTAACTGTGACCTGCTTAGTGAATAACAGATACTTACCGAGCTTCTCTGCTTTTAAGGATTAACAGTGACAATAGCCTGTAGGATGTGTGTGTAGCCTAGTCGCAGTAGACACGCGGTCACAGCCGACCTAAGAGCAGTGGTGGAAATGGGGGGAGGCAGCCGTCGGGGCACTGTCTGGGCCTGCACGCTGAGCCAGTGTAGACGCAGCGGCCGTGAAGAGGGTTAGCCTCGTGGCCCCGTGGCTTCCGGTCCTGTGGGGACACTGTTTCTGGTGGAGCCCCTCTCTGCTCACTCACTGTCCCTCAAGCGGAGCACTGGGTGACAAGAGCTGCTGACGGGTGACAAATTGTCATAACAGACACCGTGATGAGCTTGAGACAGACCCCAGGAGAGCAGACGGCCAGGAGCCAGCCGGGCACAGCCTGTGCAGCAAGGGCGGCCCGGCGCGTGCAGGGCAGGTCCTCAGGGGCCGTGGTTCCCAGCCCGGGTCACTGCCGCGGGCGGGTCTTGTGAGGTGGACTCAGGAGGCCAGGGGCTCGCAGCGGTGGGTGTAGGTGCAGTCTCTGCCGCTCCCCCACTTCTGTAGAGGAGCCAGTGTACGCCAGAGCTGGCCGCGCCAAGGAGCCTCGGACCATGACTCTCCAGGTTCAGCCGGAGGCCCGTTTCTCCCCGCGGGAGCGGAGAAGCCCTTCAGCCCGAGAGATCGCCATTAAAACCAGGCTCCCGCTGGGAAACCGGGGAAGCGAGGAGCCCGCCCCCCCCCCCACCACCTGCTTTCCTTTCAGGGTCCTCGGGACTCGTGCCACGGCAAGTCCTGCCCCGCGGTTCGAGGGCCACCCGGGACTCGTCTGGGAGGCTCACCCCGCTGTGCAGGCGGGGAGCGCCCCGGGGGGCGGGGGGGGGACCACGTGGCCCACCCCCAGGCCGGCGGCCTTCGCTGCTCCTGCGCGCGGCCTGGCTCAGCGGGGTCAGGTCTGGACGTGAAGCAGGCCCTGTGGTGGGCGCTCTGCCTGGACAGACCACTCGGCCTCTCAGCGGCTCCGCCTCCTGTCTGGGCCGCACCCCTGCCCCCCAGGTCCCTGCCCGCCAGGTCCCTGCCCCCCAGGTCCCTGCCCCCCAGGTCCCTGCCCCCCAGGTCCCTGTCCCCCAGGTCCCTGCCCGCCTGGCGCAGCCGCGGGCGCTGTGAGGCTCCGTCATCGCTCTCCCGCCCACAGCGAGCTCTTTGCGACGCTTTCCGAAGGGAAAGCTCCCGGTCGGAGGCCTGGCTCTGCGGAGCCCTTTCTGGGCGCGGCCCGTGCCTGTGGGTGCTCCTGGCCGCAGAGATGTCAGGCAGCTGTCCCGTAGCGTCTGGCAGGCTCCGTGGTGGTCGTGTGCTCCACGGCTTTAACATGTCGCATGTGCTCCACATGCTTTAACACGGGAAGCTCTCCCTGGGCTTTGCCTGTGCTCCCGGTCAGCACCTCGATGGCTCTGCCCCCCCCCCCCCCCCCGGGCTCCTCCAGCCCGTGTGGGGACCTCAGGGTACCCTGCGGGGACTGTGGTCAGCGTTACCCAGGCCTCTGCTCTGGTGGCAGCTGGTCTCCCGGAGCCGCGTGTCCCACAGGAAGCATGGCAGTGCTTCTTGACCCTGTCCTCCTCCCTCGGTGTCGCATCACGGGCCCCTGACGCCCTGCGATGGTTCCCTGCTCGGCCCTGGACCGGGCACCTGCCAGGCCTCCTCTGGGCGGTGAGCGGCTCTGAGCTGGGACGGAGGCTGCAGGGAGCGGCTGTCGGGACCACGAGTCCCTCTTTCCAGCCTCCGCCCGCTTCCTCCGTGGAAAGGCATGGGGCCGCTGATCGGCTGGAGGGACACAGTGGGTGTGGCGGACTCCAGAGCGGCCAGTGCACGCCTCCACCCCGAGGGATGAAAACGAGGGCCTGGCTCTCACGGACAGTGCAGTCGGCGCCCAGAGGAAAGTGAGAAGCGATGGGCTCGGCCGCGGGCAGCTGCCGTTTCCACCACTGGCTCAGGCCTGGCCACGTGTCGGGCGAGTGCATGTCCCACTGACTTGTCTCTCGTTGCCAGGCGCGGCCGTGGACGGGACCGGCACAGACGCCGTGGGTAAGGCGGGCGCCGCTCCTCAGCTAACGGATGAGGTGTTGTCGCGGAAATAGGATGATGTAGTGATGACATGGTTGACATTTTAGAGGACAGTTAAGAGTAAATACAAAACCATATTCATGGCAGCTGCTTATTACTTCGTTTTTTAAAACATTGTCCTTAAAACACGGGGCTGAGCCAGTCCGTCACTTGGAGCTGATGCTTCTCTCACGTAAGGGAGAGGAAGTGACATTTTCCAACCAGGCGAACCGACAATAGCCTTCTTCTTCTTGGGGTCTTTGTGGCAAACTTGTCCCCTCAGCACCGCTCTTGATAGCTTCCTAGTCTCCCAGACCCACGCAGTCACGGTAAAGAGCCCTGAGAACAAGGTTGACACCAAACCAAACCAGGTCCCCCCGGGTGTGGGTGACAGCGGCCTCAGAGGCAGACACCTCCACGCTGCTGCCGTCACCGGGGAGTCAGGGCTGTCGGCTCTGGGTGGTTGTGACCTTTTTAAGAACCTTTACCATAACCCTCATCAGGACAGAAAAACAACTCAGGCCACGTGTCTGGTTGGAAGGAGTTTTAAACACGCCATCGTCGCCATGGCCAGTGCAGCTCCGTTGGTGGAGCAGTGACCAGTGCACCAGGAGGTCACAGTTCGCTTCCTGCTCAGGGCACACGCCAGGCTGCGGGCTCGATCCCCAGTAGGGGGCGTGCAGGAGGCAGCCAGCTGATGTTCCTCCCTCACTGAGGTTTCTCTCTGTCTCCCTCTCTCTCTCTCTCAAATCAATAAAAACATATTTAAAAAAACACACAACACAGCAGAAACCTCTCCATCACCAGAATAGTTATGTTAATCATAGTTTGCAGGGGTTTTCACCCTCCAATGATTGCTTGAGCTGCGAGGCTATTAAGGCCTCACTTTTTAAATGGTATTTTTTGGTGCATATACATGTGCTTCATGCCTAATGAAACAAAACAAATTTGGAAAAGTATGGTTTTGAACATTAACTATAGTGTAGCTAGAGAATATTTCATTTTATGACGTGATCATGTGAATTCCAAGTATTTAGATCTTGTTAAATTGGTCTGCAATAAATCATTGCATTTTTAAATCATAATATTTAACAATTAACTTTAAACTTGGAGGTAGTAGGATTATTGACTTTTCAGGACAAATTTGATTTAACTGGTTTTTTTTGTTGTTGAATGCACGGCCAGTGATTTCTTCTTTTAATAGAACATAAATGTTAATGAGAGTGCAATTTAAAAACTGCCAAGCCGTGTTAATGAGATGGAACTGCGGGGGGGCGGGGTGCCCCTCGCTGGTGCTTCGTGGAGGCGTTTGTGAGAGTGAGGGGAGAAAGGGACAGATGCTGCCTGTGTTGGTTAGATGTGTGTGTATCCCATGTTTGCTTTACACTCGTGTCCTTCATTCTGTTCTGTTCCTTCCTTGAAGCCGTGTGACTGTGGGTTTAACACGCAGAGACAGGTGCCGACACTTTCAGTGAGAGCTTCCTTCTCATTAAGCCGCTGGACGCAGCCTGGGCCTCCCTGCGGGGCTGTGCGCGCCCGCTGCTCCGCGGGGCCTCATAACCGCTGCTCGCAGCCTCTGCACCGCTCCTCTGGCCGAGCCGCACCCCGCTTCCTGCACCCCTTCCCGGGTGTGTCAGAGCTTACTGCTCCCTGCACCCCTTCCCGGGTGTGTCAGAGCTTACTGCTCCCTGCACCCCTTCCCGGGTGTGTCAGAGCTTACTGCTCCCTGCACCCCTTCCCGGGTGTGTCAGAGCTTAGTCCCCGCCACTCACCCGATGACGCTCTAGTGCTCATCGAGGTAATATCAGTCTGTTTTGTTAACGTTACTTTGGCCTGGAGAAATCTCCATTGGTGTGCACTTGGACATTTATACTTAGCAGTTTAAACAAACTAACATCCTTTGCACTCCATTTTTTGTGTTAGGAAATTTTTTAAGAAGAAATGGTGATGTATGCTGAAATTATCTGTTCTTGACTTGAAACAGGCGATTTTCAAGTGAGAACGCACGATGAACTGAGTATTGCCATTCTGTGCCCCGTGACCGAGTCCGTTTTTATTGTTTACCTGATGAGTCATTGCGTTTGCTTTTTCCTTATTGAGTTCGTTCCCGTTCTCCTTCCTTTTCTGAGATTCATTGGCACCAACTAATTTCATGACGTGATCATTATGGACAAGACCTGCGGTAACGCCCCTCCTGTGTTCCCAGAAGCACGCTGTAACGTTTAAGGCAGCTGCACCTTCCTCTCCCGATAGAGCTCAGCGCAGATAACTGAGTCAGACTGTAGCTTTGGTGGCGTTACAGGGCAACTGATTTCACCAAAGAAGCAAAAACACACACAGAGGAAGGAAAGTCTCTTCCATTAATGGCGTCGTGGCTGCTGTGGGTAGTGCTGCAGTGGGCACAGGGGCACCTAGAACTTCCTAAGTGAGTGTTCTCAGCGTGTTCCAGGTGGATGCCCAGAGGGGTGCTGGGTCACGTGGCAGTTCTGTTCTAGCGCTGAGGGGCCTCCGTGCTATTTCCCGTCCTGGCTGCCCCAGTAACCCCCGCCCCGCCCCCCAGTGGGAGGGTCCCTTGCTCCCGTCCTCCCAGCACTGCCTCCTCCCTTATTGCCAACAGGCATTCTGACACGGGGTGGCGGGGGCTCACTGCTGCCCCTGCGTTTCCCTCATGCCCAGTGGTGTCCCATGTTTGCACATGTCCGTGGCCATCCGTGTGTCTTCCGCGGGGAAGTTTCTGTCTAGGTCCTCTGCCAGGGATTGGATTTCACTGTGGTTATTAGTTGTCTGAGTCTCGATGTAGGTTGGGTATTAGCCCTTAGTGGAGTTATTGTTTGTACGTATCTCCTACCATTGGTCGGTGGCCTTTTTGTTTTGTTGATGGTTTTTTGTTTGCTCGTTCTTTGTTTTTTGCTGTGAAGGTGCTTTTTAGTTTGAAGTAGTCCCATTCCTTTATTTTCTTTTACTTCCCTTGCCTTTGGGGTCAAGTTCACAAAAGCTTCTCTCAGACCAAGGTCCATAAGTTTAGTGCCTCTATGTATTTTATTGTTTCAGGTCTTATATTTCAGTCTGATCCATTTTGTGGATCTGGAGAGTATCATGCGAAGTGAAATATGTCAGATGGAAGAAGACAAGAACCCTATGATTTTACTCGTGTGGGTGTCAGAAATAGCAACAAATGAATAAACAGCACAAACTAGCGAACAGATACGGAGCGCAGCAGGGTGGGCACCGAGGGGAGGGGCAGGAGACCAGGGAGTGCAGGGTCCAGTGCTTCGGGGCTGAGCACACGGCAGAGTAGACAGCTGTCTTACTGTGAAGTGGCACATCTGGAATTTCTAGAAGCTGGTGGTCAGCTTACAGAAAGCACTGGCGTTTCCCTCGGAGGTGGTGGGGTGTCCGAGCTCCGGCCGTGCGCCTCCAGGCTGGGCCTGTCCAGAGACGTGAAGACTGAGTTATCGACACAGCAGTGTTTTTTTGTTGTTTTTTTTTAAATATATTTTATTGATTTTTACAGATAGGAAGGGAGAGGGATAGAGAGTTAGAAACATTGATGAGAGAGAAACATCGATCAGCTGCCTCCTGCACACCCTGTACTGGGTATGTGCCCGCAACCAAGGTACATGCCCTTGACCGGAATCGAACCTGGGACCCTTCAGTCCGCAGGCCGGTGCTCTATCCACTGAGCCAAACCGGTTAGGGCGACACAGCAGTGTTTTGCTGTTAGTATTTTTGAAGCAATTGAACCGCAGACTATGTAACATGTGGCACATTTTCAATGTAAACTTGAATCAGAAACAAACTGAATAATGTGCTTGGTACAGTGTGTTCCAAGTCTTAGCACCCACACGTCTGTGGCCTGTCTCCTGCTCGTCACCTGCGGAGACGCCCCGGCCACGGAATCCCCCTCTGGGCAGCTGGCCTGGCCCCCGGCGCCCACGGCCAGAGGTGCTGTGTGTGGCTCTAGTCAGGCCACAGAAGAGGACGCGTGCTCGGCTTACCGCAGTGCCTCGCACTGGCGGGCGGCGGGCGGGATCCGCTCGGTCAGGTGCTGGTGGAGAGGCAGAGGAAACAGAGCTGCGTGTCCCGAGGAGAGGGCCCGTGTCGTCCTTGTGGGAGGAGGCCGAAGGCAGAGGACAGATCAGGTGGAACATCAGCCTCTGCTGGCGGGTCTGTCTGCGCTTTTGGTGCTCATCGCTGCTTCAGACGCTTCAGAGCTAGAGCGAGGGAGATGGGAGTCCTAAGACCCGCTGTGATGGGGTTCCGTCCACGTCTACCACGAACTAGCCATTCATCCCGTGACTCTGGGCCTCCGTGTCCATGTCTGGACCACGGAGGCTCCTGTGCAGTCGACCACAGGCAGATCTTTCTGTCATGGATGTTCTTCTACATAAATACCAGGATGACTGTTGCTTTGGCTTTTCTTTGAAAGGAGACCACCCTGTCATGGGTTGTGTTTACTTCACGTGTGAAGAGGAACTGCTTTATGGTTACACGGTATCGAACAGCGTAGGGAAGTCTAGACCCTGGAGCTGATCCAGGTCTGACACTGCTCAGCTGGTCTGTGAGGCAGGGAAAGCCGCTGGCTCCCTCTGAGACCACCCCGTGGGTTCCCTGTTTTATGTCTCGGCTCAGCCATTGCCCCAGACGCTTCAGAGCCGCACCTTCTGGGGCCGGCCTGGGCGTCCGCAGGTGCTCTCCCCCTTCAGAGGGTTTGGCAGGCTGTGGGTGCTGGGAGCGCTGCTGTGAGGACTAGGGTAGCGGAACCTGCTCCCACCACACTCCTCACTTGTCCTGTATTGAAAACACGTGATTGTTAACCCGAGTGCTGCACAGTGTGTCTTCCTGAGCCTTTCGGTCTGTGACTGCCTCTCTGACCTCCTGTTCACACGTGTGTTCTTCGCGCTGTTCCAGGGCTCGGGCCCGGTCCCCGGCGCGGGGGCGCTGAGCGCGATGACCGTGGATGCCGTGTGCGAGCGGCTGAAGCAGATCGAGGGGCTGGAGCCGAGCATGCTGCCGCAGTACTGCGCCACCATCCGCAAGGTGAGGCCCGCCTGGGGGGGAACGGGGGACGGGTCTGTGCACACAACACTGTGCCACCATCCGCAAGGTGAGGCCCGCCTGGGGGGGATCGGGTCTGTGCACACAGCACTGTGCCACCATCCGCAAGGTGAGGCCCAAAGTAGAGAGCGGGGTGGCTTCCCGGGGCTTCCGTCTGCCGGCCGCTGGCGTGGCATTTCCACTGAGAAGCGGGGACGAGGGTGCAGGAGCCCTCAGGGTGGCAGGCAGGAGCCCACCTGCAGGGACTGAGCCGTCCGGTGCCGCTGGGCTCCTCCCCTCCGCCAGCGAAAGGGTCAGTCCGGTGCCCCTCCGGCTGGTCGGGCTGTGGCAGAGGCGGCAGGCACGGCCTGGGCCCAGCTGGCTGGCCTCTCGGTGCTGACACGTCCCCGGGCGGGGCTCTCTCCCCGTCAGCGCTGTACCTGCCGGCCTGGCTCTTGGCCGTCCTGAGGCGGGTCCCCGGCCCCCGGGCACCTTCCCCGCAGGTTCGCCTGGAGACCGAACAGCGTCAGTCCCACCTGCGGCCCCCGCCATCCAGCCCGTCGGGCAGGGCGCTGCCTGTTAGGGGACATTTCGTGTTTCCCAGTCGGGCGGCTAGAGCTGTCTGAGTCGCCTGCTGCGGCTGAGAAACAGGTGTGCCGGGAGCTCAGTGGCTCTTTCTTCATCTGGAGCTCCGGCGACATGGCCGGCGGTGTCCCTCCGGCAGCTGCTGTGCATGCTGGGATGGGACAGATTGGAGGAGAGCACACCGGTGGGCGGGAGGTGGTATGGACAGAGCTGGGCGGCCGGTCCCTGAAGGGGTGGTGTCACTGAGAGCGAGGACGCTGGAAACGCTCGCGGCCTGCGGTGTCGGGCGCACACTCCGGCGGTGTCAGGTGGCCACGTCTCCTGGTCCCCGCTGTCTGTGCTGCGGGTGAGTGCACTTCACCCACCAGTGACCCAGAGCCCGTCACTCTCCCTCCGTCCTGTCCCCAGGCGAACATCAACGGCCGCGTGCTGGCGCAGTGCAACATCGACGAGCTGAAGAAGGAGATGAACATGAACTTCGGAGACTGGCATCTCTTCAGGAGCACAGTAAGGTCCTGGGGACTCCGGCGTCGTGGGAAGCAGGGCCAGGACGTGTGGGTCTAGACGAGGCTGTGTCTGTGGCTTCTTAAAAAGCACGGAGAATGCATTGGGTGCACCTGCCACTGCGTGTCCGTTAGGCAGGGCACACAGCACGTGATGGCCGCGGCCTCCGGCCTTTCCCCTGGGGGAGGCCCACTCCCCCTTCCCCTCGGCCGGCCTCTGGTCCGGCCCTAAAGCCCAGGCCGGGGCTGTCCTGGTCGGGCCTGCACGCCCCTCATAGCGAGAGTCCTACGTCTCCTCAGGAAACACTGCTCTCAGTGTCTGACCGCCCTCCACCCATTCGGTCCTCACTCCCAGCGTCCCCGGGGACACGTGTCCTCGCCTGCTCCGGCCAGGGCTCCGTCCAGCAGGCTCAGCAGAGCCCCGGCCCTTGCTGTTCCCTCAGCCGTTTCCCACCCGCTGACCCCCTGGTCCTGAGGCTCGGACGGGCCCCATGCTCCCTGGGATCCTGCCCCCCCCGCCCCCCGCAGTGGCTCTGATCACAACTGCTTTCTCCGCGGGAGCGCCGCCCAGCCCTGCCCCCCACACTCCCAGCTGCGTTTTGTTTTGTCCTTCAGTTAAACTAAGATAATCACGTAACGGTCAGATGCGAGCATGACATGCATATGATTGTGCCCATTCCTCCTCTTCGTGTGCACATGAAGGTGAGCAGGGACAGCACACACTGAAGGGTGAGCAGGGACAGCGCACACTGAAGGGTGAGCAGGGACAGCACACACTCACTGAAGGGTGAGCAGGGACAGCGCACACTGAAGGGTGAGCAGGGACAGCACACACTGAAGGGTGAGCAGGGACAGCGCACACTGAAGGGTGAGCAGGGACAGCGCACACTCACTGAAGGGTGAGCAGGGACAGCGCACACTCACTGAAGGGTGAGCAGGGACAGCGCACACTGAAGGGTGAGCAGGGACAGCGCACACTCACTGAAGGGTGAGCAGGGACAGCACACACTGAAGGGTGAGCAGGGACAGCGCACACTCACTGAAGGGTGAGCAGGGACAGCACACACTGAAGGGTGAGCAGGGACAGCGCACACTCACTGAAGGGTGAGCAGGGACAGCACACACTGAAGGGTGAGCAGGGACAGCGCACACTCACTGAAGGGTGAGCAGGGACAGCGCACACTCACTGAAGGGTGAGCAGGGACAGCGCACACTGAAGGGTGAGCAGGGACAGCGCACACTCACTGAAGGGTGAGCAGGGACAGCACACACTGAAGGGTGAGCAGGGACAGCGCACACTCACTGAAGGGTGAGCAGGGACAGCACACACTGAAGGGTGAGCAGGGACAGCACACACTGAAGGGTGAGCAGGGACAGCACACACTGAAGGGTGAGCAGGGACAGCACACACTGAAGGGTGAGCAGGGACAGCACACACTGAAGGGTGAGCAGGGACAGCGCACACTCACTGAAGGGTGAGCAGGGACAGCACACACTGAAGGGTGAGCAGGGACAGCACACACTGAAGGGTGAGCAGGGACAGCGCACACTCATGAAGGGTGAGCAGGGACAGCACACACTCGGGGACATGCACTTGCTGAGTTGCTGCTCATCTCCAGGAGGATAGCCTGGTTTTCTTTCTAAGAATCTCTGATGCTTCTGCCCTGCGGCCTGTCGGGCGCGGGGGGGGGGGTGGGGGTGTGTGTGTCAGGTGAGCGGTGCCTCCTGTGAAGGTTCTGGAAGGGGATGTGCTCTAAGGGGCGCTTCTCCTTGAAGGTGCTGGACCTGAGGAGCGCCGAGCACCAGGTGGCCGCGGAGGACCTGCGTCTGCTCAATGAGAACAACAGCGGCCCCGCGCCCCCGGGGGAGGCGGCGCGCAGGCCCCCCCACGAGCTGCCGCACACCGAGCTCTCGGGCCAGGCCCCCTACACCCTCAACTTCAGCTTCGAGGAGCTGAACACGCTGGGCCTGGACGAGGGCGCCCCGCGGCACAGCAACCTCAGCTGGCAGGTACGGGGCCGAGGAGGGCGGGCGGGAGGGCCGTGGTCAGCTGATCGGGGTCTGGGGTCCTGAGTGTCCCCCTCAGAACCACTCCTGGCCTGAGGGGGAGCCGAGGGAGGAGCGCGGTGGCTGGTGGCTGGGATGCGGGCGAGCGCAGACCGGAAGGCGGGTGGTGAGGGCCGCCGGACTGGCTGCGGGTTCCGTGTCAGCAGAGCTGCCTCCGCCTGCTGCCTGAGTCTCCATGTCTCTCCTCCTCTCCGTCTGTTCTTTGCTCCTCCTTTATGAGCTTCTCTGGGGTCAAAGGCCAGTCTGACCCTAACTCTTCACCTTGGAGCCCGGGCCCGTGGGGCTCAGTGGTTGGGCGTCGTCCTGTGGACCGAGAGGTTGTGGGTTCGATTCCTGATCAGGGCACAGGCCTCGGTTGTGGCCTCGATCCCGTGTGGGGCGCCCAGGAGGCAGCCGATCCACGATTCTCTCTCTCCACTGGTGTTTCTCTCTCTCCCTCAACCTTTCTCTCTCTGAAATCAATGAAAGCACGTTCTTGGGTGAGGATTTAAAAGAATAAAACAGATAAGTAAATAACCTTCACGTTGGAAATCAGTCCTTTAAAAATATTTTATTTCTGTTGACAAGACCGCCTGCTGGCTCAGGCTCCCACTCCCGCTGTGGCGGCTCCGGGACCCCCCACCCCCCACCTCCGAGCTGCAGGCCCTTTAAGGCTTTTCCTTTTTTTTTTTTTTTGCATTTTGAGTATATTTTACTCTGAATTGAAATTTGACAGAAACATTATGTCTTACAAGTTGAGAAAGGTGTTTCTTTTTTTTTTTTTTTTTTAACATACATTGAAGATAGGAGTATTTTGTTTTTGAGATATATCTCTAATCTTCCTTCTCTTTTCAAAGGGGAATTTTTACATCTTATCAATGAAGTTGGCTTTTTCAAAAGAAAAGTTAAAATTTTGAAGTTTTGAAATAAGTGTTAAGATTATTTGTTAATACAACCTTTAATTTATACTTTAACATATTAAACTAATTTTATTAAAATTTTTTTAAATTAATATATTTTATTGCTTTTTACAGGGAGGAAGGGAGAGGGATAGAGAGCTAGAAACGTCGATGAGAGAGAAACATTGACCAGTTGCCTCCTGCACACCCCCCACTGGGGATGTGCCCGCAACCAAGGTATATGCCCTTGACCGGAATCGAACCTGGGACCTTCCAATCCGCAGGCCGATGCTCTATCCACTGAGCCAAACCGGTTTCGGCTAATTTTATTAAAATTTGTATAAAGTTTCCTAATAACAGGAAAATTACCCATAGTTCACAGCTTTTGTTAAACTATCATGCAGAATTCTTTTTAAAAGAATTTGGTGTGTTGAAGACTTTAAAAATTCTTAGTATACACATATATTTCCTAAGCTGGTGTTTATTTATTTTTTTTTTTATTTATTTTTTTTTTAAATATCCTCGGGTGAGGATTTTTTTTTTTTTAATATATTTTATTGATTTTTTACAGAGAGGAAGGGAGAAGGATAGAGAGTTAGAAACATCGATGAGAGAGAAACATCGATCAGCTGCCTCCTGCACACCCCCCACTGGGGATGTGCCCGCAACCAAGGTACATGCCCTTGACCGGAATCGAACCTGGGACCCTTCAGTCCGCAGGCCGACGCTCTATCCACTGAGCCAAACCGGTTTTGGCAAGCTGGTGTTTATTATGCCCCTCCTTTTTTTTAAGGTGGAGAGTTTTGTGGTTTTTTAAAAAAATATATATTTTTGTTAATTTCAGAGAGGAAGGGAGAGGGAGAGAATCATGGATCGGCTGCCTCCTGCACACCCCACACTGGGATCGAGCCCACAACCCGGGCGTGTGCCCCGACTGGGAATCGGACCGTGACCTTCTGGTTCCTAGGTCGCCACTCAACCACTGAGTCCTGCAGGTGCCCCCCCCCCCCTTTTTGCTCCCCTGAATGCTCACGTCATTTTTCTCTGCATTCACAGTCCCAAACGCGCAGAACGCCCAGCCTCTCGAGCCTCAACTCCCAGGACTCCAGCATCGAGATCTCCAAGCTGACGGACAAGGTGCAGGCCGAGTACCGAGACGCCTATAGGGAGTACATTGCGCAGATGTCGCAGTTAGAAGGGGGGCCGGGCTCCGCGGCCGTCAGTGGCAGGTCCTCCCCTCACAGCACATGCTACATGGGGCCCAGCTCCTCGGGGGGCTCCCTCCACTCCGCCCTGGAGCCGGAGAAGGCCAAGGACGGCGAGCCGAAGCCGGAGGATGGGCGGAAGCCGTTCCTGATGAAGAGGGCCGACGTCCTCGATTACTCCTCGTCCGGGGTCTCCACCAGCGACGCCTCCCCCCTGGACCCCATCACTGAGGAGGACGAGAAGTCCGACCAGTCCGCCAGCAAGCTCCTCCCGGGCAGGAAGTCCTCCGAGAGGCCCAGCCTCTTCCAGACGGACCTGAAGCTCAAGGGCGGGGGCCTGCGCTACCAGAAGCTTCCCAGCGACGAGGACGAGTCTGGCCCGGAAGAGTCCGACAACACGCCCCTGCTCCGCGACGACAAGGACAGGAAGGCCGAGGGCCGGGCGGAGAGGGCGGCCCGGTCCCCGGAGCGCGGCGCCGAGCCCATCCGCACCTTCATCAAGGCCAAGGAGTACCTGTCGGACGCCCTGCTCGACAAGAAGGACTCGTCCGACTCGGGCGTGCGCTCCAGCGAGAGCTCGCCCAACCACTCGCTGCACAACGAGGCGGGCGACGCGCGGCTGGAGAAGGCCAACCTCATCGAGCTGGAGGAGGACGGCCCGGCGCCGCGGGGGCTGCCGCGCAGCCTGAGCGGCCTGCCGGACGCCGGCCTCGCCCGCATGTCCATCTGCTCCGAGGACAAGCAGAGCCCGTCCGAGTGCAGCCTGATGGCCAGCAGCCCCGAGGAGGGCTGGCCCGCCTGCCCCAAGGCCTTCAACCTCAACCGCACGCCCAGCACCGTGACCCTCAACAACAACAGCGCCCCGGCCAGCAGGGCCGACCGGAGCCTCGACGAGCGGGAGGGGCCCCGCGACACGGCCCCCGTGCTCCTGCGGCCCAGCCCCAGCTCCACGGCCCTGCAGAATGAGAACCTGAGGAGCCTGGCGCCCAAGCGGGGCCCGCGGGCCAGCTACGCCCGGCTCTCCAAGGAGTCCTCCGAGCTCCTGGCCGCTGCCGACAGCACCGGCTTCGGGGAGGAGAGGGAAAGCATCCTTTAGGGACCCCGCAGGGGGCGCCCCGAGGCCGTGACAGCGCCGACCGGGTTGTAGGGCGAGGGCACCCTTTCATTCCCATAGGAGCGCGGGGCCGTGGGGTGGGGAGAGGACACGCGCACACAGCAGGAGGGCCGCTGCGGCTCAGTCTGCCCGTTGCCTTTGTAATTAGCTTTCACACTCACCGTTGTTTTAACTTCCATCGGCACAGACCCCATAGAAATGCTTGAGACCATCGGAGGATAAGGATCGGTCCGGTATCTTACTCACATATGAAGGCTGTGATTTGCCAAAGAAAACAGCCCCCTCGGACCGCTCACAGGTGCTGAGGGGAGGCTGGGTGTGAGACGAACCAGAGCCCAGGTCGCTTTTAGCGGCAAAAGATAAGGACTGACGGGTGTGGAGTGGCCCAGAGACGAGGCAGACAGAACAGCGCAGATGCCGTGGAAGTAGTCCGATTGCTTATCAAAGGGTTTTAACTGTAAGTGGGAAATTCATGACAAAAGCGTTTTAAAACTGATGAGAAAGTGGGTCCAAAGCCCCAGTCGCGCCTCAGGGGCTGCGGTGTGGCCTGTAGGGCGGGGCCGTGACCTCCCCACGACCTGGGCGCTCGTCTCTCTGGTCTCGGCCCGGCTTCCGGCAGGCCACCGGCCTGGGACCGCCTGTCTGCTCGGTAACTGAATCGTGTGCCCAGCGTCCCCCTCCGTGCCTGGCAATGAGGGGGCCCTGACTCGCGGGAGAAGAGGCGCGCTCAGAAGTATCCGTGGATGGAGAGGAGGAGGGAACAGTGTGTCAGAACTGCACGTGGCCTCCCGTCCCGGGGAGCTGAGCGCTTTCATCTTCTAAATCAGCATGTTAATTCGGGGGGTGGGGGGAGGTCCTAAGAAGGAAGTTTTTTAAAAAGTCGAACAACATACAAAGCAAGGGTGACGAGGGCGAAGCTGGTGTGGCTGTGGCCTCCCGGCTGTGGGCGAGGAGGAGGATGGCGTTGGAGGTTCCGTGGGCGGGACCCCGCCAGGCGCGGGGATTTCTAACTCACGTAGATGAATTCTTGCAGCGTGGCGGTCTCGAGATGTTAGATGTGACTGTAGAGTGTGAGACCTAGATCCAGTGTCACACCGTGATGGTTCCACTTCACGACCTTCATCCATGTGCGATAAGTTGTTGGCTTGACCAGCCATTGTGCAGTGTAGTTGCTGTTTGGGGTCTCCCTGCCTGAGGCTCACGTGTCTAACTTTTTCCTAGCGTGTTGTTTTGCACGACCCTAACCGTGTTGTGACCAGTCAGCAGAGGCAGGATGTTCGACCTCGGATACTGAAACGCTAGCTTTAGGGTTTCTGTGTGGAGCGTGCAGTGCCGTGTAGTCAGTAATTGTCTCCGAGGAGCACCTCCCTCCCGGGGAGCGGATGCCGCTCGGGGCACGCAGGGTGCCGATGCTGCTTGTGACGTGCGCACTGTGGTTCTCGGTGTACAAAAAACTAGAAAATAAAGAGATTGCATGCGACTCGGCTCGGAGTTTTTATTCATCCGGCGATGGTGGTGCTCGTGCTGTGCTGGTCTCTTCACGTGTCCGGAGCCTGTTAGGGGCGTCCAGGCTCGGGCAGCCCTGCCCCGGCAGCTCTGGGCCGCCACCGGCCCCGGATCTGGGTCCGGCCCAGCGCGCGGAGCTCTCGGCAGCCGGGCCGGCGGCAGCTCGGGGCCGTGCGTCTGTCGCTGCGAGAAGTCGGTTGTCCAGGTCCTGGGGCCATCGGTTACTGGATGAACTCTCTGGAAGTTTGCTTCTCCACACTCACAGAAGTCAACAAACCAGTCACACCATCACCCGTGCAATCTGTGTGTGTGTGTGTGTGTGTGTGTGTGTGTGTGTGTGTGTGTGTGTGTGTGTGTTTATAATGTGTGGTGTGTGTGTGTGTGTGTGTGTGTGTTTATAATGTGTGGTGTGTGTGTGTGTGTGTGTGTGTGTGTTTATAATGTGTGGCTCGGCCTGGTTCCCACGCGTGCAAATCTGCGTTAGGCCGGGGGAAATGGTAGGAAAGAACACCGGTGCCCTGATCTTGCCAGTCCCTCCGTCTGCAGCGTCAGCTTACATGTGTGTAAACTGCCTCACCTGCACTGGAGCCAGGTGGTCTGTCCCCTGGCACCGCAGTGAGCCAGGCCGCTCCCTGGGCGTGTGGGCGGCGCCCGGAGGGACCAGGACGGACCACAGCTGCTGTGGCTCTTGCCCGGCGCCTTCCCAGAGCTCAGCGTCCAGGGCCACTCAGAGCGGAGCTCGGCCTCCTTACGCGGGAGTGTGTGTCACCTACGTGAGCTTCCTGTAGTGACAGTAATTCAAGTGCCCAGCCTGGAACGTTTAGAGCCTTGTTTGCTGAAGGCCTCATCTTCCATGGGCCTCTCTTTAGACTGCATGTCACAGCTCTGCGGTAAAATCTATTTAATCATCTTTTCCTTGCCAACACCATTAGAAAAAGAGTTTTTGAATGAAATTAAGTATTTTTCCTTCTGGCTAAAAAACTAAAAATAGTTTTAATACTACATAATCTTTGGTAATACCAGGAATTCTCAGCCTATTTACAAGTTTCCCAGAGTTGAAAGCCCTGAATTCCTGGATAACTGACTAAATCAGCATAACTCCCAGGAAAAGCGAGGGCTAGGGGGCGCTGTTCCTTTACCGCAGGGATCAGTGGCTTAGAGGGAATGAGCCCGGGGCGGGGCAAGTGCAATCAGATCCTCTCCTGGCCAAGGCCCCGGGGCCCTCCTGCTGTCCAGGCTTGGGCTGCGGGCAGCGGGCAGCGGGCAGCAGGGGAGAGACAGGCGGGCATTTTTGCTCGGGGTGGGGTGGCTAGATGAAATGACTGCACCTTTAATTCCCAGGCTGTGCTGCCCCTCCTCTCCCCTCCCTCCCCATTGCAGGTGGGGACCATCATCACGCAAATGAGCTGGTTAACTCGGCTCTGCTGCCCGGGGCCTCGTTAACGCATCTCAACCAGAAAGAAATCTCTATGTCCACGGGCCACACTGGATGGACTTGTGGCTCATCACTTCCGAAAGGTTGAGGATCCCTGGTTGAGGCTGATGAGCTAGAGATGGAATTGAGAATTCTATCTAATAATCTAATAAAGGGGGATATGCTAATTGACCATCACTCCATCACAAAGATGGCTGCACCCACAGCTGAGGCCAAGTTCCCATAAGAAGCCTTAACGAGCAATCAGCAGGGACCTGAGGCTACGCCCTCCCCCGTCCCCGTGGGGCTTGACAGGGGACCTCAGGCCACATCCCCCAACTGTAGGGCTTGACAAGGGACCTCAGGCCATGCCCCCCAACTGCAGGGCTTGACGGGGGACCTCAAGGTGCGCTTCCCGTCCTGGTGCTGGGCTAGGGGACCTCAGGCTGCTCCCCCCACCCCAGCACCAGGCTGGGGGACCTCAAGCCATGCCCCCCACCAGGTGAGGCTTGACAGAGGACTTCAGGCCGTGCCCCCCACCCTGGCATCAGGCAGGGGGACCTCAGACTGCACCCCTGCCTGGCAGGGCTTCACGGGGGACCTCAAGGCACACCCCTTGCCCTTGTATGGGTTGGGGGACCTCAGGCCATGCCCCCCGTCCTGGCGCCGGGCCAGGGGACCTGAGGCTACAGCCCCTGCCCAGTGGGACTTGACAAGGGTGGGACTGGCCAGGCCTGGATCTAACCTATTGCGGGGGGAGTGGGGGTTGGGGAGGGCGGCCGGGTCTGGGTCTCACACGATTTTGAAGTGCATGTGGGTAGGTGGGGACTTGACTCTGGGTCCCGTGGTGCACCCCAGACTCTAACAGGAGGAAGGTTTTCATATACATTTTACTAATTTTCTTTCATCTCTGACACTCATCTCTGACACTTCTATTATAGAAAAAGGGCAAATAGCAATACTAAATTATTTCCTCTAATTAATCCCCTTTTAATGTGCATGAATTTCGTGCACCGGGCCACTAGTCTCATATAATTGTAAACGCTTTCCTGCCTAGGGAGACCTGCCGCCCCTGGGATAGAGGCCCTGCAGAGGATCGGTTTAAGCGAAGGTAGGTGAGAACCCCTTCCCCGCACAGGGAAGCCAGTGTGGAAAACAGCTGTGACCCATGAGAGAGTTCACGTCCTCGCCATTTTAAGAATAGAGTGAAGCTAGAAACATCTAGATTAATGGCTAGAAATCCACCACTGTCACCCACAAAGCCTAACTGTGCAGGTAGCAATACTAGTGAGCCCAGTGTTAACTCAGAGCTGCTGCCTGGGGCCTGGTTAAGCCTGGTTAACTAGACTCTACTGCCCAGGCCAGGTTAACTCTGCTCTGCTGCCCAGGCCTGGTTAACTCAGCTCAGCTGCCTGGGCCTGGTTAATTCAGCTGCCTGAGCCTGGTTAACTCAGCTCTGCTGCCGGGGCCTCGTTAACTCAGCTCAGCTACCCAGGCCTGGTTAACTCAGCTCAGCTGCCTGGGCCTGGTTAACTCAGCTCAGCTGCCTGGGCCTGGTTAACTCAGCTGCCCGGGGCCTGGTTAACTCAGCTCAGCTGCCTGAGCCTGGTTAATTCAGCTGCCTGAGCCTGGTTAACTCAGCTCTGCTGCCTGGGGGCCTGGGGGCCAGCAGCCTCATGGCCAGGGCATCCCACTCTGGCACTGGGGAGCACAGCGGTCTGACTGGGGCCTGGTGGCGGCAGGATGAGCTCCATCCTGAACTCCTTCCTGAACTCCCCGTCGCTGTGGCGTGAAGAGAGGAAAGAATTACAAGAACAAAGAGTCAGTAGAGAAGGGAGAGCAACCATTTGCAGACCAACAGTAGAATGATTCTTTAAAAAAAAAAAACTTGTTAATGCTTTTATTCGTTTCAGAGAGAGGAAGGGAGAGGGAGAAATAGAAACATCCATAACGAGAGAGAAACATGGATCGGCTGCCTCCTGCACGCCCCCCACTGGGGATCAAGTCTGCAAACTGGTCACGTGCCCTGACCGGGAATCAAACCTCGGCCTGGTTCTCAGGTCAATTGCTCAACCACTGAGCCACCGGTCAGGGCTACTGGGACTTAGTTTTTTCTGAATTTTAACAGCGTGAAATAATATGTCACACATGGACCAGAACTTGGATAAATGAAACTTCACTTTAACAAAGGGCAGAGCTGCCTGCTCCGGGTTCAAGTGAAGCAGCTGCTTGAAATAGTTGGGACGGCCTCGCTCGCCGTCCCTGCCGAACTGCCGCCGCTTTATGCTTCTTTACCTCCTTCCCTTTCAAGGCAGCCAGGGCTCTGGATCTTGGCGCCTGCCCCGAGCCTGGGTCTCCCACGCGGCTGAGCTCCCGACACTGGCTCCTCGCCAGCCGGAGGGGAGAAGAGACTGCGCCCCCGTCAGGGCCCGTGCCGGCGGCCGGAGGAGGGGTCCCCGCGCCCCAACAGGCTCGTGGTTCTCCGTTGTTGAATTTGAGTTGGTTTTGGTGAAATGTTCCGTTTAGAAAATGCTCGGTAGAAGCCCACGTGTAGAGTGAGAAGCACGTGAGCGAGCACATGGCCTGCGACCTCCTCTCGTCGAGGGGCCTCTGGGCAAATGTTTCATGAAACGCTGGGGGGTATTTTCAGAATTCCGGCTCCTGGCTTGTGCATCGCCTAAGCTGTGTTCTGAGAATGTAGGCTGCAGGTTGTTGTACTTAATGCAAATTAAACTGCTTTTATTTTTAAAGAAACCACTTTCTTTGGAGTTTTGTTTTTCTTCCTCTTGCTTTTACCTGGGTTCTTTTCACTCTGTGTGTCTTTAGTTATTGTCTGATGTTGTCCTGCGTCCCTCCGAGTTTACAGGAGACCTTGCTGGAGCCGGGCAGGGCAGGAGCGCCGAGGCCAGCCCGGGCTGAGGCCAGCGGGCGCCGGGCAGCACCTGTCAGGGGCGGGGACGCAGACACCGTGGCCACCCGCAGGGTCCGCCCCAAACCGCACTGACCATCGGCTCACCTGTGCGCACAGGTCCCCACAGCCAGCCCGGCCCCGCCTCCTCACCCTTCGCCTGTCCGGCCCCCGAAGGCTTTTGTGTGACCCTGGGGATCTTCCCAGACGTCGCCTCTGTGACGGCTCCAGAGGGCGACCCCAGCCCGGTGCACGTGGCCATCGGGGGGCGAGGCTGCGCGGGCCGCGGAAGGACTGGGAAACTGGCCACTCACGTCCTCAGCTTGGCCCGTGTGGAGATGCCCGTCCCGTAAAGGGTTGTAACTGCAGGATCAGATTAAGATGGTGCAACGCCACTCGGCATTTAGGCGGTTGAAAATGTTTCCCGCCCGGCCGCGAGGCTCAGCAGCTGAGCCGGGGTTGCTGATCCCCAGGAGGGGGCGTGCAGGAGGCAGCCCATGGATGCTCCTCTTTCATCGATGGATGTCTCTCTCTCTCCCTCTCCCTTCCTCTCTCTCTAAAAATCAATAAAAACTTATTTATTTATTTATTTATTTATTTATTTTTAAAAAGAGCCCCAGCTGGTTTGGCTCAGTGGCTAGAGCATCGGCCTTCGGACTAAAGGGTCCCTGGTTCGATTCCTGGTCAGGGCACGTGCCCGGGCTGCAGGCTCGATCCCCAGTGTGGGGCGTGCAGGAGGCAGCCGATCCGTGATTCTCCCTCATCATTGGTGGCTCTCTCTCCCTCTCCCTCTCCCTTCCTCTCTGACATCAAGGGGGAAAAATGTTCCAGGCACAGCAGCTATGGCGACAGCTGGCGTGTTCCTCTGCGCCCGAGGCGGGGTGCCGCGTTGTTACTTAGGGGTGGGCCAATTCTGACCTTTGCCACCATCCACTTCACTTTCAGCTGTATTTGCTCCACGATCACGGGCTCCCCGTTCTAAGACAGGGTTGGGGTCTCCGGAAGGGCTATCCACATAAGACAAGTAAAGGTCTTAAGTCTACAGCCACGTGGTTATATTTATAGAGAAAACAATCGTTTTGCTTTAAACATCAAACATAGTTGTTTCTACTGAAAACTTTGGAACAATGTTCAAGTTTTGGTTATAAATTTATTGACTTTCTTTAACGTCCTTTATCCCATCATTATTATTTTTTAAAGTAACTGTTGTTGAAAGTATTCTATATGTCCCCTTTTCCCCCCCATTTACCCCCTCCAGCCCGTCCCCCCCACCCCCTGCCCCAGGCCTTCAGCACCCCACTGTCTGTGTCCATGGGTGATGCATTTCTGCATACAAGGTTTTTGGTTGATCACCTCCCACCCGCCTTCCCTCCGAGATTCCGCACTCTGTTCCATGCTTCCATGTCCGAATCCACTCTGTTCCTCAGTTTATTTTGTTCATTAGATTCCACATATAAATGAGATCATGTGATACTTGTCTTTCTCTGACTGGCTTATTTTGCTTAGCATAATGCTCTCCAGGCCCCTCCATGTTGTGTTAAAGGGTAAGGGGTCCTTTTTTGCTGCTGCATAGTATTCCATGGTATAAATGTACCACAGCTTTTTTATCCACTCATCTACTGATGGGCACTTGGGCTGTTTCCAGATCTTAGCTATTGTAAATTGTGCTGCTATGAACATAGGGGTGCATACATTCTTTCTGATTGGTGTTTCGGGTTTCTTACGATATATTCCTAGAAGTGAGTCACTGGGTCAAATGGCAGTTCCATATTTAATTTTTTGAGGAAACTCCATACTGTTTTCCATAATGGCTGCACCAGTCTGCATTCCCACCAGCAGTGCACGAGGGTTCCCTTTTCTCTACATCTTTGCTACCACTTGTCATTTGTTGACAGTAGCCATTCTGGCGGGTGTGAGGTGACACCTCACTGTCGTTTTAATTTGCATCTCCCTGATGATCAGTGCCTTTGAGCATGTTTTCATATGTCCCTTGGCCTTCTGTGTGTCCTCTTTGGAGAAGTGTCTGCTTAGGTCCTTTGCCCATTTTAAACTGGATTGTTTGTCTTCCTTTTGTTAAGTTGTCTGCGTTCTTTATGCATTTGGAGATTAACCCTTTGTCGGATGTATCCTTGCCAGCTATGTCCTCCGTGCAGGGGGCTCCCTTTTCGTTTGGTTGATGGTCTTTTCCTTAGGTTCGGGGTCAGACCTGCACGCAGTGCGCACGTAAGCGGGATGTCCTTGCTCCGTGTGCGGTCTTAGTGCGAGGTGGCTTCCACATCCTGCCTCTGTCTGTGGGGACCATGTGCCAGGCCCGTCCGCCCGGTGCCCGTCCGTCTCTAAGCTGAGTCTCACCTGAGTCTTCAGGAAGCTGCCTTCCCGGCGGGGCGGGCTTTCCTCTGGGGAGCCTGTCCTCTCTCTGCCCTGCCAGGCGCATGCTCCTCCCTCGCAGCCGACACGCTGTGGCCTCCTGGCCCGGCATCTGCTGTTGAAATGCGGGGTCGGGGTGCCCCTCACCGCTGACACACCTCCCACAGCCAGGGAGTGCCCGCCCGCGCCTCCTCGCTGCCCCGGGGAGACTCGAGCCTGGTGGGTAGCAGGGTAACGGGTTTATTACTGACACAGCTGCAATGAGTTGGAAAAAAAATTGAACCTCAAACACGTTGGACGCGTCTAATGAAAGACACGGGACCGAGCGCGGTGCTGTGTCCCTTATGGGGCGGGAGTCCCGGGCGCAGCCCGTGCGTGGAGGGGAGAACTCGCACTCCAAGGGTTGGCGGCAGCGTGTTGGGACCCACCCTGGTCCTGGCGGCCGTGACGACGAGGGAGGGACTGTGACGCATTTGGCAGAAATGGAAGTGACCATCATTTGGAGAAAAGCATTCATGTCAAAGGTCGTGTGGAGACAAGTTTTCCTGTGAAACGTAAATCCAGGAGCAGGGCTGGTTGGAAGGACACGAATGAAGACTGTGGCCTGGACACCGCGCCAGGCACGGGGCATCGGGACCAGGCGCGGGAGGCGTTGTCGACGCGGCAGCGGGACCAGTCCCCCCCCCACCCCCACCCCCGCCCTCGAAGGCGAGGAAGCCAGACACCCCGACGGCAGACAAGAAAGTGGATGAAAAGGGAAGGTTGGACCTGGCTGCCTGGGCTCAGCGGTTGAGCCTTGACCTATGAACCCGGAGGTCCCGGGGTCAATTCGCGGTCAGGGCACAGGCCCAGGTTGCAGGCTCCATCCCTAGTGTGGGGCGTGCAGGAGGCAGCTGATCAGTGTTTTTCTCTCATCACTGATGTTTCTCTCTCTCCCCCTCTCCCTTCCTCTCTGAAACCAATAAAAATAGATTTTAAAACAAACAAAAAACCCTCCAGGTGACTGTTCCCTCCGATCAACGGCGGAAACGGCCCACGTGGCTTCCCATGGAGAGTGAGAGCACGACCGACCGATTGTGTGGAGCAAGTTCCCAAGAATTAAAGTCCCCCCCCCCCCCACGAGTGGCACGCCAGTCACAGCTGGGCGGGCGTGGGGTGGGAAGAGGGCCTGGATTTTATCCTCGGCCCCACACTTTGTTATTCCACTTGCTACTAAACAATGATCCCAAATCCAGACGTTCACTAAGATGATCTGCTGTCCGAGTCGCTGGCTACACCTCTCTCCACCTGTGCCGAAGCTCTCCCTGACACCGGGCGGCAGAGACCACTCACCTTAGCCACGGCTGCACTGACGGCCAGAGCTTCACAGGGGGAGTGAGATTGGGAAGAAAAGAACCGCCGTGAGTTACCAGGTTCCATGACGGGGAGGAGGGGGGGTCCTGAGCAGCTGCTTCCCCCGGGGTTAAGGGGACCAAGTGACCGTGGCCCGGCGAGCGCTGTGCGCGACCTCGGCCCTGACTGAAGAAGACGCGTGTGGCCGAAACCGGTTTGGCTCAGTGGATAGAGCGTCGGTCTGCGGACTGAAAGGTCCCAGGTTCGATTCCGGTCAAGGGCATGTACATTGGTTGCGGGCACATCCCCGGTAGGGGGTGTGCAGGAGGCAGCTGGTCGATGTTTCTCTCTCATCGATGTTTCTAGCTCTCTGTCCCTCTCCTTTCCTCTCTGTAAAAAGTCAATAAAATAAAAATAAAAATAAAAAAAAAGAGAAGAAGACGCGTGTGACCCTCACACCGAGGACCTCGGCAGCGGAAATGCCGAGCGCATCCGAGACAGAGCAGCCGCGCCCGAGGACTCACCCCCGGCCTCCCTCCTTCCCGCCAGTGCTTCTGCAGCGTCTCCGACGGCCGCGGCAGGAGGTCGGCCCTGCTCAGAGGGGGCCTCCTGCCTCTCACCAGAAGCGGGGGCGGGGGGGTCAGGACACCTGGGCGGGCTCTGGTTCCCCCACCCGGAGGCCCCAAGTTCTCGATGGGAAGACCTGTGTAGCCACCCTCCAAGGCGGCCCCAGAGGCCCCTCCCGTGCTCACACCCTACACCCTTGGGGTCCCCCACCCCCCTCCCCCGTTGTTCCAGGGTTGGTCTCTGTGGTCCACAGTGGCGGTATGTCACTCGCTGGGGTCATTTATAAAGTGATCCAGCCCTGACTGGTGTGGCTCAGTGGATAGAGCGTCGGCCTGTGGACTGAGGGGTCCCGGGTTCGATTCCGGTCGGGGGCATGTACCTTGGTTGCGGGCACATCCCCAGTGGGGGGGGGTGTAGGAGGCAGTTGATCGATGTTTCTAACTCTCTATCCCTCTCCCTTCCTCTCTGTAAAAATCAATAAAATATATTTAAAAATAAATAAATAAATAAAATAAAAGGGTGGCATCATCGTATCGGGTGGGAACGCAGGTCTGCTCTCTCCTGCGGTGACGGGCAAAGACCAAGGAGGGGGCACGTCTGGGCCTCGCCGGCGGGTCAAGACTGGGGGCTCATTCTCAGCAAAGCGGGACAACACCCCTGGGGCGGAGGGAACGAAGGACTGGGGCTGAGACCACTGCCATGCACCGGCCGTGAGTAACTGGAACGGAGCGAGGGGAAGGCCGGGCACGGGCAGGCCACCGAGCGGCGTGGCCAAGGCCGCCGTGGAGACGCCGGCCAGGAGGGTCTGGGTGGCGCAGGGAGGCGCTTGTCTGTCAGTCACACGTGGGACAGGTCCTTGTTAGCCACACTCACGGTCAAATGTCCGATTCCCGGGCACTTACGTTCCTAACGGTACACCTGTCCTCCGGCTCCTGAGGGGCCGCCTTCCCACTGGGGTGTCTTCTCTCATTTCCTGGGGGCGTTCGGTTGTGCCCACCTCCTGGGCTCATTCCTCCGCGTTTGATTCCCGCCGATGCTGTTGTGAATGGAATGGTTTCCTCAATTCCCTTTTCAGTTGGTCCGTGGTTGGTGCATAAAAAGGCCCCAGCGTTTCTAAGCTGGGTTTTAACCATTGCTTTTCGTTTTCCATTTCAGTAACTATAGCTTGTTCTTCTCTGATGTTTTCAATTAGTTCTTTGATTTTTAAAATCACTTTCGTCGTCCTTATTTGTAGCCTTTCTAGTTCTTTCATTTCCAGTCTTTCCCTTCATTGTCTCTGATTCTCTCGTGGCAAGTTGTTTCTTATTGTGTGTGTGTGTTTTAAATGTACGGTTTTCACAGGCCACTACGTGTGAGAATTGTGTGTGCGCTGTCTGGGGGGTTTCTCTCGCAGGAGGTGCTGGGCTCGCCAACCCCCAGGGGTGTTTACGTTGATGTGTCGGCATCAGGATTTCCTGAGCTAGCTGGTCAGTGCGTAGTCCTCGGGAAGGCAGGCCCGTGGCTGTGAATTTCCAGGGAGAGTTTCCCATCCGGGCTGGCGAGTGATCGCATCTCGTCTGCCCTGTGGCGGAGACTCCGCCCCGCACGGCGGTCTCCTCCCGATGTCCTGCTTCACGCGGTCGCGAACCTCCACGCAGCTCCCGCGGGACCAGCGCCCTGCCCACTCCGATCCAGCGCCCAGGGTTCCCGGTCACCCTTGGATTTTTCTGTTTCGGCAAAAATAAAACATGAATCATTGGGATTTTGACAGGGATTGCACTGGGTCTGTAGATTGCTTTGGATGGTATTGACATTTTAACAATATTAAGTTAAATGATTTATTATTTAACAATTCAGTTAAGTTTCAGGTGACGTCTCTCCACCGCCCTGATGTTCTTGCAGGCTCAGGCGGGCGCTCCTCGGACCCTCACGATCCTACATCCCCTGCTCCGCCCAGCGGCCCCCTCTCCGTGGGCAGCCTGCCCGCCGGCCGCTCTGCCCTCCGGCCTCTGGGCCGCTCTGCAGAGGGGAGGGCACCCGGCCGGTGTCGGGAACTGGAACGAATTGTAAACGGACCTGCCCGCGCCCCCGCGGAGGTTGCTGCGACCTTGACTCCAGGCCCAGATAAGGAAGGACAGCTCAGGTCAAGTGAAACATTAGCCAGCAGCCTGGCACTGGAGGGCGCAGAGCCTCAGCCCAGAAACCAGTCCCACCAGCTCACCTGCAGGCGATGCAGTAAAATCCTCAGCAAGCAGACAGCCCCGGCCCTGCCCACCAGGCTCTCCCCGTGCCTCCCAGCAGCGGCCCACGCCGTACTGCGAGGGCGCCCCTGCCCTGCCCCCCAGAACAAGACAGGGGCCCCGCACGTCTGGCCCTGCAGCCTCGCCCGGGAGCCCTGGCTGGCGTGGCTGAGCAGGTCAGGAAAATGAAATCACAGGCAGTTCAGGGAAAGAAGGGGGTGGCCTGGCTCTCCTTCGGCCTCACAATCCGGTTAGGCCGCCCCGAGGCACAGGGGGAGCAGGTGCAGGTACTGAATCCGGACCCCCCCCCACCAGGTGCAGGTCCTGAATCCAGGGCGCCCCCCCCCCCAGGAGGTGCAGGTCCTGAATCCAGGGCGCCCCCCCCAGGAGGTGCAGGTACTGAATCCAGGGCGCCCCCCCCAGGAGGTGCAGGTACTGAATCCAGGGCGCCCCCCCCCAGGAGGTGCAGGTACTGAATCCAGGGCGCCCCCCCCAGGAGGTGCAGGTACTGAATCCAGGGCGCCCCCCTCCAGCAGGTGCAGGTACTGAATCCAGGGCGCCCCCCTCCAGCAGGTGCAGGTACTGAGTCCAGGGCGCCCCCCCAGCAGGTGCAGGTACTGAATCCAGGGCGCCCCCTCCAGCAGGTGCAGGTACTGAGTCCAGGGCGCCCCCCCAGCAGGTGCAGGTACTGAATCCAGGGCGCCCCCTCCAGCAGGTGCAGGTACTGAATCCAGGGCGCCCCCCCCAGGAGGTGCAGGTACTGAATCCAGGGCGCCCCCCCCCCAGCAGGTGCAGGTACTGAATCCAGGGCGCCCTCCCAGCAGGTGCAGGTACTGAATCCAGGGCGCCCCCCCCCCCCACCAGGTGCAGGTACTGAATCCAGGGCGCCCCCCCCCCCACCAGGTGCAGGTACTGAATCCAGGGCGCCCCCCCCCACCAGGTGCAGGTACTGAATCCAGGGCGCCCCCCCAGCAGGTGCAGGTCCGGGTAACAGAGGAGGAGGAGGAGGAGGAGGGGAGGCAGCGCGGGCCGCCGGAGGAAGGGACGGGGCGCGCGCTGCGGGGGGAGTGACCCCCCAGTCCTCTCCGGAGGCGGTGCCCCCGCGTGTCCGCCCCACGCGCCCGAGGCCCCGCCCACGAGGACGCCGCTCGCCAGCCGCCTCCGCGGGCCAGCAGGGGGCGCCCGGCCTCCACCCCCCGGACCCGGGGCGCCGCTCCGCTGCGAACAGCCCCTCGACAGCCGCCCTTTCCGCCGCCGCCGCCGCTCGGGTCCGCGTCCCGCGTGGCCCACGCCCGGTCCCGGGGCCGTGCAGGTAGGTGCCCGCCGCGTGCGCCCGCCTGTCCCTCCGCGGTGCGCGGGTCGGAGGCCAAGGACGGGCCGGTCCCGGGGGGAAGGACGTGGGGAAGGACGGGCCGGTCCCGGGGGGGGGGGAAGGACGTGGGGGGGAAGGACGTGGGGGAAGGACGGGCCGGTCCCGGGGGTAAGGTCGGGGTCGGGGGCAGCGACCGTCCGCTCCGCCCGCCCCGGGGACCCAGCCCGCAGCACAGGCGCCCGAGGCCGGGGCGGGTCGGAGGGGCGGCCGGCGGGGGTGACCGCCCGTCCAGGTGGGCGCGAGCCTGCCTCCCTGGGGTACGATTATCAACAACAACGACGGCCTGGTCCTGCGCCGTCCTCACCTGCGGGCGCCGGGCCTGGGCGGTGGGCGCACAGGTGGGCCCCCCACACCTGCTGGCTGGGGAGGGAGGGGCGGGGTCCCAGGTGAGCCTCCGAGCCCTGCCAGGCGCCCCCACCCCCACCTCCACCTCGGACAGGCCAGGCCTTCCAGACCTACCCCCCCCCCCCCCCCCAGCGTCTTCCGATCTGAGAACCGAGTTCAAGGCCTGTGGAAGCTAAAGCGGCGACAGCAGGCGGGCACCCCCCCCCCCCCATCCCCGGAGTCCGTCTGTCCGCCCGGGTGCAGTCAGGGGTGAAGGGCGAACCCAGCCACCTGCGCGCACCTGGGCTGGAGCGGAGGTGGAGGAAGTGCAGGAGCCGGGCAGCTGGCCCTGGCACAGCCCCTGGTGGGCGGTCAGTCCCAGGGGCCGCGGGGCCTCCCTGCCCCCCCCCTCCTCCTTCCCCCGTCCCCCCCCTCCTCCTTCCCCCGTCCCCCCGCTCCCTCCTGTGCGACCTCGCTCTTCAGAGGAGCAGCTTCCTTACCCCCTAAGCTCCGCACACCTGCTCAGGTAGGCACCCCTGCAGCACCCCCATCTCAGTGTGGAACTCACCCCAGGCGGGGAGGAAGGCTCCAGGCTGAGGGCGGTGGGAGGGGGAGGGTTACATCAGATGGAGAGAGGGACAGAGAGGGACAGAGAGAGGGACAGAGAGGGACAGAGAGAGGGACAGCTCTGAAAAACCACCCAGGACCCAGGGTTGACTCGACACGGTTTATTGTCATCGTTACACAGTCTACAGAAACGTGAGCTTGTTATAACAGAGCGTAATAAAAACCATAGCACTGGTCCCGAAATAAAGCAGGCAATCACCATTCAATAAACACACTGGATTTATTCTTTTTGTATAAAAGGGTTAAGTGTACAACTAAACTTTTATAAAAAGTTTAGCACGAATGAGTACATCATTCCACGTTGTCTGCAGAAATGGACATCTCTGCCACCGTACGTACGAGCCAACTCTGGAGAAAGAGTTCGCAGGGCTGCACTCAATATATATATATAGATATATTTATGTATAAATATACACACAGCATTCAGTAGGCTTGTGTCAAAAAGGCCAATTTCTGACCCAAAGACTTCATTTTAAGTCACTGAATACTGGATCCTTCTGGTAGTCACGCTCCACCTTCGGAAAAAAGGCAAAGTCTGCTGAAATGGGGCAAAACTCCTTGTGATTTTAAAGTGTCCGCTCCCCACGGCGGGGGGAGTATAAAGAAACCTTCCGACTTCAGAAAGGGCATCGAAGAGTCTTTTCCATAAATAACGCCTCTCCCCAGCCAGGCCAGAAACACACCCGGGGCAGAGGGCTGACCCTCCCAGTCCTGCGTCCGTGTTTTAAAAAAGGCCCATTCAACGCGCCGTCCTCCTCGTGAGAGGCCGAAAAGTCAGTTCCTGTGGGTTTGTTTGTTGTTGTGCAAAGCGAAGGGGGAAAGTCCTGGCCACCTGCAAGAGATTGCGAGAGAGAGAAGGGCGGGTGAGCAGAGTGCGCCCGAGGGCAGCGGCGCCAGGGCGGGCGCCAGGGGGAAGCCGCAGTTTGAACATTTGACCAAACCCCCGGGGATTGGGCAAACCCTGGCGCCCAGACGCACACACACACTCGGCCCCGACAGCGCAAATTAAACCGGAGAACAGCAGAGGCCCCGGCCGGCTCCCGCCCAATCTGCTGCTGGGATCTCCGGGGCCTCGCAGGCGCCGGGCTGCTTCTTGTAACAATTATTTGATTGGAAACAGCCCTCGGGAACAGATAGGGAAGCCGGGCCCCACAGCCCGGGCGCAGGGCAGGAGGCGGCCGGCCGGACCCCACAGGCCCGTGGGGGGAAGGAGGATCCCTGTGGAATTCCGGCGATAAGGTTAATGGCACGGAGGTTGGTACCTCGTAGCACCAGCCGCCCCGGAGGCACCAGGGCGTTCCCCGCCGGGCAGAAGCCGCACACGCTCTCCCCGGCCACCTTCGGAGCAAGTCATTTCATTTTTAATTCTAGTGTTTTGTTTTTTTCTTAGGGAAAGTGTCCTGTGATCTTGAGTCACCAGCACTAGAAGCTCCTACACACAACGAAGCGCACACACATCCACATTTTTTACAGGCTCGCAAGGACGCCGCGCACTCGCAGGAGAACACACACTCCCAAAGGCAGTTCAACCCGCGAGCCACGCGCTCACACTCACCGTCCTCAGCCACAGAGCGCTTTGCTGTCCTTGGCCATGAGCTCAGCAGGGAACTCGGAGGCCTGGAGAGAAAGGGGACGAAAGGCACGAGGTTAGACCATCTCCGGAGACGGGGCCTCCCTCCCTCCCTCTCTCTCTCTCCCCCTCTCTCTAAAGTAGTTCCTAGAACAACAAGTTCCATCAAACACGTTTATGCTAAATTCAGATCAAAGACAGGGGCATCAGCACGTCAGAACTTCCCGGCGAGGTCACCCGGCTCCACCGGCAGCGCCCCGGTAAGAAAGTGAAGTTCCTGAGCTCACGTCTCATCCCCGGCTGCAGCCGCGGGCCAGGGGCTCTGGGTCTGCCAGCGGCCGCCCGGGCGATCGCCCGCGTGCGCGGCGGCCCGGCCCGGGGGCGAGCGGGGGCCCGGGGGCCCGGGGGGCGGTCCTACCTGCAGGGACAGGATGCTGATGTCCGTGTTCAGGGTGGTCAGCGGCGTCCGGGCCGCCGGGCTCTGCCCGGGCCGCGGGTGGTGCAGGCTGACCATGGCGGGGTGCGCGTCCAGGGCGATCTGCAGGTCCAGGATGTAGTCGATGACGTGCTGCAGGATTTCCATCTTGCTCACCTTCCTGTCCTGGGGGATGCTGGGCACCAGCTCCTTGAGCTTGGAGTAGCAGTCGTTCATGTTGTACAGCAGGCTCAGCGGGTCGTCCACCGGCGTCTTGCTGCGGGAGATGCCCAGGCTGTGGTCCGAGAGGCTGTTCTTCCGAACGGACCTCACTGGGCTGAAGGCTTTCATGCTGACCGGCCGCGGGGAGGGAGGGAGAGGCCGGGAGGGAGCGGGCTGCCCCGGAGCACAGGCCGCCGCCGCCGCCGCCGCCTGCTAAAGTGCCCGCGCTCGGCTCCCGGATCCGCTCAGAATGAAGCCGGGAGCGCGGCGGGGCGGCTTTTATCGGCCTTCGCCGGGGCTACGCGGTCCCGCTTCCCTGCGTCCCCATTGGTGGGAAGCGTCACGTCCATCAGGCCGAGCGGGTGCCTCCATTGGCGAGCCCGTGCGCGGGGCGGGGGCTTGGTGCTTCCGCGTTTGCAGCCAATCCGTGCGAAGTAGGCGGGGCGCGCGGGAGCCCAGCTGGGGTGGTAAATAGAGTACAGTAGGCGCCGCGGGGGGGGGGGGGGGGGGGGGGGAGGAGGGGCGAGAAGGGGAGCAGCAAGGGACGGTGGGGGAGGGGGACCCCAGGAATCTAAAGGTGCATCTGAATTCTAATTCCCACGGCGAGGCAGGGCCCTGGCGCAGGGTGTGCCCGGCCCCTCGGAGCCCCCCGCAGCCCTGGGACAAGTCCTGCGCGGCAGAGGGAGGGACGCAGCTCCCTGCGGCTCAGGGAAGGTCATTCAGACGGAAAGCAGGTCTGCACAAAGGGAAAACGCACCTAAGTTTGCCGTGGACAAGGCACGTTTGTGGAGCGAGTTTCCGCTCTTGAGATCAGGAAAAGCTCTGTGGGGGAAAGAAACACCCCACGGGCATTCAGAGGCAGCTCTGGTGGGGGGTCCTGCACCCGAGCGACGCGGGAGGTGTCCGTGCGAACTCGGTAAATCGCGCGTGCCTGCAGGTTGGAGACCGTGCGTGTCTCAGGCCAGAGCTCGGAGAGGCAGGAGGCTCCCCGGGGGCCTTTCTAGAACCGGGCAGAACTATTGTAATGGCCCTGCTAATCGGAATCATTGGGGTAATCTGCATATGGAAGCTGCATTTCCATACAGCGCCCTTGAGGCTGCGGGTCTGCTGTGCCCTGCAGCGTAGGTGGCAGAGCAATGGAATTCATTCTGCAGGAAGAGTGATTTCTGGCGTCACATTCCGGCACCTACGGCCTGTGTAAAGCTTTGTGAGAGGTAGGTGGCTCTAGCCGATGGCCGACATCCTCACAGGGTAGTTTTTTAAAAATGCTGTCCTGGGTGAGGTTTGGGATCTTTCAACACGAGTACCGAATGCAGCTTCAGGGTTTTGTTTCGTGTTTTTTTTTTCTTCCTGTAAATCTTTAAAAACTCATTCCTGTGGTCTGCCTCTTTAAAAAGTTTGGGGCTCTTGGCTAAAATACTTTTCAGTTAATTCACACATAATCCAGCCCAACCGAAGCCCACAGCACATCGGTGGTGCATTCTGAAAACCAGACCTCTCCAGAGTACAGTCAACGGGAAACCGAGAGCACGTCCTATGGATGGGAACCTCGTTCACCGTTTCGTCTGGATCTCCACTTCCACCTCCTTTGCATTTAAAAAGGGGCGGGGGGGGGGCAGGACTGGAGAAAAGACGCTCCGTAACGAGGGAACTACTTTTTCCTTCGATTAATAATTAATTCCTCGGCTGCTAGGCCGGCCCGGTGCCTGCCCCTGGCCTGCTCTTGAGGGAGGCGCAGTGGGTGGCGCTGAGGAGGGTGCCGCTTTCAGGAAACCCGGCCGCTTCCTTCGGCAGGAGGGCCGAGGCTGGTTTCCTGGCGGCGGGGAGACCTGCGGGGGCCAGGCCCCGCGACTGCCGCCTGCACCCCGGCTCCTGGCGGCGCTGGAGGCACAGCCCCCCTAGGAGAGGACGCCTGGAACCGACCGAACCCCGAGCCCCCCGCCCCCGCCCTTGGAGGGGCTGTGTGCCCCCGCGGCACGGGCCGTTTGACACTATTCCGGTGCAGGATGTGGCACTCGGACTGTTCTGCAGGAATAGCCGACGGCAGCACACGTCGCTGGGACCCTCACATCTCTCCTGTGGCGCTTGGACAGGGCCGTCCGCGGGCCTCCGGGCCCGCCGCCTTCTCCCCGCACAGCCGGGCTGTGACCCCCACACTGGCCAGCGCCCGAAGGCAGGGCCTTCTTCCGGGGTCGGGCTTGCACCCCGATGCAGTAAAGTCGGGGGGCTTTCTGGTTGTGGCCTTCAGCTGCGTGTCCGAGTCCGGCCAGCCCCGCTGTGCTCAGTCCGGCCCCGCGGGCACGCTGCCCGGCCCCACATCCACTGGACGATCCCTTTAGGGGGCTCCGCGGCTGTGAAGTTCACGGTTGAAAAAGACCCCGGTCTCTGGGGGGCTGTCTCCGCGAGCCCCGAGCGGAATAAACGGGAAAACCGCGTTTTCGTGGGGGAAGTGGCCCCGGGGCATCCTCGGGTGGTTCCCAGGCAGAGAGAGGCGCGTCCGCGGGGCGCGCTGCGGACCTGCATCCGGGGCCCCTGGAGTTCACACGGTCCAGCGGCAGGAGCACCGCCTGGCGAGGTCCGCGGGTGGTGGGAGGTGAGAAGGGCTTCCGGTGGGGCGTGGAGACAACGCCCCCCCCCCCATTTAAAGCAACATGCGGGCCCTGGCAGTCCCCCAACCGGCTCCAGGGCCCTCCACGGCCCTCGGGGTCCAGCCGGGCTGGGCCGCCGGCTCCAGCGTGTCCAACCCCGCGCGTTAATCAGAAGCAGCCCCGGCGCGGCGCGCGCGATGCAGGGGAGAGGCGGGGGGTGGGGAGGGGGAGGGGGCGCCCCGGGTCCGCCCCGCACATCTGGCCCGCCGGGGAGCCTCGCTCGCTCCCCGGTTTTGTTCTCACAGCTGTGTCCATTCCGCCCCTGACCCCCCGGGTGATCCCTGACAGGTGATGAATGGGCGGCGGCGGCGGGCGCGGGCCAGGCCGCGGCAGGGCCGGAGCCGGGGCCCGGAGCAGACTCGCTGGCGCCAGGCGCGTGACGCCGCCCATTCACGCCGCCCGGCAGCCTTGTCCTCGCGGCGCCGCTCAGGCGGCTGCCATGGCAACGGCGCCGTCACTCAGCGCGCGCGCCCAGCTGATCAAGGCCCGGGAGGCACGCGGTCCCAGGCCCGCCCCGGCCCCGCCGCCCGGCCCGCGCGCACCTGCAGCCGCCGCGCGTCTTAAGTTTCCAGCGATTTGGGGACGGAAGGCGGACGCGGGGAAGAGAAAAGGGGGGGGGGGGGGGGGGGGAGACATCGTCCTTTGGCCGAAGGAGGAGGCTGTGGCTGAGCGGTGGCCAAAGCCAAAGACTTCGCTTTGTTTGTTTTTGCACCGAGGTCTTGGGGCGGGGCTGGCGGGGAAGGGGGGACAGGCAGGAGGTGACTGCCCCGGGGTGGCCGATGCGTTTACGGCTGGGGGTCCTGGAGGGCATGGCGGAGACTGGGCTCCTACAAAGGCCTTCTGGACACCCTCCCACACCCCGCCCGGCCTTCCTCCTGGGAGTCCTCGGAGGTGGCACTGAAACCACCGGACTTTTCCAGAACTGCACCCTTCCCCGCCGGGGTGGGGGTGGGGGGGATGTGCCCCCACCTGCCGGCCTCCCGCCCTCCGCGCCCCTGCAAAGCACAGGCGGCTGAGCCCTCTCTGCTGCCTTTCCCGCCGAGGGCAGCGGAGGCCGCAGGCTCCAGGGCAGCAGGCGGTGCAGCCGCCTCGTCCGGCCTCCTCTCGGGGACAGCCCAGCGCAGGCCCGGAGGCAGCCCGCGCCCTCGGGCTCCCGCGGCGGAGCGGTGCGCACTGACCTGTCCGCCCGGGAGGCTCCGCTGGGCTGTCCTCCGCGGCCCCGCCCGGCCTGCCCTGCCGAGCCCGGTGTGCTGTGGTTTTCGAGGAAACGGCCGCTGGCTCCGAGGACGCGGCTGTTGCGCTCCGTGTTTGTTTAACTCCTTGGCAGGAGGGAGCCCTGGCCCTGGAACCAGATAAGCGAATTTGGACTGAGAACGGCCTTAGATGGGGGCACGGGGGAGCGCGGGGAGGAAGAGGGGGCGACGCCACGGAAAACAGACGGGATGTGTGCTTCCCCCTTGGGCTGTTTCTGAAGACCGGCCTGACCCCCCCCCTGCGTCTGGTCCCGCAGCCACCTCCCGGGCTCAGCGCTCCTGCTCCCCAGTCTGGCCCGGTTCCGTCCAGGATTCCCCGCGTCCTGCCCGCCCGGAGCTGCAGGAGCACCCGGGACAGCGCGAGCTGGGCCCGGCCACTCAGCCTGGTCCCGGGGGGTCAGACCGCCTTTGGCTCCCCGCGCGCAGGCGGCCACGTCGGGGGAGCGGGCGCGGGGCCGCGTCAAGGACCCGCGTGCAAATACTGAGCTGCAGACGCGGGCAGCGCCGCTGTGGCCGCGCGTGGCTCCCACCGAGGGGGTCCCGGGCCTGTGTGCGGCCGCAGCAGCAGAAAGAGCGTGAACTCCAGCGATAACGTCTCGGAAAGCAATCCTGGCCGCCTGCGAGCTGGCGGCGCGGGCTGGCGTCGCCGAGTCTGCACCACCCGGGTGGGCGCGGCTCGGGGTCTGCCCCCCACGGGGTGCCCCGGTCACGGGAGGGGGAACCCTAGCTGCAGACCCCCCCCCCCGCATGCCCCCAGGTCCCCGAGGCTGACCATGGCCCTGTGGGGACCTGCGGCCGCCCCCTCCGGCGGCCACCAGGGCCGGCTGTCGGGAATCTGCCGCCGAAGAGTGTAACGCGGCCCCAACAGCAAACCCAGGCCCCGCTGCGAGTCCCTAACAAGAAACACATTGTGCTGTTTGGCCGAAACCACGTTTGCGCCCCGGCCTTGCGGATGCCGGGAGCCAAACCCATGACTTCAGTGGGGAGGAGCCCTCCCGCCCACACCATGTGCGCCCCCCCCCACCCTGTGCGCCCCACACCCAGATCAGGGGTTCAGGCCGGGGGTGGGGGGTGGGAGGGGCGCTCCGTGGACACGGGTCCTGTGCCCAGCTCCAAGTCCTCTCCGGTGGGCTGGGGGAGAGACTTTCGTTTTTAAAATCGTTTGACACCCTTGCCCTCCGGGGGTGGCTCAGTGGTTGGACTCCGACCTATGACCCAGGAGGTCAGGGTTCCATTCCCGGTCAGGGCACAGGCCCCGTTGTGGGCTCGATCCCCTGTGCGGGGCGTGCAGGAGGCAGCCGATCCATGAATCTCTCTCATCATTGATGTTTCTGTCTCTCCCTCTCCTTTCCTCTCTGAAATCAATAAATATATATTTTTTAAAAAGTAAATAAAATAGTTTGATATCCTCCGCTTTCCCCTACCCCATTCTTCCAAGCTTTCACTCCCAGATGCTGCCCCCACTTCCCCCCACACACACACTATTCACAGACCCCTGCCTTCCCAGTTAGACGTCCCTGAGGGTCCTGCAGCCCCAGCCACACGCCTGTCACATGTCACTGCTGCCACCCTGCCTGCAGGGAGGGGGCGGGGAGCCTAGGGCTGCACCCTCAGGGAGGGGAGGCAGTCCCTGGGCACCTGTGGTCAGCTCTGTGGGGCGGGGCCCCCTCTGGTCAGCTCTGGGGGTCGGGGGGGCACCTGTGGTCACTCTGAGAGGGGGTGGGGGTGTCCTGCCACCTTCCCGTGCCGCTGACCCTCTGAAGCCAGGGCCCTGCTCCATGCCTGGGCTGACGGTCTGTGGGTGCGGGAGGAACGGCCGTGTGCGTTGTCATGTACTTTCAACCGCGCCTGCTTCCCCGGAGTCTGTGCGAAGGACAGAGACCTGCCATTTCCAGGAAAAGAGAGCAGCGCTGTGGCCTCCGGAGGGCGGTTAACCATTCACCCGGGTGAGAATGGCTCACCGTGACCCGCCCCCCGGGGCCAGGCCGGGCAGGGCTGTCCGTCTCACAGGGAGAGAGGAGGGAGGCGCAGGTGAGTGCCAGGTCCCTCCGGGCCCACAGTCCGAGGACGGCACCTGGGGTGGGGCAGACTGTGCCACCTTCACCCCTGCTGGGTACTGATGGCTTCTTTAGTTTGAAATCTGCCCGGGCCTGCAGGCTGGACTGCCAGAGCCAGGATTTCTCAAAGCACCGCGTTCTCACCTTCCTCCAATTCACATGGAGTGACTGAGCTCGGCCCCTTATTGACCAAAGGTCAACGGAGACCAGAGGACTTCGTAGACCTTAATGAACACAAGACTCTCTCTCCCCCTCTCTCTCCTCTCCCTCTCTCTCCTCTCCCTCTCTCTCCCTCTCTCTCCTCTTCCTCTCTCTCCTCTCCCTCTCTCTCCTCTCCCTCTCTCTCTCCTCTTCCTCTCTCTCCTCTCCCTCTCTCTCCTCTCCCTCTCTCTTCCTCTCTCTCCCTCTCCCTCTCTCTCCTATTCCTCTCTCTCCTATCCCTCTCTCTCCCTCTCTCTTCCTCTCTCTCCCTCTCTCTCCCCTCCCTTTCTCTCCTCTTCCTCTCTCTGGCGCGACCTGGGTTCCGGGAGGTGGGCCCTGTGCCCACGTGGGTGGTGGCCGTGTGGGAGTCCGCACACGGGCTGCTGGGCTTTGGTTAGCTTGGAGCTGAACTAAGCTGCCTGCCGCTTGGAGCGGAAGCTCTGGACCCCGGCCTGCACTTGGGACCCGAGCGGCGCCTTTTCCAGGACTGGCTTCTCTCCATGACCTTTGCTTCCACTAAAAAAAGAAAAAGTCCCTTTCCACACAGAGTCCTGGCCCCCCAGACACTCTGACTCCGGAACCAGCCTCCTGCGCTGGCGCTGATGCGGTGGTGCAGGGACCGCCCACACTGAGACGCTTCGGGGCCTCAGCTGTCCCTTCAGGGCGCCTGCCATGGCCGGGGGTGCCCACCGGGTGAGAATGAGCCATCTTGGGTCCCTTGAGGACATAGGCATTTGTTTTTAGAAGAGTCAAGCGTCCAAGGCCAGTTGATTCTATTTACCGCCATTTTTCCTTTTCCCTCCTGCCATTCTAGCACTTTCTTTGAGGAATTTCTTTTCTGTTTCAAGAGCATCCTTTATTTTGTTTGTTTTTACTATATATGTATTTCTTTCAGAGAGGTAGGGAGAGGGAGAGAGAGAAAAACACCCATGATGAGAGAATCATGGGTCGGCTGCCTCCTACACGCCCCACACTGGGGATCGAGCCCGCAAACTGGGCGTGTGCCCTGACCGGGAATTGAACCGTGACCTCCTGGTTCATAGGTTGATGCTCAACCCCTGAGCCACGCCGGCCGGGCTCAAGAGCATCCTTTAGACACTCTTTTAGGATAGGCGGCTGTTGGCACGTTCCCTCAGTTACTGCCTCTGGGGAAGTCTTGTTTTCCCTTTGGTTCCTGCAGCTACTTTTGCTGGATGTGGAATTCTGGGTTGGCATTTCCTTTGCTTCAGCACGTGACGCACTGTGCCATTCCCTCTGGCCACCGCGGCTTCCGGGGAGCAATCAGCAGTCATTCCGACTGCGTTTCCCTCTGGACAAAGGCCCCTTCGTCTTGCCTTCCTTGATCTTCAGTTTCCAGAACTTTGCCCTGGAGGTACCGTGGCCCAGGTTTCTTTGTCTTTTTCCAGTTTCAGGTCCTCTCAGTTTCTTGACTCTGTATGTTCAAGTCTTTTGCCAGATTTGCAAAAATTTCAGCCATTATTTCTCCAAATATTTCTTCAGCCCCACTCTCTTTTTCCTCTCATTCCAGGACCCGGGTGGCAAGGAATGCTAGACCTTTTGGTACAGTCTCACAGAAAACACTGGTTGTTGTTATTTTTTTTTTTAATGTTTACTTTCTGTTGTTCAGATTAGGTCATTTCTATTGTCCTGTCTTCAGGTTCACCGGTTCTCTCCTCTGTCCCCTCCATTTGCCCCTTGAGCCCATCCAGCGAGTTTTTTTTATTTTTGGCTATTGCGTTTTTCCATTCTGAAGTCTCCATTTGCCTTTTCTTTATGTCTTCTTTTTTCTTTTCTGAGAGTTCCTTTTGTTGTTTGATCACGTTCATAATCGCTCATTCAAAGACTGTTTTGACAGCTGCTATAAAATCCTTATCCGTCAACGCCAACACTTTATGTCAACTCTGTGTTGGCAGCTGCTGGTTGGCCTTTCTCACTCAGGTTGAGCTTTTCCTGGCTCTTGGTATGGCATGACAAGGGGGTTGACAGAGACCTGGGCCTTCTGAGCGTTAAGTTAGGAGAATCTGGATCTTAGCTGGATCTATCAGAGCCGGCCTCTGATGCTACCCCTGCTGAGATGGGACAGGTGCCTCCTTACCCTCCCCACGTGGTGGCCTTCACAGATGCTGTGGAGGTGGAGGCCTGGTACCTGGGGGGGGGGAGTGTCCCAGCTTCTCACCCAGCCCCCCCTGAGACCACCAGTGGGGGAGGAAGGCAGTGCCTGGTTGCCACTGGTGAGGGCAGAGATCCAGGACCCCCTGGGGTCTCCCCAGTGGTGTTGAAGGGGCTCACTCCCCAGTGAATGCCTCTGCTCTCCTCTCTGCCTTCTCTGAGATCATCTGACCCTAGAGGGCGGCTGAGACGAGGGGCCTCCTGACAGCAGGGGGAGGGGCTCCTGGGCAATCGGGGGGGGGGGGGGGGTCATGCTTGAGGAAGCTCCCAGCCCCCAGCATCTCAGCAGGAGTGGAGGTGTGGCTTGGAGCCTGCGCTGCAGACAGGACCTTGCAGGTGATTCTTCCACCACGTGACCGTTTCCTCGGACCACGGAGGTTCTGACTCTGGAGGACGTGGGAGGAACCACAGGAATGGGCCGCTCACACTTGACCCACGTTCCTTTTAAAAACATGATTATCCATCGTCAGAATAAATGCGTTTGCTCACTTTCGAATGGAGCCACAGAACGGAGAGACCAGGGAACCTTCTGAGACGCCTGCTGAGCGGTCCTGGTTGGACGGTGAGGAAGCTCTGCGTTGCGTGTTTGCTCGGTCCGGGTGTCTTCAGTCCCGTGCGTCGTGCTGGCTGCATTTCGGCCCCTCCGCAGGGGAAGGGCTAGCCAGTCCCAGTGCGCGCCTGGCGTGCGGTGGAGCCGTGGTGGCGCCATCGTCGGTCCGCGTCACCCTCCGTCCCTCCGAGGGGCAGGCGTGGCCTGGCGTCTGCTGGTTGCTTTGTTTTGTTTGGCGTCTGCTGGTTCTGATGACCAACCCCAGGTGGCCACTTCTCTGGATGCCTGACTCAGCATGACTCAGCAAGCTGCCGTGTGAGGGGAGCCGGGATATTTTGCCACACAACCAACATATGGTGAGCATTCACACTGTTTAGCAGAATCACTGTCAATTAAACACACCAGGAAAGAAAATCCTGGATTTGCTCACAGCCAAACTGGGGAGACCCAAGTAAGGGTGCAGAGAGCACGTGGAAAAGGCCACCCTCTCTCTGGGGCCAGGGGAGGGCTGCTCTGGGGGGGTGTGGCCCGAGGAGCTTCCAGGTGGAGGGGCTGAGGCCATGTGTCCTCCTGGGAGGACAACTGAACAGCCAACAAGGAGAGGGCAGCTCCACGGTCGATAGGGTCTCTGCCACGGCTGGGTCAGTTTGTTTATTGGGGGGAAGGTGCAGTTTAACCCACAATTCTAAGCTGCTTTTTAAAAAATGTATTTTATTGATTTCAGAGAGGAAGGAAGAGGGGGAGAGAGAGAGAAACATCAGTGATGAGAGTGAATCGTTAGTCGGCTGCCTCTTGAGGCCCCACAGGGGGGATCGAGCCCGCAACCCGGGCCTGTGCCCTGACCTGACCGGGAATCAAACCGCGACCTCCTGGCTCCTAGGTGGATCGCTCCACCGCTGAGCCACGCCGGCCCGCCTCGGCGGCTTTTAAGTAGCATGAAATACGGCTGTTTGCAGGGGACGTCGCAGCCACTGCTGCCTCCACAGACGGGGCTGCGTGCCGGAGCCCTGCGGGGGGCCCCCTGGCACCCGCCCCGGGGCTTGCACTCCGACTCTGACCCCGGGTTTCCAGGGTCGCGGTGTTAAGCCCCCGGTGACAGAGCAGCCTCTTTGAAGCAGCTGGTCTGGCCGCGCCGTCTGGGGCGGTTTCTCGGATCCGGGGATCCCGGGACAAAGCCCGTGCCGGCCCCTCGCCGGTCAGAGCTGAAGCCGCAGCTCGTCCCTCTCGCGGAGTTCGCAGCGGGGTCCTCACGGGCAGCTGGGTCCTCACGGGCAGCGGGGTCCTCACGGGCAGTTGGGTCCCCACGGGCAGCTGGGTCCCCACGGGCAGCTGGGTCCTCACGGGCAGCTGGGTCCTCACGGGCAGCTGGGTCCTCACGGGCAGCTGGGTCCTCACGGGCAGCTGGAGCGGCAAGAGGCTCTTCTCTGTCCCGTTTGGGTCAGTGTCCTGCCTTTGTGCTGCGTGTGGGGGGGGCCTGGGAGGAAGGACGGGGAGCCTGAGGCCGGCACGGGGAGGGGGTGCACACGTGAGACCCGCCCTGGGCAGGTGGTCGGCGGCCCTGAGGCGCCGTCTCGGGCTCAGGGTTCCTCGCCATTGATGGGTGAGGTGCCTTCCTCACCTGTTCGGTTCTCAGCAGAGCACCTCAGACCGGGGATGTCCCCCTATCCTAAGCCCCGCGTCAGGGCCTCCTTCCCCTCTGCACCCCTGCACCCCAGGACCTATACTGATGCCTGGCACAGAGCGCTGGGAAGTCAGATGTAATGAAAAACTCTCTACCTCCGTGTCCTCGCTGATGCTCGTGTAAAATAAAAGGTGGGGTCTCCAGTTCCCCCGAGTCAGCGGGAAGGGGGCGCTGCGGGGTCTCTGTGTGAATTGGAAAAGGCTTGGCCGAGTGAGCCCTCCCCACCGGAAGGACGATGGGGAACAGGGCGCCCCACGGAGGCACGAGGCAGCCACGCGGGCACCGGCTCCCGTAAGCTGCACGGTGGGGTCTGACCGCCAGGGACGGGCACCGGCTGTGATCTGACCTGCAGGGTCGCGAGAAAAGCAGTCGTCGATGGCTTTTTAAAACCCGCCACCCGCGGCCTGAGTCCCACCCTGTTGTCTGATGCGTGCGGCTCCTTGGAGTTTGCGGCTTTGAGTTTTGCCCAGTTCCCTGGCAAAGGGGACCCGGCTCTCCTGTCCGCCCAGCAGCGGCTGAGAGATGAACCGGGGGGCCCAGCCTCCGCTCCCGAGAACTCACAGACAGGGCCACGCGGGGACAGACGCACGCGGGACACGCGCACCTCCCTCCACCCCCAACACAAGAGGCCCGTGAATGGAAGACCCCTGCCCAGTCCGTGGGCCCGTGACGTCGCAAGAAACAAGAAGGCCTGGACGCCGAGGCCCTTCTCTGGCCGGAGGACGACGGCAGTCTGGGTTGACTTGTTTGACACGGGTCTCCTGCCTCCAGAAGGCTCTGCCCTGGGCTCCAGAGAGTCCGTGTGGACCCAGGTTGCTGGCTGTGCGGGGCCTTGGGGCAGGAGGAGGGTCTGGGGGAGACCCACGTGGCCACGCAGGACTCGTGGTCCTGGAAAGGCGGAAGGGAGAGGAGAGTGCACCGCCAGCTAGGACTTGACGGCTCTAATCACTGCGTCTCCGAAGGGAGCGGGTAGGGTCAGCCTGTGACCATGCTCATGACTCACACCTCCCAGCCAGGAAGCACGGGGCGGGCAGCACCGGGGCAGGGCAGGGCAGCAGGTGCAGGGGCTGCCAGGTGACCCGGCTTCTACAGAACACCCTCCTGTACCCGAAGGGGCTGCCCTTCCAGAACCTTCATTTGAATGTTATCACTCCCCTTTCAGAGGGAGGGGAAGCTCATTTCCTTTCTCGGTTGCGGTGGAGCCTTGACGAGCTTACCCCCGGGGAGCGCTCCCACGCCGCCCGCACGCCCCACGGGTCACCTCGTGGAAAGTGCATGTCCGGAGCGAGCCCGATGACCGGGAGGTGGGAGCGGGCCCCGGAGGGACGGCGCCGACACCGGCCCTGAAATGGGAGTCCTCACGCTCCGCTCGCTCTCGCCCACACACTGCGCGGCCCGCGCCTCCGGCTCTCGGCCCAGTCCGTCCGGTGGGCCCCTCCCTCTCCTGCTGGCGGGCCTTTCCCTCCAGCCGAGTGCCATCTTTTCAGGAAAGATCGAGGGGTCTCGGTGGGTTAACTGGGGAGAGGCCAGGAGTGATGGGGGAGCGCCGGGTGCTCAGGGTTCCGGAAGGGGTCAGCCTGCCGCTCACCTCTCGTCCCTTCTCTGCACAAACCCGCCCGGCCTCACCCCCAGGCCTCACCCCAAAGGCGCTGTGGTGGGAGCAGTGCCCGCTGGGACATGTCAGCCCACGTCAGTCTTCTTCCAGACGGAAAGGAGGGAACCAGGGCACCATCGCCAGGACTCTCAGCCCCCGCCCCCTCCTGGCGGGCTGCCGACCTCAGACGTGACCTGGAGCAGTGGTCGGCAAACCGCGGCTCGAGAGCCACATGCGGCTCTTTGGCCCCTTGAGCGTTCTAACACCACTTCTTCAAAATAGACTCGCCCAGGCCGAAAACCGACTTCTGTGCGTGGGCCACGAAGTTTCCATCGCGCTGTACGTGCGTGCCTGCACGTGGTATTTTGTGGAAGAGCCACACTCATGGGGCCAAAGAGCCACATGTGGCTCACGAGCCGCAGTTTGCCGACCACTGACCTAGAGCAAACTGGGCCCTCTGCCCGCCCAGGAGGCTGCGGGGGGGAGGGGGGGTCAGGGTCAGGGTCAGGGTCACAGGGGGCGTCTGAGGCTGGTGCCCACTCTGCTCTTGGTGGGAGGGGGTGAGAGAGCCGTGGCCGAGAGGACGCAGGTGGACAAATAGTGATTGTCGTGGCCATCAGAGCCTCGGGCCCAGGGGAGCCGGCAGCTGATACCAACACGCTGGCATCTGCTGGCCGCTGTGGGATAGACATCTTCCTCCCTCTCTCCCTCCCTCCTCCCTCCCCCTTCCTCCCTCCCCCTCCCTCCCTCCTCCCTCCCCCTCCTTCCATCCTCCCTCCCCCTCCCTCCCTCCTCCCTCCCTCCCTCCTTCCCATCTTGCCCATCGGCCGAGGCAGCTGCCAGCAGCAGCACAGGCGGGAGGTGGAGGACACAGGGTGTGGGTGAGTCGATGAGGAAGAGTGTGGCAGTGAATGCAACCCGGTAGGTTCCAGGCGCGAGGCGAGCCCTCAATGCCGGGGAGCCTGGAGCAGGGGGCTCCCCAGGGGGACCGTGGGGCGTGGAGACAGGCTTCCTGGGAGGGGGGCTTAGAAGGTGGCGGTGTGGAGGGGTTCTCACCGCTGCGAGGACTTAGGTGACGGGAGACTCACGGCGCCAGGGCCTGCCCAGCCTGGGACGCTGTCTCCTGCTCCTGCTCCTGCTCCTGCTCCTGCTCCTGCTCCTGCTCCTGCTCCGAGGCGGCACTGCTGCTCCCCCTTTGGCTGTTGGAACGGGGGGCGGGGGGGCGGGGGGGAGAAAGGGGGGGATTCAGGAGGAGAGGTGGGGAGGGGCTGGTGGAGGCCTGGAAGAGCCCCAGTACTGCTCCCACAGGCGGCCCTCAGGCCAGGCCACGCTCGGGGACTCGGGGGGGTGGGGGGAGCTGGTGAGCCCCCGGGGAAGCACCCAGCCAGGTGCTTGGTGGGATTTGGAAGCAGCTGGGTCTCCGGGAAGAGCCCTGGGGTCTGCACGGAGGGCTCCCTGGAGGCGGCGGCGGCGGAGAAACAGGTCAGGGAAGCTGCCGTGGGGGAAGGAGGGCGGGTCAGGACCCTCCACCAGCTCCAGCCCTCGCTCCGATGAAGACACCGAGGCTCAGAGTGGACCTCGGAAACACAGTAGGTGTGCTGTACGTTCCTAATGCTTCCTTGCTCCGAGGTGAGCAGGCGCCCACACCCACAGAAGCCGGTGTGGGCCCTTCCGTCCTCCCGGTTCTGTGATTCCAGTCTCAATCCTTCCACCCGGCCCTGCAAGCAACATCGGGTCTCTCTCAGGGTCCGGAGGGAGGAACCCGTCCTCCGAGCGCGTCCCTCTCTGCGCTGCGTCAGCAGGCATTTGCGGGCTGAGCGGAGAGCCGGGCTCCTGGCTCACAGGGTCCACTCGTGGTTCTGGAAGCAAAGCCAGCCTCAGTGGGGGCTGCCGGGGTCCCCAGAGAGCACCCCAGGAGAGCAGACCGGGGCCTCTCGGGGTGGATCTGCGGCAGCGCAGCTCCCTGCAAACCCGTCTGCCCCGTGCGGTATGGCGAGGCCTGCAGGCTAAAGGCATTGCTTCTCCCAGAACGCACATCTGCATCCCCAGGTGCTTGTGGTACATTTGGTTCAAAGTGAGTTGGAATCGGAACCTGCAAGAGAAGTGAGACATCTTCCTTTCACTTGGAAACAAGCTCACTTCCTGGCCGGGACCCGAGCGTGAGGAGCTCCGCCTGAAAATGGGAATTGCCCCGAGAAGCTGGGCGGCGCCCGTCATGACGGAGAGAAAGGGCTTGACCAGACCTCGGAGGAGGACGTGCTGGGAAGATACACGGGGGACGGGGGTGCAGAAGGAAGCCTGGGAGGACTCCGTGCCCGAGGGGGCTCCGGGCACAGCTCAGAGGGACCCCAGGGGCCGCCTGGCCGTGCGCAGTGGCTGGCGTCCCCTTCTGTCTGCGCCGTTGGGGAGAGTGCTGGGCACCAGCACAGCGGGCGTCGCTCCCTCCCTTTTCCTTTGGAACCTGCGGTCTGATTAGTTCCCAGACCCACCCCTGCCCCTCCTCCTGATAAGCCCGGCCTGGCCCGCGGCTGTGATTGCGGCTCCCAGCACAGCCCGGCTTCCCCAGGATGCACCCGCATCCGCCGCCCGCAGCCCCGCCCGGGCCGGCCTGCCGTGGGCTGGGCAGCGGAGGAAAGGGCGGGGAGCGGGATGCCCGTCAGGAACGGGCGGCCCTGACTGCGGGGTCAGCTACACGTGTCCTGGTTTTCCCAAAGGCCGAGGGACCCGGGCCCGTGGGCTGGAGGCCAGGGCAGGCTGGGACAAGCTGCAGGTTCAGCCGATTCTCCCGTGTCGTCTTCTTCCTCTCCTTCCCCAGAAATAAGGGGAAATATTGGTTAAAAAACACACCCACCACAAGTGTACACTCACCCACAGCAGGGAACACGGAGAGTGGCATTTGAACAGGGAACGGTCAGACACAGGTGGCATCCGTCACGCGGGTCCTGGTTCGTGTACAAACGCAGTGTTCTGTTCACCGAGGTCCCTCGTCAATGCTGATTCCTCAGACCGGCATGGGAACACGCGCGCTCTCCACCCCCGAGTTCTGGGACAGCCCTTCGATCTCGCACGCAGGGCCGCCCCGTCCTCACCGCGGTCTTGGCCCCGGGGCTGACCCGCTGCGCCATAGGGATCGGGGTCACCGAGCACAGATTCCCCGATGGGGGTCACGAAATAGACGCCCTCCCGACCCCTCTGGCTGTCCCTTCTCCATCCTCTGTCTGACCAGATCTCCTCCTTCGACGGCCTGCTCCAGTGTGTCCTCTACGGCTGAGCCTCGCCGGCTCCTCCCACCCTGGGGCACCCCCCCCCCCCCCCCCCCCCTCCCCCATGCTCTTCCACGCCTGGGCTCCCTCACGGGCTCCAGCCGTCCCTGCAGGTCCCCCCCTGCCTGCGTCTGCCTTTCTCACCAGATGAGGGCTCTTCAAGGTCAGCGCCGGCCTCGTGTGTTTGATTTATTCGTGTGGCCTGGCTTCCTCGGTGCCCGCTGACAGGAACGGGGGTCATGGGGAGGAATGACCAGGTGGCTTTCCTGAGTCTCAGGAAGCCGTGAGGCTGGAGAAGCAGCTGGCCCTGGGTGAGTCCTTTGCCGTGTCCTGTGACCCTGCGGCCCCTCCACGGTGCGGCCCAGTGATCGGCAGCCTCGGGGTGGGGCCAGGGCGGGAAGGTGGTTGCACCTGGGAGTGCATGCCTTCACGTGGCAGCCAGGCACGTCCTCGCCGCAGGAAGTGTGTGGCGGGCGGGAGGCTGCAGGGTGGGCTGGAAGGCGCTGGGAGGCAGCCGCCCTGTGGGGCTCACACCAAACCTCACCGACTGCGGGAGGCGTGCTTGGCGAAGAGACGGGCGTCCCTGCCCCCGGCCTGGCTCAGGGGGGAGCGTCCGTCTATGAACCAGGAGGTCACAGTCTGTCCCCGGTCAGGGCACAGGCCTGGTTGTGGGCTCCGTCCCCAGTGGGGGGCGTGCACCTCATCATGGATGTTTCTCTCTCTCTCTCCCTCTCCCTTCCTCTCTGATCAGTAAAAATACATTTTAAAAAAGAGATAGGAATCCAGCAGTGAAACGACAGGTATAATGGGGCGGGGGTGGGGGGATGGGGGCCAGGAACGCTGGGAGCCTTCGGTGCCAGGAGGGGGATGGGAGGACCCTGGGCACCCCCGAGGGAAGTGGTGAATACAGGGCGTTTTCCCAGAAAAGCGGGCCTTCGGCGTGGTCTGCCCGTCGTTCCCTTTAAGCTCCGGCCGGAGGAACGAGGAAGTCCGAGGCTGCGAGAGGCTGTCAGTGACTCGGCCAGGACACCGGCTGGTATTTTTAGTTCTGCTCCGGGACACGCAGGGAAGACAAACAGGTTTTGTGAGGAGACGCGGTGCAGGCTGTTGACGGTTAAAGCTGGGCTCTGCAGGGCCGTGGTGCAGGGGGTCACGGGGAGCAAACACGCAGACACAGCGGCGGGAACCACCCCCAGGAAGCACGGCCACCCCGTGTCGCTGGGCGAGGCCCAGGGGCTGGCGGTGCCGATGGCCTCCCCGGGGCCCGGTGCTGGCCGCCTGGGTGCTCGCTCTCCTCCGCGTGGCCTCTCTCCGTGGCCGCCCCGTCACCGGTCATCTCCCCGCGCCTCTCTGGGGGCTGCTTGAGCTCAGGGGACCCGGTCCCCCACTAGAGCAAGTGCTGTGAGCTGGGGGGGGCTGCTGCAAGTGCCGCCTGTGAGGGTCCTAAGGCTGTGTGTGTGTGTGTGCACGTGTGTGCATGTGTGTGAGTGTGTGCAAGTGTGTGTGCATGAGTGTGTGTGTGAGTGTGCGCAAGTATGTGTGAGTGTGGGTATGCATGTGTGTGTGCATGAGTGTGTGCGTGAGTATGTGTGAGTGTGAGTATGTGTGTGTGCACGACTGTGTGCATGTGACTGTGTGAGTGTGTGTGTGAGTGCACAAGTGTGTGTGCATGTGTGCGTGTGAGTATGTATAAGTGTGGGTGTGTGAGTGTGAGAGTGTGTGCATGTGTGCACAAGTGTGTGTGCATGTGTGTGTGGGTATGTATGAGTGTGCGCAAGTGTGTGTGGGTATGTATGAGTGTGTGCAAGTGTGTGTGCATGTGTGTGTGGGTATGTATGAGTGTGCGCAAGTGTGTGTGGGTATGTATGAGTGTGTGCAAGTGTGTGTGCATGTGTGTGTGAGTGTGTGTGTGCGTGTGAGTATGTGTGCGGGGATGCAGAGAGAGGGGCCTCTGGGGTGGAAGGCAGGGCCACCTGAGGGTTCAGGGTTCCAGCCCAAGTGAGTCAAAGGTTGGCTGGAACCCAGTGTTCTTCCTGACCTCAGAGGTGCCCAGCTGCCCAGCTGCCCAGCTGCCTGCGACGCCCTTCTTACAGCCCCCCCTCTTCCCACCGCTTCCACGGCCTGGCGAGGGGCTGAGGTGGCTGACACCGGGCCCTCGAACCCAAGCTCCTTCCTACGCCCCATAGGAAGCTGGCCCTCGGGACTTGGGGTGTTCCCTCAGCGATGCGGCTCCCCCCGGCTGATACACCCAGGAAGAGGCTGGCTGGGGCCCTGGAGGCGGGTCAGGCCCGTGGGGCAGGGTTTCCGGGGCCCCAGGTGCGCAGGGCGTGATTCAGACCTAGACCCTGTGCCCCCCTGCCCGGGGCGGGACCGTCTGTGATCTCATCACCAAGGGCTCAGGGTCTGCGACTGGTCCCGAGCCCACGGCCCGGAGGTCAGCGGAGGGAGCTGCTGGGATGCCCTTTGCAAAGCTGTTGAGGGAGAGCGGGGCGCTCCCAAGAAGCAGGGGTCACGCGGCCTCGCCTCGGTGCCCGCGATGGGTCGGAGCACGCGGCCGCCTGGACGCCGGGCAGCCAGATTCCATCTCAGACCCGGCCCGGAACCTTCTATCCGAACCACCGTTGGGTTTGGACCCGGGAAACAAATGGGACAGGCCCGCGCCCAGAGCCCACAGGGCCTCGCCGAGCCCGGGAGCAGTCACGGCCGGCTGCTCCCCGCCCCGCCCCCCGACGTCTGCAACGAGAGTGACATTCATTCCTGGCTGTGCGCGGAGTCAGGTGAGGTGGCTGCAAACGGGACCGAGAAATATTCATTCTTCCTTCCAGAAAGGGCTCTTAAATGTCAATCGCACGAAATGAGAGCCGCGCGCGTGTCGGGCAGAGCGCCTACGGCACATGCCCCACCGCTCGGCTCCCCGCCAGCCCGCTGACCCCGGCCCGGTGAGCAAAGTTCAAACACACTCATTCGTTGAGCAAATGTCATTGGCCAGAGTCGCAGCAAAACCCACTCTCGAGCCCTCCCCGTGAGCCCTCCCCGTGTCCGTCTGGCGTTCCTGGCTGGACTCTGGAAGGTTCTCGGACAGCAAGTCCACGTAGCTCCGCCTCCACCTTCAGCACCTGCTCTCGCTGGAAACAGGCAGGGCTAGCGCTCAGCACCCAGGCCTCAGCTTCCGGGTGAAGCCCGGGCCGCCGGAGGCTGTGGGAGGGAGGGTGGGGCGAGCCTGAGGCTGGGGAGCCCGCCCCACGGGGGGATGAGCTGGGCAGGGGCTGGCATTGCCGGTGTAAAGGTGCCCAGCTCCCGAGGCGGGCGCCCTGCACAGAGGCTGTGCGTCCTGAGAGAGCCACCAGGCCTGGGGGTGGGCTTGTCGGAGAGGCGACTGCACCTCCATCCCGGGAGGAGCCCCCGACGGAACGCAGCAGCGGCGGGTGTGCGGGGAGCGGATGGGCCCTGGGTAAACGGTGGATGGAAACTGCTGGAATCGCCTCCAGCTTTGTTCTGGGGGGACCAGCGTCAGGGACCCCGAGCTCGGCGCTGAGGGGAGGCGGCGGCGGTGCCCTGGCGACCGCTCCGTGTCCTGCCCCTGGCCGCCCCCTCCGTCCCTGTGGGTCTAGTTCAGTTCTCACTGAATTTGTCCCGTGTCCTCACCCCACGACAACCCGCTTCGCTTTGGGGGGGGGGGTGTTAGAGATGAAGTAACGCGTGCGGCCATAGACAGTGACACCCCCCAACTAGATTGAACACGCTCAGCTTTGTGAGTGTTAGAAGTCACTGAAAGTGTGAGTCAGATGTCAGGACAAAGACTATTAAAGTGTGGCTGAGCCCTGGCCAGTCTGGCTCAGTGGGTAGAGCACTGGCCCAAGTTCTGAAGGGACCGGGTTTGATTCCGGTCAAGGGCAGGTACCCGGGCTGGCTCCTCCCCGGCCCGTTCAGGGCCTGTGCGGAAGGCAACTGATTGCTGTGTCTCTCTCCCATCGATGGGCCTCTCCCTGTCTCTCCCGCCCCCCCACTCTCTTTAAAAACCAATAGGAAAATGGCCTCGGGTGAGGATTAAGAACAACAGCAACAGCAAAAACAAGAAGTTTGTAGGACACTTCGACACCTCGGCATTGCTCTGGCTTCTCCTGGTGAGGAGACGGATTCTCTCCCTGGGATGGAGGGGACGGAGGGGACGGAGGGGACGGAGGGGACGGAGCGGGGCAGGAGCGGGGCGTGAGGGAAGGGCCAGGCTGTGAACCAGAGCAGCCTGGCCTGATCCCCCTTCTTTCTGGCCGGAAACGTGAGAACAGATGTCGGCGGGGAGGACAGCATGGATTTCATCCCAGAGGGGCTCTGCCCTCCACAGAGGAGGCACCTTGAAATGCTAATGTCCGCAGTGTGTGTGCGGGTATGGGGGGCGGGGGGGGGGGGGAGCTTGCAGAGCCAGTGGGATGGAAACCGCTCTGATCCCAGCAAAACCCTGTTAGTCAGGAAAGCCTCCCTCGGAGCAGAACAGGGCAGGACACGGGGCCAGGGCCCGAGGCCGCAGGGAGGAGAGGGCAGGTGCAGCTCCAGCTTCCAGAGGCCGAGGTCAGGGCCTCGCTGTTTCCTCCGCCCCCTGCTCGGCCCCCAGCCTCCACGAGAACAGGGAGGGGCGTCTCCTCTCCTCTGTCCTCTGGATTCGGGGTTTCCTTTTCCAGCAACGTCAAGAAGCACGTGCGTTAGCAGCCCAGGGAGAGCGCCGAGCGCCACGGAACCAAAGCGGCGCCGTTCGCCGGGCTGATGGGCTTGATTACCAGCGTTTCCAGGCCCTTTCATAAACTTGGATTTTATTCTGCGCCGGGAAGCAGGAAATTTCTGTTTGGCTTTAAACACACACGATGACACCCCCCGATCTTCCCAACTTAAAGCTGCGCGGGCCAGCAGGCGGGAGACCCAGCCGCACACGCTGCCTCCGGGAGGCGGAACCCGGCGGGGCGGCCCGTGGTGTGGGGCTCCCTTCCCCCGGGACCGCCGGGTCCGGGCCAGCAGCGCAGGGTCACCCGTGAGAGACCAGCCGCCCAGGGACAAGGTCAGAGGTGGGACAGCCGGGCTCAGGGGCAGCTCCCAGGCTGCTGAGGGGCAAAGACATCCTGCCTTTGAGCCCTTGAACTTGGCAGTGAGCTTTGGAGCAAAGTGGGGGTGGGTCAGGCCCGGAGGGAGAGTGAGGCGCCAGGGAGCCCCGTTTCTGGCCTGGATCGAGGCCTCAGCCCGGGGTTCGTGCCAGGGCCCGGCACCTCTCCCCGTCACCTCCTCCCCACCCTTCCCTACGTGCTAAACCCCTCCTGTTCCACGCAACTTGCCGACTCCCGGGCGTTAAACCGGGGTCTGAAGCAGCCGAGTCCTCCTAGACTGCGATTTCATCTCGGGGGGGGGGGGGGGGGGGGGGGGAGTGAGGAGCCGAAAAAGGGTCCATTGTAGGCACCTTAGAAACGGACCACAAAGGAACGCGAGGCGCCAGGGGAGGGCTTTGTGCGGGTTCAAAGCCCCGGTGAAAGCTAGGAGGGCGCTGTGTCTGGGCCGAGACAGTGGGGCTTATCAGAGGGCGTTGGGTTACCTGCTCCTCTGGTTTCTGAAGGTTTGAGAAGGCGCCTGGGGAGCCCTGGAGCCGGCAGAGGTGTGGCTTCCTGGGGCCTTTGCGAGGGGTCCCTTCTGGGGTTTCTCCGGGGGATGGCCAGGGTGTGTGGTCTGAGCCCGGAGCTCAGGAGCTGGGGGGCGGGGGGCGGGGGGGGGAAGGAGGGGCAGGGTGGTTTGGGGCGTCACTCTGTGATTGCCAGAGTCCTGGAAAGCCGGCATTGTTGAGATGTCCCCAAGGATTGGGGTGTGTGTGTGTGTGTGTGTGTGTGTGTGTGTGTGTTAGGGAAGTTGCAGGCATGGATGGGGAGGGGCTCAGGGCGCCCTTAGGGTGGGTCCTGAGACTGCTCTGTAGGTCCTTGGACCCTGAATTCAGGGCTGAAGGTCAGCCACCGTGATTTCACACGGCCGCTGAGTGAGCTGTAGCGAGTGGTCAGAGCCTGCCTTGGCCTCTGGAACCGTCCATCGAGGCTGCGATCCGGGCCCAGGCCTCCCCCTCCCCGCCCCCCAAGGGGAAGCCTTCTGTGCTAGGGGGCTCCTGGGTCACCTCGGTCGCTGAGGACTTCTTGGGAACAGGACCCCCCAGGCACAGGCTGGGTGCCCCTCGCTCAGGCAAACCTTGCTCTAGAGCAGGCGTGGGGAGCCTGGCTTCGGCCAAGGCCATGGTGTTTATCACATCGTTCTCGGGCCACACCCCGGCACCCACTCAGCGTTAGCACCTGGCACCCTGCCCTGCCTCAGGGGCGAGCGGCCACCCAGGAACCTGGAGGTCACAGTTCGAGTCCCGGTCAGGGCACAGGCCCGGGGTTGCGGGCTCCATCCCCAGGGTGGGGTGTGCAGGAGGCAGCCGATCAGTGTGTTAACATTAAGACATTGAAACCTGTAAAGAATGTTTGTGTTTATTTGAGCCAAACTGTCGACTTATGCCGGGAAGCAGATCCTCAATGGATTGAGATAATGCTCCAGAGAATGGCGGGTTACATCTGTATTTATACATTGCCATCAAAGGAAGGGACGGGGGTGGGTGACATGAAATCCATTGGTGACAGACTAGAGAGGCGGGAGAAAGCAACGCAGGGAAACCCCTGGGATTGGACAAGAAGTAAAATGATAGACACATACTTAGGTGGTGCAGGAATAATTAACATAACAATGAAGGAATTTGTGGCATCTGTCCCGCGCCCACACATTAGGTTGTGCCCCAGGGGCTCCAGAAAAAGGGAAGTTACAAGTTACCCAGACATTTCAAGGGTCTGTTATCATAGACGCAAAAAGACAGGTGGGCTCAGTTCAGGTAAAGGTTGACCTTGTCAGTGAAGATACCGGCCTAGGAGGTGACTGCCCACCATCACTGCTTTTAGTTACAGTTTAATTTCAGACCATCCTTGGTGGTGACTTTAGGTGTCTGAGTTTGGTAGACCGCCATGCAGGCCTCCCCTGAGCTGTCAGGTCAGCATGTGGCCCCTTTCGTCCTCAAATGAGTCTCTCTCATCATTGGTGTTTCTCTCTCTCTCTCCCTCTCCCTTCCTCTCTGAATCAATAAAAATATATTCTTAAAAAGTTAGACTGCTCTATTTTGTCCAACATTTAATGAACTCACCCTAAAGCCTTGGCAGGGCCAGACCGGATGTCCCCCACCCCCGCCCTGGAACCGCCCTGGAACCGCCCTGGAACCGCCCTAGAACCGCTGTCCATCGGCTCCTTGAGGGCACCGCCTTTCACTTTGTTCCTTCACTTCCCACCTACAGTCCGAGTCCCACAGGGCCGACCACACCACACAGCCCCACCCGGGGGTCCCCAGGACTGAGGGGGCCGGACGGTGTGGACTGAGTGAGCGTGGAAGACTGGCCAGTGCTCGTGCGGCGGCGTTTCTGGGACCCTGTGTCCAGACGGGGAATCGAACCCGGGACCCTTCAGTCCGCAGGCTGACGGTCTATCCACTGAGCACACCAGCCCGGCCAGGAGATGTATTTGTACGTGGCGGTGACCAAACAGAAAAGGCTGAGTTAGGGTGGGGAAAGGGTGTGTATTTTCTTTGCATCCAAAAGTAAGTGCAGACACAGTAAGACTGAAGAGGTCCCCGTCCCCACCCCGGGGCGCCCTGGGGTGTGGAAGCCGGTGGTGTCCAGGCGTCCGCCCCCGGGAAGAACACGACCCCCTCCCCTGAGGACCTCGCTGATGTCTGACCCCGGTCACGCCTTCACCTTGTGACTTCTCTGCCCGGAAACCTGCATTAAAGCCTCAGACCGGAAACCGGTGTGGCTCAGTGGATAGAGCGTCGGCCTACGGACTGAAGGGTCCCGGGTTCGATTCCGGTCAAGGGCATGTACCTTGGTTGCGAGCACATCCCCAGTGGGAGGTGTGCAGGAGGCAGCTGATTGATGTTTCTCTCTCATCGATGTTTCTAACTCTCTGTCCCTATCCCTTCCTCTCTAAAAAATCAGTAAAAGCCTCAGACCGTCTCTCATCGCCCGGACGGAGACGGCCCGGACGGTAACCGGGGAAGCACCGAGCGCGAGGAGCCCGGAGAGCGGGTCCGAGTTCGTCGTGGGCTCAGTTCCGATTCTACACGGCGGAGCCGGCACGTGGTTGGCCGAGGCCCGCACCCGGCTCCGGACCGGGACGGGACCGGGTGGGCGTGGAGAGGCGGGCGGGGCTTCGCGGAAAGGTCGGTGGGAACCTGTGCTCCTCACGGCACTGCAGACACAAGGCGTGTCTCATGGAGGCCGTGCTCACGCCATGGTTCCGAGACGCTGCCTGACATGGCGAACACCCTCAGGTGCATCCTTATGGCCCAAGGGTACGCTGTCTGTGGTCACGTGGCCCCGCCCCTCGATCACGTGCCCACTTCCGCCTGTTCACGTGGCCCCGCCCCTCATTCACATGCCCACTTCCGCCTGTTCACGGCCCCGCCCTCATTCACGTGCCCACTTCCGCCTGTTCACGTGCCCCACAGCCCTGCCCCTCGTTCACATGCCCACTTCCGCCTGTTCATGTGGCCCCGCCCCTCGTTCACATGCCCACTTCCGCCTGTTCATGTGGCCCCGCCCCTCATTCACATGCCCACTTCCGCCTGTTCACGGCCCCGCCCCTCATTCACATGCCCACTTCCGCCTGTTCACAGCCCTGCCCCTCGTTCACATGCCCACTTCCGGCTGCTCACGTGGCCCCGCCCCTCGTTCACGTGCCCACTTCCGGCTGCTCACCTGGCCCACAGCCCCGCCCCTGAGCTGCGGGGCCGGGAGCGGGAGGGGAGTTTGAAGGTGACGCGTTTTTTACTGTGAAGTTCGACCCCGACTTGTCCGTGGACCTGAGGCCCTGCCCGCCGGCCGCCCGCCCTCCTGCCCACCTGGGGGCCCTCCGCTCCGCTCCGCGGGGTGCGTGTGGGCGCCTGGGCACGTCCCCGCCCAGAGCCCGGCCGGCCCCTCTCCGTTCTCTCCGGGGAGAGGACGTCCGCCCGGGACTGCGGGAGAGGGTGAGACTGCGGGCCCCTGGGAGGGGGCGGATTGGGGGTCAGGGCTCCCCCAGTGCCCGCTGCCACCCGTGCCCAGGCCTCCGGTCCGCGGGGGGCGGTGCTGGTGGGGTGCGGCCGGCCGGCGTGGGCGGCTCCAGACGAGGCCTGCGCCCGCCGCCCCACCGCCTCCCGCTGGGCCTCCCCTCCCTCTGCTGGGCGTGAGGTCCGGTCCGGGAGGCAGCGCCCAGGCCGGGGCTCCTGGCGGGCGGCACCGAGGGGCCTGGCCCTGGCCCTGGGTCGATGCCCCTGGTGCCGAGTGGCGAGGGCGCTCCCCCCGGAGGCCGTGCCCTGCACCCCGCGGCCTGTCCGGGGGACCGGGAGCCGCTCAGGCCGCGGGGCGCTGGATGGGCAGCTGCGGGAGAGGGTCTGCCCCTGGGTGCCCCCTCCCCGCCCAGATAGCGGTTCATGGCGGCGCTCGCTGCTCAGTCCGCCAGGAGTGGCTTCCTCTTCACCATCTCCGGGCTGTGCCGCTGGAGTGGCTGTGACTACGGCTGTGTGTTTAGCTGTGGAGTTAAATTACACGTTAATCAAGGCCCCCCCTCCCTCCCTTCTGCCCTCCCTCCTTCTCTCTCACACTCACACACACACACACTCACACTTGCGCTCACACTCACACTCACACACTCTTACACTCACACACACACACACACACACTCTTACACTCACACATGCTCACACACGCTCACACACTCACGCTCACACGCTCACACACACACGCTCACACACACACACTCTTACACTCACACTCATGCTCACACACACTCTTACACTCACACACGCTTACACACACACTCACACCCTCATCTATTCCAGTCCCTGTGTCCCCAGCTGACCCCTCCCAGCTGGGCCTGGAACCGGCTCCAGGCTGAGCCCCCGGCTCTCGGCGCTGGGCCGTCCGCTCTGGAGCCCTGGCTTGCAGGGTGGAGTGCGAGGTGCGGTGTGTGAGCCCGGGGCGCCTGGCGGGGGCAGCGGGCCGGCTGGACGGGGTGAGCGCTGGCCCTCCGGCCAGGTCCCCTTTCCCTGCAGCCCCACCATGAAGCCCCTGGGCATTTTCTTGGGCACAAATGGCTCTACGGCTAAAGGACATTCAACACGGCCCCTCACCGGCACTGGGCCCCGCGGGGAGCAGAGTAAGCCTCTGCCGTCCACACCCCGATGCGGGGATGGGGCGCCGGGGACTGAGGGCTGGGGCGGGGGCTGTGTTGGGGGGTTTGAGGGGAGGACCTGCCGCTTCAGAATGCTTTCCCGGGACGTACAGGACTCTCTTCTCGAGCCGGCTCCCCGTGACCACTGTCTGTCCTCCATCCACCAACCAGGACCGCATCCACCCGTCCACCCCCCGGTGCGCCTCACCTTCTGGGGCACCCCAGCCTCCCCCCGGTTCTGGGGCCGTGGGTGTGACGGGAGAGCTGGCGTGGGGCTGCTGCGTGGCCGTGGCCTGTTCATGAGCTGCAGCCGCGAGGAGCCTTGGGCCTGGGCCCGGGCCCCGCAGGAGGAGCTGGACCTGAGGGGCCGGTGGGATGTGCTGGCTGGTCAGGGTGTGCGCACAGGGCGGGACATCGCGGGGCAGTTTCACTGCGGGGGGCAGTCTCCCCGGAGTGATAGAGGGCTCCTGCAGGTCACTGGGCAGGTCAGGGAGGCAGGGCCTTGGCCAGGCTTGGACTCCCAGGTTCTCCTCCGATGTGCAGGACCAGAACCAGGGGTGCCGGGGTGGACCAGGTGTGTGTACCGAGGAGGCACCTGCAGACATGCCGGGCACACCCTCCCCTCTCCTGGAGGCAGGAGCAGGGGCGGCTGTGGTCCCAGCCGCGCCTCTGACCTTGTGTGACCTTGGGCAGTTGCGGTCTCCCCGGGCCTCGCCGCTCTCATCTGTGATGCGGAGGCCAGGCGAGAAGAGCAGCGCCGGCCCGGAGAGCCGGGATTCGGTTCAAGGCCGCGGCTTGAGGACTGAGTGTGTGCCCCTCCTCAGCGCTGGGGAGCGGGAAGGAGAAGCCGTGGGGGGCAGGGCTGCGAGGCGGCCTGGGAAGGGGGTTCTGACTGCTCGGGGACTGCGCTGGGCTCTTTTCCACAGAATTTAGGTTTGTAGGTTAATGATGAAAACCTTACGAGGAGGAAAGCCCTCCGGACGTTTCACGGTTGATTGATCTGGCGGTTGAGTCCCGGGTCCCTCTCCCTCTGGCCCTTGGATGCCCGCGTCCGGGTGATTGCTCAGCTCCTGGGCGCCCGCCGCCGGCCCTGGCAGAGCAGAGAGCGCGAGGGCGGTCACATGGTCTCGTGTCGGTAGCTCTGAGGAAGTCATGTACTCCACTCGTCTGTTCTCTCCTTCAGAACCAAACCTGTGGTGAGAAGATAGACGAGTCAACGCCGGGATCAAGAAAGGGAGTGGAGAGACCGTCTAATCGTTTCGTTTATCTTCGCTCTCTCGTCAGTTATAATAGAATCTTATAAAAATGGAAAGTGAGCCGTTTGCAAGGATCCAGGAGGGAAGGAAGGGAGAGAAAGCCTGGGGCCGTGCTTGCTTTTAGACTGGCACCGAAACCAGGTTTGGAATTAACTCGGGTCTCAGGAATTGAGGAGTTTGAATGGGGTCATTGTTCTCTCTCCTAAGAAAATCACAACCAAGTCCCATGACAATGCCACGGCAGCTCCTGAGCGGAAGTGCCTTGAGGACAAAGTGATGTTTCTGCCCCTTCAGACCCACTTGATAGGCGGATGGACCTGGAGGGTCTCTCTCAGTTCTGCCGGATCCCATGAGTCTTGATCCCCAGCCAGCCCCTGGGCACCCCGCCTTTTCCTCCCGAGAGAAGGAAGTATTTGGGAGCCTCGCAGCTCTGTGGGTGCTGCAGAGAGAGGGCCCCCCCTCCCCCGAGCCTCCCCCTGAGCCTCCGGGGCACTTCACCCCTCCCTGAGCAGGTAGAGGGGCCCTGCTCCTAATCCTTCCCTAAAGCTCACTGTCAGACTCGGGGCACGTGGCTGCTCCGTGGCCCTTGCTGAGACCTTACCCACGGCCCGGTGAGCTGGCTTCTCCCCTCCCCAGCTCTGGTGTACGATTCAGCCCAGCCAGCCCCGCCCTCCGCGCTCTCAGTGCCCAGCACCCCCATGCCCTCCCGCTGCTGCCTGGGGGGGTGGGGGGTCTGCGCCAGGCTGTCCAGTAGGATTTCCTGCGACCATGAACATGTCCCCTGTGACAGCGCCAGCCACGTGTGGCCAGTGAGCCCGAAGATGTGGCTCGTGGGACCTGGACACGGAATTTCGGAATTTAATCAATCAGGGTGTAAATTTAGCCCGGCCGGCCTGGCTCCGCGGTTGAGCATCAACCTAGGAACCAGGAGGTCATGGTTCGATTCCCGGTCAGGGCACATGCCCGGGTTGTGGGCTTGATCGCCAGGGTGGGGCGTGCAGGAGGCAGCCGATCAGTGATTCTCTCCTCATTGATGTTTCTATATCTCTCTCCCTCTCCCTCTCTGACATCAATAAAAATATATTTAAAGAAACAAATGAGAAGGTGGCGCAGGCAAGATGAAGGAGAGACCGTGTGTCCAGACCCCGGAGTGGCGATGGCAGGCGCACAGTGGGCCCCGAGCCGCGGCCCTGCCTCCGGCGCCTCGTCCCTAATGGCCAGCTGCGAGGAGTCTCGCCGGGACCCTCCTGGGCGGCATCGGCTCCGCTCGGCCCTCCCCCCGCCTGCCTTCTATGGGCCGTCTCTGAACGGCCTTATCTCCGCGGGGCCTTCCTTCCAGAACCCGCTGCGTCCGCGTGCCAGGACCCGCTCCCTGTCGCCTGGGACGACCGTCTCCGCACACCCAGCGGCCGGGACGCGGGCTCTCCGCGGCTGCAGGGCCTGTTGCACGCCCCGGTCACTCTGTTTTCAGGGCCTGACCTCGCGGCTGGACGGAGGGTGAGCGGGCCCTGGCGCCGTCGCCGCGGGAACGGTCTGTGATGTCACGGCCCCGCGGAGAGGGGTTCCTGTGCGTTTGGGCACAGAGAGGTTGGGGGGCTGGGCCTCGCTCGCACAGCCGGCACGGGCTGGGGGCAGGCTGGCCGCGGTGCGGTGCTGGTGGCCTCTGTCCCCTGAGCACCCGGCCCCCCTCGCCGAGGGACCGACTCCGCCCGCATGGCCGTCTGTCCCGGGAGGGGAGCGCAGTCACGAGGTGCCGGCTCTGCGCCGTTCAGACAGGAACCCGCTCGTCCACCACCGAGCACAGCTGCCCTCACACGGTCCCCGGAGCGGCGTCGCCGCCTGAGCCTTCGGGGGCTCCTGGGGGAGCTGGTGACACGGGTGGCCCACGCAGGACTTCGTACCGCCTCTGCCCGCACAAGCCACGGCCCAGGGAGCCCCCCAAGGCGCGTACCCTGACTCCAAGCGCTGGGCCCGCCGCGGGGAGTTTCAGGACCCGTGCACACGAGGGGCTTTACAATTTCCCTCCCCGATGACAGCCGTGTCGTGGGGGGTGGGGGGACAGAGCGGCACTGCCCCTCAGCCAGGAGCCCACACAGGTACAGCTGCACTGGGAGGTCCTGAGGGTTAAGACCAAGGTCGGAGTGGGGCGGGGGCCACAGGTCAGCCCATCACAGGCGCTGGCTGAGCCCGGCCGCCCTCAGCCCCAGCCCAGCCCCGGTGACCTTGGGTGAACCCCCGCCCCCCCCACCCCTGGGTTTCAGCTTCCTTATCGCCAGCACAGGGTCAGATCAGATCTGCAACAGCATCGCAGGCGGAGCCGGCTCCGGGCACAGGCCTGCAGCGCCCAAGGCCGCGGTGCCGAGGTCTGAGGTTTCTCAACATCTGAGGACAAACGCCATTATCTCTGTTGTCGCCAAACACTTCTCCCGGCTGACACTGAAGCGTGTCCGTGGGGAGGCCCCGCGGGGCTTCTGACCCCGAACCAGAGGCAGGAGGCGCTGGGACCTTCTCAGAGGAAGGGGGCCACTGGCTTCCTGCAGGAACCCGGCCTCCAGCCCCCACGGGCGTGAGTCCACGCCGCAGCCTCCACGCCGCAGCCTCTCCACGGGCGGGCACAGAGCCCAGAGGGCGCATTGGTCCGAGCGGCCCGGGGGCCAGCGGGGCCTGGGCGTGGCTTCCAGCTCGAGCACGCTCTCTCGGACCCCGTCACTGAGACCCCCCCATTCTGCCCTAATTCTCGGGTTTAAGATCGGCATTAAACCCGAGACGGAGCCGCAGACAAGCCACCTGCCTGAGCTCTTGGACACATTAAACCCGTGAGTGTCGGACCAGTGTGGTCCTGCCGCCAGGGAAACGGGACATCGTAGAACCCTGGTTTCCGGGGAGCTGACCGAGGCCGCCGGGACCCCCCAGTGAGAGCGCGTGGGACACAGGGCAGGTGAACGGAAGCTCCAAAGTGCATGGGACCCTCAGTGCCCAGGTCCCGGCTCCTGCTGGGGAGGCGCCAACTGGGGGTGGCCGTGGCCGGTAGCGGGACACCAGTCTCATCAGCAGGTGGAATAGAGGTGCCCTGGAGCTGAATGCCTGGCACACGCCAGACCCGGGGCGCCGGCCGAGGGGGGCCGAGGGGGCCCAGGTGTGGATGGAGGCTCCGTAACTTGCAGGAGGAAGTGAGGAGGGGCGGCTGGTGGAAATGGAGTCCAGCAGAGAGCGCCCACTCGGCTCTCAGAATATCCAGCTTGGATTCTCGCTAGGAAACTGGCCGAGCGACTTCATTTACTTACTTATTGTTAAACGTTTTTATTGACCTCAGAGAGGGGGGGAGGGGGGCGAGGGAGGGGGAGAGGGAGGGGGAGGGAGGGAGAGGGAGGGGGAGGGAGGGAGAGGGAGGGGGAGGGAGGGGGAGGGAGGGAGAGGGAGGGGGAGGGAGGGAGAGAGAGGGAGAGGGAGGGGGAGGGAGGGGGAGATAGAGGCATCAATGATGAGAGAGAGTCATGGGCCAGCGGCCTCCCACACGCCCCCCACTGGGGAGGGAGCCCGCAGCCCGGGCCTGTGGCCTGACCCGGAATCAGCCCTGACCTCCTGGCTCATCGTCAACACCCGCTGAGCCGCGCCGCCGGGCAGGTGGGCGCCTGTAGACAAGTTGTTCACCCGCTCCCTGGTTTTTGACCGAAAATCAAGATGACAGCCGAGCCCGCGGGGCGGCCGAGGGAACTGGATGAATGCTGTCTGCGAACCGCTGGCTCCTAGCCAATGCCACGTGGTGGTGAGCCGGACGCCAAGGCCCCGCCACGGCCATGGTGAGTGGATGAGGAGTGACCGCATGGACGGAGGATGGGCAGACAGTGGGCGGCGACCCAGGGTGCCGGGTGCCCTAGGGCGACCATAGTGCAGTCTGAGTCACAGAAGGTGATGAGAGAGACCTGTGCGGGGGAGGGGTCGGGTGGCTCTGCCCCAGCCCAGCCCCGTGAGGCCCCAAAAGATCAGCTCCCCTCGGGCTCAAGGACAGGTTCAAACCGGAAGGAAGGCTCCTCGCCTCTTCCAGGTGCTCTGCTCACGGCGGGAATGGAGGAGTTAGTTTCCCTGGGTCTGTGGCTGGGGCGGGGGAGGGAGGAGCAACCCTGAGGGGCCTGCAGGACGCCCAGCATGGCCACTCGCTGCGGATCTCAGGCCGGCGAATCCCCTGCTTCAGCCTCAGTTTCATTGGAAAATGGGGACAGTGGTACCAAGCTCACAGGGTGCCTCTGAGGTGTGACCGCCTGCAGGCTGTTTCCAGAGCTGTGAGGGGGCGGGGGGGGGGGGTGGAGACGCAGAGCAGGGCTCTGGGGGGCCGGGGGGCCAGGAGGAGGGCGGGTGGCCTTCTGCTCCATGGGGCCCAGCACTGGCTCTGGCCTTCAGACGCCAGGCGCCCGCCTCCCGGCAAACATCGTTGCTGCCGGCACCACGCTCGGTGTCCTTGAGCTGGTGACCTTGTCCAGGCTGCCGCAGAAGCTTACCCAACCTCGGGGCGCGGGGCGGGCGTTCCTCCTGTCCGTCTGTCCTGCTCTGTGCTTAGGCAGCTCACCCCTCCTCCGGGGAGGACTCTGAGCTTCTGTGAGACCCCAGCTCCATCCCCAACCTCTGCCTGTCACCCACCGGCCTTCCTACCTGCCCAGACCCCCCGGGGACGGCCCTGGTCCCAGTGCCCAGCCTGGTCCGGGCCCTGCTCACCGGCCCCTCGGCCCTGGCCCCCGGGTCACCCTCGGCAGTTTCTCCTGCAGCCTCACGCCCCAGCGGCCTCTGTGGGTCACCCCATTGCCACCCCCTCTCAGGACACGGGGCCAGTGCTGAGGAAGATGCCTTTGGGGGATGCGAGTCTCAGCCACTCAGGGTCCTGGCTCAGCTTCCTGTGAACGCAGTGTCCCTGCTGAGCGCTGGGGTCCCGCCAGCAGCCGCAGAAGCGGGGCTGGAGGCTGAGGAGGGCGGGTGCCGGGCCCTGTGTGGCCGGGGCGGGGCTGAGACGCCCGGTGGACCAGGCCCTTGCTGACCCGTCCCGCACGCCCACCAACGTCCCTGTTGAGTGGTTCTCCTGGAAGGTCCCGCCTCGGGGCCGATGCCGACCTTGGTGGGCAAGGATGGGAGGAGCCATGAGGACGTTAGCCAGTGCCCTGGTCACAGTCAGGGCTGCAAGCCTGGTGCATCCAGCCGGGATTTCTCAAAACAAAACAAAAACCATGAAAACAAAAACAAAAGAGGAGGGAGATGGGTGCTGTGCCTGCGGGGTCAGAGGCATTTCTCACCGCAGAGCTGTGAGGAGTCTCAGGGTTTTGTTCTGGGCATTGAGACTTGGCCCCAAGTCCCACAGGCTGGGAGGTGGGGAGCCGGGCTAGAGGGGGGCCCCTCTTAGCCTCGCTCCCAGGCTTCCTCGGCTCCTGGTGCCAGAGCAGCGGCCCCGTGCTGGTTGGCGTCTGCGTTCACGGATCCGGAGGAGTCGTCTGTGAACTAGGGGGGCTCAGTTCACGTGCTGCTTCGAGCAACAGGCTGGGGGCTCTTGTGGGGGCTGGAGCCCAGCGTGAGAGAAGCTGGCCGGGGAGAGCGCCCCAAAGCTGGGAGAACTGCCTGTGGGGTGCTGAGTGGGCCCACGGCCACACGGGGTGTCCTCGAGGGTCTGCAGGACCCTCCACCCGGAGCGCTTCCCGGGCCAGACCTGATGGGGCGGGAGCTGGACTCTAACTCGCATGCTCGTCCTCTGTCTCAGAGCGTCCGGCCCTCGGACTTCCCACTGTCACCTCCGCGGCTGGGGGATGACGCAGGGCCTTCGCCCGGGGCCAGTTCTGGGTTAAATTGAAGAGAAAGGCAAGCTAGGACCCAACACTGTGTTATTTATTTAAAATATATTTGTATTGATGTCAGAGAGGAAGGGAGAGGGAGAGAGAGAGAGAGAGAGACATCAGTGATGAGAGAGAATCAGTGAGCGGCTGCCTCCTGCACGCCCCCCACTGGGGATGGAGCCCACAACCCGGCATGTGCCTGACCGGAATTGAACCTTCTGGTTCATAGGTCAATGCTCAGCCACTGAGCCACGCCTGCCGGGCAGGACCCAGTGCTTTGGAGAGAAGTCTGTCCTGGTCAGCGTGGGGTCTGCTGCCTCCGGCCTGAGACAGCCTGCGGCCGGCTGTGCTACAGCGGAAATCAGCCAGTCCGTGTGCAGAGCCACGCCTGGGCGAGCGATTCCCACGGTGGACAGCACCCGCCCGGCAGGCGGAGGAGCCCGAGGGGCTGAGCAGTGTGCAAGGCGAGGCCGCCTGGGCGGCGGGGCCTGAAGGTCATTAGGAAAAGGGGAGGGCTGTTGCAGGCAAGGTCACCTTCCCTCAGGAAGGCGGGGCCTTATCAGCAGCCGCCCGGGCTTCCTTCCTCCTTCCCTTCTGGGGAGGGAGTGGCCCCGGACAGACTGCCTCGTCGTGAGTGTGCAGCCCCGGGCCCTTCGGCTGGCCCGTTGCTCAGACCCAATCGGGTGCCTTCTCCACACGCCCCCTCCCCCACTGGGGCCTCAGACTCCCCTGCCTGGGGCACCTGGGTGTGAGTCCTGGCTTTGAGGCTAGCTTTTCTGGTTGTCCATCTTCTCGCCCAGAACATGCGTGACTATCCTTTTGAACCCTGCTGGGCTCTCACAGAGATGAAATGAGCTGACGGCTGAGGTGTGTTTAGCGTGCCCGCCAGCCCCGCTCAGTGCTCCCCGGATGCTGAGCCCTCCAGGCACGTGGAGGCTCATGCAGCGCCCACAGCCCAGTCCCGCAGGCATCATCATTGTCTCCGTTTACTGTGATTGAAGTACAATTCACATACCATCCAATTTACCCATTAAAATGTGCAATTCTCCGCTTCGTGGTATATGGCATTACTAACTTGGCAAAACTGCAATGGAATGTCTGTAACTCACACTTCTTCGTTCCCTGTTCTAAGTGCGATCCCGCGGCATTAACTTCACCCACAGTGTGCGGCCATCACCTCTGTCATTTCCGAAATGTGTCCGTTCCCCTCGAGCTCTGTGACTGTAAGCATAGGACCCCCACTTTGTAGACGAGGAAAGGAAGGCATGCAGTCCTTCAGGGTCACCCCACAAACGCGTGAGGAGCAGGGTTTGCAACGAGTGATCAGGGCTCAGAACTTGCGCCCTTAACCCCACTCTGACCCGGTAAGGAGAGCCCAGGTCACCGCAGGCCGGGAGGGTCCGCCGGGGCGCGGCGGGGAGGCGGGCCCACACCCTCCCCAGGCCTCCTGAAGCCTCCGGTCGGTCGAAGCAGCAGCAGCTGCGAGGTGGGGTGGCCGGTTCCGGGAGAGAGGGTTCCGGGTTCGGGAACCATGAAGGCTTCCCCCGAGGCGGCTCCAGCAGAAAGGCGGTGCTGACGGGTCCCTGACGCCTGGACGCCGAGGAAGGCGCACCCCCAGGCGGGACAGGTGCGGGCTGGGCGGGTGAACCGGGAGGAGGGGCCCCGCGGGGGCGTGGTCAGCGGGCGGTGGGCGGGGCCTCCCCGCGTGCGCAGTGAAGGGACCCTGGCAGCGGGGAGCCTGCGCGGTTCCTCTGGCGCTGATGCCTGGAAGGGGGGTTCAGCCGGGGGCCCCCGGTGTGGGCTCCGGCCCCAGCTTCCTCAGTCAGCGGCCGGGCCCCCCTCCCGCTCTGCCCCCGGCCCCGTCCCGCCCTGGACTGCCGTCACCCCGTCCTCCCTGCGCCCTGATCCCCGGACCCCTCAGGGAGCCCGAGGGAGGCCGCCAGGCCCCGGGCAGCTATGGCTGCGCACAGCGCGGGGCTCCAGTGTCGGGGATGCGCTTAGGGTGGGCCGTGCCCCTCCGCCCCGAGCTCCCCGCACCTGGGCCCGCTGCCGCTCTCCCCTCCGGTGTCCTTCCCCGTCCTCCGACCCACCCGGTGCCGGGCGGGGCCTCGGGTGCCGGGCGGGGCCTCGGGTGCGGGGTGCGGGGTGCGGAGGGGGGGGGCGGGCACAAAGCTCCTGCCCGCAGGCTCTGGGCCTGGGGAGCCTGGGCGCTGCTCCCTGGGCCTGAGGCAGCTCTGCCCCCGCCTCTCCGGGTTCCTGGCCTGGGCCCGCCCCGCCCTCACCGGCTGGAATCGGGGTGGGGCCCAGCCCCCTCCCTGGGTCCCAGGGCTGTGGAAGCAGCTTTGATTTCATCCAAGTTCCTGGGAAATGGTCTCAATTTGCTGGAAGAGGAGGAGGGGGATCCAGCTCTTGGAACATTTCCACGTCCTCTTCCCAGGGACATTCCTGCTTCCTCCTCACCACCCACCTCTGCACCCACCGAGGTCTGGGGGCTCTGCAGTCACCACCAGGAAGGCGCCTCCACCAGGAAGCCTGCCGGGTTCAGCCCCGCAGCAGCACTGCCTTCCGGTGCTCTCTCCCGTGTGTCCTGAGATCCCTGGACCCCCTCAGGTGGCCCCAAAGGAGGCCGGTGAGGGCCCTGGGGCTTCCCGGGGAACTCGGAGTGGGGCCTTTCCCAGCTGCAGATGAGTCCCTCCGGGCTGACTCCGGCCACCACCCCCCCCCCCCCTCTCCTGCGTCTGGGCCTCCTCTCTGGGAGGCCTCTCTGGCCAAGCCGCTGAGCAGGGGTGCCTTGGGGTTAAGGGCAGGAGGAGGCTGCCGGCCTGGACCTCGCGGGGCGTGGATCTCTGGCTCTGGGACCTGTCTGCGCACGTGCTCCATGTCCCCAGGAAGGATGAGTGACTGTGTCCGTGGACTCATGTGGCATCAGCAAAAGCAGGGCTCGGCGTCCCCTTTCTGGAGGTGGTACGACCCCTGCCCCTCCCTTCGCAGTGCCTGGCCTCAGTGTCAGCCACGCCTCCCACCAGGGACCCCTCACCCTAGCCCCGTGGTCGGCAAACCGCGGCTCGCGAGCCACATGCGGCTCTTTGGCCCCTTGAGTGTGGCTCTTCCACAAAACACCACGGCCTGGGCGAGTCTATGTTGAAGAAGTGGCGTTAGAAGAAGTTTACGTTTAAAAAATTTGGCTCTCAAAAGAAATGTCAATCGTTGTCCTGTTGGTATTTGGCTCTGTGGACTAATGAGTTTGCCGATCACGGCCCTAGAGGACCTGGTCGGAGTCTGGGTCTGAAGGCCTTGGGATGGAATCTCCGAGACCCCTGGTGCATGCCATACGAGCCCTTGGTGAACTGGCGCCCCCCGCAGGAGGTCCACGAAGGACAGGAGAGGCATTGGGCTCTGGTGGGGGGGGCATCAGTGAGGGGCAGATGTCAGCCAGGGGCGAGTGGCCCCCACCGAGGCATTGCCCGCCCCCCCCCGAGGCATGGACACCGTACAGGCTGCCTGCTCTCCAGGGCAGGGCCGGGTCTGTGGCGTGTCTGCACGGAGCGCTGGCCACACACACTGCACAATCGGGCCTGTGCGCCCGCCCTCTGCCCGCTACGGCCGTGGCCAGCCCTCCCGGCCTGGCTCTGACCCTGACTGCACTGCTGTATTCCGCCTCCTGCTGCAGGGAACACACCCACCAGCCCCCCACCTCTGCTCCAGGGGCCGGTGAGGTCCCCAAGGGTCTCCCTCCTGCTTCTGGTTTTCAGATCAGGAAGTTCCCCCCTCTCTCCCCCCACCCCCCGCCCGCCTCTCCAGGTTCTCCAGTTTCCAGAACAATCCTTGGGCCTGAAGAACCCACCCTCCCAGCACCCGCTGGGAATTTCCAGTCCTCACTGGGGCTGCCCCTGGGACCCTGCTCTCCGCTCTCCGGGCTCCGGGGAAGCCACCGCGGCCCTGTCCCGAGGGGAAGGCCTCCGCCCCAGTGACCCCGGTCACCGGCCCTCCCTCCTCCTCACTCTCCCCACCCCGTGGGGTCAGCAGATCCCTGGTCCTGCTGGGCCTTGGCCCCAGGCCACGTGGTCTGCGGGTGCCGGGTCCCAGCCGCCAAATCTCTGCTCTGCTCTGTCGCAACCCGCAGCCTCGCCCCCCGGCGCAGGCCTGGGCCTCGGGCGGGCCCTCCTCCTCGCCCCGGAGTTACCTCCAGGGCAGCGGGTGGAAGTGCGCCCAGCGGTCAGCGCCTCGTCACCCCCTCCAGGGCAGCTTGGTGAGAAGGGCCTGGTTTTCACATGGTCACAGCACCAAGTAGCCTCCGTGGTCCATACCAACCGTATTCCGCTGAGCTCAGTGCCATCGGCTTCCTCTGACCCGTGCGGGGGCGCCGGGCGGGGGCGGGGCCTGTCCCCCTGACCCGCAGGCCCCAGGCTTGCCCTCCCCCACCTGCCCCGCTTCCCTCCAGGCCCAGACGCAGTCACAGGCACAGCTGTATTTTTAAAATTCTTTATTATTGAAAGAATCCCATGTCTCCCTTTCCCCCCATGGTCCTCTCCCTGCCCCCCAGCACATGCCCTCATCCCCCTCTCTCAGTGCCCATTAGTGATGCCTAGATGCACGCATACAGCCCAAGTCTCAGCTATTTTCTAAGTCTGCGAAGTCGTGGGGTTCGGCCCTCCCTGTGTGGATGATCATTCCTGGAGTTCGATCACGCGCCTTCTTGTGGAATTGGTGCAGTATGAGCACCTACGAGGTGCCAGTCCGTGCGAGGCGGACTCCGGGGACACAGTAGTTAACACGACGGACCGGACACAGCCGGCCCTCAGGGGAGAGCTGGCCCGTTGATTGAACCCCACTTCGCCCTTTGCGGTGTGACCTGGGGCGAGCTGTTTAAAATGCCCGAGCGGTCAAGTGGAGGCGGCATTCCCTGCCTCACTGAGCGTGCTCGGCAGACAGTAGGTGCTCAGTACCTGGCAGCTAGGACTGCTGTTCTCCAGGCGATCCACGGTCCGCTTTGTTCTCCAGGGAACAAAGCAGTGGCTCCCCCGGGAGTTGCCTGGGAAATGCTCCGGTGCCGGCTGTTGGATTGGGGGGGGGGGCCCCGTCCTGCGTGCTTGCGCCCCTCAGAAGGAGCCCCGGGAGCTGGCCGATGGGCTCCGGGTGCCCGCAGGCCGCGGGCCTGCGCCGCAGCTCAGCGACCCGAGCCTCCGCGCTGCGCAGTCGGGCCCCTCTTTCCTGTCGCGGGGCAGCCCCGACCTCGAGGAGCGGCCCCCCCACCCCCCAGGTGTAGGATCCTGCCGTTTTGAGTCACCACCGTCTCTGCGGGTCTGGTGTGTCCGTGTGCCGTGGGCAGGCCCTCGCCTCCGCTCCGCCGCCGCCTCCCTGCCAGCAGGGCTCAGCGCTGCCCGTGCCGCCCCACGGCGAGGTGCCGTTTTGCTGCCCGAGAAGGCGGGAGATATAATTGCTATCTCGAGGAATCATTTTCCGAAGCTGCGAGCATAACCTTCAATTAATATTTCCTTTGCCCCCGGGGTGGGGGATGTGAATAGGGTCTAAAAATACTGCCGGTCCTCTGCACGGAGAGGCCGTGACCCGGGAGGGAGGCCGCCAGCCCGTGCTGTTCGACGGCTTCCGTGATTCCCACCGTGAAAGACGGTTCACCCTTTCCCCGGAGCCCGGTGGCGGGGAGGCTTAGACACCGCTCTTTACCGAGTGAGATAACGGTGCAGTCCAGGCCTACATCCTGCCGCCCCCTCCACTGGGGGGCCAGCTCACCCGCCCTGGAATGAGTGTAGGGCCCAGGGTCTGGGGGGCACTGGCTCCCAGGTCCTGTCCGAGAGGCGCCGTGGGGCCGGGCCTGCAGGCACGGACGTGAGCTGCCACGTGAGCTATTCGAAGCGCCTCCTGGGGGAGGGCCCGAGGCTGCTGCCCTGGGTGGCCTGGCAGTGGAGAGACTCAGCTCCGGGGGCAAGGAGGAGGCGGGCCAGGGCCTGTCTGGAGGTCAGGTCGGCCAGGCCCGGGAGCAGGTCCAGGGCGTGGAGGGAGGTGGAGGCAAGCCCTTTCTGGTGGGGAGGGATTCTAGCAGCTGCCTTGCCGGCACGGGGGTTCTGCCTGGCTGGGGGCCCCGGCCTGCTCCTGGGAGGTGACCACAGGCCGTAAGCGACTCAAGCCTGTGTGCCCAGCCCCTCACGGCCCCCACCTCACCTCACAGATCCTCTGCCCCCGAGGACTGGGACAGGAGCCACCATCAGCATTTGCTGAGCTCCTAGCTCATCAGATTCATCTGATCGAACCCTCCCCAAACCCAGAGGAAGAGCCGCTTCCTTACAGAGGAGGAACCTGGGCCTTTTGGCTAAAGTCATCGATTCCCAGGGTCCTGCGGTGGGGGGTGGGGTGGGGGGTGGCGATGGTGGGGCCCTCGGGGAGGTGGGGGCCGGCCGGCCTTTGGAGACTAGGCCGGGCAGATGCGTGAGGCCCCTGTGCCCCGGGGTCACTCCCATGCCCACATGTCCTTTGGGACTTGAATTCTCAGGAGCCCTCACTCCTAACGGGGGGGGGGGGGGGGGTCACCGTGACCGGGCAGGTCCTCACCCTCAAACTCCACAGGGTTATTAACGCTCCTGCTCAGGCCTGGAGGGGCCGTGTTTCTGTTCTTGGCTTTCCTGCATTTTCCTGAAGAAGAAGAGCACGAAACACACTGTCCGATAGCTTTACGGCCGTATTTGTCGTCCCACAGCGAGTGTTTTCATTGCCAACCCCCTTGGGAGTCTAGACGTGCTCAGGTCAGCTTCCTGTTTGTGCTAACAGCCCAGTGTCCTCAGGACTTCGTGCTTCCAGGTGGCCTGTCCCCTGCCCCTCGCCCCTGCCCCTCGCCCCTGCCCCTCGCCTGGGCCGCTGGGTGGAGGGTAGAGGGTGGAGCGCGAGGCTGCAGGGCAGAGGGCACTTGAGGACCAGCCCGCCATCCAGTCTCCCCCCCTCTGCTCCTCGTACAAGGAGGGGAGGCCTGGGGCTCAGTTCGGCTCAGGGGACCTCACGGGGGTCCCCGTCCTTCCTGTTTGCACACGAGGGGACGAGGGAACGGAAGCCCCAGAGACAGGTAACGCCAGGGGCCGCTGGTGCTGAGTCGGACTGGACCCCAGGCCCCGTCTCCTCCGGGAGAGCCGGCCTCAGACAAGGTGGCGGCCGGGCCTCCCTGCACGGACACGCCCGGCGTTTACCGGCTCGGCTCTGCCAGGCCTGTACCAGCCGATGAAACCGCTTCTCACGATGCCCCCATGGCGACGGCATGCTGTTTATTTCCCCGCGCCTCGTTCCTTTTATAAAAACTACAGTGATGACTTGCTGGCGAAAGGGTGAGTTTTCTTCCTGAGTCCCCGCCCCCAGGCGTGACCCCGGGAGCGACCGGTGTCCCCGGAGGGTCTTACGGTTACATGTAGATATCGACACACGGGACTTTTCAATGTGTTTTTACTGATTTCAGAGAGGAAGGGGGAGAGAGAGAGAAGCATCAGTGATGTGACAGAACCGGCCTCCCGCACGCCCCAGGGGATGGAGCTGGCCGGGCAGCACCCGGAGGGGAGCGCCCTCGGGCTGAGGGTCAGGAGGCGCGGCCTGCGGGCCGTCCCGCTGGGAAAAGGCTCGATGCACAGCCCCCGGGCTGCTCACAGGTGCGCTCGGTACCCTCAGGACGGCCCGCTCTCCGCAGACACGCCGCGCCCGCCCGCCCCGCAGCAGCCTCCCGGGGCCGCCCGGGCAGCCCCCCAGAGGCCAGGCCCCCGTGTGGCGTTGGCCCGGCTGCCGGGGACGTGGGGGCCCTCAGAGAGCCATCGGGAGGAAGCTGTCCGCTGGGGCTCCAGGAAGTCTGTGGTGAGCCTCCGCAGGTGGGGGCAGGGCAGGCTGACCGGGAGGACCCCAACCTCAGCGGGAGTCCTCCTGGGGGGGGACCTCAGGGCTGTTCCCGTGGAGGCGCCGGCCACTTCGCTGCTGCCCAGGCAGGAGCAGGCCCAGGCAGGGCCGGTGACAGGAGGCCGCACAGGCGGTGGGTGGGGCTCAGCGGTGCCCCGGGGCTGCCTGTGCCCGGTGTGGGGGCGGGTCCGCCGGCGGTGCGGCCTCCCTGTGCCCGTGGTCCTGGGTCACCTCCACCTGCCGCTCTCTCTGCTGCTCCTTCCCTCGGAGCCGAGAACCCAGGGAGGGTCCTGGTTGCACGCATTGTCCTGGGAACCCTGGTGTGATTGTGTGTGTGGCACGTGCATGCATGTTGTGGGCGGTACATGCATGCACTGTGTGTGCACACGTGTAGTGCATGGGTGTGCATGCATGTGGTGCGTGTACAGTGCCGGTGCGTGCAGGTGTAAGAGGAGGAAACGGTGACTCAGCCACAAAAGTGTCTGAACTGACGCAGGAGCAGGGCCAGCCCCGGGCCGCCGCGACCCCCTCCCTGCAGGCCCCCAGCGCAGCCTGGAACTCGGGGTGAAGGGGCCACGGCGTCCTTGCCAGCTGTCAGCCCCGCTCACTCGGGGGGCCAGGACCTGTTCTGGATATTTGGCGACGAACTGGCTTTTCCTGTGGAGATGGCGGAGGGCGGATGCTCGGCTCTGACCCCCGCCGAGGGGCCGACGGGGGCTGCAGGAGGGAAGCTGCCCCGCCGGTGCCCCCCAGCCGCGGGGTCTCTGCCCGTCCCCGGGGACGGAAGCCACCTGCCCGCCGGTGCGGTGCTGCTCCGGCTCCCCGCGCCCGCCGTTCCCCGCGGGGCTCCGGGCTGCGCCCGATCGTGTCGGCGCCAGAGCAGAAGTCGGAGGTGCTCGTGGGGTGGCGTCCCCTCCCCCGGAGCCGTGTCCTCTGCGGCCACACGGTGGCCAGGGCCGCGCCTGCAGGGCCGCACTAGCCGAGAGGCGGGCACAGCCGTGGGCACGCGGCCCCGGGGACGGGCTGTCTGCTCGCTGGGAGCGGCACGGGAGATGCCTTAGTCGGCATCTGCCCTGGATTCGCCCTTTCGCCCTTGACCTTTATGCCAAGGAGCGGCCGCCAGGGCCACTGTCCTCCGTGGAGACGGGCGGGTTTGCAGTCCTGTCTGAGCAGCGCCCGCGCTGGGTGCCATTTTGGGGGAGTGCGAGCAGGTGAGTAAGACAGATGCTCCGGGCCTCTCGGGGGCCGGGGAGCGGCGAGGCTGACCCCGATCTGGGCCCCGCAGAGGCCGCTTCCTCGGACCCTGCGCGCTCACCCCTGCAGGGAGGCTTTCTGCCCGGCGCCCTGTGGCTGGGCCCCTGGACTTGCTCCCCAGCCGCCTGTTTCCGACCGGGTTGCGGGCCTCCGGCCGCCTCTGTCAGCTTGTCTGGGCCTGGCTTTGGCCGTGGCTGGCCGGCCGCCCGCACTTCCTCGTCCGGCACTTCCTCGCCCGTCCTCTGCGGCCACCTGGGCGGCGGGGCGCTCACAGACGGCCGGGCGGGCGCCTGGCTGCGTCCCCAGCCGCAGCTGCAGCGGCCTCAGCCCCGGGCCCTGACCCCGCACGCGCCTGTCTGTGCCTCTGACCGGCGGCGGGCTTTGCTCCCGTCGTTGGCACCAGCTGTGGTTCAAGGCTGTGGGTCCCTGGTGTCTGGGGCCATCAGTGCCGAGGCGGGCGCTCTGCCCCAGGGGTGGCCGAGGCCCGGCCACAGTGCACGGACCTGCAGGCCGCCCTGAGCACGGCTTCTCCCAGCTAAGAGGCCCGGTGACCGGGCAGGCGCCCCGCCGCCCTCGCGATGCCTGCCTTTGGGGTTTGCTGCCGTGAACCTGGCCTCAGAGGGAGCTGCACGTGAGGGCTCCCGGGGGTGTGGCTGGGGGGCGGCCACTCTCCCACGGCCTGCAGCCTGGATGAGAGGTCCTGGGATAGGCCTTTATTTATTTTTTAAATATATTTTTATTGGTTTCACAGAGGAAGGGAGAGGGAGAGAGAGAGGAGCATCAATGGTGAGAGAGAATCATGGATCGGCTGCCTCCTGCACGCCCCCTACTGGGGATTGAACCCACAACCTGGGCATGTGCCCTTGACCGGCATCGAACTGTGACCTCCTGGTTCCTAGGTGGACGCTCAGCCCCTGAGCCACGCCGGCCGGGACTCTTCGTGGTCTGAGTGGGTGTGGTTTCCATTCTGAGCCTCGCCCCGACCGTGCTGCGTGGGCCCGGTTTCTCTCCTGCTTTGCTTACTCCACACACCTTCCCTGAGGGTGTTCCTCCTCCGTGTGGGGGTGCCCAGCAGGCCTCAGCCCCGCTCGCCGTCTGTCAGAGGGTGTGATGCACGTGTACGCATGCGTGCTGCGCGCATGTGAGAGAGGTGTGGGGTGTGGATTGCTGTGCCTTTACCTGCCCCTCGGGTGCCCGTCACGTGCCCGAGGCAGGCTGCACGCTCAGGCAATGCCTGTTGATGAGCGAGGAAATCAAAGACGGCTTCCCGGAGGAGGTGGCGCTGAAGCTGAGGCTGGGGCGTCAGTCGCACTTGCCCAGGGAGAGAGGCGGGGGGCGGGGGGAGGGGAGGGGAGGACAGGCGCGTGGAAATGCACGCGGCCTCCAGCCTCTGGCCAAGCAGAGGGCAGGTTGGACTTTGCTTCGTCACAAGCTGTGTGTTTGGTGAGAGCGCGTTCCGGGGGAAAGTCATAAAGATTTACCTGTTTGTTCATAAACACTGACTTGCCAGGGACCCTCTCTGAGGCCGACCTGAGGCTGGGGGGCGGGGGCGCTGGGGGGCTGGTGGGAAGGCCCACGGAGCCAGTGGGCCCCCAGGGTGTCCGGTGCCAGGCGGGAGGCAGGCGGGGGTGGGGGTGTGTGTGTCAGGTGAGAGTCGGAAAGGAGGGTGCCGGCCTGAGGGGGGCAGGCATTACACGGAGGAAGGGAGCTGTGGGGGCCTTCGCGCGGGGTGCCTGGGAGGGCCCCGGACCCGCCAGGTGCCCGAAGTCTGCAGGCACCGTCCTCGCGCGGTCCGCAGCCAGGGACCGGGCAGGAGCGCAGAGCCTCGCCCTCCCCCCAGGGGTTCCCCAGGCCCAGGACGGGGACGTGCGTTTGCGCCTGCGGGCATGTTCTCAGCACCCCGCAGCCCTGGCGCTGCGCCCTCGTGGGAGCAGAAGCACTTCTCTCGGGGCTGGGAGCCACGGGAGCTGAGCACCCTGTAAGATCCCTAAGGTTGTGGTTCTGCGGGAGCCCAGGAGGCCTGTCCAAACGGCCCTTCTTAGCTGGCCCGCTGGGGACATGGCTGCTGGGGACATGGCTGCTGGGCACACGCTTGCGGGCACACGCTCACGGGCACACGCTCACGGGCACACGCTCACGGGCACACGCTCACAGGCACACGCACAGGGATGTCAGAGTGGGGTCAGATTTCCCCGCTTAGTCAGGGTTAGCTCATTGTTCATCTCATCCTCCCCTCCCCTCCCCTCCCCTCCCCTCCCCTCCCCTCCCCTCCCCTCCCCTTCATGTGTTCACTGCACCCCTCCCTCCCTGTTCAGGAAAGGGTCTCTGGTGGCTGCTAGCATATAGAACAGAGAACTACAGCAGGAATTACAAGTGGGGTGAAAGCCGGCCAGTGTGGCTCAGTGGGTGAGCGTCGACCTAGGAACCAGGAGGTCACAGTTCAATCCCCGTCGGGGCACAGGCCCGGGCTGCAGGCTCGATCTCCAGTGTGGGGCGTGCAGGAGGCAGCGGGTCCATGACGCTCATCACTGCTGTTTCTCTCTCCCTCCCCTTCCTCTCTGACCTCGGTGTACGGATAGAAGTGGGGCGAAAAGACGGGAAAGCAGAGGCGGGACAACAGGGTGCCGAACCACCCGCTCAGCCGCCTGGCTGTGGTTTCGCCCCACCCTGCCTCCTTTCTCTCAGGCCTCTGGCCGCTCCGTGGGCCGTGGGCCGTGGGCCGTGGAGGGTGAGGGTTCGCTCAGCGCTCCTTCCGCGGCAAGAGCCTCGCGTCTGCAGCAGCAAAAGGTGCCGACTCCGGCTCGGCCTGTTGCGAGGGATGCTGGGCTGCTTGGTGGGCGCCGTGTCGCCGAGCACTGTCGGGCGAGGAAGTCTGGCTGCCGGGCCCGCGCGCGGGGCTGCCAATGACTCTGTGCCGTGAATGCGGGTCGGCCGCCGCTCGCTGAGATGCCGAGTGCGCCCACCGGGTTCCCCGGACTGCAGGCCCAGGCCCCGCACAGCTCCGGGCCCACCCAGGCTCGGGGGCCTTCTGTTCCCGGGGCCCAAGGAGACCCCAGGCCCCACCTGCTAGAGCAGAGGGTGTGGGGAGCCCTGTGATGGCCTTGTAGTCCCTAATGGAGACGGAAACCAGAGGGGCAGACGGGGGTGGGCGGGGGAGGCAGTGGCTAAGAGTTGGGGGGCTGTGGATCTGGCTCCTGTGGGGCTGGTTCCCGGTGGAATGAGTAAACCTGAGCGTGAGCGCACCCGCCGAGCCCGTTTCCTGAGAGAAGCGGAAGGAGCGAGGCCCAGGGGCCGCCGCCTCTCCACGGAGGGCGCGCCCAGGGCTCCCGTCCGCGGGGGCGGCCTCCAGCTCACCCTGGGGCGCTGTCCTGAGCCGTGGGCACCTCGGCCAGGTTCGGGATTGTGCTCCTTTGCTTCTCGTCTCCAGAGAGCTTCCTTCTCTCGCTGCCTGAGTTTCCTGGGGAACAGCATTCAAATGCAGTGTCGGTGTGTGTGCGTGCATGTGTGTGTGTACATGTGCACATGTGTGTATACATGAGCGTATGCATGTGTGTGTGTGTGTGTGTGTGTGTGTGTGAGAGAGACAACCTTGGAGAGCGTGCTGGGATTGGATGCTGGGGACGGGCTCACCTCTGGCAGAGAAGCCGGGCCGGAGGCGGGTGCTGGGAAGCGGGGCCCAGCTCTGTGGCCTGAGGTCCTGGCTCGGACACCGGAGGCCGTGTCTCTGGGCAGCCGGCTCCCGGGGCCGGAGTGGGAGGCTGGCGGGGGCGGGAGAGATGCCGGCAGCAGAGGGCCCGCAGTGCCTCCCTGGCGCAGGATCAGGGAGGTCCGCCTTCTCGCCGCCCCGAGCATCACAGACACAGTGAGATGAGGGCACACCCACTCCGAGTCCTGCCCGGGAGCCCGGCCAGCACCGCGGGCCGCCCAGCTCAGCCGAGGACACGGTCTAGTCCGACAGGCAGGCCCCCCGCGGTGAGCTCCTCGCTCGCCTGCCGTCGTGGTCAGAAAAGCTTCTTCAGAACCCAGGGCGGGAGCTGCCCGGATTCCCCGCGTGTTTCTGAGCTTCCCCTGCGCGGGGCCTTCTAGGCCCGGGTGGACAAGCCTGGCCGGTGGCTCTCTCTGTCCTGGGCAGGCGGCCGGGGGGGGGGGGCTGGAGTCCCACCCCAGGGCGTGTGGAAACGAGGGGCCTGGACGCTGTCAGCAGGTGGGCCGGCCCTGCCCCCCGTGACGTCCCCTGCCCCCCGTGAGGCATTGCCCTGCTCACTGTCCTCAGCTCCGCCGGCCAGCCCAGCGGGAGAGCTGAGAGCTAACCGGTTAACCACATGACGGTGAACGGGTACAAACAGGGTTAATCTGAGGACAGTGGTGGGAAGCTGGGGGGGGGGGGCGGGGGGGGCGGTGATTCAGGATCTTCCCGGGGGCGGGGCAGGGAAGGAGGACAGCTTGGGCTGAAGGGGCGTGTGCAGGCCTGTGCAGGGGTGGGCGGCGAGGGGTGCAGATCGAGAACATAGGTCCAGAGAGAGAGAGAGAATGAGGAATCGGGAGAGAGAGGCCGAGCTGGCCACGCGGGCCTGAGGAGCCGCGTGCGATGCTGTTTGTGTCCCCGGAGTATTGCTGGAGGGGACCTCCCCGCGCCTGGAGGGGGAAGACTTGGAGGGGACCAGGGGGGGCTGAGATGGGAGCACCAGGCGGCCCCGGGTCCCGGGGGTGGTCCTGCTCCGTGATGGGGTGAAGGGCACGGGGGTCGGGTTCTCCAGGTGCCGGAGAACAGGCTCAGGCGGGTCGGGGTGTCCCGCCACGCAGCCTGGCCCAGGTCGGAGCCGCTGGGGCTCCCGGCAGAGCCGGTGGTTAGCGGTTTGCAGCACAGCTCCTGACCGTCCCCCGAGGACCCCGGGGCCCCTGGGCAGAAGCCCTCCGTTCCAGACAGACCTTCGTCTCGGCCGAGCGACTGAGGTGTCCTGACTCCCCTGCAGCCCCCCTCGGCCCTCCTCCCTCAGGCCACACGGCAGGGCTCCACTAGCCGAGCTGGGGGGGCCGAGGGAGCTGGGCTGCTGGCTGGAGCCTGGCGGGAACCTCGGCCCGCGGGACCCCAGCTGTGGTCCCCGACCCCGCAGCATCCCCCGGGGTGACTTCAGACCCGGCCGTTCAGGGCCGTCCCTTCGACCTGCCCACACGGAGCTGCTTTCAACGGAGACGCAGGGCTGTGTCCTGCCTGGGGGGAGGGGCCTGCCTGGGGGCAGCGGCTGTGTGGGGCACCCCCCCCCCGGGCTGCTGTGCCCACTCCACTCCCAGCCAGGCCCGAGGCCCGGCGCCCACGGAGGCAGCAGAGCTGAGTGACGGCAGGGCCGACGGGGAAGGTTCCGGGCCCCGTGCCTGCGTCCCGTCCCTGCCGTGTCTCGGGCGCCGGCCCCCCTGCGCGGGGTCACATGCGCCCGGGCTGTCACGGGGCTTTCCTGGCCCGGCGGTGCCACCTGCCTGGCATGAGGCGGGCACACAGTGGGTGCCGGAGGCTTCCCTTTTCTGCCTTCCAGCCGGCCGCTGCGGCCGCTGCCTGGGCCCCATGTCCCGACCTGCAGCCCGGCGGGCGCCCCCACGTGACGCCGCAGCGCCTCCCGTCCAGCTGATGGTGAGCGCTGTGCTATTTTGGGCCCACGTGGAAGTGCTTTTTCAAACCAGGCCCATCTGCTGCGGCCCGGCCCGATGATACCGCCCGGGCCTGCCCACAGCATCCTCTCGCCCCCGAGTTCCAGGAACCGGGTGAATCAGCCGCCGCCGGAACCCCCCTCTGCTGCCCCCGACGTGGCCGCCAGCAGCCAGCACGGCCCTGGGGCAGGGGCACCGCGGCGGCTTCTCAGAGGCGGGAGGGGACCCCTCGGCGCAGAGCCGGGGAGGCCCGGGGTGCCCGCCTCGGCCATCCCTCCCACGGGCTGCGCCAGGTCCAAGTGCACGTGCTGCGTGTCCCAGAGCGAGCAGCCAGCGGGCCACCGCTCTGGCTGCCCTGGAAGAGCCCCAGGCCTGCTTTGGGGTGCAAAGAGGGGGTTCCCCTGTCATGGGGCTGCTCGAGCTGGCATCCGCCCTGGCCACGGAGGATGTTACTAAACAGCACCGACCGCACACTCAGCTCTCGGCTTTGCTCACCTCCCTCTCTTTCCTTTCCTCCCCAGCACAAACGGGGAGGGTGTATGACTCAGGGTGCACAGAGAGGGTGTATAACTTGGGGTGCACAGAGAGGGTGTATAACTCAGGGTGCACAGAGAGGGTATACAACTCGGGGTGCACAGAGAGGGTGTATAAGTTGGGGTGCACAGAGAGGGTGTATAACTCGGGGTGCACAGAGAGGGTGTATAAGTTGGGGTGCACAGAGAGGGTGTATAACTCGGGGTGCACAGAGAGGGTGTATAACTCGGGGTGCACAGAGAGGGTGTATAAGTTGGGGTGCACAGAGAGGGTGTATAACTCGGGGTGCACAGAGAGGGTGTATAAGTTGGGGTGCACAGAGAGGGTGTATAACTCGGGGTGCACAGAGAGGATGTACAACTTGGGGTGCACAGAGAGGGTGTATAACTCGGGGTGCACAGAGAGGGTGTACAACTCTGGGTGCACAGAGAGGGTGTATAAGTTGGGGTGCGTGGAGACGGCAGTCAGACCTAGAGTCTGGGCTCCGCCCAGTGAGCTCTGTGCCCCAGGCAGGATAAGCAGCCCTTGAGCCTCAGTCTGCTCATCTGGGAAATGGGGACAATCGGCCTACACGCTAGGGAGTCTGTGCGTTCCAGGGGCAGCGTGTGGGAGGGTTTGGTGCGCCTGCCCGGCTGTTACCCTCTCCATCCTGTGGCCGCAGAGGCCGGCCCGTGAGGGGGTCTGAGCCGGCGGGTCTGTAGCTGCGAAGGCGGTACTTCAGGCCTCCCCGGCTCAGTGTGCGTCGCCACCCCAGGGCGGTCATGTCCCCGCAGGGACCGGGGCTGAGAGGTGCCTGGGCCAAAGCGAACTCCCTGCTCACGTGGCCCCGGCCGGCTGTCACTTCCTCACAGGCCGGGTTACGGGGACCACCGCCCCGAGGGCCGTGACCGTGTGCCTTCGGGAGTGCTCCTTGCTTCATCCTGACCCACAGCTGAGCCTCCTGGGGTGGGTGCCTTGGGGGTGGCCTGGAGCGGCCCCGACAGCGCCACTTCCTGTCCCCGAGCCTCCACGCCGTGCTGGGCCCTGCGGCTCATCTGTGGTCGCCGCGCTCGCATTTCCTGCAGCTGCTGCCGGTCCCCAGTGCGCCCCCGGGCCGGGCCGGAGGCCACGCGGCTGCGTGATTCACCGCCGGCTGGGCTGCTGGTGCTGACTCGGCCTGCGAGGGCGGCTCCTACGGAGGAACAGCCCCTCCGTGTCCCCGCGCCCCCCCTTCCCGGCCGTGTGACACCGTCACCCGCACTCACCGAGAACCCACAGCTCCCGGCTGGTGCGCCCGCCTGTGGGGCGAGGGAGTTTTGGGGGCACCAGAGCCTGAGCCAATGGCATCAGGCTGGGTGCGGGCCCCGGGGAGCCCCGGGGGCTCTCTGAGGTGCAGCTGGGTGAGCTGGCGGGACCGGGTCGGGGCTGGAGTCACATGGAAGTGTTCTTCTCGGGCATTTCCCGCGGCGCCGGGAAAAGCCCGCGTGCAGGTGGCGCCTCAGCTGGCTCACCCCCCCCCCCCCGGCAGGGACCTGTGACCAGGGTCCAAGTGGCCCAGAACGTTAGTAGGCACTGAGTTAGGTGAGTGTCTTTTTTTAGTTGTGAATTATTGTTATTATTTTAAAATATATTTTTATTGATTGCAGAGAGGAAGGGGGAGAGAGATGGAAACAGCAATGATGAGAGAGAACCATAGATCAGCTGCCTCCTGCACGTGCCCTGACGGGGAATCGAACCCCGACCTCCTGGTTCACAGGTCTACCTACACTCAGCCGCTGACCACGCCCGTCAGGTCTGAGTGTCTTTAACTGTCCAGCTTGTCACATGTAGGGACGGGGCCCTGCCTGGAGAGCGGGGGCCCTGGGGAGGGGTGAGGCCTGGCCGGCAGCCGCGGCCCCGCTCGGCCTCCGTGCCCAGATGAGGAGGACACGTTGGACGTCGGTGGCAGGTTTCCCGGCTCTTCTTGGTCGGCGTGGTCCGTGAGGAACAGAACGACACTCCGGGAGGAACGGATGATCCATTCCGCACGTCCCGGCTGCCCCCTGCGCGGGTCCTGGCTCTGTGCTAGACACAGCGAGGGGCACCTGGCCCCCGGAGCCACATCCGGTCCTCGGGGTCCCCGCCGGCGGGAAGCAGACCCAATGGACAGCCAGGGTGCCGCCTCACTGAGGAGAAGACCCTGAGGAGACACAGGGCTGCGGGCCGGGGGCTCCCCGGGGCGGCAGGTGCCACCTGAACTCGTGCCTCCTCCATGGGAATTAGGGGAGGGGAGGGAGGAAGCTGGCAATGGCCTCAGTAGGTTTGGGGTTCATCCCAGCTCTGACCTTGTGTAGCACAGTTAGCTCAGACAAGCCCCTGCACCGCCCTAAGCCTCAGTTTTCTCATCTGTGTAATGGGTTTAATGACATTTCTTTTTACAAGAAAGGTTGTTTCCATTGATTTTGAGAGAGAGAGAGAGAGAGAGAGAGAGAGAGAGAGAGAGAGAGAGAGACATTGATTGGTTGCCTCCTGCACACGCTCCAACTGGGAATCAAACCCGCAACCTTTTGGGCTGACGTGAAGTGATACAGTTGACCTTGAACAACGCCAATTTTTAAAAATCCACATATAAGTGGACCTGGGAGTTCAAACCCCTGCTGTTCACAGGGCAACTGTATTTGGATTCCCAGTTGGGGACCCACGGATGAGGGGCCCCTGCTCTGCAGCCGTGGGGAGTGGGCACCCTTGACCCGGAGTTAGCGCTCAGCAGAGCCCGGTGAACTCACCCCGACAGCGATTGTAATTGCCAGCGTTTGCCGGCTTCATAGCCGGCCGAGGGCAGGAGCGGGCACTGTAATCACCCTGAGACTCCGGTGCCTTCGGCCAGGACAGGCTCCTCGGTGAACATAAGGCACACCTGCTGCCCGGCCGGCTGGCTCAGGGGCTGAGCGTCGACCTCTGAACCAGGAGGTCAGGGTTCGATTCCCGCTCAGGGTACAGGCCCGGGCTGTGGGCTCCATCCCCAGTGTGGGGCGCGCAGGAGGCAGCCGGCCCATGATCCTCTCCTCATGGACGTTTCTCTCCCGCTCCCTCTCCCCTCCTCCCTGAAACCACCTCCCGTGACGTCTCCTTTCTGGCCTTCGCTGTTGCACAGGCCTTTTCCTGTGTGCACGGCTCTGTCTGCCGGCTTCGGAGGGCGGGCGGGCGGGCGGCGCGTTTGGGGGGGGCGCCTCGCACCAGACGCCCACATCGGGAGGCGCCAGCAGCCCAGGTGCGTGTGCAGGAAACGCGTGCAGCTGTGGCGCCCACATCAAAGGCGTGTGGCCTGCGTGGGCGTCCAGGCCGCTCGCGGAGCTATTCCTGGCGCGGGCCCAGCCTCACCGATCCGCGGCCTCTCTCTGTCTCGGTCTCCTCACCTTTAACACAGGCGAGGCCTGCCCTGTCTGGTTTCACAGAAACGCACGGCAAACCGCGTCCCCGGCCGGGACCTGCTCGCCTGGGGCCCGGGGACCAGGCGGCCGGAGGCTGAGAGCCCTTCCGACAGGTCTCCGCCCGGTCTCTCAGAGAAAGCGCCCCTGAGCAGCAGCGCCCCGGTTCAAGGTAACCACAGTGTCCCCGCGGCTCCCGGCCCCAGCCTGGCCTCTGCCCGCCTCCCAGCCCACATCCAGGCTCCGAGGCGCTTCTGTTCAACTGCCCTCCGGCGCCCTGCAGAGCCCGCCTGGCTCCCCCGCCTCCTGCCCGCCCTGCCCCCTCCTAATGTGTGGGTGTCAGTGCACACAGCACCTTCGAGCACCCCAGGCGGGCGGGGCTCCTTCCCAGGCTCGGAGCCTCTGCAAAGGCTGCTGCCTCGCTGCACGCCCTTCTCCTCCCGTCAGCAAACTCCTCTTCATCCCTCAGGACCCCACTCCGTGATGATCCCTGACTTCCCTCATCCTCAGGCTCAGCGTGTCGGGGGGCAGGTATAAGGTGTTCTGAGGGCTCATCCCCCGGTTGCCCTATTCCTGCCCCCACCAGGAAGTCTGGGGGCAGGGAGGGGGGGACGCTGCCACAGGACTGGAGACAGGTGTGGGCCGGAGCTGGGCCGAAACCCACTTGAATGTGTGACGGGGCCCCTGGTGGCGTGGGGCCCCCTCCTGTGTGTGCGTGGGCCCGGGCATTGCTCCGGAGGCCCTGCCCCGTCCTTTCAGCACGTGTCCCGGGGGCTGGTAGCGGAGCAGCAAGTTTAGGGAAGAGCCAGAGGGGACCTGAGACCCCATCCCTCACCCAGCCCAGCAGCACCCTCAGGAGGGGCGGCGTGAGAAAGGGGGGGCCTGACCCGAGATGCCAGGGGGCGTGGGCCGAGCCCGTCCATCCCGCCCAGGGCTGAGGGCTGAGGGCTGGTGGCTGGCGGGACACTCGCCGCCCTGGGCCTGGTCTCTCAGCCCCTGAAGTCCCGGGAAAGGCAGTTCTCAGGCCAGGTCAGAACTGGTTTTGGGGGCCCGGCCCCGTGTGATATCTTGGTTTATAGAAACAGGAAATTCGGGGTTCGGGTCAGCACCCAGCCCCAGCTGCCATTTCCTAGAAAGGAGGGGGCCCGGCTGGGTGGGGTTGATAGCTGTCCTGGCATCCAGATGCCAGGCTCCACCCACCTGGGTTCCCATCCCAGGTCAGAGGTCAGGGGTCAGGGGCCTTCAGGGAGGGGGAACCTGGGGAAACGCAGGTCTGGGTTGCGGGGTGTGGGGAGGGAAGGCTGGCCTCTGAGGTCCCAGGAGCTGCAGGGGCCAGACCCCCTGAGCGTGTTCCATTTTCAAGGCCGCCCCGGGGTGGGGCCGGGCCGGGCGGCAGGAAGGGGCTCGGGGTGACGGCCAGAACCAGGCCCAGGCGCTCGCTGGCCAGTCCGGAGGAGCCGGTTGGGGAGCGGGCTCGGCTGGGGAAGTTCTGACTCCTGTCCGCCGGGTCTCCGAGGCCTGGTGCTCTGTCCGGGCGGTCAGCACGGATGGTGGCGTGGGCCTAGGTGATGGGGAGGGCGCCATGGAGGGGGGAGGGCCACAGCGGGAGGAGGGGCTGGTGGCCGGGGCCTGCTGGCTGGAGGTTCCCGGGAACCAGGGAGTCGGTGTGAGGCGGGGGGCAGCGCTGCCTCACAGCCCAGGCCCCCGAGGCCACAGACGGGGGGTGCCTGGCCCAGGCCCCCCAGCTGTGTACACACCAGCGTCCGTCATGGTCCTCGGGCCGACTTGTCTGGCTCCTGGCCCCGCGGGGCAGGCCTGGGGGTCGGGGATCTTTAGAAATGTCCATTTACGTGCCGCTCTTATTGTGCCCCAAAGAGCTGTGATTTGGGGGTCCAGCGAGGAGGCAGCGCTCCTTCAGGGGAGGGGAGGGGGCCTGGAGCAGCTAGGGTGGGCGCCAAGTCCCAGCCACTGGCCCAGGCCTCTCCCTGGCGTGGCCCCCCTGCAGCTCCTGGGACCGTGGGGACCAGTCTTCGCCCCGGAACTCAGGCCTCTGGTCTCTCCTCCGAAGTCCCTCTGACCCCTGACCTTGGAGCCTCTGTCACCCCTGGGAGGGGAGCCTGGGAGGGGACCCGGGCGGGGCCTGGGTGTCTGGACGGAGCGGCTCCCCTGCACCAGCCGCTGCCCCAATGTCCCCCTGAGCTTGTTCCACTTTCAAAAATAGCTGATGAGGAAATGAACATGTCACCCGGGCGGACTCGGAAAAACGTGTCAGGGAGACAATTAGCCTCGGCACCGACCCTTTCCCCAGATTCATGACGTTAATGACTTTGTAGGTTGAGGCCTTCATTTGTAGAGGGAGGGGCTGCGAAAGCAGAGCTGGCTCCGGCAGAGAGAGAGAGACAAGACCTGGAGGGAGGGGCTGGGGGGAGAGAGATGAGGAATGGCTGGCAGAGCAAGAAAGAACGAGGCGGGAGAGCATGTGCGGAGGGACGGCTGCCATGTTCTCTGAAAACTGTAAATGCAGCTTCTGAGCAGGAGACTCACACTAAAAGCACAGGGTGGAGAGAGCTGGGATGTGTGTGTGTGTGTGCGTGTGTATGTGTGTGTATGCATGTGTGTATGTGTGTGTGTGTGTGTGTTTATGTGTGTGTGTATGCGTGCGTATGTGTTTATGTGTGTGTATGTGTGTGTGTAGTTATATCTTTTATTGACCTCATAGAGCTGTGGTCGGCAAACTGTGGCTTGCGAGCCACATGTGGCTCTTCCACAAAATACCACGGCCTGGGCGAATCTATGTTGAAGAAGTGGCGTTAGAAGAAGTTTAAATTTAAAAAATGTGGCTCTCGAAAGAAAGTTCAGTCGTTGTACTGTTGGTATTTGGCTCTGTGACTAATGAGTTTGCCGACCACTGTCATAGAGGAAGGAAGAGGGAGAGAGAGAAACATCAATAATTAGAATAATTGAGCCGCTGCCTCCTGCACACCTCACACTGGGGATGGAGCCCGAAACCCCAGCATGTGCCCTGACCTGGAATCAAACTGTGACCTCCTGGTTCATAGGTCAACGCTCAACCACCGAGCCAGGCCGGCCGGCACCAAGCAGTTTAAGTCCGTTTCCCCGCCCGTGTGTTCACACAGTTTCTACCTCGGGGATCGCAGGGAGGGTCAGCGGGGTAATGTCTGTAAACACGTGTCCATCGGAACTACCACGTGAACGCCACCGCCCCACGCACCGTGGACACAGCCCACACCTGGGCCTGAGCCTCTGGGTGCTGGGGGCGCTCTGCTCCTCTCCACTGCTCCAGCCCCTCCCCCGGCAGAGCGAGACCACCGGGCCTCACACTCGTTCCTGATCTCCGTCCCCCTGGGAGGAGGACTCAGTGGGTGAGACAGGGAGGCAGCAGGGAGGGAAGCGGGGAGAGCAACCCGCACAGCAGCACCGGATTCAGCCGCCTCCCCTCCATCGGCAGCTCCCTCGGGAACGCCAAGGACGCAGGTTCAGCAGCACCTGGCCCCGGGGAGGGTGCCTTTACGCCTCAGTCCCTGGGTGCAGGGCCCCTGGCCTGGGCCTCCCCGCCCCCAAGCCCCTCTGCAGGCCCTGGCTCGGGGCTGGCCCGGAGGATGGAGCCTCCAGCTGCTGCCTCCGCTGGCCCGAGGGCCGCCCTCTCCCAGGAGGAGTTGGCTGCCAGCACTCGGGCGGGAGGGCGGCCACAGGCGGGACGGAGGGAGAAGTGGGAGCAGTTTAAGAAATCGCACAGGCTCGGCAGCTGGGCCACTTCCCGATTCTCCACGGACGTGCTGGGCTGTTGGTCTGGGGCCCCCCCTACCCCTCCCCCCCGAGTGCGCACCCCTGACTCAGCGCCTTCTGCAGGGGCCGTGGCCAGGGGTCAGCGCAGTCCCAGCTGGTCTGGACCGGACGCCTCCTGCCCCGGGGACTCAGGGACAGGTGACTGGGCCCGAGTTCATGGGGTTCACGGGGTCAGGGTGGGCGGGTCCACCCCAGCGCAGGGCGGTGCCCAGCTCCGCTGTCCACAGGACCGGCCCGCAGCCGCCGGGGCGAAGTTCCTCGCCTCCCAGCCCCGCCGTGTCCTCCCGCCGCGTCCTCCCCGCGCCCAGGAGCCAGCGCCTCCCGGGAGGTGTGTGCTCAGCCCCGGCTGCCGTGACAATGCCCGGGACCTCACTGCAGAGACGGGAGGCGGGAGCCAGGTCAGGGTGTGGCAGGGCCGGTTCCCATAGCGGCTGGGAGGGAGGGCCCGCTAGGCCTCGCCCCAGCGGCTGGGGTCCCCGAGCTCTCGCCTCATGTGCGGGGTTCAGTTTAACAGCAGCCTTAGCGGCCCCTCCGGCCCCTGCCTCCGACCTGCCCCGTGTCGGCCATGACGGCGAGGGCCTGTGCTCCTGCCCAGCTCTCACACCCTCTGTCCACCCCACCCCTCATCCGGACCCTCCCCGGTCTCCCCAGCCTCCTGTATCCCCGGCCCCGCCCTGGGCAGAGCTGGAGGCAGGGAGCGAGGGTGTGGGTGGGCGATACAGCGGAGGGGTGCAGACTGTCCAGGCTGGGAGCCCAGGGGCCGCCGGAATGCGGTTGGTCAGAGGGGTGCTGCATCCATGGCTGGGGCAGGGGTGGGGTGGGGCGGGGCGGGGGCGGCAAGCCCACCCCCAAGGACGAGACCCCAGCAGGCCCCGTGTCTGGGTCGTGGTTCTCACCTCCAGCGGTTTATGGGATCAGGCCTGACACAGACCCCGCGGCTGGGAGGCCCTCTGACCCCCAGAGCCTTCAACACGCGGGCCTGTGCTCCCCAGACCTGCCCTGGGGTTGGGCCCATGATGCTTTGCTTTGGGGCATTACCCAGGATGCTTTGCTTTGGGGCATTACCCACGATGCTTTGCTTTGGGGCATTACCCAGGATGCTTTGGTTTGGGGTGCTTCTTGCGTCTGCGTGGTGGGAGTAGACGTCCCCACGGGGATGCCCCGCTGAGTGTTAGCCCAGCAGCCCGGCCCCGGAGCCGGACAGCGTGCGTCTGTGCGAGCCCCCCCCCCCCCCCCCCCCCCCGGATGCCGGGCTCCGGCCAGGCCGCGGCGGCCGGGAGGACAGAGCGCTGGGTCGGGGCCTGCGGCGGGGCTGAGGCCCCGTGTCTGACGCGCGTTTGGGGGTCCGCCGGCTGCTGAGGGTAAGTGACTAGATCCGCGGCCCCAGAGTTGGGATCCCAGGACACCCCTGTGCGCCCACAAGCTGCTGAGGCCCCGAGAGCCTCTGTGCAGGTGGGTCAGGACTGCTGCTCTTTACCGCGTTAGAAGTTGTACCTGACCCGTTTTTAAAATAATTTTAATGCACTTATTTAAAAATATTGATCAATTCATTAAAAATAAAGCTCATAAAACCATCACATGTTACCCTAAATAACATATTTTGTCAGATAAACGGTATTTTCCCCCAAACAGGAAGTAGTAGAAAGAACAGCATCCGTCTATCTTTTTGCAAAGCTCTCCAACACCAGACTGTCAGGGATGCCGTCCACACCCTTCCACGTGGAGCTCGTACCTCCCGGGGGCGGTGGGTAGGATTGCGTCGTCCCATTTTACAGACGGGCAAACCGAGCCCTGAAGAAGGTGCGGGGACTGTGGCGGGTTCTGCAGTCAGGGCAGGGCCGGGAGCCCAGGGAGGGCTGTTGGAGGCCCGAGCAGTGGCTGCACACAGAACGGCTGGAGGGGATGCGCCTGTGCGTGTATGTACATGAGCGTGCTGTGCGTCTGTGTCCGTGCACACAGGTGTGCGCCTGTGCGTGTATGTACATGAGCGTGATGTGTGTCTGTGTCCGCGCACACAGATGTGCGCCTGTGCGTGTATGTACATGAGCGTGATGTGCGTCTGTGTCTGTGCACACAGGTGTGCGCCTGTGCGTGTATGTACATGAGCGTGATGTGCGTCTGTGTCCGTGTACACAGGGGATGCGCCTGTGCGTGTGTGTACATGAGCATGATGTGCGTCTATGTCCGTGTACACAGGGGATACGCCTGTGCGTGTATGTACATGAGCGTGATGTGCGTCTGTCCGCGCACCTGTGTGGGCGGGGCTGCAGGGGCTGCAGGGGCTGCAGGAGCAGGGATTGGCGCCCATGTGGGGCGGAGGGTGGCGCCTGGGCTCCGTGCCGAGGGCTCTGGCCTGGTCCTGCAGGGCGTGGGCGACATGGTGGCCGTTTGGGGGGGGAGCGTGTGGTCACGGTGTTTGGAAGCTCACCGAGAGCATCCGAGGTGGGTTTGGGAGAGGCTCGGAGGTGGGGAAGGCCCGGGGAAGGCGGCTCTGAGCTGACCGGGCCCTGGGAGCCGGATGTGCGGGGGCCCTGCAGGCGCTCCTGGGCGTCCCGCTGGAGTCACTGCAGCTGAGGAGCTGCTTCTCGGCTCCTCGTCTCCGCCGTGGGTCTCATCAGCCCTCGGCCGGCACGCGGGTCTCCCCAGGTGCCTCCTCTGGCAAAGCCGAGTATCAGCCACCCCGCTTTACCGCCGGGTTATTCGTGGGCGCCCGTGTTGCGGAGTGAGAACTCGGCCCCCGGCGATACGGAAAAGAAAAGGCGTGGGGGCACTTAGCTGCCCAGCGACCGGAACCCGGGGAGACGGGCGTGGCCGGGGCCCAGGGCCCAGAGGAGGCTCAGGGTCGCAGGGAAGGGAAGTGTTTGCTCAGGAGGGAGCTCAGGTGAGACACCCCAGCACCGGAGTCCGAGCTGGTCACCCCCTCACCGGGAAGACGCCTGGGCGGGTCAGGTTTTATCTGTTGACCAAACGCCCGCAGGGACCCAGGGCCCTGGGACGGGGCATCGGGCCCGAGGGCAGGCCGGCGGGAGGGCAGGTCTGAGTTTAACACCAGACACCAGCTGTGTCACAAGCACCCCTGGGAGTGTGTGAGTTTACTGTCGTGTGTGTGAGAGTCAGTGTGTGCGTGAGAGTGAGTGTCAGTGTGTATGTGAGTGGTGAGTGAGTGTATGTGTCTGTGTGAGTGTATGAGTGTGTGTGAGCGTGTGTTTCAGTGTGTGTGCTTGTGTCAGTGTGTGTTAGTGTGTGTCTCTGAGTGTGAGCGTATGTGAATGTGCGTGTGTCAGTGTGTGTGAGCATGTGTGAGTGCGTGTATCTGCGTGAGCGTGTGTGTCAGTGTGTGTGTGAGTGTGCCTTTGAGTATGAGCATGTATGTGTGAGTGAGCATGAGTGAGTGTGTATGAGTGTGTCAGTGAGTGTGTGAGTGTGGCAGGTGTGCGTGTGCGTGAGTGAGGTGGGTGTTAGCCGTCGGTGTGGTCCGGAGCAGACAGAGGTCAGGGCTGCTGCTCTTCCCTGGAGGACCATTTCTTGCCGGCCGCGCCTGCGGGCACAGGGCCGTGAGACCGCTCGCTGCTGAGACGCGCCTGGACGGCCGCGTGTCCCTGAGCGGGGCCGCCTGTCCCTCTAGAGGCACTGGAGGCGGAGGTCGTCAGCGTGAAGCCCGGAGCTTCCAACGTGGGGGGCGGAGAGAGCCCCCCCCGCGCCCCAGTTACTTCCATCCTGGAGCGGGTCTGTGATTACATGAGGTCATCTTGTTGGAAGGACATAAAATAACGTCTAATTAGGCGCCATCCATCTTTCAGAGGCGCGTCATCGATCCTGTCTCAGGTCCAAACGGAAAACCTTTCAGCCTCGGTGGGGAGCTCCGTGGGTGTCCGTGCCCTCGCGGCCCATCTGCCCGCGGCGTGGAGCCGGCCCAGGAGGAGCCGGCGGGATGGGAGGGAGGGCCCGCCTCCCCGGCCCCCTGGGCCCGCTCCTGCCCGGAGAGCGTGTCCGGGGATGGAAGACCCCTGACCTTCAACCCTGGACAGCCTTCACGACCCAGGCGCGCCTGTGACTGGCCCGGGGTCTCTGACCCTCAGTTTCTTCATCTGTGCAATGGGCTGGCCTGGGAGTGCAGGCAGAGGCGGCCAGGCTGCCCAGTGGTTTCTCACCCACCGTCTGGAAACGGAATTCTCCCAGCTGGACGGGAGCGCTCGCTGCTGAGCCAGGGACAGGGTCGCCCCCTGGTCTGCAGAGAGCCACATCCAAGGCTGCGAAAGGCAAACCCTTGGCGTTCTCCACTCGCTCGGGCGGGGCCCTCGTCCTGGGTGCCCGGCGGCCCCCTCTGAGCCTGTCCCGGGTGCCCGCAGGCAGCTCAGCCCCTCCCAGGCTTCCCTGAGGATTCTGGGAGGGAGGGACCCCTCCTGCTCAGCCTGCCGCCCCGTTAGTGGCCCCTGCCCGCTGGCCAGTGTCTGCTGGCCTGCTCGCTCAGGCCTGCCCTCTCCAGGGGACAGAGCCCCCGCGCCCCCCAAGCTGCACGGCCACCGGCTGGCCGAGGCCCAGGACAGGGCAGGGGAGAGGCTCCCGTCGCTTTGGCCAGTGCTCGGGGTCCGGTGCTGGCCTCGGGTCTCCTTACGCCTGTCCCTCGTGTGGCCAGGGCCGTTCTCCCCGCAAACGAGGGTCCCCCTACCCCTTCTCTCTCTGTCCCTGCCCCTCAGACGGCGGCGGAACCCTGGCACCTCGCCCAGAGGATCTGGGTGCGGCGAGTCACCTTTCAGCACCCCCGCCCCCATACTGGGGGATCCTGGCTGACCCGAGAGCAGGTCCCCGAGGACGAGGACGTGTCCTCCCAGGTGCGCAGGCCTCACTGGCCGCAAACCAGTCCCCTCCTTCCCGCAGGTCCCCGCGTGTGCTCAGGTTCCTCTTCCACGAGGACTTCACGCTGCGGGAACGTGCGCCCCGCCGGGGGCCCCGCGGCGCTGTTGGTGTGCAGCCCCGGGGAGGGCGAGTTTCTCTTCTGCCATTTCACACGCCGTCTCCTGCTCCCGCCTGGCAGGGCCACCCTCCGGGAGGCAGACCAAACCAGCGTGCGCCCGTGTCCAGGGCGCGTCTCTCTCCCACAGGGAGCACCGGCCCTGAGTGTCCCGGGTCCCCTCAGCCTGAGCGTCCTGGGTCCCCTCGCCCTGAGTGTCCCGGGTCCCCTCGCCCTGAGTGTCCCGGGTCCCCTAGGGCTGAGCGTCCCGGGTCCCCTCGGGCTGAGCGTCCCGGGTCCCCTCAGGCTGAGCGTCCCGGGTCCCCTCGGCCTGAGCGTCCCGGGTCCCCTCGGGCTGAGCGTCCCGGGTCCCCTCGGGCTGAGCGTCCCGGGTCCCCTCGGGCTGAGCGTCCCGGGTCCCCTCGGGCTGAGCGTCCCGGGTCCCCTCGGCCTGAGCGTCCCGGGTCCCCTCGGGCTGAGCGTCCCGGGTCCCCTCGGGCCTGAGCGTCCCGGGTCCCCTCGGCCTGAGCGTCCCGGGTCCCCTCAGGCTGAGCGTCCCGGGTCCCCTCGGGCTGAGCGTCCCGGGTCCCCTCGGGCTGAGCGTCCCGGGTCCCCTCGGCCTGAGCGTCCCGGGTCCCCTCGGCCTGAGCGTCCCGGGTCCCCTCGGGCCGTCTGCGGCCCCTTCCAGCGCTGCTCTGGCCCCGCCCAGGTTTGCTGCCCGCCAGGTCCACCTATAAGCTCTGTGACTTCGGACAAGTGACCCTAACATGCAAATGGCGACCTTCCCGGGGAGAGGAGCGGGGGGAGAGCGGGGGGGAGAGCATGGCCAGAAAGCAGCCCCCGCCGGCGGCCGGGAGGGTCAGCCTCAGCCGAGCAGGAAGCGCGAGCAGCCGTGCCGTCTGAGCAGGTTACCGACACGAACGTGACTCCAGCCGGGAACCCGGGGGCGAGCCCCCCGAAGCCGCTGGGAGCCCCGCTCTGTGAGGTGCACCCCGAAGGGCCGTCGTCCCCCCCTCCTCCCCGCCCCCTGCCAGCGCCTCTGCGAACAGGGAAGTCCCTGCCGGCGGGACCGGAGGCGGACAAGGCGGGTTGGGAGGGAGCAGCCTGCAGACACCTGCGTGAGCAGCTGCTGGTTGGTGGTACGGCCAGCTTCTCTTCCCAGCGCCGCGGACACACACCTGTCCCCGCACCTGCGCAGGTGTGTGCCCATGGGACCTGGGGACCCGCTGGCGGGGGGCCAGCCGCCCCTCGGAAACGCCTCCCCTCCATCCGGCCGGGAGGCCAGGCCGTCGTGGGCCCACTGCGGCCTCAGAGCGGCTGGGGGCACTGGCCGCCCGCCCGGGGCGCAGCCAAGTCCTGCCCCGTGTCCTGTCGGCTGGCTTGGCCCTGAGGCCACAGTGACCCCCGCTGGATGGAGTGGACACCTGCGTCCCCCGCTGGCCAGGCCGCTTTGCATGTTCACACCCCGAGGAAATGTGAACCCCCCCCTCCCCCCTACCACCCCGCACCTGGCTACTCCAGCCTCCCAGAGCCGGAGGGCAAGGATCCGACCGACTGGCGGGGGGGTCAGCCCCGCAGCTCTCGCTCGTTCTGGAAGAGCTGGACGTGTGCACACGGCCGCCGGACTCACGGCAGCCCTGTGGACTTGCTCAGGTGGCACCTGGCTCGTGGCCTTGGCCCCCCTGCCCCGGAGCATTGTGGGAACTCAGGAATGTTCGATGCTCAGGCCCCGCCCAGCCTTCTTCGCTTGACCGGAGGTGGGCTCCACACACCGGCCTCTCCGCTCACGTGTGCCCGCCGGAGAGCCCGACGTCCCCGCCTCTGTCTTTCTTTAGATGCTTTGCTGTGGTTTGTTTTATTTATGTATTTATTGATGTCAGAGAGGAGGGGAGAGGGAGAGAGAGAAACATCAGTGATGAGAGAGGATCATGGATCAGCTGCCTCCTGCACGTCCCACACTGGGGATGGAGCCCACAACCCGGGCCTGTGCCCCAACGGGGACTGAACGGCGACCTCCTGGTTCGTAGGTCGACGCCCCAACCACTGAGCCACCCCAGCCGGGCTTGCATTGTGTTTTGTTGCTCACCGGGATCCCGCTCTGGCCGTGCAAACACTCCTGTGAGCCGCACTCTTTGCTCCCGGCTTCCGGCTGAGTGCCCTTGGCTGTGCTGAGGGCTCTCCAAGATCAAAGCCAAGTGGGAGGCAGAGAGCCCGCGGGGAGCCGGGAGCCGGGGAGCCGGGGGCCCGAGCACCGTGGACGGCTGCCCAGGGACGGAGGGAGTGTGTCCAGAGCCGAGGGCTGGGCCGCGCGACTTCCGGGCCGTCCCTGGCTCTGCCCGGCGGCTCCGCCACGTGCCAGGCGGTGCCGTGGAGGTCACGTGTCCGGCGGGCGGGGAGGGAGACCTGGCCCGGGGCTGGGGCCTGGGATCCGTGCGCTCAGTCGGCCACAGGAAAGGGCACGTCCCCGGGAAGTCCAGTCCCGGTGGGGCGCTGGGGTCCAACAGAAGACGGGGGGCAGCCGGCGCCGTAGGATGAGATGCCACCCTGCCCATCCCTCGTGGGCCCAGGGGGATGCTGGGAAGTGTCTAACCACTGACCCCCCTCCCCCAGTACCGAGCGCACGTGGGGGAGCGATGCTCACCGTGGCTGTACTGACTGACGCAGACAGAGGGGCCGCGTGCTCTCCTGACCGCTCAGGGGAGGCCTGCGTGGGGCCTGCAGACTCAGACCTCAGTGACCACGGAGGGTCCGAGAGGGCAGGCAGGTCCCGGCCTCGTCTTCCCTGAGGAAGGTCGGCTTTGGTCCTCACTGAGCCCGTAGCCTCCGCATCGATGGAACTCCTGTGAGATGTCAGGTCCCTTCCCTTCCCTGGACCCTCAGGGCGGAGACCACACGTGCCCTCAGGGTATTGTTATTGTTACTGTTATTGTTACTGTTATTGTTCTTGCCGACTGTTAACTGCCTGCACCACCCATGAAAAGAAACGCGTGTCTATCATTTTACTTCTTATCCAACCCCAGAGGCTTCCTCCCGCCTCCCTAATCTACACCCATGGCGCTCAGGTGACCCGCCGGCGGCTCCTCCGTGATGGTAACGTATGAAAAAGGGTGAAAAGCCGCCGTTCTCCGGAGCATTCTCCCAGTCTGTTGGGTTCTGCTTCCCGGCGACTGGACAGTTTGGCTCAGATAAACGCACAGCAGTTCTCCGCAGGAGTGAGCGTTTCTGACGTTACACCACAGTGATGTGTCCCCGAGGCGGCGGCCCCGGCTCCACCTACAGGTGAAGCCCCTCTTCCCCGAGAGGGGACCGCAGGGGCCGGGCAGGGGCCGGGCAGGCAGTCCCCGCTGCGTGACCTTGGACACGTCCCTGAAACCCTGGGCCTGGACAGACGGCATTAATGGTTCCCCAACACGTTCTTCCTGGGGAACATGGGACGTCCCAGTCTCCCCCCCGAACCGGGAGACGTGCACCCCTCACCCGTGTCCTCGGGCCTCTCGGGGGAGGACGCTGAGGGCAGGGGACCGGTGGGCCTGCCGTTCCCGGTCACCGCGCCAGGTCTGTGGGGGGCAGGCTGCCCCACCTCTCCGAGCCCGGCCTCCGTCTGCGGGAGAGGACGGACGGTCGTTGTTGATGAGGACATTGGTTGGGAGGAGAAGGGGGCGCGGGTGTCAAGGTGAGATGGGTCCCGGGTGTCCCAGCCGCAGCCCTGAGAGCTGAGCGCCCGGAGCCAGGCGAGCGGCTTCGGGCTCCGCCTCCCTTCACCCTCCAGGCCGGGAGGAGCCGCGGTTCCCGGGGACCGGGCCCAGCTGCTCTGCCTGCGGCCACGCCAGCCGCCTGGCCACGGGCCGGCCCAGCTGCAGGGGCCACGGAGCCGGCCCAGCTGCAGGGGCCACGGAGCCGGCACAGCTGCAGGGGCTGGCTGGCCCCGCTGAGCCGGGGAGCTCTGTCCCCCGCCGTCTCCCTTTCTTCGCGTTGGGAGGGACTCGGTCCGGAAAGGGCTTTCTTCCGAGGACACCTGGACGCGGCGCGGAGGGGGTGCCGGCAGGTGCAGGGCCTGTTTGCTTCCGGGCTCTCAAGTGTTTCCGCTGATAACGTTCACGGAGCCGCTCTGTGGGCGGCCACTGCCCACCCCCCCCCCCCCCCCGGGGCTGGAAGTGCCCTGGCTGGGCGCAGGGGGAGGGGGAGGAGGGGGAGGAGGGATGAGGAGGAGGAGCAGGCGGCCGGCCACGTCCAGGGCGGAGCAGGGCCTGAGCGCTGTCCCCGAGGCCCTGGGGAAGCCTGGCTCTCCACCCGCTCCCTTGGGCCGTGGGTCCCTGTGACGGTGCAAGGTGACGGCGCAAGGTGACGGCGCCCCCTCCGCTCAGCGAGGCAGGGGTGAGGCATCTCCCGGAGCACATTTAGCCGACAGGACGCGGCCTCCAGCCTGCCCTTGACGGCAGCCGGCTGCCCCGAGCTGACCGAGCGGAGGGCACCCTGAGAGGAAATCATCTGCCTTCAGGCTGAGGAGGGCCTCTCTCTCTCTCTCTCTCTCTCTCTCTTTCTATCTCTCTCCCTCCCCCTCCCCCTCCCCCTTCCTTCCTTCCCTCCCTCCCCCTCCCTCTCTCCCCCCTCTCTCCCTCCTTCTCTCCCTCTCCCTCCCTCCCTCCCTCTCTCTCCCTCCCCCCCCCCCTCTCTCTCTCTGCGCTTGCGGCTCTTGCTGGGCGGCCCCACAGGCACGTGGAGAACTGCCATCTTGCTGGACTGAGTCCTCCCGGCCGCGGCCCTGCCCCTCCCTGGGGACTGGCTGGAGGCTGGAGAAGCACCGCTGTTCCGAGTCCCCAGCGCCCCTCGTCCCGAGTGCAGACAGCGCAGCTTCTCCGTTCTCGAGTGCAGACAGCTCAGGCCTGCGTGACCTTGGCACACAGCCCGGCGGGGCTTCATTAGCTCATTTGTGAAACGGGCTGACGCTGCCTCAGGGGGCAGAGGGGTCCTGTGCCCCCTCCCCGCCCACCGTGGGCAGAGCCGAGGCAGCCAGTGCCGAGGCCCTTACTGGTCTCAGGAGGAGACCGCCTGGTCCAAGCCCAGCACGGTCGGCGTGCGTGACCGCCCTGTGCTGAGCCGTGCGCTGTCAGCGCCCAGTCTGCCTTCGCCGGCGGCCGGAGGGCCCGCCCGGCCCCGTGCCTGTGACCCTGCATCGCCGCGCGGGGCCCTGGACAGCGCGTTCACTGAGGGAGCGTCCGCGGAGCGCTCTGCGGCCCTGGGGAGACGCCGGAGAGAGGGACGCGCCCCATGGCCATGGCCGGGGACGTCCAGGGTGGGAGGGACCCGGGAGTGATCGCAGAGCAGTGCCGAGCGAGAGGCGGGCAGCTTGGGGACGCGGGACCGGCTCTCAGCGGTCTCCTCCGTCCCGACAGCCCGAGGATGGCTGGGTGCGGCGGGTCAGGAGGACTGGACGGTGGGTCGGGAGTGTCTAGGTTTGCAGTGCAGACGAGCTGCCAGAATAACCCGTGTGGGAAAGAGAAGAGCCCGGCCCGCGGGGCTCAGGGGGGAGCGTCGACCCAGGAACCAGGAGGTCACGGTTCGATTCCCGGTCAGGGCACAGGCCCGGGTTGCAGGCTTGATCCCCAGTGGGGGGCGTGCAGGAGGCAGCCGGTCCATGATTCCCTCTCATCATGGATGTTTCTCTCTCCCCCTCTCCCTTCCTCTCTGACATCAATAAAAACATTAAGAAAAGGAGAGAAGCGCCTCCCTGTGTCTGATGGGTGCCAGCGCCCGCCGCGGGTGTTTGCGATGCCGGCGCTGTGCTGGGGCGCGGCGCGGCCCTGTTACCCCTCAGAGCAGGTCTGTGGGGTCCGTACTGTTGTCACCTCCAGGTGACAGGTGGGGCCCGGACCCCCGCCCAGGGGCTCACAGCCGAGGGAGGACAGAGCTGGGGTTTGAACAGAGCTCAGCGACGCGCCCCTCGAGGTACCCAGGACCACACCTGCGGCCCCTTCCCGCTGCCCCGCCCGCCCCCAGGAGAGGCTGACCTGGCCGTCGGGAGAGAGCCGCCGGAAGGTGATCCCTCTGGTGGGGCTGCTGAGCGGACAAGCTCACCTCCCAGCTCAGTGCTGGTGGCTGTGTGGGGCGCCCGGGACCCCTGGGAACGGAGGGGGTTGCCTTTGGATCTGCCCACGTCCCTGAAGGTTGTGTGGTCAGCAGCCCGGGCCGAGGCGGAGGCCGCGGGAGGCCCTCAGCCTGGGCGTGGGGGGCGGGCGCTCTGAGGGCCCTGGCGAGGCCCCTGGCCGTGCGTGCCGGCGCGTGGGGTCCCCTGCGTGCGGTGCTCCTGCCGGAGGAAACGCGCTGCCTCCCTGAGCGGCGAGGGGGGTCGTGCGGCGGGAAGGCAGGCATCCCCGTGGGCTCGGGGACCTGTCGGAGAATCGGCGTCTCGGTTCAGTTCCAGCCCCGCAGCCGTCACGCGGGGGTCAGTGTGGAACCCGAGGTGGGCAGATCCGTTCGCCCTCCTTATAGGACCAGAGAGGGAAGGTGGGGCGGGCCTGACCTCGGAAGTGAGCTTTGGGACTGTGGGCAGGTGACCTGCAAAGTCAGAGGCCACGGTCCTCACGCGTTGGGGTGCCGTGTCTGGGGGTGTGCTGTGCCGGGCGAGGGGGGCCTCCGTGTGGCTCCGTGCAGGGTGCGAAGGGAGGGAGAGCCTCTCTCTCAGGAGAAGGAACCCCGCGGATGAGCCACCTGCTCGGGCGATGCTGGGCCGCAGCTGCGGTGCCTGCCAGGTGGGAGCCGTCCTGCGTGGCTGGGGCGGCTGCGGCCTCGGTGGGCGGGGAGGAAGCGGGGACTCTGGAGGCCCCACGCGCATCGGGGCCCGCGGGTTCCTCATCGGAGGACCCCCTGCAGCTGCCAGCAGCTGCCTGGTCTCTGCCGACGAGGCTGAGGGTGCGAGGGGAGGCGTGTGCATTCTGAGGGACACAGACTTCCGGTCCCCAGCACTGGGGTGCGGCCCACGGGCTGGGAGGGGCGGGGCGGGGCTCCCGCAGGCTGCGGCTGAGAGCCGCCCTGGAGGCATTCCAGTTTGGCTCTGGCCTCCGGGGCACTTGCTGTGGGAGCTGCCCTGCTGGATCGGGCTGCCCCAGGCCGTGGGGGTACCGAGGAGTGTGTGGTCTGTTACGTCACTAACCACCGCCCCACCTGCTGCACCTTGGACCACGGCCCTGCATTGTGGGTGGGGGTCACCTCCCGGCTCAGCTCACCTCCCAGCTCACCTCCCAGCTCAGCTCACCTCCCAGCTCAGCTCACCTCCCAGCTCAGCTCACCTCCCAGCTCAGCTCACCTCCCAGATCACCTCCCAGCTCAGCTCACCTCCCAGCTCAGCTCACCTCCCGGCTCAGCTCACCTCCCAGCTCACCTCCCAGCTCACCTCCCATCTCAGCTCACCTCTCAGCTCACCTCCCGTCTCAGCTCACCTCCCAGCTCACCTCCCAGCTCAGCTCACCTCCCAGCTCAGCTCACCTCCCAGCTCAACTTGCCTCCCAGCTCACCTCCCAACTCAGCTCACCTCCCAGCTCAGCTCCCAGCTCAGCTCCCAGCTCAACTCGCCTCCCAGCTCACCTCCCGGCTCACCTCCCAGCTCAGCTCCCAGCTCAGCTCGCCTCCCAGCTCACCTCCCGGCTCAGCTCCCAGCTCACCTCCTGGCTCAGCTCACCTCCCAGCTCACCTCCCAGCTCAGCTCACCTCCCGGCTCACCTCCCAGCTCACCTCCCAGCTCAGCTCACCTCCCAGCTCAGCTCACCTCCCAGCTCAGCTCCCAGCTCACCTCCCAGCTCAGCTCACCTCTCAGCTCACCTCCCGGCTCAGCTCACCTCCCAGCTCACCTCCCAGCTCAGCTGGCCTCCCAGTCACAGGGCTGGCTGCTGACCGTAGGGGGCTGGGCCACCCAGTTCTGATAACCTTCCGGGCTGAGTTGTCAGAAGCGTGAATATTTTGTGGTGTTTTTCTGGGCGGAGATCCAGGCTCTGGGAAGGAATGGTTTTGCACACGGAGGGGGTGCTAAAGTCAGCCCCTCTAATCCTTCCCAGAGGGACTGAGGCCGAGGGGTGGGGGAGGAGGCAGGGGGCTCCGCTGGCCGCACTGGGGGGTCCAGGGGCAGGGGCCCCGAGGGTGCGTCCGAGGGAGGAGGAGGGCGACGTGCCCTGGCTGTGTGGTTCCACTGAGGGCTGCGTAGCTTCCCTGCGGTGAGCAAAACAGAGCCCAGGGCTGCGCTCAGCCACCCTCCGACCTCCAGCCTGGCGCCGGCCTCTCGGTCCAGGTGGGGGGCGGCTCTGGAGAGAGAGGGGATGGCGCCCCCACCCCCACTGAGTCCCGCTCCACCCCCCCGCCCCCCCTCCCAGCTCGGCCTGTTGGCTCAGCGAAGGTGGAGGAGTGTCGCTGGCTGGACTCTGCCCGGCACCCGGAGGACGGAGGACGTTGTTCACGATGGTGCCCCCTCTGTGCAGAGACCCGTTCTGCAGCGCGGCCAGGCCTCTGAGGGCGCCGTCACCCGGCCTCCCTGTGCAAACCACGCCGCCTCTGGACAGGCTGAGGCAGCGTGCGCCCCTGCAGAACCGTCCCCCGGATCGGGGCCCACGTCCCCCTGTCCCCCGCTCGCCAGCGGCAGCCCCGGGGGAGGAGCCGCGGGGAGCTGTGGTCTTGGGTACTTAGCACATGCAGAGGCCGGAGCTCTCTCTGGAACAGGCGGGAGATGTCCTCTCTCTCATACCCGGTGCCGAAGGGGGTCTCTTCAGTCGAAGATTAAAAGGAAAAGTCGGCCTGGCCGGCGTGGCTCAGTGGTTGAGCATCGACCTATGCACCAGGAGGTCAAGGGCACACGCCCGGGTTGTGGGCTCGATCCCCAGCGTGGGACGTGCAGCCGATCAGTGATTCTCTCTCATCGTTGGTGTTTCTTTCTCTCCCCCTCTCTGAAATCGATAAAAAAAATATAGATACAAAAACAGAAACGAAGGAAAAGCCTGCGGCAGAGGTCCCATTCGCCCGGACCCTCTGGCCTTGAGGCCTGAGACTGCCCCCCCCCGCCCCCCCCCGTGAAGTCGGGGTTGAACCGCGGGTGCCTGTGGGCTCAGCACGGGGACCCCTGCGCCTCCCTCGAGGCGATCGATCGCACCGGGAGCCCTGCTGCCGGGCCGGCCTCACAGGGGACCCCGAGGAGTGTGTGGGGACCCCGAGCCGTGGACCCCGAGCCGTCTGCTTGTCGCGAAATCACCTCGGACAGACGTGTGGACTGACAGGCCACACGGATGCAAGCAGGAGGTTATGGGAGCCACGAATCTACTGCGGTTAGACACATTTATTTCCAGGTTCTAAACAGAAACAAGGGGCCCTACACGTATGTACACGCCAGACTCCCATTTAAAAATGTACGCGTGAGCAGAAGTGAGTAAGACCATGCGCTGGGCCTTGAGGTGAGCGGTTTGATGTGTAAAGTCTACAGAGGACGGCCATTCGGCAGAACCGTCAGACCCATTTCCCCCTGCCCGCCCCCTCCAGCTTCTCACCAGGGCTGCTGGGAGAGGCCGTAGGGAACAGGGGGCAGGGGGGAGGCGGGCTGGGCCTGGGCTCCTCTCTGCTCCTGCCTCACAGCGCGGCCTTGGTCAAAGCCGATCGCCTCCCTGGGCCTCAGTCTCCCCGTCGATGACGAAGGAACATCGCCCATCGGCGGCCGTGCAGAGGCGACTGCGCGTGAGCCGGTGCCGGGGAGGAAGCGAGGGAAGGGCTCAGGGCAGGCGGGTGGCGGCAGGGGGCGCCCGGCGTGCCCACCTCCCTTTGTGGTCCCTTCTCAGGACCCATGACTGTCGCCCGTGGTGCCACGTTGACTTGGCCTGTGACTCAGAATGTTGAAAGCGAGTATTACCTCGAGGTGATGCAGCTCGAGCAACGCAAAGGCCACCTCCCCCTGAAAAAGAGAACCCCACCAGGTTTCATTTATTCAGATTTAAAAGGGTTTTTATTGACTTCAGAGAGGGAGGGAGAGGGAGATAGAAACACCAATGATGAGAGAATCATGGATCGGCTGCCTCCTGCACCCCCCACACCGGGGATCGAGCCTGCAACCGGGCCTGTGCCCCGACCCGGAATCGAACCCTGACCTCCTGGTTCCTAGGTTGACACTCAACCCCTGAGCCCCGCCGGCCGGGCAATCTCATATTTTGAAAGGATGGCACATGGGGCTTCGGGGTTGCTCACAGGTCCCCGCGCTGTGGCAGCAGGAACGCTGGGGAGCGGGTGCGGGGCATCTCGGGGCAGCTCCGCCAGCGCCGCCCGCTCCGTCCCCGGGCTCAGACCTTCGGGCAGGCCAGGTGCTCGTCAGAGGGACGGGAGCTAAATTTATCGCTGGCTTCCCGGCGCCCATTGACATGTTGTGCCGCTGGAGCCGGGGACGGGAGGAAACGCGCTTGACGCCAAAATTGGCTTCGTGGCTCCGGCTGCCTCGCTCGGCGCCACCTGCGTCCAATCAAGCTGCCCCGTGGCGGGAACAATGGGCTCCCCGCTTCCCGGGAAGCGAGGCCGCTCACGCCGCGGAGGACGGGCTTCCAATGCTGCTCTCCCTCCTCCTCGCAGAGAAAAAGAGAGAACGGATTGAAAAAACAACCCCGCGCGTCCCAACGCCAGCGCCGTTTGGGGAGAGGAAGTGTTTCCCTGACAAATTACTATCCAGGTTCAAAACTCAGAACGGGGGGGTCCGTGAATGAGGGTGTCGCGGACCAGACCCGCCAGCAGTTGGCTCTGTGATAGCGTTCTCAGCCACTTTAACAACGCCCCCCGCCCCCCCACCCCCGCCCCGCCCTTAAGACGCGAGGCGGGAACGAGAGGCGGCGGTTTGCAGGGGAGGGAAGTCGTGGGCGACTCTGCCGTCAGGGTCAGCGACCGGCCTCTGGTTCCTGAAGGCTCTTCTCCAAAGGACGCCTTGTGTTTGAAACAATGGGATCGGCCGCAATGATACGCCGTCCCTGAGCCCGAGGCTCCTTTCTCTACATTTATTTTTGTTGGCATCAGAGAGGAAGGGAGAGGGAGAGAGAGAGAAACATCCATGATGAGAGAGAACCATGGACCGGCTGCCTCCTGCACGCCCCCCACCGGGGATCGAGCCCACACCCCGGGCCTGTGCCCTGACTGGGAGTCAAACCGTGACCTCCTGGTTCCTAGGTCGACGCTCAGCCCCTGAGCCCCGCCGGCCGGGCCAGTCTCGTGTCTCTAAACTCCGCTTGGACGTGCGGAAGCAGCTCTCTGAAACGGGGAAGACAGCGGCGGAGACGCGGCAGAACGAACCCGGCCGCGCGGAGATGACACGAAGAGGCGCCGGGCCCGCGGGGAACGAGCGGCCGCGCTTCCCTCTGGCGGGTGACCTCGGCCGAGAGGAACACACGCCGCTTGGCGTGCTTCTGTGCCATCTCTGGCGTTGTTTCCTCGTTTTTTAAAATAAAAACAGAACTTCCCAATAGCTCGCGGTTCAGTAAGCACAGCGGCCTCATGCAGACCACGGCAGCTCTTCCCAGCACGCCCCCGGGAGGCACTTCCACTCCACGCCCACGGCGCACGCACCGTCCTCAAGCCATTCCGAGGGGTGAGTCCCCTTCCGGGGCTCGCTCTCCCTCCTGTGGGGCTCGGCTCCTAAGAATTACTGTCCTGCCCGGCTGGCGTGGCTCAGGGGCTGAGCGTGGACCTCGGAACCAGGAGGTCAGGGTTCGATCCCCGGTCAGGGCACAGGCCTGGGTTGTGGGCTCTATCCCCAGTGGGGGGCGTGCAGGAGGCAGCCGGTCCATGGTTCTGTCTCATCATTGTGTTTATCTCTCCCTCTCCCTTCCTCTCTGACGTCAATAAAAATAAGAAAGAATCACTGTTCGCCTCTCCCAGGAACCCTTCCGGGTCAGCTCAGCGGGAGGCCACCTCCCGCGTCCTGCGCCTGCCCAGCCCTGTCCGCCTCTGTCCCGGCCCTGGCTCCCTGCCGCCCTGGGAGCCGCCTGGGGTGTGTGAACTCGCTGACACTGGCCACCCCTCCTCCATTTGGTGAGAGGGAGCGAGAGCCGCCTTCCTCCTGCGTTTCTGGGGTTCCTTTGCGCGGCGTGGAGACCCTTCCTCTCCCGCGTGGGCCTCCCTCGAGGCGGGGCCTGCACGCCACCCCGGGCCTGGGCCTCGTGCCCTGACTCCACCCGTCTCACCTCCTGTGCCCGACGGGGGCTTGGTGCTGCCCAGCCACAGGCTCTGGAGCCGGTACCTGTGACCGGGGCCGGCCTCACCCTGCCTGAGGCTGAGCTTCCCACCCAATGGGGGGTGGGGGGGATGCCTACCAGCGAGATCAGACCCCTCCACTCCAGAGCCCCCCTCATTCTGTAAGCCTCCGCTGGCCCGTGCATGGCCCGGCTCTCCCTGCCTGCCGCCCGCCCCACCTCCACCCAGATGCTGCTGGGGGGGGGGGCAGTTCTGTGCTCTGGGCCCCCCATTCTGTACTCTGGGCCCCCCACTCTGTGCTCTGGGCCCCCACTCTTTACTCTGGGCCCCTCACTCTGTGCTCTGGGCCCCCCTGGCTCTGTGCTCTGGGCCCCCCACTCTGTGCTCTGTGCTTCCCCCCCCACTCTGTGCTCTGGGCCCCCACTCTGTGCTCTGTGCTTCCCCCCCCACTTTGTGCTCTGGGCCCCCCACTCTGTGCTCTGAGCCCCCTGGCTCTGTGCTCCCGCCCCGGCTCTGTGCTCTGGGCCCCCCAGCTCTGTGCTTCCCCCCCCCCCGCCGGCTTTGTGCTCTGGGTCCCCCCGGCCCTGTGCTCGGCAGGCACTGAGCGTCCCTGAGCGGGTCCCGGGGTCTGGGAGGCTCAGGAAATCTGGGCTGAATGAACGGATCTGGGGACTCTGCGCCGCTGCCCTGCATGGTGCCCGTTATCCACTCGGGCGAACTTGCGACCCTGACAACCCACGGCCTCCTGGCACCTGGTGACGCGGGTGCTGTGGGCCGGGGGCTTTCCGCAGCCAGGGAGACGGAACCGCAGCTACCTCCGCCCCACGGCGACCTATTTCTCAATTCCTGTGGTCTCGGCCTCCCGCGGCAGCTCTGAGCAGGCGCCGGCCTGCGGCCCAGGGAGCTGAGGCGGAGGTGAGTGACTGAGGGGGGGGGGGCGGGGCATCCTCCCTCCTCCCGACGGCGGGCGGCTGCGCGGAGGCTCCTGGGATCAGTAAATGCCTCCAATCACACGGAGAGCAGTGAATGCCACGGAGAGATGTGCTGTGATGTCAGGGTTAAAGGGTGCCTGTAACAGGGTAGGTATAGTGTGAGCCCCACCGTGTGAAAACATCCATGTACATAGCATGTGTTTGTGTGTGTGTACATGTGTGCTGTTGTGGATGTGTGGGTGTGTTTCTCTCTGATCAGTGGGTCCACGGTCATTTAATTCTTAAAGCTCTGGGTGAGCTAATGGAAGAAGAGAGCTGTGTAACCGCCTGGACCTACGGGGCGGGCTGGGGGGCAGGGGGTCTCTGTACTGAGAAGGGGCCACGGGAAGGATGCTCGGCCTCTCCGTGGGGACAGGATTGGGGTCCCTCTTCACGGAGAAGTGGGGGGGGGGCTGCTGGTCAGCCCTTAGAATCCTTGGTGTCCATTCTCTTCCCAGACATGCGGCTGGGCCAGGGTCTCCCACGCGAGACACGCCCCTCAGTGTGGGATGATGCACGCGAGGGGAGACTGACGCCATCGCCATCGCCGTCGCCATCGCCATGCCAACCCGAGGAAAGGAGGAGGATGAGGGCAGGCGTCACCAGGAAGCTGAGCCCGCGGGGCCCGGTCCCTCCGTGGGACCGTCACGTGTACGCCTGACCGTACCCCTCTCTGAAAGCCACGCCGTAGCCGTCAGGTGAGCCGGCTGGCAGGGCGGGCACACGGCACGGCTCTGCTGCCAGCGACAGGCTGCGAGGGGCGCGGCGGCCGTCCTGGCCCGGGCGTGGATGCCGGGACAGCCGGTCCCACGCTGGCACCGGGGGGTGATGCGGGCACGAACAGCGGAGCGCAGGGCCAAGTGCAAATTGTTTTAAACTCACGAACCGGCCCGGCTCAGGAGGCGCCGGGGACGTCTCCGTCAGCAGAGAGCGATTTCGTGCGCTTTTATCGCCGCCGCCCAATAAAACGCAACTGTTCCGAGCCGCTCGGTGCCGCTCGGGAGACGCGGCCGCGGAGAGCGGGCCGGAGCCAGCCCGTTTGCCAAGTGGGTTTTAGCTGCTTTTCTCAAAGCCACATTGGCCCTTCCGGTCTGTGTGCTCTCTGGGAATGTGACTCTGCACCTTTATTTAAAAAAAAATATTTTCATTGATGTCAGAGAGGAAGGGAGAGAGAGAGGGAGAGAGAAACATCAAGGACGAGAGAGAATCATGGATCAGCCGCCTCCTGCACGCCCCACACTGGGGATCGAGCCCGCAACCCAGGCCATGTGCCCTGACCGGGAATCGAACTATGACCTCCTGGTTCATAGGTCGACACTCAACCACTGAGCCACACTGGTCAGGCCCAAGGAGACTTTTTAAAGTGGATTTTTTATATTTTAGAGAGAGGAAGGGAGGCCGAGAGAGAGAGAAACATAGATCGGTTGCCTCCCACATGTGGCCCGACCGAGGATCAAACCCACACCTTTTGGTGTACAGGACGGCGCTCCAGCCAACCGAGCCGCCAGGCCAGGGCCGAACCGCTGACCTCCTGCCGGTGCCGCCGGCCAGCAGGTCCCCTCCCGTCTGTCCCCGTGGGAAACCTCTCAGACATGTGTCTCGTTTGGGACTTGTGTGTGTGATTCCATGTGCGGGACGGTGAGACCCCAACCCCCACAGGTCACAGTGGCCGAGGGCCATTGTCCTTATTCCTCGTGTCAGGGCGGCTCTGGGCGCAGAAACGAAAAGCCGAGAGCGGCGCGCGGCTGCGCCTGTCCTTGGAGGAGAAGGGGCGCGTTCTCACCGAGCACCAGCCCATCTCGGACAGGAAACCAGAAGGCGGGGCCTCCCTCCGCTCCTGCTGAGCCACAGCCTCTCGGCTTATTTATAGACGCCGACAGGATACGCGCGGGGAGGTGTGCGGTGAACGCGCCGTGACGGGTTCACACAGAAACGTGTGTCGAGGTCTCTAAGGAGCCAGGTCTCCTTTGTAAAACGGGGGATTGTAATCAGTGACAACACGGCGCCAGGGGAACCGGGCTGGCGAGGTCCTGCTTTCAGGGCCTTTCCTGAAGATTCTGGAACACTGTCCCCTTCCTTCCCATGAGCCTCTGCCCTGGGCTGCATGGAGGTGGCAGGCTTGCTGACCAGGCACCGCGGGGCCAGCGTGTGCCTCCAGGCGTGGCCGGAGCTCCCCGCCATCTCTTCTTTTTGTTATTGTTCCTGGTTCCGGTGCACGGATTCGTGCACGCTGAGAGGGGATTCATTAGAAGGTGGTGGCGGGGCGGGACCGGGTGAGACGGGCTGGACACGCCCTGGAGCCAACCCCCGTGGGGTCCCTCCCCGGTGTCTGCGGAGCGAGTAGGGTCCCTCGGTCGGGCTGAAACCGGCTCTCTGACTTCCCCCGAGGGGTCCGGAGTGCGAGAGGGCACTCTGCAAAGTTGCTGTTGTACAGGGTGTGGTACGTGTGCAGTAACCAGATTCGGGGCTGACAGTGCCCCAGCAACAACATAACCCACGGCCGAAGGTGGAATCGCGTGGCCCCGCGAGGAATCGGGCTCCCTCCTCTCTGGTTTCGGGGTGCATCACCTGAGAACCGCTACTGCCAAGTCACTGCAGCTCGGCAGCTCCTGCGTTGAGCATCTGCCCCCTGGTGGTCAGCGTGTGTCATAGTGATCGGTAGGATGGTCTGATACTTAGCATATTAGCCTTTTATATATGTAGTTTTTTTTTTAAATTGTTATTGATTTCAGAGAGGAAGGGAGAGGGAGAGAGAGAGAGAAACATCAATGATGAGAGAGAATCATTGATCGGCTGCCTCCAGCACGCCCCACACTGAGGTTCGAGCTCACAACCTGGGCCTGTGCCCTTGACCAGAATCGAACCTGGGACCCTTCAGTCTGCAGGCCGACACTCTATCCACTGAGCCCAACCGGCTGGGGCTCTAGTGTCCTCTTCCCTTATCCCCGCTCCCCGCTCCCCGCTCTCCATCCTGCAAAACTCCCCGTCCTTGAGCCCCAGAGGGAGGAGTTGGTGCCCTCACCAGCTCCGGCCCCTGCTGTCCGCCGGTCCCAGTGAAGGTCATTGCTGCCTCGTGTCCATCTTTCCTGTTTCCTCTAACGGGCACGGACCCAGAATTATCCATTTCCACAGCCCAGGAGCCCCCCCGCCCCACACACGTGTGCAGGTAACCGGCTCACAAACGCTGGCTGCGTGATGAAGAGCGGGCCTGTCCCGGCGTCACATTACTCACCCGGGATGTTGTGGGGGTTCTTTGCCGTGTATTTCTGGTCCCTGTGATGAGTGGATGAGCGAGCGATGACGCCACCCTCACCTGGTTATGGTGAGCCCTCTGGCTAAAGCCACTTCCTGGGCCCCGGGGAGGCCCCGGGGAGGGGCTGGCAGGCGCTGCTGCGAACAGAAAGGACTCGCCTGGGGGGACGAAGGGCATGTGTCCCCTCTCTCTTCGTCTCCTTCCCGTCACTGTCGTGTCTGGCAAGGCCGTGCAGCTGGGCGCGCTCCGTCCACCCCCGGGCACGCCTCGGCGCTGTGACTTTCCCTCAACCCCTTTCCTGCTTCAATGCACGTGGAACAGCCTTTGACCATGGACAGGGGCTCCGGCGAGGGCCCGCAGCGGGCGGGGTGGGGGTGGGGGTGCGGGTGGGGGCAGCGGGAAGCTGGCGGTGCTGCCCTGACTTTAAGCTCGTGCTTTATTTGTTGTTAATTCTCACCGAGGCTATTCTTCCCTTGGTTATTAGAGAGCGGGAGGGAGAGGGAGAGACAGAGAGAAGCATCAGTTGGTTGCCTCTGGCATGCACCCTGACCAGGGCCAGGGAACCTGCAGCCAAGGCACGTGCCTCGACCGGAATCGAACCCGGGACCCTTCAGTGCTCGGGCCGACGCTCCATCCACTGAGCCCCACGGGCCAGGGCGGAGGCGCGAGTGTTCTGAGCCCCGACAACAAGCGGCCGCGCTCTCAGCGGCTCTCCTGTGGGCTGTCCTCACCACAGGCCCCCGGGGGGGGGGCCCGGCCGGCTCCCCTGGCTCCCGCTCCTCCAGGAAGTGGGTGCAGGCGGCCTGGCTGAGGTGCCTCCATTTCAGCCCCCCGACTAGCTAGTGCTCCCCAGACCCAGGCCCCCCCTTGCTGAGGCCCAACGGCCACGGGGAGGATGTGTCATCTCGGCACCTGGTTTCAGGAACCAGGTCTTCACCTCCCGCCAGGACGCCGTTTCAAAACCACCTTGCTCAGGATCCGAAAGCCAGTCGCGGTCAGACTGTCCGCCAGCTGGGCCTGGCCCTGGGGGCGGGCCTCTTAGGTGAGCTGGGCTTTAGCAGTTGCCATGGAGACTGTCAACCACTCGAGGAAACCTGCTCGGCCGGTGGAGTGGGAAACCACGGAGAACCACCCGCCTTGAACGCTGGGTTCCACCGGTGCAGGCCCGGCTGGAGCTGGAGGTGGCGTCTAGGAGGCGGATTCCCGAAAAGGGGGAGCTGAGCCCGGGAACTTCCCGGGAAGTGCACCTGCTTATGCACCGGGCCTCACCCGTGGGGCCCGGACTTGTCCCTGACCCTGCTTCCCCCGAACTCCCACGGCAGTTCTGTCGCCTTTGCCTGGAGTGGGAACAGCAGGTCCCCAGGGAGCAGGCCAGGCCCCGGGCGCCAGCACGCAGCCAACTCGGGGAGCCCACCCCCTGCCGGCACCCCAGCCGCGGGCCTGCAGGTCGGGCGCCGGAGGTGCGGCCAGCTCCTGGCGCGGGCGGGCGGGCGGGCGGAGGAAGTGGTGCAGGTTAGCAGAAGTGGGAGCTGCTGGCGCGGAGGCTGTGGCTCGGGACAAGTTTCAGGAAATGAAAGTGGAGGAGGAAGTGCCGGGGACCCGTAGGTGCCTCGCGGACGGGGAAGTGGCTTTGTGCAAAGGTGGAAGGGGGCGGTGGGCGGCCCGGGAGCCCTGGGTCCCTGACCGTGTCTGCACGGGCAGCCCCGGGCCTGGGCTGGGCTCTCCCGAGAGGTGAGGTCTCCGGGTGCTGGTGCCTGGGAGCCCCCGGCGAGGCAGCTCGGTTCCCGCACGATGAGCGGCATGAGGTCTGCCGTCCGGTGATCACCGAGCCGGTGCAGCCTCAGTGATGGAGCTGCTTCGTCTTCACAACGACATACATTTTACAGAGACCAGGCAGGTGGGGGCCCCAGGCCCAGGCAGGTGAGGGTCCCAGGGCCCAGGCAGGTGGGGGTCCCAGGCCCAGGCAGGTGAGGGTCCCAGGCCCAGGCAGGTGGGGGCCCCAGGCCCAGGCAGGTGGGGGTCCCGGAGCCCAGGCAGGTGAGGGTCCCAGAGCCCAGGCAGGTGAGGGTCCCAGAGCCCAGGCAGGTGAGGGTCCCCGGGCCCAGGCAGGTGGGGGTCTCGGAGCCCAGGCAGGTGAGGGTCCCAGGCCCAGGCAGGTGAGGGTCCCAGGCCCAGGCAGGTGAGGGTCCCAGGGCCCAGGCAGGTGGGGGTCCCAGGGCCCAGGCAGGTGGGGGTCCCAGGGCCCAGGCAGGTGAGGGTCCCAGGCCCAGGCAGGTGAGGGCCCCAGAGCCCAGGCAGGTGGGGGTCCCAGGGCCCAGGCAGGTGAGGGTCCCAGGCAGGTGGGGGTCCCAGAGCCCAGGCAGGTGAGGGTCCCAGAGCCCAGGCAGGTGGGGGTCCCAGGCAGGTGGGGGTCCCAGGGCCCAGGCAGGTGGGGGTCCCAGAGCCCAGGCAGGTGGGGGTCCCAGGCCCAGGCAGGTGGGGGTCCCAGGCCCAGGCAGGTGAGGATCTCAGGCCCAGGCAGTGAGCCTCTTGATGTCCACGGGCCCAGGCCAGGACGTCCTCAGGTGAGGACAGAGGCGGCCAGGGGAGTCGGGAAAGGAGACCCAACGGGAGCAGATGGGAAGCGGCTGTCAGCACAGCCTGCAGGCCCTCCATCTGTTGTCTTGAACAGAATGAGCTTAACACGACGCGGCGGCGTGACCCGCGAGGAGTGGTCGCGGACGCGGACAGCCCGTGGGAACATTCTGCCGGTAGATGCACGATTTTCCCACCCACACGCCTAAATGTGAAATCACGGAAAGAAGGCCGTCTCCTCAGCCTCACCTGCCCGTCCCTCCTCACGCGGTGTGTGATGCGCAGGGCAGCGGCCGAGCTCACCGCCACGGGGGCCTCCAGGACCCCAGCACCACGCAGCACGCCGTCCTGGCGTCTCCGGAGGCCTCGCCGCGGGAGAAGGTTCTCTGCAGGTTCCACTGAACGCTTTGTCTACGTCCCACGGCCTGTGACACTCACAAACGCTCTGCACAGGCCTCGGGGCGATGGGAGACGGTTCTGCCCAAACTCCCACTCTGCAGCGGGGAGACCGAGGCGAGGCGCGTTTAACCGACGGCGTCAGAGCTGCCTGCTGAGCTGGTGGTGGAGCCGGGACGAGAACCCGTGTCCCCACTTCTTCAGGGCTCAGGCCACGGCAACACGTCTGCCCCAGGGCCCCTCAGGACGCATCCGTGAGGCGTGTGGCCTCGTGGGGTTTTCTCTGACCCCACGACCTCCTTCCTTCTGCGGTCACAGGGGCGGCACAGACGCTCGCCGGCCGAGACCCGCCCTCCGGGGAGGGCCATGGCCCGGTCAGAGAAAGGCCGCTGCCCCGGGGTGCAGGGGAGACCTACCTGTCCTCTGGGGAGGCGGCCAGAGAGAATGGTCACCCCCCCAGGGGGCCAGAAGGTCGGAGCAGGTGGGGCGGGGAGGAGGGCAGGGGCCCAGAGGAAGGGACCTGGTGCTGCCCGAGGTGGACCCTGTGTGGCCCGCAGTGACCTGCTGGGAAAGGGGAACGTGGCTCAGCGCCCGGGGTGGGGGGGGAGGGCTGGGACCACCTGGGACGGAGGGGGCTCAGCCGTCGCCATGGAGCGCCTGCGTGAGCACAGGGTGGAGCCGGCGCCATGGGAAGTCACAACCGGGCTCTCCGCCTCCAGGACTCGGAACCTCAGCGTGGATGTGGCTCGGCACCAAGTTCAGCCGCTTACCCTCCGGGCTTTGTGCTTCCAGACACCCCCCTTCGGTGGGGGGACCGGCCTGGAGACGCACTCGGGCCCTCGCTCTCTGGGCAAGCCTGGCCGGGCGAGCCCCTCACCTCCTCTGAGCCTCAGTTTCCCTGCTGGCCCTGGCCCTGCTGCTCGGCCCCCACGTTGGGAAGAACCCACGTTAGTCTGCTCCATGTGAGACTGTAGTTCCAGCGGGAGGGGGAGGAGCCCGGCTCTCCCACACACCCGCCCGACGCCAGGTGCACAGCGAGGTCACGTCCAACCGTGAGCCTGTTTCCGAAGGAGCGAGGACCTGGGAACAGAGGGAGGGGCTCAGGGGACAGAGGCGGGTGTCGCCCACGGCGGGGACGGCGCCCAGCCGGGACCTCCCCCAGCGCCCGCCCGGCTGTGGGCGCGGCAGGCCTCGCACAGGACACGGCGAAGTCAGCCCCTGCCCCCGCCCTCCGAGGTGGCCTCAGGCGTCTGATTGGAATCCGGCTCCCGGGCCCCTGGCTGCGTGGGCGCATGTTGGCCGTGGGAGGAGTGCCGGTGCCCGTGGCGGCCGCGTCTTGTTTGAACAGCACATCGACCCGTGGGCGCTCACCCCGCTTCCTGTGGGTGTGAGTCAGGCTGGTTCTCAGGCCCGGCCTCTGACCCCCACAGCTGCGGCCTCGCCCGGGGCTCTGGCCACACACGGGGCCGACTTTAACTTCAGGGACGGCTCAGCCCCCACGCTACATCCACGGCAGGCCGCGAGGAGGACTGCCCGCGCCTGAGCCCGGCCCGGGCCGCTGCCTGCCGACGGCTCGGTGCCTGGCCCTGCGCGGAACCCCCTCGGCGTCTCTCGAGGCAGGACTGCGAGTCAGGCCTGCGCTCCCCGGTCTGCAGGCTTCCGTGGCTGTTGGTCATGTTATTGGTGTGACAGTCACGTGTCTGACACACTGTGTCATTCAAAACACGTTTCAAAGACACACCAACGGCCTCAGCGGAAGGACGTGATTGTGGGAAGTCTCTGTTCCCTCACATTTCACGGTCGGTGACCCGGCCAGGAAGTCACCTGACGAGCCCCCTCGTCACCTGGACGGCCTGTCAGGAAGCGACCGCTCAGCGCACCTCCCCGTGGGAGCCCCGCGGGCGCGTCCCCGGCCTGCTCAGCTTCGCCCCCTGTGCCAGCCAGGACGCGGCACAGATGACTGCTGGGTGGGTGAAGGGCCACGGAAACCAGGAGCGCGGGCAATGCCGGCCGCCCCGGCAGACCCGTCGGTCGGGGCGGAGAAGGAAGCCCCCAGGCCGCCGCGGGCTACGCCTGCGGGTCTCAGCCGCCCCGGGGTCGGCCAGCTCTTCCCGTCCTTCCCGCCTCGACTTGGGTGCAAACCTACTGGCCGGGCCGCCCCGGGAGGTCACGCGCTCTCCCGGGAGGTGCGTCTTTCACTTTTTTTTTTTTTTTAATTATGCAGGCATCCTGGTATAGTTAACAACTCACTTTTAATTTTAAAAATATTGCATATCCCTAAGGTGTCAATACACACGTGCAGGCGGTCCTCGGGGTACGTCGGAAGTGACGTACGTCGTTTCGTGGTTACGTCGCCATCTCCCATTTATACTAATAAAAGCCTTGGGGGTGATCAGGCCAGCAGGGGAGGGTATTTGGGGGCAATCAGGCCCGCAGAGGAGCAGTTAGGGGGCAATCAGGCCAGCAAGGAAGCATTTAGGGGGCAATCAGGCAGGTAGGTGAGCAGTTAGGAGCCAGCAGTCCCAGATTGTGAGAGGGATGTCCAACTGCAGGTTTAGGCCCGATTCCTGTGGAATCGGGCCTAAACCTGCAGTTGGACATCCCCCGAGGGGTCCCATATTAGAGAGGGTGCAAGCTGGGCTGAGGGACACCCTCCCCAGTGCACGAATTTCGTGCACCGGGCCTCTAGTTTATTTATAAAAAGAAAGTTCCGTCATTTCCACGTCTGTACGTATGTGCTTTGTGCTTTTTATGATTTATTTGCCACAAGTAACGGTCAGGCATTATCTTCCTTTTACATTTTTTCACTGTGTCACTTCATTGCCGCTGTGTCTGAGTGTGCTCCACGTGAGTGACGTGGGTGCTGATGGAGGTGGGTCCCGACTTACGGCGGAAACCGCGTTACGTCGCCGTAGGAACGGGTCTCCGACGTACCCGAGGACCGACTGTACCAGCGAAACGCTGACAGCCAAGCCGGTGAGCACAGCCTCCTCACGGAGCAGGTGCATTTCTTTTGTTTTTAAATATGTTTTTACTGACGTCAGAGAGGAAGGGAGAGGGAGAGAGAGAAACATCCGTGATGAGAGAGAATCATGGACCGGCCGCCTCCTGCACCCCCCACCCCCCACTGGGGACGGAGCCCACAACCTGGGCCTGTGCCCTGAGCGGGAATCGAACCCTGACCTCCTGGTCCGTAGGTCAGCGTCCAACCCCTGAGCCACGCCGACTGGGCAGATGTATTTCTTTTCTTTTTTTAAAATATATTTTATTGATTTTTTACAGAGAGGAAGGGAGAGGGGTAGAGAGTTAGAAACATCGATGAGAGACATCAGCTGCCTCCTGCACACCCCCCACTGGGACTGAGCCCACAACCTGGGCCTGCGCCCTGAGCGGGAATCGAACCCTGACCTCCTGGTCCGTAGGTCAGCGTCCAACCCCTGAGCCACGCCGACTGGGCTGATGTATTTCTTTTGTGATGAGAGCCCCTGAAATCCAGTCTGTCAGCAAATTTCAGGTATTCAAGAGCCCGATCAACTCTGCCTGCTGCGTGTCAGCTCTCTAGACCTGCCCGCCCCGCATGACTGCAGCTCTGCCCCTTTAACCTACATTCCTCCCCCCCCCCCCCCCCCACGGCTCTGCTCTCTGCTTCTCGGCATCTGATTTTCAAAGATTCCACGTGAGTCAGGTCACGCAGTTTCCCTGCTCGGTGCCCGGCTGGAATCACTAGCTCCATGTCCTGCACGTGCCGCTGTGCTGCTGCGAAGGCAGGTCTCCTTTGATGAGGCGGAATAATATTCCATCCCGTTTCCAGAACCCTGTCTTCATCTCGCCGTTCTTGGAAGACACGTCTCAGCCACGCGTGCAGCCACGGCCGCTCTGGACGGGCCGCTGCGAGGGACAGCGCAGGGCGGCCATCAGAGTGCGCCGCGCCTCTTCCTCAGAAGGGCAGGCAGCGTCCGGACGCCCAGGCCGAGCGCAGTGGGCGGAGCGGGCGGCCCAGCGGGCTGGGCGCAGGTGCCGGGCTCCAGGGGCGAGAGGCCGAGAGAGGACGGCTGCTTCCGTTTGCGGACGCGGCTCTCTCCCCGCGGCGGCCAGAGGGGCCGGGCTCCGGGTGGGGGCAGGGCCCGGCTGGCTGGTGGACGGTGGCCTGACTGCGGCCGGCCGGGGCGCTGTGTGCTGTCCACCGTGACCTTCACCTGGACCGGCTTGGCGGCTCTGACTCGGTGCCCACCCCGCCGCCGGGAGCCTGAGGCCGGCGGAGATCTAATGAACCGACCGCCGAGGACCCTGAGCCCCTCGCGGGCTGGACCCAGGAAGAGCACCAGACGTGAAGACAGGCCCTCCCGCGCGGTCCCACGGGGAGGCCAGAGCAGCCCCTCGGAACCCTGGGGCCGCCGGCAGCCTGGGGATTGGATGCTAAACGGAAGGCGGGCAGGGCGGCTGGCCCGAGGCGAGGAGGCCGGTGTGCGCTGCAGCGGCCGCGGGAGGGGACCGGCCTCGGTGCCGGACCACGAGCAGGACTTGGAGGCGGGCGGAGGGCATTTCAGGCCAGAAAACAAGCCACACGGAGCACGGCCTCCGCCCGCGGAGACACGGAGCGGCCCTGTGCCGTGTTTGCGGTGGGCCCTCCGTCAAGGCCGCCGCCATGGTTGCCAGACAAGACGCGACGTTCATTCAGACGTTGGAGTGCCCTGGCCGGTGACACCAGGTGGGAGGGTGTCACGGGGCCGGTGGGGCCGGGCCGAAGGGTCTAATCAGTGGTCGGCAAACTCATCAGTCAACAGAGCCAAATACCAACAGTACAACGATTATGTATGTGCGTGCCCGCACGTGGTATTTTGTGGAAGAGCCACACTCAAGGGGCCAAAGAGCCACATGTGGCTCTCGAGCCGCGGTTTGCTGACCACGGGTCTAGCTCTTTGGCAAGTTTTTGTTTTAATTCAAGGGCTAAGTCAGTGAGTCGGAATCCAGCTGAAAACGGGAGACTCCAGGCCTCAAGGCTTCAGTCAATGAAGCCTGCAGGTCTGGAGCCACTGGCCTCGGAACAGCGGGGAGCAGAGAGCGAGGAAGGCGGCGGCGGGCCCTGGCCGGCCTTTGATTTATTGATTTATTGGCTCGTGTCCTCGGGGAACAACCGGCCTTGTAGACGGCAGTTTTTATTTAATCTGAGCCACTGCAGGCTTGCAGGAGACTGGGGGCCGCCCTGCTCTGTGGGGGTGACTCTAATTGGGTGGGTGGCTTTGGGGGAGTGGGCGGGGCCTCCGGGGCACACACAGTTCCTCTGAGGGACCCCCTGCAGCCAGTGCGGGGAGCAGGACACGGGGCTGGGCACGCACTCACCACGCTCAGCGCCCGGCATGAGCAGACGCCGGCGGGGCGGCCCAGTCCCTGAATAAGGAGCTCACCTCAGGACAAGCCGTGTTTCAGAGACCGGAAGTCATGCCCAGCCCCTGCGGCTCAGGGGTGGAGCGTCGGCCTGTGAACCAGGGGGTCAGGGTTCGATTCCTGGTCAGCGCACAGGCCTCTGGGCCTGGGCCGGCTGCACGTGTCTCCGCTCGTGGTGGCTGGTGTAGACTAGGAGCCCGCTTCGAGTGGGGGCGAGGGACGCGTCGATGTGCTGTGGGCACCGGTGACCGGCAGACGGACGCGCCGTGCAGCCACCGCCCCCCTCTGGTCGCATAGGTCCGTGTCGTGTCCACGGCGTATTTCACGCTGACTCAGGGTTGCCTTGCTCACGCCATCACTGAGGTCCCGTGGAGGGGAGGAAGGACGTGGATCTAGGACGCTGGTGCCACACCTGAGCCCGGCCGGCAGCGGCCCCTCACTCTGCAGGGACCCACGGCCAGGGTGCAACCCCCCAAATTGGCACGATGGAGTTCAGGCTCCGAAATGCCGTCGGGGTCCCACCTCAGGCCTCCGGGCATGACACTCGGGCACTCACCCCCTGCCCCGCCACCCACGCCCACTCCCTCAAACACGAGCTCGGAGCAGCGGGGAGCCACGTTCCCCGGGGAACTGAGGGGGGTCCCCTCCCGCATGAGCCCGTCAGCCCTGCGCGTGGCGCTTTCAGAGGCCACGGGTCCCCGAGCTTCCACGCGGCTCCTGAAATTGCGTTGGTCTCGTCCACCGTGGAACTGCCCCGCGTTCCCCCCCCCCCGTCACGTTTCCTCCCAGGACTCCCCGGGGCACACCTGCGCATCGGACACACCAGACGCTCCCACGAGTCCTTCTGAGCGACGACCCCCTAAAGCGACCGGGAAAGGGTGTGGCTTCGGACCGCTTCTGATTGTTGGTCATTTTAGGAACATGTGTATATATTATCCTTTATTGATTTCAGAGAGAGGAAGGGAGAGGGAGAAACATCACTGATGACATCACTGAGGGGCTGCCTCCCGCACGCCACCTACTCAGGATCCAGCCCACAACCCAGGCCTGTGCCCTGACCAGGAATCGAACCCTGACCCCCTGGTTCACAGGTTGATGCTCAGCCCAGCGCTGGGTGTCCAGGCCGCTCTGGGGATCAGCCCCGGAGGGCGACCTCACTGGGTAGGAGGCCGACGGTGGGAGGGAGGTGGGGGCTCGTCCACAGGCCTCACCCGGTGAAACCTTTATTTCAACAGGAAGGAGCCAAAAAAGACCCACAGGAAGGAGCCAGGGGACACTGGAGGCGCAGCCCCAGGTGAGCGAGGAGGAGTTCTGGCAATGAGGCCGGGGGTGAGGGGCAGGTGGGGGTGAGGCCGGGGGTGAGGGGCAGGTGGGGGTGAGGGGCAGGTGGGGGTGAGGCCGGGGGTGAGGGGCAGGTGGGGGTGAGGGGCAGGTGGGCGGGTGTCTCTCCCTGACCTCAGGGGTGTGATCGGAGCCGGTTTCTCGGCCTCCAGCTGGGGGTGCGTGGCCATGGGAGGACCCCGCTGCCTCCTCCTCTCCGGCCGGCCACAGGCTCTGGCTCCGGGTCCCTTCCCGTTAGGGACTGAGCAGCGCGGGAAGGAGCCTGGCGGGGGCTGGGACTGGGCTGGTTCTCGGCGCCGCCCGGCCCGCCCTGGCCTCACCTCCCCACCTGCCCCTCCTGGCCGCCCTGGGGAGCCCCTCGGGTCCTGGTGTGCAGGCCGGGCAGGCAGGTGGGGCGGTGAGCCCAGTGCAGGGAGCGGGAGGAGGCTTTTTTGGGTTTGGGGGGCGGGGCAGGGCGGTGTGGAGAGAGGAGGGCGCCCAGCTGCCCTGTGGGTGCTGCGGTCACCCAGGCGTGGGTGCAGCCTGGAGAGGCGCCGCCACCCCACCTGGATCCCACAAGCTCCCGCGCCCCCCAGCCTGGGCCCCCCAGCGACCTCCAGGCCAGGCAGGTACATCCCAGGACGCCCAGCCCACGGCAGGAGCGGGAGGAATTCCCACGCCAGCCAGGTAGGTGCGCAGGCGACTCGGGCAGACCTTGCCCGCCCCGGGACTCAGTTTCCCCCCTGTGGCTTCCCGCCCCTCCAGGCGCCCAGTGCCCAGCCTGCTGCCCTCGGTGTCCCTCCAGAGCGGGCCCAGGACGCCCGGAGAGCTCCCTGGGATGCGAGTGCTTCAGGTCCCCCCCCTCGGTCCCAGCAGCCACCTTGCCCATTGCCCCTCTCGGAATGGGCAGCACAATGGCCCGAGGTCAGGGTCAAGGTCGCAGCCCCCCCGCGGTGCTCCGCCTGGTGTGTAGAGCCACCGGCTCCCGCAGCCCTGCCCTGGCTTTGCTGGGAGGGCGGGGTGGCCCTGGGGGTGGGCGAGGCGGGTGCTGATGCTGGGGGAGGGGAGATGGCTCCACGTCCAGGCCTCAGGCTCGCCTGCCGGGGGCTCTGAAGGGCTGGGGGGGGGGGGGCAGGGTGTTGGGTTTTGAGCCTGAGGCTTTCGGTTCCTGGTTGCCGTGGAGATCACTCTCCGTGACATTTCCTGCCCAGAGCCCTCGCCTGGATGCGTTTTTGCTGAGTGTGCGGCGCCCCGGGGCGGGGCTGTGGTCTCCTCCGTGGCCCGGGGCTCGCAGGGTGAAGGCTGGTGGCTGGCGTCCCTGCCCTACTGTGCGCCAGGGACCCGGGGACGCGGGCCTCCTCCCTGTGCCATGGGGCCTGCGGGGGGACCGGACCGTGTCCCGTGTCCTCCTCCGACGGGCCGTGTGGCCTCAGTGCTGCCTCCCTCAGCCCGCTGCTCGGACCTGTCCACGCGAGCGCGTCCTGTGCGGAAGCTCCCCCCCCCCCCCCCCCCCCCTCCCCCGAGGCCGCGCCGAGAGCCCTGCTGAGCCGAGGCTGCATTCAGTATCTGGGTCAAGGTGGGCCGGGCCGGGGCTGTGAGTCCCTCACTAGGACGCTGTGTGCTCGGTGGGAACGTGTCCGGGGAGGGGTGACCGGAGCTGGGTTCCCAGAGCCTGGCGCTCCCCGTCCCCGTGCCACAGGCGCGGCTGGTGTCTCGGATGGAGGTCCCAGCGCCCCCCCGCCCCCCCCCCCCCCCCCCGTCCTGGTGCCCTGTCTGTGCGGTTACAGCCGGGAGGGGGCGGCAGGGGACTCCCCCGCCCGGTGTCTCCCAGGACGAGGTTTCCCGGGAGTTGGGGGGCGGCTGTGGCCCAGCCCGGGGCGCCCTGCCCGAGCCCCGCCCGTGGCCGCTCTTCCCTCTGATGGAGGGGCTGCTGGCTGACGCCGGGGCTCCGCGGTGCGGCCAGAGGAACGCCGTGGGGTGCTGCCGGCTCTCGGGGGCCTGAACCCAGAAATGGCCTTTAGCACCAGTGAGGTCCCTGTTCTGTGTGCACCTGCCTGGGTCTGGGGGTGACAGTGTGGGTCTGGGGGTGACAGTGTGGGTCTGGGGGTGACAGCGTGGATCTGGGGGTGACAGCGTGGGTCTGGGGGTGACAGCGTGGATCTGGGGGTGACAGTGTGGGTCTGGGGGTGACAGTGTGGATCTGGGGGGACAGTGTGGGTCTGGGGTGACAGTGTGGATGACAGCGTGGATGACAGCGTGGATCTGGGAGTGCAGGTGTTATCTGGGGGTGCAGTCTGGGGGTGACAGTGTGGATCTGGGAGTGCAGGTGTTATCAGGACAGGCAAACCCATTGAGCGTCGGTCTGGGGGTGACAGTGTGGGTCGGGGGTGACAGCGTGGGTCTGGGGTGACAGCGTGGATCTGGGGGTGACAGCGTGGGTCTGGGGTGACAGTGTGGGTCTGGGGTGACAGTGTGGGTCTGGGGGTGACTGTGTGGATCTGGGGGTGACAGCGTGGGTCTGGGGGTGACAGTGTGGATCTGGGGTGACAGTGTGGATCTGGGGGTGACAGTGTGGATCTGGGGTGACAGTGTGGGTCTGGGGTGACAGTGTGGATCTGGGGGTGACAGTGTGGGTCTGGGGTGACAGTGTGGATCTGGAGTGACAGCGTGGATCTGGGGTGACAGTGTGGATCTGGGGTGACAGTGTGGGTCTGGGGTGACAGCGTGGGTCTGGGGTGACAGTGTGGATCTGGGGTGACAGCGTCGGTCTGGGGGTGACAGCATGGGTCTGGGGGTGACAGTGTGGGTCTGGGGTGACAGTGTGGGTCTGGGGGTGACAGTGTGGTTCTGGGGTGACAGTGTGGGTCTGGGGTGACAGTGTGGGTCTGGGGGTGACAGTGTGGATCTGGGGTGACAGCGTCGGTCTGGGGGTGACAGCATGGGTCTGGGGGTGACAGCATGGGTCTGGGGGTGACAGTGTGGTTCTGGGGTGACAGTGTGGGTCTGGGGTGACAGTGGGGTCTGGGGGTGGCAGTGTGGGTCTGGGGTGACAGCGTCGGTCTGGGGGTGACAGCATGGGTCTGGGGGTGACAGCATGGGTCTGGGGGTGACAGTGTGGTTCTGGGGTGACAGTGTGGGTCTGGGGTGACAGTGTGGGTCTGGGGGTGGCAGTGTGGGTCTGGGGTGACAGTGTGGATCTGGGGTGACAGCGTCGGTCTGGGGGTGACAGCATGGGTCTGGGGGTGACAGTGTGGGTCTGGGGTGACAGTGTGGATCTGGAGTGACAGCGTGGATCTGGGGTGACAGTGTGGATCTGGGGTGACAGTGTGGGTCTGGGGTGACAGCGTGGGTCTGGGGTGACAGTGTGGATCTGGGGGTGACAGCGTGGGTCTGGGGGTGACAGCGTGGATCTGAGGGTGACAGCGTGGGTCTGGGGTGACAGCGTGGGTCTGGGGTGACAGTGTGGGTCTGGGGGTGACAGTGTGGATCGGGGGTGACAGCGTCGGTCTGGGGGTGACAGCATGGGTCTGGGGGTGACAGCATGGGTCTGGGGGTGACAGTGTGGTTCTGGGGTGACAGTGTGGGTCTGGGGTGACAGTGTGGGTCTGGGGGTGACAGTGTGGATCTGGGGTGACAGCGTCGGTCTGGGGGTGACAGCATGGGTCTGGGGGTGACAGCATGGGTCTGGGGGTGACAGTGTGGTTCTGGGGTGACAGTGTGGGTCTGGGGTTACAGTGTGGGTCTGGGGGTGGCAGTGTGGGTCTGGGGTGACAGTGTGGATTTGGGGTGACAGCGTCGGTCTGGGGGTGACAGCATGGGTCTGGGGGGTGACAGTGTGGGTCTGGGGTGACAGTGTGGGTCTGGGGTGACAGCGTCGGTCTGGGGGTGACAGCATGGGTCTGGGGGTGACAGTGTGGGTCTGGGGTGACAGTGTGGGTCTGGGGTGACAGTGTGGATCTGGGGTGACAGCGTGGATCTGGGGTGACAGTGTGGATCTGGGGTGACAGTGTGGGTCTGGGGTGACAGCGTGGGTCTGGAGTGACAGTGTGGATCTGGGGTGACAGCGTGGATCTGGGGTGACAGTGTGGGTCTGGGGGTGACAGTGTGGGTCGGGGGTGACAGCGTGGGTCTGGGGTGACAGCGTGGATCTGGGGGTGACAGTGTGGGTCTGGGGTGACAGTGTGGGTCTGGGGGTGACAGTGTGGATCTGGGGTGACAGGGTGGGTCTGGGGGTGACAGTGTGGGTCTGGGGTGACAGTGTGGGTCTGGGGTGACAGTGTGGGTCTGGGGGTGACAGTGTGGGTCTGGGGTGACAGTGTGGATCTGGGGGTGACAGCATGGGTCTGGGGGTGACAGTGTGGATCTGGGGGTGACAGTGTGGGTCTGGGGTGACAGTGTGGATCTGGGGGTGACAGTGTGGGTCTGGGGGTGACAGTGTGGGTCTGGGGGTGACAGCGTGGATCTGGGGGTGACAGTGTGGGTCTGGGGTGACAGTGTGGGTCTGGGGGTGACAGTGTGGGTCGGGGGTGACAGTGTGGGTCTGGGGGTGACAGTGTGGGTCTGGGGGTGACAGTGTGGGTCTGGGGGTGACAGTGTGGGTCTGGGGTGACAGTGTGGGTCTGGGGGTGACAGTGTGGGTCTGGGGGTGGCAGTGGATGAGCAGTGAGGTCCAGCAGGGCCCTGAGAACCCAGCTGCGGGGCCCTGGGTGCTGGGCGGAGGGTCTGCAGTGAGTAAACTCACACACGACACAGACGGACAATGCTGGGAGCCGTGTCAGTGTCCTGAGTTCATTGTGAACAGAAACTCGGTCTTACACTCGTCTCCGGTTTCACAGGCCAACTCGCCCCGAGCTCCTCCTCGCTTGGGTGGGCCCAGAGGTTCCAGAGCAGCAGACTGGGGCGGGGGGGGGGCGCGTGGGGCTCCGGCCAGTTTCCGGGCTCAGCTGCCACCGGCTCCAATGCCTCCGGTGCGGCGGCCACACCTTTTAATGCCTCGTCGGCCCCGGGAGTTAACTCATCCCGGGCCCAGGGACCATCAATCCGGCCGAGCAGCGTCCGACCCCCCGGTGATGAACGGCTCCCGTCGTGTGTTCCGCGCACCGAGGGAGCGTCCAGCGCTGGACGGGCCTGGGGGTGGGAGGCAAGTCCCGGGAAAGCAGTGCCTGGTGTCCGAGCCGCTGAGCCTCCCCGATGGCGAGAGGGACAAGGAGCCGGTGAGGATCACGCCCCGGGAGCCGGTCTGAGGTGGGAGGGCTGCCCGGCCGGCGGAGAGGCGGTGGTCAGCTTTACCGTCTCCCGCGCTGGGTTCCGGGTGGGGAGCCGGGGTCCGAGAGCAGACTTCCTGGGCGGAGATGCACGTTCTACCGGACAGCCCTGCTGCCCGGCCTGCTGGTCACCTACATTCTCAGGGTGCCTGGTGCAGCCAGAGGCCAGGGAGTGCAGGTGTTATCAGGACAGGCAAACCCATTGAGCCACACCAGCTATCGACCCACCAGCTATCGACCCGCCAGCTATCGACCCACCAGCTACCGACCCACCAGCCATCGACCCACCAGCTACCGACCCACCAGCTACCCACCCACCAGCTACCGACCCACCAGCTACCGACCCACCAGCTATTGACCCACCAGCTACCGACCCACCAGCTACCGACCCACCAGGTATCGACCCACCAGCTATCGACCCACCAGCTATCGACCCACCAGCTATCAATCCATCAGCTATCGACCCGCCAGCTACCGACCCACCAGCTATCAGTCCACCAGCTTCCGACCCACCAGCTATCGACCCACCAGCTACCGACCCACCAGCTATCGACCCACCAGCTACCGACCCACCAGCTATCGACCCACCAGCTATCGACCCGCCAGCTATCAATCCATCAGCTATCAATCCATCAGCTATCGACCTGCCAGCTACCGACCCACCAGGTATCAGTCCACCAGCTTCCGACCCACCAGCTATTGACCCACCAGCTTCCGACCCACCAGCTTCCGACCCACCAGCTTCCGACCCACCAGCTATCAATCCACCAGCTACCGATCCACCAGCTATCGACCCACCAGCTATCAATCCATCAGCTATCAATCCATCAGCTATCGACCCGCCAGCTACCGACCCACCAGGTATCAGTCCACCAGCTTCCGACCCACCAGCTACCGACCCACCAGCTATCAATCCACCAGCTATCAATCCACCAGCTATTGACCCACCAGCTACCGACCCACCAGGTATCGACCCACCAGCTATGGACCCACCAGGTAGCTTCTAGCTGAGATGGTTTCTCCCAGAGCCCCCGGCCCCAGCAGGTGTAGACAAAGTGGAAGAGGGGCTTGGTGGCCACACGCCTGTGCTCGGTGTCCTGACGCGGCACCTGCAGATTGAGGCCTGGCTGCTCTAGGACAGGAGCCTCTTCCAGCTCACGGGCGTTTCCGGTGCCTGTTGCCGGTTCTGGGCTGTTTCCCGGGGCTGGGATGGTGGGGCTGCCTCCTCCCCGGTGGCTCCACGCTCTCAGAGGCTCCCCAAGTCCCAGGAGGGTCAACGCTGCTGTCGTAGCTGGAAGAGGGGGTGACCCTCCCCCCCCCACTCCCCTGACACCCGCGGAGCAGAGAGCAGGCCTTCGAGCGCAGAGCAGACGCATCGCGCATGCTTGCCCCCCAAACGCCCACTGCGCGCCTGCTGCGTGCGGGGATAGAAGGAGAGACTTATGGCAGGTCCGCCCCTGAGTCCAGTGACGCTGTGAGGCCGCAGGGCGCCCTGAGTGCCCGGCTCTTTCTCTTCATCGCCCCGAGTCCCAGGAGAGGGGAGGAGGACATCACGCCGAGATTCTGTGACCCGGAGTCATCTGTTGCACTATTGTTTTTAAAAACGTGATCCCTGCCCGGCCGGCGTGGCTCTGTGGCTGAGCATCGACCTAGAAACCAGGAGGTCACAGTTAGATTCCCCATCAGGGCACAGGCCTGGGTTGCAGGTTCGATCCCTAGTTGGGGGCATGCAGGAAGCAGCCGATCCATGATTCTCTCTCATCATTGATTTTCTATGTCTCCCTCTCCCTTCCTCTCTGAAATCAATACAAAAATATATATATTTTAAAAAGTGATCCCTTTTTGTCTCCTAACTATGAAAGTAGAATACCTTCTGTGGGAACCCTGATCGGAGTACGCCTGATGTTCAAGGCCAGTTGGGGTGCGGGAATCCTAGTCAGGATGTTTAAGGCTAAGTTGCTATTCGCAACAGCAAGGACGCAGCAAGCTGTGTGCTGCGCAAGCATGCCTTTCGCAGCCCAAACACAGGTCGCTGTTCGGCGTGGCGCCTCTGTGTTTGGGCTTGTATGGAAGTTGCCGCTGACTAGCCGGCGAGAGGCAGCTGGTCTGCGCGCCTGCTCTGTCTGCACAGCATCTCTGACGGGGGCTCAGGTACCAGCTCCTCTGCTGGCTGCGCTGGGGGCAGCCGTGCCACTGACCAGGCGCGGCTGTTCGGCTCGGTCTGGCTCCCGTTTGCTGCCGTGTTGGCGAGAACCGCTTTGAAGAACTGCTTTCTCTGACGGCTCCTTGTCAGCATGGCTGCGTGGCTGCAATGAAGACGCTCTGATGCCCACGACTTCCCAGGTCTCTCCGTCTTCTCATGCCCGGCGTCCGGGGGTCCGGCCCTCGGCAGAGGGACGCGGCCCAGCAGCGGGCGTAGCGGAGCAGAACCAAGGAGCGCGTGCCGGCACCTTCCCTGAGAAAGGGGACGTGTGCCGAGAACCGGCCACGCCGAGGAAGGACCGAGAGCTCAGACAGGCCGAGGGACGGGGTGCCGAGGGTGCAGGAGACAGCTCACTACCCCAGCCCCACGTCTGCAGCCCCAGGGACCCCAACGTGCAGCAAGGAAGAGACCCCTCCTAGGTTGGGGGGGTCTGACCCAGGTCGGGGATTGACCCAGCGCCAGCATCCGGAGTCCCTGCCGTTAACCGAGTGCGGACTCTCCGTGTGCCGGGAGCGAGCAGTCAGATCTGCCTCGTTCTCTGCCAGAGCTCGGCCTGAAGCTCATGCCAGCGTCGCCCATGGAGACGGGTCAGGGAAATCCCGTGCCATCAGCTAGCCCTTCACCCCTCCACCTGCACATCACGGCGCTAACGAACACGGCACGGCTCCGAGCACGATGGCGCACAGGTGACGGGAGGACGCGGTGCGTCAGCAGCGAAGACGAGGCGTCTTTCCAGGGCCCCCCCTAACCCCGTAGAAGACGCGTGGCCTGTGAATTCACGGCCCCGACATCATCACCGGCAATCAGTCCTTGTCAGAGGCTGCAGCTGCCTCCAGTTACAGGTGCGGCGTTCTCGTTTGAACCCGGCGCTGCGTCCGATGAGGACGGCTCGAGGGGCGCCCTGAGGCGGGCCGGCAGTTGGAGCCAAACTTCCAGGCGTTTCGCTTTGCGAAGATTCATTCTTGCCAGCGATGCTTTGTGATTCGCATCTATTATGAGGCCTTTAGACAAATTTCCACGGACTTCATCCCTCAGCTGTTTTCTTCCCTCACAGAAAGATGCCCGATGGTTCAAAAATAGCTTTTGAAATGACAAAAGCCCTCACACACATTATTAAGAAAAAAAAATTCTGAGCGGCAGCGAGGGTTCCAAACCACAACAGCTCTCTTTATAGACAGACCCCCGCCCTCCCCCCCGCCCTCCCCCTGCCCCCCATCCTCCCCCTCCCCCTGCCTTCCCCCCTGCCCCCCTCCCCCCTACCCCCGTCCTCCCCCCTGCCCCCTACCCTCCCCCCCGTCCCCCGTCCTCCCCCCCGTCCCCCGTCCTCCCCCCTGTGCCCCGTCCTCCCCTCCTGCCCCCCGCCCTCCCCCCTGTTCCCCATCCTCCCCTCCTGCCCCCCGCCCTCCCCCCTGTCCCCCGTCCTCCCCCCCTGCCCTCCCCCCTGCCCCCTCCCCCCTGCCCCCCGCCCTCCCCCCTGCCCCCCGCCCTCCCCCCTGCCCCCCGCCCTCCCCCCTGCCCCCCGTCCTCCCCCTGCCCCCCCGCCCTCCCCCCTGCCCCCCGTCCTCCCCCTGCCCCCCGCCCTCCCCCCTGCCCCCCGTCCTCCCCCCCTGCCCCCCGCCCTCCCCCCTGCCCCCCGGATGAGCACTCCTGCTTTTAACTTCCCCGGACGTGGCCACCGTAGCGTCATCCTGAGTTATTTTGCCCCCGCATCCTGCTCCGTTAGCTTTGGTCGGTGTGTTTGAACTCTGAACTGGGAAGGAAATGGGTTGAATGCCTTTACACGCTCCTGCCTCCCTTTCACACGCTGACGTTGGCTGATTATGATTTTTTAAGGTTCGGGGTCTCGCACTTGAATGTGCTTCTGTTTCTTGGCGCACCGACTCCAGAGTGTCACCCCGAGAGCGGCTGTTGGAGGAATAGGCTGTGGGCACCTTTCCCGGGTTTGTTGCCATCGCCAGGTCTTCCTGGGTGAGGCGTCCGTCCTGGATTGTGCCTTTGGTGTTGGAGATACATCGACTTTAAAATGTATTTTTTATTGACGTTTAGAGGGAGGAAGGGAGAGGGAGAGAGAGAGAGAAACATGAGTGATCAGAGGGAATCATGGGTCGGCTGCCTCCTGCACGCCCCACACTGGGGATCGAGCCCGCAACCCAGGCATGTGCCCTGACCCGGAATCGAACCTGTGACCTCCTGGTGCCTGGGACGAGGCTCAGCCACTGAGCCACACTGCCCAGGGCCACAGATAAATTCTCAGTCCAGTGCCCAGCAAATGCTCACTTGGCCTTTCACTCATCCTCCCCCTCAGTTGGCTGGTTCTGGTGCCGAAGGTCACGGTTTTCCTCCAGCCCCAGAGTCCCGTTCCAACTGGGTGGGCGCCCGCTGCAGTGGGACCCGGCTGGGCACGGCTCTGTCATTCCTGGGAGGACTCAGCTCCTGGCTCTGAACCCCGATCCTGGGCGGGGGGGGGGGGAGGGAGTGTACTCCAGGCTGGAGGCCCCAGCCCCGTTCCCAAGCCCCCTGGACCCCACGGAGCTCCCTCCCTCCCAGCCGGCGGCAGCGGCCCCCTGGGCACCGTGCGGGCCCCGGGTACGAGGAAGCAGCATCTGCTCAGAGTTTCTGAACACGGCTGTGGCTGGCTCCCTCCGCCTCCGGCTGAAACAAACACAGATGTGCGAGGTGGGGCGCTCCGCCAGGCCAGGGCGAGGAGGGACAGGCCGCGAACTCTCAGCACGGGGCCACCGAACCAGAAAGACGAGTCCCTCGTTGAAGCCGCTGTGGTTAGTTCTGTCGCTTTCGGCCCGAAGCCTTCCTCTCTGGTTCACCGCCAGCTCCTGCTCTCCCCGAGGCCGGGGCTCAGGTGGCCCGGGACCCAGGAAGCCAGGTGTGCCCTCTTCTGACCCTCCCCTGAGTCACCTGGAGGCCCTTTGCTTCCTGAAGCACCTTGAGCCCTGGGGCCCCGCCCACCTCTCAGGCTCCGCCCACCTTGCAGGCAGACTTGCCCAGACCTGTCAGTCACAGCTGCAGACCCGCCCCGGCACAGGCCCCCTGCCCTGGAAACGCCTGGTGAAGCTGTGAGCGGGAAAAGGTGGGGTTTGGGTCCTTTGGCATCAGCATCAAGTACAAACTAACCCCACGGCGGGAGTAGAAGTCCTGGTCCCGGAACAGCCGCGGCCGCCTGGGGGCCGATGGGCCCTGGCGGGCGGCGGGGAAGGACGGTTTATCCGACGGTAAGGCGCGGCCTCTCCCGGAGCCTGGCTCTGTGGAAGGTGGCATCGTTTATCCAGAAGCGCTCTGATGAGTCTGCTTTTTAAAATGCTTCCGGCAAAAGCAGCCTTCCGCCTGCCGGTTGTGGCCGTGTGCGGATGCGAACTTGACCGTGAGCTGCCCACTGATGGACAGCAGGCCGGCGGCCACGGGGCCGCCCCGAGCCGAGGCAGCGGCACCTGTAGCTCAGGCACGGAGGACCGCAGAGCCCCGACCCCAGAGGCCCGGGGAACCCTGCTGGGCTAGGGGAGGGGCAGAGGGGGCGAGCCCAGCCCGGGGTTGTCCCACGTCACCTCTGTCCCTGCGTGGGCCTGCCCAGGGGGATGTGTGGTGGGGCGGGCCCTCACTGCCGTCCCCGGGGAACCCGATGCTCTGCTGGGGCGGCCCCGAGGGGGTTTGCTCATTGGACGGAAACTCACCGTGGCGCCCCGGGGTGAGACGGCACTGGGGGAGGGGGGGCCGGGGAAGCCCATGCCCCCACCACCCTCCCTGGGGTCCCTGGAGGACTGGCCTCTGGGGAGGGAAAGTTCCTGCCACAGGCGTCTTCCCGCCCCCAGTGGACTCACCCTCCTGTGACGAGCGGGCGGGAGACAGGGCGACTCACCCTCGGGGCCGGACCCTGCCTGTGGGGCCGCCCACCCCACTGAAATCGCCGCAGCAGGAGGGCGCCGGGGGCACGCTCCAGGGCTCGCAGGTCGTCTTGCTGGGACCTTGGACTCGGTCCACGTGGCTGGAGTAAACGTGAATGTTCACGCGACGCACTTTCTAACGCACCCCGTTCGCAGAGCTCATCGGCAAACTCGCAGCGACCGTTCCCTCCCCCAGGCCCCCACTGTCCCGCTTCCATCACAGCGCGAACACCCCAGACTCACGGCATGTCCGTGCTACAGACACGGTGGCCTCGGGTAAGACGGGGACTCAGCCCTGCACGGAGGTCGCTGGTTCCGACCCTGGTCAGGGCACTTGCGGGCTGTGGGCTCGATCCCCAGTCGGGGGTGTGAAGGAGGCAGCCAGCCCATGATTCTCTCTCTCCCTCTGCCGTCCTCTTTCTCTCTTAAAAAAATAAATAAATAAAGAGCCCAGCTGGCGTGGCTCAGGGGCTGAGCGTCGACCTGTGAACCAGGAGGTCACGGTTCGATTCCTGGTCAGGGCACAGGCCTGGGTTGTGGGCTCGATCCCCAGTGTGGGGCGTGCAGGAGGCAGCCGATCAGTGATCCTCTCTCATCATTGATGTTTCCCTCTCCCTCTCTCTCTCTCTCTCTCTCTCTCTCTCTCTCTCCCTCGCCCTTCTTCTCCCTGAAGTCAATGTGTATACACATACATACAGGGACACCTTTGGGCCTCACCGCTCGGTGGAGTCACCGCTCATGGGCGTGTGGCGGAAATGCCTTCAGTTCTGAAATGCCTTGGACCTGAGTCTCCCCACGTGGTGCCGATAAGATGCTTCACACCATCCCCGGCCATTCAGACCCAGAAGCACACCTTGACTTCAGCTGTCACCGCTTTTAGGGAAAAATGTGTGTTTGACCTGAGGCATCTAGTTAACCCCCCACCTTCTTGTTGCCCCCAAATCCCAGGCCCTGGGGGCCGCGCCCAGGGAGGTCGGGGCCTGTGGAGGCAGCGCCAGGGGCCCCTCCGCCCCCTCCAGTGCTAACTGTGCACACGTGCTGGCGGGCGAGGGGCTGGGAGGCGGGTGAGAGGCCAATGGGTCAGAAGGCGGAGCGTCAGAACCGGGTGGAGGTGAAGGAGCGGCTCAGACTTTGGGGACAACGCACCCGCCCAGGACGTGCTGAAGGTCACAGCCGGACTCGTTCCCCACGGAAACCAGACGCCCAGGGTCCGGGTACGGGGCGGTGGCCCCGGACGTGTCGGGGTCGCGACGGGAAAGCTGAGTGAGAGGAGGCGAGCCGGCGGCCGTGTGGTTCCGATGAGCTAGGCCACCGGGAGCCACGGCGAGAAGCCTGGAGGCTGTCCGCGCTCAGCGGCCGGGGCTCGCGTCCGCGGCCGGCACCTCCTGCTGGACTCGGGGCCCCGGCGTCCGCCCTCCTTCGTTCCGCGGCTGCGACTCTGATGACATCGGACCTCCTGCTTCCTGAGGATGAGCCGAGGTGAGGAGCAGGGGGACCGCAGAGTGCTGTTGCCATGGAGATGCTCACAGAGGCCGGGGCGTGGGCGCGGCCCTGCGCGGGGTGCCGAGGCCGAGACTGCAGATGTGGGTCACAGAAACCACACGGAGCCGGTCCACTGGCCGGGGCTTTCCGCTCTGGGGAGGGACGGCACCTCTGCCACCGCTGACATTCACCAGTGTCCACGCCCCGCGGGCAGGCAGAGCTGAGGCGGGAGGGCTGCGGGCCGCGTGGCCCCCATTGCCTACCACTGAGGAAAGCGAGCAGGTTTCCACAAAGAGGCTGAACGCAGGAAAGAGTCAGCCATCCACTCACTCATTCACTCACTCACTCACTCATTCATTCATTCATTCACTCAATCATCCATCCATCCATCCATCCATCCATCCATCCATCCACGCGCTCATTCATTCAACAAAGTGTGATGAAGAGTTTAGTTTGTGCCGGTTCCTGGCAGGTGCTGGGGGCTCCCCGAGGGGCAGGTGCTGTCATTAGAAGGCGAGGGGCAGGGTCCAGGCCCCGAGCAGGAGCTGAGCTGGGGCCCGAGGCGGCGGGGCCACTGGCCAGGAGGGGAGGGTGCCCCGGCCCCGGCCACGTCCCGCAGGCTCCACAAGCCTCGGGCTCAGGGTCGCAGCCCGCGCCTCCTCCTCCTTTCTGAGATTGGCTGGTTCACTGGGACTCGGTACCGTGGAAACTGAGATCCAGTTCTCCTAAGTTCTGGTCCTGCCTCCCCCAACCCCCCACCCCTAGGTCTGCCTCTCCTGGGGGGGCACAGAGCGCGGACGGGCACGGGGAAGGTGCTCAGTGGCGGAGCGATTGGAAACGTGGGGTTTTCACTTTTAAATCCAAAAGGCAGCCCCTCCCCCACCTCCTGGGGGCCAGTTACCGGAGGAGTGCCGTTCGCCTGTCGTGTGCGTTAGACGCTTGGGGCGGAAGGACGTGCGCCATCGGCCACCACCAGGGAACGAGCAGCCGCCTTGTGTCGCCTGGGACGGACGTGTCGCCTCTGAGGGGCTGAGGGGCGGAGGATGAGTGTCTGACAAGGACTTCTCCCCGCGGCGGGTATTGTGGGCGTCCTGAGGAGGCGTGGGTCCGTGCCCCCTGACACTCCCCGATGCCCGTCCGTGTAAACCGCGTGGGAGAGGAGACAGGGCCGTGGGCAGGGGGCTCAGCCTGGTCCGTACCTCCACCTCCAGCCGGAGCCAGGAGCCTTGCGGGGCCCCGGGAGGTCTCGCTCTGGCCGCGGCGAGAGGCGCGGGGATGGGAAGGGCAGCGTGCAGGCGGCGTTCGGAGGACGCGGGCTTCGTGGGGGCGGCGAGCAGAAACAACAGCTCAGTGGTTAGAGCGCCGGCCCAGGCACGGAAGGGTCTCGGGGTCGATCCCATCAAGGGCGTGTACCTCGGTTGTAGGTTCAATCCCCAGTCCCGGTGGGGGGGGGGGGGCATGTGCGAGAGGCCACCCATCGATGTATCTCCCTCACATCAGTGTTCCCCTCTTCCTCCCTCTCTCCTCTCTCTCCCTCCTTTCCCTCCTCCCTCCCTCTGCTCTTTCTCTGAAGACACTGGAAACACTCTCCCAGGCTGAGGACTGAAAGGAGTGGCCGACCAGAGCCTCGTCCGAGGGAACGCAGGACTGGCGATCCGTAGATCGGCTGAGCCGAGGCCGAGCTCCCCACCAGGGCCCCGTGCACCCGGCGGGCCGCCTGGACGCGGTGCCTGGCTCACAGCTCGGCCGGGCGGTGCTGCCAGAGAGAGGCAGCGCCTCCGTCCCCTCCTGGCGCCTCTCCGCCGTGCCTTCCCCATCACCACCGGATGCGCCGGCCCAGGGGGCAGGGGGGGGGCGGGGGGGGGGGGGGGGGGTGCACCACAGGGGATGCACTGAGCGGGGAGGGGAGGTGGGGGAGCCCCTCCCACTTACACCTTCATTGGAGGCTGGGTCGAAGGACGCGGGCCTGTGATTTTCCTTAGGAAGGATCCAGGAATAAGAACATCAGCCAGTGGGTTTCACACTTTTTTTTTTTTTTTTAAACATATTTTATTGATTTTTTACAGAGAGGAAGGGAGAGGGAGAGAGAGTGAGAAACATCGATGAGAGAGAAACATCGACCAGCTGCCTCCTGCACACTCCCTACTGGGGATGTGCCCACAACCAAGGTACATGCCCTTGACCTGGAACCGAACCTGGGACCTTTCAGTCCGAAGGCTGATGCTCTATCCACTGAGCCAAACCGGTTTCGGCAGGTTTCACTCTTTTGACAATTCAAATTATGGCCATTTTGCCCGACTGGCGAGGCTCAATGGTTGAGCATCGACCTATGAACCAGGAGGTCACGGTTCGATTCCCATCAGGGCACAGGCCCGGGTTGCAGGCTCGACCTCCAGTGTGGGGCGTGCAGGAGGCAGCCTATCCATGATTTTCTCTCATCATTGGTGTTCTCTCTCTCTCTCTCCCTTCCTCTCTGAGATCAGTACAAATATATTAAATAAATAAATTACGGCCGCTTTGACCTCAGGCGTTCCGGGCGCTTCTGTTCTGAGGCTGGGAGATCTGCAGTCCCCTGGGTCACGGGCCGGGCGTGCCGGTCTGCGGTCTGGAGGGCGCTGTGCAGGGTCCCGCTTCGCGCCTCCTTCCCAGCGTCCCCGATGGGACGTGAGAGGCAGCGCTGCGTTGTGGGGCGGATGTGCCCGGCCTTCGAGCCCCCGGCGCCCCCGCCACCCGCTGTGCGTGCTTCTTGCTACACTTTCCTGTTGGCCAGGGCGAGCTGGGCGTGTCCGGGGTTTCACAGGCCCGCCCGGCCCTCGTCCCCGTATTTTATCACCAGCTGCCGCTGATAAGCCTGCGCCGTTTGGGTTGAAACGGTGCCAGGGAAGGGGGGAAAGCTGAGGGCAGCGAGAGCTTCGTTAGCGAGAAAGTGGTTTTGGCCTCTGCGACCCGGCGTCGCCCGCTCCTGAGAGGCGGAGTCCCAGCGCCACCATCGGGGTGTGACCGCGCCCTGGCTCGCCTGGGGTGGGGGGTGGGGGATGGTCAGTGCCAGCTGGCGGGGCCATCACGCCTACTCTTTCTGTTTGCTCTAAATGTCACCATGTGAACCAGCCCCTGCTCAGGCCACCCTGCACCGCTGGCTCGCAGGGCCGGACGCCCCGTCTCTCGCAGCCTCTGCTCTCGGCACCGGCTCGGCATCTTGAAGGCCATCTGCACGCGGCCCCGGTGGACAAACAGCCCCGTTATTTCCGTTATTCACGCGTGTAGTGACCCCCCCCCCCCCAGCTCCTTCGGAAAAGAAAAAGAACAGCGTTCGATGTACCCGGTGCCTCCTGAGCAGTTTCAACCTCAGACTCAAGCGGGGACGTGTGCTCACGCCCTGAATGCCTGCACGCAGAAACCTCTAAGGCGACGGGGGGTTGGGGTGGGGGGTGGGGGCGGGGCGTTGGAGCCCCTGGCGGTGGGTGTGCTCGGCGGCCTGACCCCTCCCTCCGGAGAAAGGCTGAGTCTCACGGTGCAGAGCGGAGCGGCCCTGTGTCCCGCCCGGCGGCTCTGCCACATGCTCCCTGCTCAGGCCTCCGTCGCCGACACCATCAGCACGGCCTGTCTCCCTGGGTCCGGGAGGCGCTGGTCCCTGAGGGCTGGCTTCTCATTCTTCTCGAGGCGCCACGTCCAGGGCAGCAGTGGGGTGGCGGCCGTCCCCTGGACGCCGCTCTGCACCCCTTGCCCTCCCCACCGCCCCCCGGTTTCCCCTGGGCCGCCAGCCGCGCTGCTTCACCCCCTCCTGGCGGGAGCAGGCCCGGCCCTGCCCCGTGTCCCGCGCTGCTCCCTCTCGGGGTCTGCAGACCCCGGCTCGCCCCTGAGGCCTCGGGCCGTGGACTTCAGCTCCGAGCAAAGCCGAGAACTGCGCTGAGGCCTGAGCTGCCGGTGAGGACCCCCCTCCCCCATCAGCTGGGGGCGGGGCCTGCAGGCAGGGATCAGGGCCAGGACCTGCTGGCTGTCCCCAAGGATGGGTGCGGCACCCAGGAGGACAGGTGCTCGCTGTGCCTGCTCCCCTCTCACGGCGAGGAGGACGAGGCGGGGAGGAGAGGGGGGAGCGTGGGTGCTTCTGCCCCCCGTGTCCCGGGCCGACATCCGAGCGCGTTCCTGGCTGCGGTTTTCGGTGGCAATGCCTGTGTCCACGGGACACGCACGGGACCGTGTTGCTGTGGGATTTCCAGCCGCAGCAGGGACGCGTGGTCTGCACACGGCAGCGTGGCCCCCGTGACCAGTGTCTCCAGGGCCCGGGGGACGGAGGCGCCAGCTGCTCTGGGACCTCAGAGCTCCCGAGAGAGCCCCACACGCATGTGAAAGCACCTGTTCAGCCGGGTCCGAGGAGGAGGGGGCCCAGAGGCCTGGGCGGGGGGGAGGGGGAGGGCCTTCCTGAACTTTCGTTGGAGCCGCGGGCAGGGCAAGCATCTGCCGGCGACTTTCACATCCTGGTGGCGGCCAGTTTCACTTCTGGGCCCGGCGCTGATGGGGGCTCCCAGCCCAGAGGACGATCTCGCCCGTGAGCCTTGGCGTCCCTGGAACCTCTCCACCGGAGTCTCGGCCCCCTCCCCCCGCCCCTCCCCCGCCGGCTGTGCGTCTGCGCCCCGTGTCGAAGTCGCCAGTGCGTCTCCCCTCGCCTGGTGGGGTTTCTGGGGTTTGATACAGTTTCGATCCAGCCCGCCACCAACATCAAAGACAGGGGCGTCCTCCATGCCAGGACCGAGTCGCCCGCTCAGCCGTGACGCCCGCCCGAGGGCTGCGTGCCGCTGGGGCCGGGAGGAGAGGCTGACGTGGCCGGCCCTCCGTGCTGGGGACTTCCGCGCCTCGAGCTTCTGCAGGATGACTCAGCGCCCGGGCCTCTCTCCTCGCCGGGGCGGTCCTGGTTCTCTCGGGGCCTCCTGCCTTCACGATGTGAAACCACCTGCCGGACGGCGCGCTGCTGCCTGAGCCGAGGGGTTTTTGAAGGTGACTTTCTCTTAGGGTGACGTCAGGGGGACTTCTCAGGCCCACTCTGCAGTCAGCTGAGTGCAGCTCCTGCGCATTCACTCCGGAGAGCCGCCCTCCCCCCAGAGTCCCATCGCCGCGCAGGGCGGTCCTGGGAGGGGGCCCCCTGCCTGGTCTGTGTGCGCGCGTGCAGGCGGGGGTGGGGGGGGGTGGGGGTAGTGGTGGACGGAGCAGCAGAGTAAGAATCGCTTCTCATTACACATCTCTTGGCATTCGGTGTGGCGCCTGCGGAAGCTGACGCAGGGCGGCCTTCTCCCCGCTCCTGGATCGCCCGGCCTGGGTCTCTGTGCAGCATCCGCCGCCTCCTGCTGCGTGAGGGGGGCGGACGGGGGAGCTGGAGGTTCACTTGGGTCAGGGTGGGAAGCGGCATTACCTGTCGTTCAGACAAAGGCCCCATCTGGGGGGCTGGGAGCTGCTCACGCCGACGCCGGGTTTGGGAACTGGAGGCCGGTGGTGATTTTGGCCACAACCTCGTCCGTCCGGCAGCCCGGCCCCGTCCCGGGAAAGACGTGGATGTCAGACGGAGGAGACGGAGCGGTGACTGCAGGGACGGGACCGCGGACTGGAGGGCAGCGTGAAGCTGGCCGTGGGCAGGCCCGCCAGGTGGCCTGAGGGGTGGCAGGCCCTGGTCAGACGTGGGCTGGGCTGGCAGGGCGGGGCCGCAGGAGGGGCAGCATGGGGCGGCGGGGCAGGGGCGGCGGGGAGGCTCCAGGACGCCCAGAGAGCCTCACAGGACAGCGGGCTGCGGGGAAGGGCTGCGGACTGCCAGCCTGGCAGGGCAGCTTCAGAAACGGGGCCACGTATAGCCACGATTTTGGCTAAAACACAAGTTTTTTTAAAAAAGCCACCCTTGCCCGGCTGGTGTGGCTCAGTGGTTGAGTATCGACCTAGGAACCAGGAGGTCAGGGTTCGATTCCCGGTCAGGGCACACGCCCAGGTTGCAGGCTTGATCCCCAGTGTGGGGCGTGCAGGAGGCAGCCGATCTGTGATTCTCTCTCATTGATGTTTCTTTCTCTCTCGCTCTCCCTTCCTCTCTGACGTCAATAAAAACACATTTAAAAAGCGCGTCTGTGCCTGAGAGTCTCGGGCTTTGTGGTCTCAGAGATACAGGAGCAGCTGGGGTGCGCTGCGCCGTTCCCCCTCAAACCTCCGGTTTCACAGAGACCGAGGTCGGAGGTCAGCGGGAACCACGCGGGAACCCAGGGGCCTGGGAGTCTGGAGGGAACGGGGGATGGTTTCGGTGGGAACTGAGCGTCTGCTGTGCTGTCTGCTGGGCAGGCCGGGCTGACCTCCGCCGGCAGGTGCCGCAGGCCTGGCTCCGTGACCCCCGCCCCGGCCCCTCAGCCCCTCAGCCCCTCAGCCTGGAAGTGCACCTGGGGCCGTGGAAGTGAGAACCGCAGGGCGGCCCCGGGTCTGTTCTGGGGTTCTGACTTGGGAGTCCTCTTGCCTCCTTAAAGGGCCGGCTGAGCGGGCGCGTGGGGGACTGGACAGGCCGGGAGCCTCCGCCCGCAGCCCTGTCCCCTTCGTCCCCGTGAGACCTCCTGGAGGGAGGCGCCCCGGCCCCTTCCACGCGGTTTTCCGACGCTGGCGTTTCGCCCCGAGTTGCGGGGTCCGGGGCAGAACTGAGTCCCGTCTGAGTCTGAAGATGCGGGGCCGGGGGTGTCTGATGGGGGGGGGGGGCAGACCAAACCCAGCATCCCCTGGGTCACCAGGGACACAAACAGAAACCTGTAGTGACTGCCCGCCCCCTCCCTCAGGAAGGGCGGAAACGGAGCCGCCGCCGCCGAGAAGCTGTAGAGAGTCCTCGCTCGGCGTGTCCGGCTCTGACGCTGAGGGTCCCGCGGAGTCCGTGCAGAACGGGCGTGGCTCTGAGCAGAGAAAACCAGCGACGCCGTGTCTCCGGGTCAGGCACAACGGGGGTCAGGCCGCCTCTGGGTTCCCGGTTCCCTCGTGCGCCAGGGGTGCCCCGCGCCTGTGCCCGGCTCCTGGGGCCCCTCCATCTGCACGCGGCCCCGGGGAGGAGGGACTCGGCCCGTTCTGCTCGGACGTCAGCCACAGGGGGCACCTGCCACGGCTCCGTCTCCGCGATTCCGTGGTCCCTTCCGTCGCCTGGCGTCCTGGCGAAGGGCAGCCCTGCGGGGCCGGGGGCGTGCCCACCGTGGATCCTGCGCTCTCAGTGCTCACGGGCGGGGCGGGGGGATGGCGCGGGGGCCTCCCAGGGACCCTTCGCGGAGTCCAGGTGGGCGGGCTCGGCCAGGCTGTGCCCGGACCAGGGCGCAGTGCCGGGCGCCTGCCCACGGAGTCACCGGCTCAGGCTGGGCCCGAGCAGCCCTTCCCAACAAGACTTCAACGTGAATCGAACCCGAGCCAGCAAACAGCCTGTGGCCTCCTGTGAGCGCCTCTCCGGACCTGATGGCCACCCCGCCCAGCCCGCCGGGTCCTGGACTTCGGGTGCCGGGCTCCGTGTTCCACTCTCTCCATCGGCCTCGGGCTTCTGTACTGGCTCTCAGCCCCGTCTCCCGGGGGGGGGGGGGGGGCCTCCTGCACGCGGGAGGTGCTGCCTTTTGTTCAAGGTAAGGTGTTCGTGAGGTCCCGAGGGAGACCCTTGATCGAGGCGTCACTGAGCGAAGGAGTGTGTTCTGAAGTGGGGGTGCGCCCCCCCTAAAGGGGCCTGTGTGAGGGTCGCTGGGCTGGGAGGGTAGAAGGTCATTTTGACGTCCAGTCACAAAAGGTTGGAAAGCACAGAGATGAGGGTCTGAAAGCAGCTTGATGATCGGTGGGCTAGGGACCCCTCACCCCCTCTCTCAGCTGTTCCGATTCCGGAGCTTCTAAAGTGTAAGTAGTTCTTTTTTCACAAGAACAAACCCTCCAAGGTTTGGGGAAACGTGTGTATATGTTAATCCTCACCCGAGGACGTGTTTCCGTTGATTTTAGAGAGAGGGGAAGACAGAGAGAAGCACCGGTGTGAGAGACACATCGATGGGTGCCTCCTGCACGAGCCCCGGCCAGGGCCCGGGCCGGGGAGAGGCCTGCAACCGAGGCACGTGCCCTTGACCGGAATCGAACCCGGGACCCTTCAGTCCGTAGGCCGACACTCTATCCACTGAGCCGAACCGGCCGGGGCGGAGATGAACTTGGAGTTCCTAATCACATGAAAAGGCAGGCCTCTGTGAACGTGTGATCTTTAAAAAGAGAGCACACGGGATCCTCAGAGTAATGCGGACGAAAGCCTGTCCACGATGGCACTCGGCTCTGAGTTCATCAGGAACCAGCGTTACCACTCGGCTCTGAGTTCATCAGGAACCAGCGTTACCACTCGTCCAACAGAGAACTGGAAATACACACCGAGGGCCTGGCACCGAGCGAATTTACAAATAAGCCCCGGGGTATTCACAGCTCCGGCTGCGGCTGTGAAATTTCCCTGGTTTCCCCTCAGGCCTTTTATCATAAAAACCACCAGAAAAAAGGAGGTCATGACGGCAGGGCGTTCTGCCTCTCCCCGCCTTCCTGTTGGTCCTGAAACCATGGAGAAAAGTGCCCAACAAGGACAGACACGGAAGAGGCGCAAAGGGCCTGGGGCACCACCGTGGGAGTCGCCCGGTGACTGACGAGCGCTGCTCCTTCACGGCGCCGGCCCCTTCCTGTGACACTGTCCCGACCAGAGTCTACGCGTCGCAGGTGCCGACCTGGTGTGGCGGCCGCCGGCCGGGACAGGCCCGCTTCCCCGCGTTTGCATGTGTTTTCACGCCGGGGTTTCAGGTTGACTTAGCAGCTCGTTCTTTCAAGGACAGAAGGGATTTCCTCCTCCCCCACTGACAGGAACTGCGCCGGCCTTCCTCCCGCGGCAGGGGCCGCGCAGGGGTGGGCGCCACGGCGGAGGCTGGACCCTTTTGCTCTAGAAGAAAACCCTGTGAATCGATACAGATGTTCTGGCTCCAATCAGGTGCTAGAGCCTCGTTTGCATCGAGCCCTGCAGGTCATCATGTTTTCTTCTTTTTTAAAAACAAATCTTTATTGTTGAAAGTATTACCTATGTCCCCCTGGTCCCCCCTTTTCAAAAATATATTTTTATTGATTTCAGAGAGGAAGGGAGAGGGACAGAGAGATAGAAACATCCATGATGAGAGAGAAGCGTGGATCGGCTGCCTCCTGCACGCCCCACACCGAGGATGGAGCCTGAAACCCGGGCCTGTGCCCTGACCGGGAATCGAGCTCTGACCTCCTGGTTCACAGGTCGACGCTCAACCCCTGAGCCAGGCCGACCGGTCAGAATGTTCTGTTTCTGATCAGATGCTGGGTCTCATGTACACCTATGAGGGGTGATGTGGGTACAGGCCTGCAGACCATCGGGTTTTCTAGTCTGTCCCAGTCGCTGGCAGGGGACCCCCGTCATGCACCTGTGAGTAGCCGTGGGGTGAGGGTGCAGCTAAGACAGAGAGCAGGCCATGCAGTCCCAGAGGGGAGCAGGCTGAGCTGGGGGAGGGGAAGCCAGAGGGCTGCTGGGACTGCTCATTGCTTCCTTCCCCAGCCGCCACGGAGGCGAGGCCTGGGTGCTGAGGGCTCAGACTCGGGGCCGCGCAGCCTCCGGGGGACGGGGCCGTTGTAAGAGGTGTGTCCAGGGCTGCAGGACCCCCCCGCCCCCCGCAGAGTGCCGGGGAGAGGGCAGGGAGGAAGGGCGTGGGGACAGGACTAACTTGTGAGCGACGCGCTCTCTAGGCAAAGGGTGCGTCGGCTGCAGGTGGACCCGGAGCTGAGAGAGAAAACGTGTGGGTGAGCGGCACTTTCCGAAACACGAAGAGGACACAGAGTTCAAACCTGCTTTCGTCTCAGACACTGACTGTTGGCTCCTTAGAGGAGGCTCAGGGCGGCGAGTCGCTCAGCGTGACCTGGCACCCCTGTCGGCATAGACAACCGTGGGCACTGCTGCCGGCGTGTCTGGCAGAGCCAGCCGCCCTCTTAAGTTTGTGTTTCCTCCCTTCCCTTCGGAGGAGCGGTGGCGGGAGAGAGGACGCAGCCTCGGGCGGGGCTGCGGGGGGGGGGGGGGGGGGCTGGGTGCAACGTTTAGGCCCCGGAGGGCTAACTGCACCGCAGCCTGGCTTTCTCTGTGCGTCAGTGCGATGCGGAGGGGACGGGTGATTGAGCTACGCGTCTGCGGCCCCCCTGACCCAACAGAAACGGGCGGGCGCTGCGTTGGGGGGAGAACTTTAAACTACGAGAAGTCCGCACGCTGGGGGCGCCCTCGAGCCCAAGGCAGAGGCGCAGCGCAGGTTTCTGGCTCCCCGGCTCCTCACCTTCCCACACGGGGAGCCACGCACGGGGAATTAGGACCGAAGCGTCAGGCGGCACAGACACGGGCTCGGCGTTCCCAGGCAGGGGACCTGGACGCCCCCCGCCCCCCGCTTTCCGAAGCCAGGCCTCTCCCAGGGGATGATCGGCACGTGTGGGTAAAATGAACCACATTCCGCTGAACCACGTCTCCCGCCGGAGACATTCCATCCATCCATCCATCCATCCATCCATCCGTCCATCCATCCGTCCGTCCATCCATCCGTCTGTCCATCCATCCATCCATCCATCCATCCATCCATCCATCCATCCGTCCATCCATCCGTCCGTCCATCCATCCGTCCACCCATCCATCCATCCACCCATCCCACCCATCCACCCACCCACCCACCCATCCATCTACCTATCCATCCATCCATCCATCCATCCATCCATCCATCCATCCGTCCGTCCATCCATCCGTCTGTCCATCCATCCGTCTGTCCATCCATCCGTCTACCCATCCATCCACCCATCCCACCCATCCACCCACCCACTCACTTACCCATTCACCCATCCACCCATTACCCATCCACCCACCCACCCATCCACCCATCCACCCATCCACCCATCCACCCATCCATCCATTTACCCATCCACCCACCCACCCACCCAGCTATCCATCCATCCATCCACCCATCCATCTACCCATCCACCCATCCATCCATCCATTCATCCATCCACCCACTCACTTACCCATCCATCCATCCATCCACCCATCTCATCCATCCGTCCATCCGTCCATCCGTCCACCCACCTACCCACCCACCCACCCGTCCGCTCATAGTTCAGCTGTACCCACTTCCCTGAGTGTCTCGGCAGCCTTGGCCTCCTGTGTCGTCTTTGTTTTAATTGAGGGGTGAGGGGTGAGCGGAGTCAGACTTCCTGTGTTGACCGCAGCCCTGGGGGATGGTTGGCTGTGGAAGGGCCTTCGGTGCCTAGCCCTGCTCGGTGTTTTCCCACACGTCACGCATTACCCCCTCACGGGTTTACTTTTTTAATTATTATTTTTAAAATATGTTTTTATTGATTTCAGAGAGGAAGGGAGAGGGGGAGAGAGATAGAAACATCAGTGATGAGAGAGCATCATGGATCAGCTGCCTCTTGCACGCCCCCTACTGGGGATCAAGCCCGCAACCTGGGCATGTGCCTTTGTCTGGAATCGGACCTGGGACCCTTCAGTCCGGAGGCTGATGCTCTATCCACTGAGCCAAACCAGCCAGGGCCCCTCACAGGGGTTAGACACAGGGATGCATCTCTATTGATAAACAAGAAGGCACCTGCCTCATGGGCGTCCCCACCAGCGGTGCTGGCACATCCCTGTGCCCCCATCTACACGGCAGGGCGTGGCAGGGCGTGACGTGGCAGGGTGTGGCAGGGCGTGGCATGACGGCGTGGCAGGGCGTGGCGTGGCGGGGCATGGTGTGTGTGATATTGGTTTCATTTTCCCTTGTGGGCAGTTTCTTCCCGCCACATGCTCACTTAATTCTAATTGTGTTGCCCGAGCATTTTGTGTCATGTGTGGCAGGTCCCTGGCGGCTCTGCGACACCGAGGACCGCGTGACCCGTGAACCATGTCAACGTGGGATCTCGCTGGGCAGGTCCTGAAAACACGGATCCCTTTCCCGATGGAAAACCACGCAGGCCCCGGACTTCCTGTCCCTCTGTGGGAGGCCGTCCTGTCCAGTGGCTCTCCCTACGCACCCGTCAGGGGACAGGTCGCCGTGGGGTGTGATTTTAGAGGTTCACGTTCCCGGAGCCCCGAACCCCGAGGCTGGAAGGCGGGCGAGGGGGGCTGAGAGAAGGGGTGTTCATCGTTACACCCTCCAGAACCGGGGGGCTCTCGGCCTGGCAGGCTGACGCGATGCTGAGGGTTCCCTCACTTGGCTTTTGGGGAACTGAAGGCCCACGTGCTTCAGGCCGCCCGGCCGGGGAAGGCTCTGGTGCTCAGGCCCTGCCTGGCGCGGCAGGTAGGCGGGAGGGGCAGGGAGTGCCACGCCGGCCATGCCGAGTCCCCACTCGGCGCCGGTGGCTGCCGTGGGGAAGAGCCGCAGCCTCGGTCTGCGAAGATGCCGAGACCCGTCCGTGGGTCAGCGAGGGCCAGCGATCCTCCCCCCTCAGGGGCCTCCTTGGGCTGTCCTCACGGCGTGGGCTTGGACTTGGGACAGACGCGCTGAGTTCTTGTTGTCTGTGGTGTCGGCCATCCGCCGACAGGGCAAGTGGCACCCCCTTCATTGTTCCTTCAGCCCGTGTGGCTGACCCAGGCCGGGAGTTCAGATCTGCTCTGAGCAATTTAACAGGGGGAGGCCTTCCTTCCCTCCTTCCTTCCTTCCTTCCTTCCTTCCTTCCTTCCTTCTCTCCCTCCCTCCTTCCCTCCCTCCCTCTCTCCTTCCTTCTTTCCTTCCTTCCTCTCTCCCTCCCTCTCTCCCTCCCTCCCTTCCTCCCTCTCTCCATCCCTCCCTCCTTCCTTCCTTCCTTCCTTCCTTCCTTCCTTCCTCCTTCCTTCCTGTAGTAAATATGAACCAGGTTTTTTTCTATCTTTGGGATTTTCCTGGGTTCTCTCTTTCTCAAATGTCCTTTTCTCCTTTGTATACCCAAAAAGTAGCACTCATTCCTAAAAAATCCCACAGCTAGATCTTAGTCATCTTCCCTGACAGCTACATGCATGTACATGCATGTACATATGTATGTACACACGTGTATACACACCTGCATGTCTATGTATGCATGCACATGTCTGTATGTATCAGTATGTGTGCACATGTGTATGTATATGTATATATGTGTGTATGTAAGCGTGTATATACATATATATCCAGTTAGCACATAGAAATGGTCCACAGTGGCCTCCCTTTCTGTTCAGCCTCAGGGCTTCGGGCCTCGCTCAGTTACCTCCTCCATCGTCACCCCCAAACGCTGCTCTCACCCGAGCCCGTCTCATCTCCTGAGCGACGCGTGTTGCCTTTCTTCTGCTCTCTGATCCCTCCCCGCGGAGATACCCATCAGCCCAGCATGGGCGTTTCAGGGGAGGAGAACTCGCTCATCGCTTCACAAAGGTGCAGTCTGATCCGGTTTGGTTCTCGAGAACTGTGCCAGCCGTGCGGAGGCCGGCAGGGGTTTCTTGGTGCTTTGTGATCATGCTTCCTAGGCGGGCGCCCGACCTTGAACTTTCAAGAATCAGCCACACCAGTTCCTTGAGGTCGCCTTTGCTGTGAAACAGCCTTCCCTCGGATCGGACACGGTGCGTGGACACCCCGGACATCGGCAGACGCTGCGAATCGGGGTGTTTTGTTTGTTTGTTTGTTTTAAAAATGGGGAGCCAGTTTCCTGTTGCAGCACTCGTTCCAGTGGATGGTCTGGGTTCCGTGACTCTCGCGTCCGACCGAGTCAGCTGGCGGCTCACGGAACGCGCGTGTCCGCCAGCCTGTCTGAAGTGCTGCTCAGAAAGGGGCTTTGAACAATGACGGGGCACACGCAACTGAACGTGGACTCCTCACGGGCTTCGAACACGGTCGCGTGCACTGTGCCTGTTGAAAGGAGAAAGGGGGACGCAGGTCCGGCTCAGGGTCGGGCGCCGCCCTGTGAGCCAGGAGGTCGAAACGCGATGCAGACCAATCAGCCGGACGCAGGCGGCCCGTCCCTGTACGGACGTTAAAAACCGCCGCTGTCTAACGGGGAACAAAGCCTGGGCTCTCCGGGGGGCGGGGGGAGGTCCCACGGCTGGGGGAGGGGGAGGGAGAGGGGCGGGCACCGCCGCTGCTGTTCTAAGACCCTCATTTGTCTGTGTCGTCTCCGGCAGGACGAGTTTATCGACCGGCCACCCCGGGACCCATCGTGCTTTGGGGGGGTCTGTGATATGCCCGGGAGGGTGCAGAACAGGTGAAACCAGTGCCTCAGAGGCCACTCCAGCCCAGGAGCCACCGCCCATGGCTCCTTCGCCGCCACCTTCTCGTCAGCCAGGCGGCCCGGAAGCTGACGCAGGGATGGACATGAGCTTGGAAAGCACCGGATTTTGCCTCTGCAGCAGGCGGAGAATCTAGGAGGAGGTTTCCATCTGCAGCCGCGCGCCCCCCGCCCCTCCCCCCGACCCCGCTTGGTCACCTCATTCGTGTCACAGACGGGCCGGACGGGCCGCTCGCTGTCGAACGTGCTGATGAGCAATGCGCAGGGCACAGCTGTGCGAGTGCTGCCGCTCCCCGAGGCCCCCCGCCCCCCTCCGCGTGCGCTCGCACTCCCGCTGGCTCCCACCCGCCCGCTGGCTCCCACCCGCCCGCTGGCTCCCACCCGCCCGCAGGCTCCCACCATCAACGCCCTGGCCACGCGCGAGGTCAGGCAGACACGATGCACGCGGCGTGGGGCGGAATGAAGCGGTGGCAGTGGGCACAGAGGGGCCCGGCGGCCCCGGGGCAGCGACAGGACGCTCTCTCTCTTCTCGCCGCGCACAGTTCCCGGAAAACCATCCTCCTCGCTCCCCGCCCCCCCCCGCCCCTTTGGATTCCATTTCCTAGCTCAGGGCTGGGTCCCGGGGTCCAACCACCGATACAGAGGCCTCCGCTCAGGAACGGGCCGTTGGCAGAAAGGGACATCGTTTTGCTCCCAGGTCTCTGCCGGACGCCGCCTGCCGACAGGGCGCCACGGGAACCGTCCACCAGACACCACACGTGCGCAGCCTTTACTGCCCAGCAAGGTCACGCCGCGCCACGCAGAGCCGTCTCTGGGTCTTGCAGGCGTGGCTGCCTTGCTTTGCGTCCCTATGCGGTCCACACCGTCGCGCGGAGCTCCCGAGCGCAGTCTCCGAGTTCGATGCGGAGCGTGGAACTGCGCGGAGCGTGGGCGCCCGAGGCGCGCGTGGCGGGTCTCACGCCCTGTGCCCCTGCTCAGCAACAGGAAGGAAAAGGAGAGCATCGTCCACGGGAATGTGGACTCGGCCTCGCCTCTGCTCTTCCCACCGCCCCAGCGGCACACCCTGCCCCGGTCCCTCCTTTCTCCCCAGTTCTCCTCTGCGGGCGTCTGGCTGCGCCGTGAGCCACGTGGCGGTGCCGTGACCGAGGACGATGACCCTTCGATACGGTTTGTGGTCGTGTGTCAGGATGTCCGGCCGGGCTGGGTGGCTCCGTGGCCTTCCCTCCGTGGCCGGTCTGGCCTGGACCATCCAGGCAGCGTCGCTCACACGCGCGGAGCCTCGTGGGGTAGGCTTCGTGCGTGGGCCCCCGTCCGTGCATCCACGCGGGGCCTTGGCCGTGACTGCAGAACGCACATGTGCAGCCCAGACCCGACCCCCCTTTCTCGCTCTCACCCCCGGCTCGGCCGAAGGGAATGCTCTGGGGTCCTGGGGAGGAGGCAGGAGAAAGACGGAGATTTATTTGACGTCTGAACACGGCTCGAACCAGGCCCAGGAGGAGTGTGTGACGAGATGCGCTGTGAAGGCAGAGAAGAACGGAGGGCCTGTCTCAGCCGGCAGCCACGGATCCCAGGCCCCGGGGCGATGCACATGCCGCACTGGGGGAAGCGAGCCATCCTGCCGTCGGTGACGGGACGGATCGGGTTCTAAAGCAGAAGGAGCCGCAACGCGGCGTGGTGAGTCACCGTGGCCTTTCCTCAGATAATTATTAATGAGCACCAGACACGCGTTGAATGGAACAGTGCGGTGCGGGTCTGAACACCCACATGGAAGTGCCTCTTATGACGGCTTCTCATCTTCTCTTAAAACGAAAATGCTAAACTAATTAAAACCCAAGGTGCTCGGGAAACAGTTTGCTGCGGAGCAGATTTCTCAGACGGCAAGCCAAGAGCCGGGAGCTGCTTTCTGGGGGGATCGGGACCCTCGGGAAGGTGGGTTGCTATGGGTGTCCACGCCGCCGCCCTCATCACCAGGGAGCCCGTGTGGCCATGCCGCCATGTCGGCAGATCCTGGGGCCGGATGCGTATTTCTGAAGAGCATTGGCCAGCGTTTTCTGAAAGGTAAGTCGCTCTTCATCACCGCTCGGCGTCAGCTCCCGTGGCCCCCCACCGCCCCTGCAGCGAATCTCGACTTCTCTGCGATGGCCTAGAAAGCCGCCATGTTCCGGCCTCCACCTGTGTTTTCTCCCTCATCTTGTTTTTGTTGGTCTTCAGCCCTTTTAGCCTTGTTTTACTTAAAAAAAAAAAAAAAAATATATAATATATATTTATTGATTTTAGAGAGGAAGGGAGAGGGAGAGAGAGATAGAAACATCGATGATGATAGAATCATGGATCAGCTGCCTCCTGCACGCCCCACACTGGGGATGGAGCCCACAACCCTGAGCATATACCTTTGACTGGGAATCGAACTGTGACTTTCTGGTTCATAGGTCAATGTTCAACCACTGAGCCATGCTGGCTGGGCTACCTTTTTTTTTTTTTTTTTAATAGGCCATGCTTCTCCTTGCTCCCAAAGTTTTTGTATTATGAATTCCTTCTAGAATGTTCTGACCCCAAAGTGCCACCGAGCCTCTTCCTTCTCACCATCATGGCTCTCGCAGTCCTTTCCAAAGCACCTCGCGTTTGACCCAGGCCCGAGTCGGTCTCTTCAGGGCGCACAGCTCTGCTACAGTATCTTCGTTCTTGTTTCCTTGATGATTATCTGTCTTCTTTCACCTAGAAGGCGAGCTCCACACGGGGGCCGGGCCCTGTCCCGCCTCGTTCAAATCTGGGTCCTCGGTGCCGACGGCGAAACTCCCTCCGACCCCGTGGAAGGAGCGGAGGTGCTCGAGCCGTCCTTGAATGACAGCCGGAGACCACGCCGCGGCGGCTGCGAGAATCGCACTGGCATGTAAAGAAGTTGCCGTGTGCAACGGTGAGACCTTGAAGAAACGTCGATAAGAGTGTGTGGGCAGGAAGTGGGAACCATGTCTTCGTACGCCGGGCTGATCTGTGAATCAAAGAGAGAGAAAGGATGACGCGTGGAAATAAAACGGCTGATAGCGGTGAGGGGCCCAAGGGATCCATGTTAAGAAATGAGGCTGATTTTTTAAAAGTTTTTATCTTATTTTTCAATTTGCATCTTCTCTCTCTCTCTTTCTTTTTTAAAGGCCCAGTTTAGTCTCTCCCTAGGTTTGGAGGTGTTCACAAAATGCTTGTGAGATGTCTATTTGAGAGCCCAACTTTTCTAGTTTTCTTTCTTCTTATTCCTCATAGTTAATGCGGATTCACGGTGTCCCATAATCGTGAGTAAATGGCTTGTTTATGACAGGACAGGATTGCTCTGTTTCGCCCTCTCTCCCCTCCCCTTCGGTGCAGAAGTCACCCCAGGCTCCTCCAGCCCCCCTGCCCCACCTCCCTTTCTGCCCCGGCAGCACCTGGGGCCCGGGGTCCATCTGACAAGAGGTGGATGGGGTTCAGTGGGACTCGCTCACCTCCTGGAGGGACGGTCTTCAGAGAGACGTCTGTCCTCGATGTTCTGGTGAAATGATATATATGTTTACATATTTCTACCTGTGTGAGCGCCCCTTCCCCTCCTCTGTCTAAACCAGGCGTCCTCAAACCACGGCCCGCGGGCCACATGCCGGTGTTTTTGCCGTTTTGTTTTTTTACTTCAAAATAAGATACGTGCAGTGTGCATAGGAATTTGTTCATAGTTTTTTTTAAACTGTAGTCTGGCCCTCCCACGGTCTGAGGGACAGTGAACTGGCCCCTGTTTAAAAAGTTTGAGGACCCCTGGTTTAAACCATGGCCTCGTGCACACCCCGAAGCCGGGCGTTTGGTCTGGAAGGTCTGGAGCAGCAGGCGGCAGGTGTGGTCCGCAGCCCGGCACGGAGGGGCGGGGCCGGTGCAGGGCTGGCCTTGGGCACCTGCCAGTCACACAGCGACTAGAGATCAAATGCACGAGGAGGAGGGAGAGCCGGTTGCGGCCCTCATACCCCCCCCCCCCGCCCCCTCCGCTCAGGCTCACAGTGAGGACGGCAGTGCTCCCTCGGCGCGCTCTCACGGAATTCAGAAAACCCAACCTCTCACACCGTCTCTGTGTCCATGCAGGTATGTGTCACATAGGTCATACCTGCATGTATACATCACGTGTGTCATACATGCACTGCATCAGCGACTCGACAGGCCGGTGTCCAGTGTCTCCGGCCCCCGGTCACGTGCATGAGTCAGGCCGACGCCAGCCCAGAGGAGGTCAGGCACCCGGGTTTCAGGAAGTCGCTCTACGCGGGGTTATGGTTCTGAAATTTTCAAAATATAGTTTCCGATTTCAAAACATTGAGCAACCGCCCTGCGTTCCCACCGTGGACACTTGTCAAGAAGAGAAGCCAGTGAAGCAACAGACAGTGGGGGCGTCTCCCCTGTGAGGAGGGGGCCTCCCCCGCCAGGGAGCGGGGAGCGGGGTGGGGGGTGGGGGTGGGGGTGGGAAGGGCTGGGGACCGGGGAGTGCGTGTGAGGCGGGGGCGGGCACGGACTTTGGCGCCTGTCCCCCCTCTGCCGGCTGTTTGACCCTGGCTGACCTGGGGGGCATGTCCCTCGTGCTGTTGGGGGAGTGGTTTAGGGGGACATGCAAAGGCAGACAGCGCCGCGCCCCGGGCTGGAGCCACTGAGCAACCGGAGGCGACCACAGGTGTCTTCCGAGGGGAACAGGCTGTTCCCAAGCCACTCGCCCTCTGCCCGCCCAGGCCTGGGGCAGGTCCCAGCGGCTGGCCCCCCGTCCTCCTGCCCCCACGCCCCCCCCGTCCTCCTCCTGCCCCCACGGCCCCCCCCGTCCTCCTCCTGCCCCCACGCCCCCCCCGTCCTCCTCCTGCCCCCACGCCCCCCCCGTCCTCCTCCTGCCCCCACGGCCCCCCCGTCCTCCTCCTCCCCCCACGCCCCCCCCCGTCCTCCTCCTGCCCCCACGCCCCCCCCGTCCTCCTCCTGCCCCCACAGCCCCCCCCATCCTCCTCCTGCCCCCACGGCCCCCCCGTCCTCCTCCTGCCCCCACGCCCCCCCCGTCCTCCTCCTGCCCCCACGGCCCCCCCGTCCTCCTCCTGCCCCCACGCCCCCCCCATCCTCCTCCTGCCCCCACGCCCCCCCCCCGTCCTCCTCCTGCCCCCTGGCCCCCCCCCCGTCCTCCTCCTGCCCCCACGGCCCCCCCATCCTCCTCCTGCCCCCACGGCCCCCCCCCGTCCTCCTCCTGCCCCCACGGCCCCCCCGTCCTCCTCCTGCCCCCACGCCCCCCCCCCGTCCTCCTCCTGCCCCCACGGCCCCCCCGTCCTCCTCCTGCCCCCCCGCCCCCCCCCCCGTCCTCCTCCTGCCCCCACGGCCCCCCCGTCCTCCTCCTGCCCCCCCGCCCCCAGGGGCCTTCCACCCGCCACCGCCACCCTGTGGTCCCCTGAGCCCTGGGAAGCGCGGCTTAGCATCGAACCCTGGACTCCGGTTCCTAGCGACGTGGTCTACCCGGTTTCCATGTCCACGGGGGGACTATCGACACCCCCAGGAGCCCGAGCCCTTTGGGATCCCGGTTTCTGAGAGCAGAGCGGCCCTGAGGCCGAGTGGGGGCCGGGCTGTGCTGACGGTTGAGCTGAGCCCACGGGGAGGCGGGTCCTTCCTCTGGGTCACTGGTCACTGGCCGAGGGGACAGAGCGCAGCCCCGTCCCGCGGTCAGGACGCTGCCGGGAGCTGGCGAGGCCGCAGGCGGGCAGGGACGCTCCCTCCGCGGGGTGCTCCCAGCTCGCGAAGTGGGGCGCCCGCTGCTTTCCGGAAGCGCGTTGGCGTTGGGGTGCCACCAGGAGGGAGCTGCTGCTCTGCGTTCCCGCCTGTGGGCGGCCTGTGCTCCGGGGCCCGCGTGGGGCCCGGGGCAGCCACTGCGTCCTCCGTGGGGCCCGGACCCACGCAGAGCTGTCCCGCGGGGCGGGTAGGGGGGCGTCACGGAATCTGAGCAGCCCACAGGGAGCCCGGCCCGCAGGCCCCACGGAGCGTGTGAGGGGTCCTCGCCCACGCCCTGCGCCCCTGCCCGTGATCAGTCCCGGCACCGAGGTTCAGGACAAAGACCCTGAGAAGAGGCTGCGTCTGGAGGAGGTGGAGGGAGGGCAGCAGGAGGCCAGGCCCGTGTCCCCCCCCGCCCCCCCCCCCGGCAGGCCCCGAAAGGGGAGACGGACGGGCGGGCGGACGGACACCGTCGGTCAGGCTTCCACAGCAGGACCCAGTTCCCTTGGGAGGGGGAGAGGCCACCGTCTCGGCAGCGGCAGCCTTTCCGCGATGCCCCGAGAGCCCGGCGACATGGCCGGGAGCCAGAGGGTCCCCGGACCCGCCCGGCCTTGGACACATCGCGTCGAGAGGGAAAGGCCAGGGATCAGCCTCGAAGGCACGGCTTCCGGCCAGACACGGGCTCGCCGGAGCCAGCGCTCCTGTCGCACCTCCTGCCAGTCCCTCGGCCGGAACGGAACTTGACTTGGGGAAAACGGTTCCCTACCCCCCGCACGTGAAGCGCACGGCAGGTCACCCAGAGCTCCCGTGTGTGTGCACGCGTGTGCATGTGCGCACATAGGCATGCATGAGTGGGTGCATGTGTGTGCGTGTGTGACCGAGGTGGGGACAAGGCTACTCGCTCACGTCCCTTGTAGAAGTGCAGGGAGCGGTCCGTCTTCACTGCATCTCTGCAGGTTCTCCCCGCGGCCTGCCCGACCCGCTGCTGAAAGAGTCACGGAACGCGCCGTGTGTGCAGGCGTCTGGGCTCTGCGCAGGGAGGACCGGACGCGGGGCGCCGAGGCTCGGACTCGGGGTTCCTGAAGCCCCCCCAGAGCTGTGTCTGTCCTTGTCCCCCAGCCGTGTGTCTAACAAATTAGGTCATTAGCCGGTCAGCAATAGGCGGCAGTCATGGAGCAGAGCCTCGGCCCAGCCCTGGCCTGGGTGCTGGGGTGCTGGAGGGTGCTGGGGGGTGGATGGGACAGGAGCCCTGGGCCTGGCCTGGGTGCTAGGGGTGGATGGGACAGGAGCCCTGGGCCTGGGCTGGGTGCTGGGGTGCTGGAGGGTGGATGGGACAGGAGCCCTGGGCCTGGGTGCTGGGGTGCTGGAGGGTGGATGGGACAGGAGCCCTGGGCCTGGGCTGGGTGCTGGAGGGTGGATGGGACAGGAGCCCTGGGCCTGGGTGCTGGAGGTGCTGGTGGGTGGATGGGACAGGAGCCCTGGGCCTGGGTGCTGGTGGGTGCTGGGGGTGGATGGGACAGGAGCCCTGGGCCTGGGCTGGGTGCTGGGGGTGGATGGGACAGGAGCCCTGGGCCTGGGCTGGGTGCTGGGGGTGGATGGGACAGGAGCCCTGGGCCTGGGTGCTGGTGGGTGCTGGGGGGGTGGATGGGACAGGAGCCCTGGGCCTGGGTGCTGGTGGGTGCTGGGGGGGTGGATGGGACAGGAGCCCTGGGCCTGGGCTGGGTGCTGGGGGTGGATGGGACAGGAGCCCTGGGCCTGGCTGGGTGCTGGGGGTGGATGGGACAGGAGCTGCTGCGGCCCCCGTTCCTGCCCTGTGGCGTCTCCCTGTGGTCAGCTGCGGCTGCGCGATGCCGGCCGGCGCGGGGCGGGGCGGGTGGGGGCAGCGCCGTCAGCTCACCCGTTTCCCGCCCAGCTGTTGGCTGCACAACAGGCTGCTGTTGGCAGTTGCGAAAGGTTCACACAGCCGCCCCCGCCTCCGCTCGGTGCGGGCCGCCCCCCGCGGGCTGACCTGCGTTATCTCACTTCGAACATGAGGCGGGCAGCCGCGTTCTCCGTGCCTGGGAGCGAGCCAAGCTGGCCCCGCGCTGAGGGCAGAAACATTCCATCTGCCTGCGGTGCCCAGAACTATTTTTGTTTTCTTCGATACACAACCTAGCTACGGCGGCAGCAAGGAAATCGGTTGATTTCTCAAAACCAAACTCCTTTCCTGTTTATTAGCCTCGAAAAAAAAGTCCCACCGCCATCGATCGGGGCCTGGCCTTCTCTGTGGGTGGCGTGGGCTCCGTTAATCTTTCTTGTTTCTTCTTTTTGTTAATCTTTACCCGAGGGTATTTTTTCATTAATTTTTAGAGAGAGTGGAAGGGAGGGAGAGAGGAGAGAGAGAGAGAGAAAGAGAGAGAGAGAGACAGAGAGAGACAGAGAGAGAGAGAGGGGAGGGGGAGAGAGAGAGAGAGGGAGAGAGAGAGAGAGAGAGAGAGAGAGAGACAGAAAGAGAGAGACAGAGAGAGAGAGAGATGTAAGAGATGCTTTATTGCCTCCCACATGAGCCCTGACCTGGGCCGGGGATCAAGCTTGCAACCAAAACACGTGCCCTTGACTGGGAATCAAACCCTTGACCCTTCAGTCCGCTGTGGGCTGATGCTCTAACCACCGAGCAAAACGGCTCAACTCCATTTCTTCTTTCATCTGCTGTTCGCTCCTAATCCTGAACCAGAGAAAGCAGCCGTTACGTCTCCAGGCTAAGACAGAAAATTAATATTCATATCAGGAGCCACACGAATAGGACCCAGAGGGACCTGGGCGTGGGGAGCAGGGGTGTTGACATTGGCTGGGTCACGTAGGAGGCGGCGGCCACGGCGGGTGCCCCGCTGGCCTTCCCCAGCCTCAGGGGCCTTCCCTGCAGAGCGAACCGCAGGTTGCCCTGTCGTCGACGGCCGCAGTGAAACAGGGCGCACCGTTCCGAGGTCCTGCCCCTGCATTAGTCCGCCACTGGCCGGCGGGTGCCGTGTAACACGCACCTTGGCAATCTTCGTCGCTGTAACACACGTGCGTGTGTCGCGGACGTGGGTCTGTGGGTGGGCTGAGGTTCTGCCGATCTCGGTGGGGCGTGGTCCCAGGCTCCGGCCAGGCTCGGGGCTGCTCCGTGGGTTTTATTCGGGGGTCGGGGGAGTGGGGGGGGCCTCACAGCGAATGGGAAGTGGGCGGGTTCCTCTCCTGTGGGGTCGCAGGAGCGCAGGAGGACGGACCACGCACACAAGCTCATTTGAGCCTTCGGGCCCATCCCCTGTGCTCACCTCCCGCTGGCCCCGCCGCCGGCCCATCCACAGTCAGCGGCGCAGGGAGGTCTGCTCCATGCCGAGGGGCGGGGCGGGCTGTTTGCTGAACCAACGTCACTCTGTCCTGCGGGTCTGAGGGCCAGGATTCAGCGAGACCCACCCTCAGCCCTCCTCCTGCTCTGCGATCCTGAGTTCTTGCAGAAAACGTGGAGGCAGCCCAGGCCCTCACCAGTGGGAGCTGCCCCGCCCACCCCGATCGGCAGTCCGGGCCCAGTGGGGACCCCTGTTTGAGCTGCAGGGTTGGCCGCTCGGGGTTCGCACGCCCCTAAGGATCTTGGGAAGGAGAACGTTTTCCAGCAGCTGCAGGGACGAGAGATTCTGACGTGGCCAGCTCTGCGTAAAACCCATGCGAGACACGGAGCAATGGGACGACGCGTGATGCCGTCATTCGCGCGCTGGGGAGGCCTAGTTTGAGAGGCTGAGGACACGGACACCGATGGGTACGGCAGTGCCGTGGGGGGACGAATCTCTTTCTTTTATTTGTGGAATCACCTGTAACGGCAGTTTTTGTCAGGAATTAGGAAGGGTCTGAAGAACAGGTTTTGTTTAAATGTGGAGCGTAGGGTTATAGGGTATTTTAGACGGAATGTCTCTGAATGACTATTTAATATTTAAGATCATAACGGTTTGAAATGGCTTTTTTTAAGTTTTCTTCCTGAACAGGGTTAGCCTTGGTCAGAGGGACAGGTCAAAGGCAGTGCCAGGGCCACGGACAGCCCTCCCCAGCAGGCCGTGGCCGCGCTGCGTCCGGAGAAGGGCCCTCCGGTCTGGGAGGCAGGAGTCCCGGTTTGGCAGGTGAAAACCCTGCGCTCTGGGCAGACGTGACAGGCCCCAGGCCACCCCGTCACCCGGGGCCCGAGCCCCCACTTGAATTAAGTCAGTAAACACGATGGGCATCTGCTCTGCTCTCTCGCTCGCTCGTGTGTTCGCTTTGAGGCTGGTTTGGGTTGTGAGACCGGGAAAAAATCAGCCAAACTTTTGTTAAAAAGGGGAAAGGAAGAGCTGGGTAGAGAACTTGCTCTCTCGTCGCTGGGCAGCGTGGAGCTTCCCAGGCTGCCTTGCCTTTGGGGGACCTGAGACCCCGTACGTGGCGACGCGGGCATCGCCGCGTCCCACAGGGGAAGGGCCTCTTCCGGTCCGCTCAGGGGTTCCCTGCCCCTGAAACGTGTGCAGGGCGCCGGACAACACTCACGTGTGCACAGGGCTGCGCTCGGCGCCGCGTGTTTTACAACCTGAAGTGTTCGTGTCACAAGCCAGCCAGCAACCCTGAAGGTGTGCGCGCGTATGTGCGTGTGCATGTGAGTGTGCGTGCACGTGTGAGTGTGTACACGAGAGAGAGGGCCTGTGAGTGTGTGTGTGTGTGTGTGTGTGTGTGTGTGTGGCCCACCCTGGCTTTACCTTTCCGCCCGCCCGGCCGAGCTGTCCCCCACCTCGGTGTCCTCGCTCACCTTCCCCGTCTGAAGCCACGCCAGCGGTGGCTCTGGGCCGAAGGCCGAGGCTGTGACGTGAGAAGGCGCCCGCTCTCCTGGCGTCATTCCCGACAGGTCTCTTCCGGAATCCGCTCCGACGGCCAATCGTGTCATTCCTGCCGTTGTGGGGACACAGCTGGGAATTCCCTGGTGGGTGGAACCTCACCCGGAGTGCTGGGCCCAGGGAGGGGGTTCCAGCACATTCCGGGGGCGGGGGAGGTTGTCATGTTTCGGGGGCGCCTAATGATGGTCATTTTGGTCTTTGGGACAGCGAGCAGGGGGCCTCCTACCCCGCAGGCCGAGGCCCTCGGCACGCCCTCGACCCCCGGGGACTTCAGTGTGGGGTCTGGGCCTGAACCAGCTCCGGGGCGGGTCACTCCTGCGGGGATGCCATGGGTCGCGTGGCTCGTACGTGAATGTGTGACTTTTGGAATCTGTATTTCTGAGGAGACTGTGTGGGTTTGGTGATCAGCGTCGGCAGAGGAACGTCACCGTGGTTTTCCCGGGAGAGTCCTAGTTGGTGGTGCCGCCGGCGCCCGGGATCACACGGACGGACGTGGAGACACGGGGACCACGCTTTGGCGCGAGGCTCCGGCGGGGGCAGCGCGCGGGCCAGACCGGAGGACGGAAACCAGTCCCGACTTCGTTAAAATCGGAGGCGACGGGTCCCTCAAGCGTGACTCCCCTGCGGCGTCTCAGGCTGCGGCCGGGAGTTGGCTCATTCTGAATCGGCCCCGGACCTTCGGCACCAGCCCCCCCTTCGTAGGGAACAGAACCTCGGCGCGTCCTTCCCGAAGGAGTCGGTGCGAGGCCCGCCGGCCCGGAGCCCTTTGGTCTGGCCCTGCCCGGGCAACCCGGCGGGACGCGCCGTTCAGGAAACCGAGGGGCCTTTGTCACAGCCGCGTTGAAGAGGGGCCGTCTTCAAACTCTGGGTTCCGGTGCCCACGCGTGTCTGGCTGGACACAGCGCGTGTGTGAAGCACGGCGCCGTAGCACGTCACGGCACACCTCGCCCCGCGCTCCGTGGACAAGGCCGGGTCTCTCGCTGAGGCGCGTGGTGCAGGCGGCGGGTCTGGGCGGCTGCCCCCTGTCACTCGGGACCCACGCACCTCCTGTCTCCCTGTCCCCCGTCCCAGCGGCCCCTGGCTTCCTGCAATCTCACGGTTCCCTCCAGGTCACCTCAAGGTCACGGCATCTGTGGGCGCTCTGGATACCACGTCCGTATTCCAGAGGAAAGAGGAAGCGGCCCGAGGCGCCCCGCCCTTCCCTTCTGCTTTTAGGCAGCAGCCCCGGGGCCCCTCTCCCACCCGCACAGTCCGCCTGCCCGTCCCGGCCGGGGCGTGGGGGCCACAGAGAGGTTCTGGGGGCTTTGTCCTTCAGCGGGGCACGGATGACCTCGAGGCTCTGCTCCAGGAAGGGAGGGGGCGGGCATTGGAGGGCGGCCTGGAGGCGCTGCCACAGACCTGACCAACTCCTGCAAACCCCCGCGCTCCAGAGCAGGGGCGGGGGCGTCCGGCCCGCAGGCCACATAAAGGCCCGAGGAATCATTTGGTCTGGCCCTGCCGGGCAGCCCCGAGCGGAACCTGAAATTCAATAAACCGAGGAGCTTTCTTCAAAGCAACATTCATGTATGTTAAGTGAGCGCTATTCCACGGACGACGTTACCATATCCAAGCGGCCCTGGGCAGCAAGGGGGTCCCCACCCCTGGTCCAGAGCACGCGGTCACGGCAGCGTTCACGGAGCCACTCGCTAAGGTTCCCTGTGTTCGCCGGGGCCGCGCCCTGGGGACTGGGAAGGGAGAGGAAGAGGCCGCTGCTCGCTCACTGCGCGGTCCCAGCTGCGGCCACGCGGACGGCGCGATGACAGGTGTGCTCAGCGCGGGTACGGGGTGGCGGGTCCCCGCGCTGCCTAGCGACATTGCTGATTTGGAGGACGGTTTGCCTTTCACTGAGAAAGCAACGGGTCGCTATCGACGGGGCATTCCTGGACCGTGCGTCCCCGGGAATCTGATTTGTGAGTGACGGCGGGACGGGGGACCAGGCTGGACACCCTGAGCGAGCCGAGGCAGAGCCGGCCCGAGAGGGGACTCAGCGCGGGTCCTGCCTCTCAGCCAACAGCCGCCGACAAGGTCCCGGTTACAGACCCGTCCGCGGGCTCCGACGCAGGGGACACGCTTGGGCGCGATACAGAGGTGCTGGGGCAGCGGGCCCCTCAGGGCCTGCCGTTAGGAGGACAGGTGCCTTGATTCCCGCTCAGCCCGTGCTGAGCAGAGGGGACAGGCCTTCCGAGACCTGCCTGCCCGTCAGGAAATAGCTGAGTTCTTCTCGGGAGTGTGCCCTTCCCTTCCTTCCTCCCTCCCTTCCTTCCTCCCTCCCTCCCTCCCTCCCTCCCTCCCTCCCTCCCTTCCTTCCTTCTTTTTTTTTTTTTTTGCGAATCCTCACCTGAGGATATTTTTTCCATTGCTTTTTAGAGAGAGTGGATGGGAGGAGGAGAGACAGAGAGAGAAACAGAGAGAGAGACACATCGATTGGTTGCCTCCCGCCTGCGCCCTGACGGGGGCTGGGGATTGAGCCTGCAGCCGAAGCTCATGCCCTTGACCAGAATCCGACCCGGACCTTTAGTCCACAGGACTGCCTTCTCCCCACGGAGCCGCCCGGCCAGGCCGTGCCGGTTTCTCTGTGAGCAGCACGCGCTGGGGAACAGCCTGCAGTGGAAGGAGAGTGAGCGGGGAGCAGCGCCCCATTGTGCACAGAGAACGGAGGGCTGAGTGGGGCTAGGGCAGAGGGTGGAGGAGAAGCTGAGGGGAGCTAGGGCAGAGGGTGGAGAAGCTGAGTGGGGCTAGGGCAGAGGGTGGAGAAGCTGAGGGGAGCTAGGGCAGAGGGTGGAGAAGCTGAGTGGGGCTAGGGCAGAGGGTGGAGGAGAAGCTGAGGGGAGCTAGGGCAGAGGGTGGAGAAGCTGAGGGGAGCTAGGGCAGAGGGTGGAGAAGCTGAGGGGAGCTAGGGCAGAGGGTGGAGAAGCTGAGGGGAGCTAGGGCAGAGGGTGGAGAAGCTGAGGGGAGCTAGGGCAGAGGGTGGAGAAGCTGAGCGGAGCTAGGGCAGAGGGTGGAGAAGCTGAGCGGAGCTAGGGCAGAGGGTGGAGAAGCTGAGCGGAGCTAAGGCAGAGGGTGGAGGAGAAGCTGAGCGGAGCTAGGGCAGAGGGTGGAGGAGAAGCTGAGCGGAGCTAAGGCAGAGGGTGGAGAAGCTGAGCGGAGCTAAGGCAGAGGGTGGAGAAGCTGAGCGGAGCTAGGGCAGAGGGTGGAGAAGCTGAGCGGAGCTAGGGCAGAGGGTGGAGGAGAAGCTGAGCGGAGCTAAGGCAGAGGGTGGAGGAGAAGCTGAGGGGAGCTAAGGCAGAGGGTGGAGGAGAAGCTGAGCGGAGCTAGGGCAGAGGGTGGAGAAGCTGAGCGGAGCTAGGGCAGAGGGTGGAGAAGCTGAGCGGAGCTAGGGCAGAGGGTGGAGGAGAAGCTGAGCGGAGCTAGGGCAGAGGGTGGAGGAGAAGCTGAGCGGAGCTAGGGCAGAGGGTGGAGAAGCTGAGCGGAGCTAGGGCAGAGGGTGGAGAAGCTGAGCGGAGGTAGGGCAGAGGGTGGAGAAGCTGAGCGGAGCTAGGGGAGAGGGTGGAGAAGCTGAGCGGAGCTAGGGCAGAGGGTGGAGAAGCTGAGCGGAGCTAGGGCAGAGGGTGGAGAAGCTGAGCGGAGCTAGGGCAGAGGGTGGAGAAGCTGAGCGGAGCTAGGGCAGAGGGTGGAGAAGCTGAGCGGAGCTAGGGCAGAGGGTGGAGAAGCTGAGCGGAGGTAGGGCAGAGGGTGGAGAAGCTGAGCGGAGCTAGGGCAGAGGGTGGAGAAGCTGAGCGGAGCTAGGGCAGAGGGTGGAGGAGAAGCTGAGCGGAGCTAGGGGAGAGGGTGGAGAAGCTGAGGGGAGCTAGGGCAGAGGGTGGAGAAGCTGAGCGGAGCTAGGGCAGAGGGTGGAGAAGCTGAGGGGAGCTAGGGCAGAGGGTGGAGAAGCTGAGCGGAGCTAGGGTAGAGGGTGGAGAAGGTGAGCGGAGCTAGGGCAGAGGGTGGAGAAGCTGAGCGGAGCTAGGGGAGAGGGTGGAGAAGCTGAGCGGAGGTAGGGCAGAGGGTGGAGAAGCTGAGCGGAGCTAGGGCAGAGGGTGGAGAAGCTGAGCGGAGCTAGGGCAGAGGGTGGAGGAGAAGCTGAGCGGAGCTAGGGCAGAGGGTGGAGAAGCTGAGGGGAGCTAGGGCAGAGGGTGGAGGAGAAGCTGAGCGGAGCTAGGGCAGAGGGTGGAGAAGCTGAGCGGAGCTAGGGCAGAGGGTGGAGAAGCTGAGCGGAGGTAGGGCAGAGGGTGGAGAAGCTGAGCGGAGCTAGGGGAGAGGGTGGAGGAGAAGCTGAGGGGAGGTAGGGCAGAGGGTGGAGGAGAAGGTGAGCGGAGCTAGGGGAGAGGGTGGAGAAGCTGAGGGGAGCTAGGGCAGAGGGTGGAGGAGAAGGTGAGCGGAGCTAGGGGAGAGGGTGGAGAAGGTGAGCGGAGCTAGGGCAGAGGGTGGAGAAGCTGAGCGGAGCTAGGGCAGAGGGTGGAGAAGGTGAGCGGAGCTAGGGCAGAGGGTGGAGAAGCTGAGCGGAGCTAGGGCAGAGGGTGGAGAAGCTGAGCGGAGCTAGGGCAGAGGGTGGAGAAGCTGAGCGGAGCTAGGGCAGAGGGTGGAGGAGAAGCTGAGCGGAGCTAGGGCAGAGGGTGGAGAAGCTGAGCGGAGCTAGGGCAGAGGGTGGAGGAGAAGCTGAGTGGGGGCAGAGGGTGCACCGAAGGACACGCCCTTTAAAAACCCGCGCAGAGCTGTGCGGTCACTAGGAGCCGGGTGCGTGCTGCTCCCAACGCACTGGAAATGCGGGAAGAGAACGCGCTCCGGGGCCGCACGGGCTCCGCACAGGCACGCCGGCCAGACGCCAACGGCGCCGCGGTGCGCGCTCCTTCTGCAGAGAGGCGGGGAGAGCGTGTCTTTTGCCGGGAGACCGGCACCTTCACGTTGCCACGCCGAAGTCCAGGTTTGATCGTGGTTTCCAGGTGACTTAGCGACAACGCCCCTGTGCTCCGGGCTCCGGCCTGGCGTCCGCCCCGGCTCCTGCCGGCTCCTGGATGCACTGGTTTCATGAGGAGGCAGAGTGACAAGGAAGCTCATAACCGGGAGACCCGGCAGGCCACTCGCAAGGCATTGTGGGCGTCAAAACATGCCCTGGTAAGCGTCAGTGGCAGCCAGTGATACAGGGATTAACCTGCCTTGGTGCATGTGTGTGCACACATGTTTGTGCATGTGTGCATGCATATGCATGCATGTGAGTGCACAGGCCACGCACCAGGTCAGCCGTGAAGAGCTGGTGTGGACACGCTCGGACACGCAGTGATGGACACAGGGGCTATTGACCAAAACAATTGCTTTTCCTGCCTTTCCTTTTCCTTCTTCCTGAGTTTGAGGGTCCAGGGCAAACTGGACCTGAGGCTGCGTGTCCGGGGGGGGGCTCTCTGAGCTTGGCACCCGCTAAGGAGCTGGGGGCAGAGGGTGCAGGGGAGTGACCACCAGCTGCGCCGATGGCTGCCCGGCGGGAGGCGGGGGGCACCGTGGGCCTCCCTCTGAGAGGCCGCCTCTGACCTGCCCCTCACCGCAGAAGCAGCAACTGAGGGTCAGTCTCTCCTGACTCCCCCCGGGACCTGAGGGGGGCAGGCCAGTGGGTGCGGGGGGACGGCACTGCTAGGCCGTGAGAAGGTGCTTTACACAGAATGGGGGAGACGGCCAACGGCCGCGGCCCCGGGGGTCCTGGGAGCGTGCAGAGCGGGACGGGGGCTTGGTTCGCCTGCGTCTCTGTGGTTGTGTACTCGACTGGGCGTCGCAGGGTGACCGCGCGTGGGAGCCACGGCCTGTGGACGTTTCAGGATCGTGAGGTGGAGGGCCTCCGAGTCACTGCGTGGTGCGCGTGGGTGGGCGCTGTGCTCAGTGGAAGGTGGGCGCCGTCACGGTTCTGAGGATGGGCAGGGAGAGATGGGCTCGAGGGCAGCAGCCAAAGAGGGTGCCCACGCAGGGGCGGGCGAGGGGCGTCTCTGAGCCAGCTCGGCAGCTATAATAAAACACGTGGGCTCGGGAGTCCTAGACGGAGGCGCCTGCGCATGTTCATGGGCACTGCTCCTGTCCTTCTCTCGGCAGAAGAGGCGAGGGGGTTCTGCGGGGTCTCTAAGAGGGTCACTAATCCTACCCATGGGGGCCCCACCCTTCTGACCTCCTGACCTCAATAAGGCCCCTTCTCCAAATACCATCACCTTTTGGGTTAGGCTTCAACATATGAATATTGGGGGACACACCCTTCTGTTGGTGGCACATCCATGGAATCCTGGCTGGGCTCCTTGGCCAGGCTCCCCCTCCCCGAGTGGGACTGGCACCCCCGGGTTGGCAGCGGTTGGACCAGATCCACAAGAGTCACTTTTGGGGTTGCAGGTACAAGCATGTGATGTGGACAGTGATCCAGGGCAAGGTGTGGCAGTCAGGGGCTGCGGCGGGCGGGGCTGTGGCCGGTCCTCCCTGCTCACGGCTGCCGTGACCCGGCTGTGTGGCTGCCGTGGCTCCGTGGCGTGGCTGCCGTGGCTCGGCGGGGTGGCCACATGCAGGCCATTCCGTGTGCTTGCATTTTGGTTCTCTTAGTTGTGAAAGGAGGGGTTTAAGCTGACTGAACTCCACAGGCCACTCCCAGCCACCCGCCTCTGCGCGCCCACAGTGCGCTCTGACTGTCTTCCACCTTCGCCCTCGTGCGCCCGTGGTTCTGGGGTCCCCGGGGCCGGGCCCCCTCTCCCGCCCCGTGTTCAGAGACGAGAACCGACAGCTGACTCTGCACCTCCATGTGTTCGGAGCCTTTTGTGCGGAAAGAGGGGAACGCCGGACCGTTCTTCCTCCTCCTCCTTCTGGAGCAGATATTTTTAGCTTTTCTAAAAGCTCCTCTCTCCGAGCCTGAAAAAGAAACCAGAACCTCTTCCAAAAATGCAAATACTCTGGCAAGAAGCGAGAGGGGTGTTTTCGATCTTCCCTGAACAACTGCGTTCTCTTCCACGGATGTTCCAAGGGCGAAGGGGTGAATGCGGGGGTGGGGGGTGCCGGGGGGGGGGGGGAGGTGGGAGGGTGCAGTGACAAGCCGCCAGCCCCTCCCACACCCGTAGGTCCCATTGATGTCAAATTCATGACACGTCTGTGCGCGTCGCCTCTTTGGGGGACATTGACGAGATCCTGGCCGGAGGTAGTTCTGCAGGAAGAGGTTAGATGGCCACACGGGTCTGAAAGTGAGGGTCGCACCCTGACGCACCCGGTCACCCTTCCCAGGGCGTTAGTGGCACAAGTGGGACCTGCCTAAGCGGGGAGCCAGGCAGCGTGTCCACGTCCGTACCCCACGGCCTCTGTAAGCCCGGCCCAGCGTGTCTGTCGGGAACCTCGGGCCGCGGGAGGTGCAGGTGCCGAGAACCGCGGGCCGTCAGGAACCCCTCAGGAGAACGTGGGCCTCCCACCAGTTTCTTAGAGAAGCAGGCGCGCCGCGATCTACAACCCAGAGCCTGCCGGCTGCGGCCGGAACGTCGGACCAGACACGCAGGGGAGGGGACAGGCAGGGCTCTCAGCCAAGCAGAGACCCCCAGGGTGGCTCCGTCTGCTGGGTGTTGGCTGGTCAGGAGGCCGGTGGGGAAAGGTGGCAAAATGCCGTGTTTGAAACCGTGCGTCTGTGCCCACGGCGCCGGGCTGCTGACCGGCAGAGGAGAGAAGGTTCTGGGCTGGGACAGGCCTCCCCCTCCCCGGCGCACCCAGGAAGACGCAGGAGCTGAAACCTGCCGTGAAGGGAAGTCTCCCCAAGGCTGCTGGGGGGACGGTGTCATGCCTGCCATTTTGGGGTCCTTACAGCCACATTACCCTGCCACCCGGGATTGTATTTCATCCACCAAACATTTAGGGGAGGCAGCTATCTCATAATTACGATGATCTGGATTTTTATCACTTTAAAAAATATATATATTTTATTGATTTTTTTACAAAGAGGAAGGGAGAGGGATAGAGAGTTAGAAACATCGATGAGAGAGAAACATCCATCAGCTGCCTCCTGCACTCCCCCTACTGGGGATGTGCCCGCAACCAAGGTCCATGCCCTTGACCGGAATCAAACCTGGGACCCTTCACTCTGCAGGCCGATGCTCCATCCACTGAGCCAAACTGGTTAGGGCAGGATTTTTATCACTTTTAACAGTTGCACAATATTTTGGTTTTGTATTGCTATTTGGAAGTGATTTTTAAAGAATATGTTTTTATTGATTTCAGAGAGGAAGTGAGAGAGAGAGAGAGAGAGAGAGAGAGACAGAAACATCAACGATGAGAGAGAATCATTGATCAATTGCCAGTTGCACATCCTTGCACTGGGAATCGAGCCCGAAACCCGAGGCATGTGCCCTGCCCGGGAATCGAACCGGCAACCTTTTCGTGCTCAACCAACGGAGGCCCACGGGCCGGGCAGGAAGTGGTTTTTGAACAAAGGGCCCTATCGATGCGTGATTGTTTGTTTGCGAACTGTATGCTACACGCTTGTGTTACTGCACAACGCTTTTACATCCTATGCCAAAACTGAGGTCTTAAATGAGTGAGAAGCATAGAGGTTCTGGGAGTTTCTGCCTGGATCTCAGTGAATGGTCAGGTCTGGAAAACACTGCTCTAGCCCGAGACCCTGGGAGAGTGTCTTCCGAAGTGGCTCCCCTGGTGTCCGGTGTCTGAGGGCCGCGGCGGCGGAGTGCCGTGGACGTCAACCATGGAAGCCGCGGGCCTCAGAGGCTGGATGTCCGCGGTCAAGGAGTCAGGAGGGTGGGCTCCTTCTGAGGGACCTGAGGGACAGTCTGTTCCAGGCCTGCCCCCCGCCTCCTGGGGACTGGCTGGCACCTCGGTGTTCCTTGTCTTGTAGAACAGTCCCCCGAATCTTGCCTTCATCTTCACAGCACCCGCCCTCTGTGGATGCTGGTCTCTATCCAGACCCCCCCCCCTTTCTGACCCCTTCACTGGGGTGTATGGATTCGGGCCCACCCTAATCACCTCATTTTAATGGATGTTCCCTGTAAAAACCCTATTTCCAAATAAGGTCACATTTTGAGACACTGGGGGTTAGGACCCCCACATATTTTTTTTGGGGGGGCACCATTTAATCCATGACACCTGGGACACCTTAGTTGTAAGAAGTTAATGCGTCCCTTGGAGCTTTGCGTCTAGGAAAGTGTTAGCAGGCGCTGCTGATGACCCGGCCCCTGGGAAGCCTCCGCCTGCCTCCCCTGGAGCGTCCATGGAGCGAGGTGTCCGCACCCTTCCTCAGCCCCCGCTGGGCCTGTCCCGGCTCATGGCGGCCACGGCAGAGGCTCACACAGCCCGCAGGCTGATGGGAGAAGTGTTTTCGTCGGCATTTCCGTGTGCTTCCTCTTCTAACAGCTCCCCAGCGTCCCGCCGCCAGGCCCAGGTGTCTGTTTTTAGAATCTCCTTGCACACGGCAGATGATCAATAGCAGCGTCTTGAATTGCATTGACCTTTTCGTGAAGTACGGGATCCTGGCGCCAAGTTGCGCTAACTCCCTCCTCAACGCCTTCGTGTGCCAGGCCCTCGGGATCACTGGGTCTGGCCCTGCCAGAGCGGCCGCAGGTGCGACTCAAAATCCAACACATAAATCTGGGCGCTTCTGTCAGAGCAACGTGCATTTATAGTACGTGAACTCCATCATCTCCATATAAAAGCCTAAGCGACTGAATGACTGAACGACCAAAGGACCAGTCGACCGGTCGCAATGACGCGCACTGACCACCAGAGGCAGATGCTCAATGCAGGAGCCGCCCCCTGGTGGTCAGTGCGCTCCCACAGCGGGAGCACCGCTCAGCTGACCGATGGGCGCCAGAAGCCGGGCTCAAGGCCGGCAAGCGCAACTGCGGCTGCGCGAGCCTCTCCCACCTCCGTGGCAGCGCCACCGAGTGGCAGCAGGCGCAGAGGGGCTGGGATGGCGGGAGTGGTGCTGTGCCTGGCCCGGGCTTGGGCTCCTCCCCGGCCGCCTGCCGCTTCGTGCACTACTACATCCCCGTGGGGATCGGGCCGAAGCCGGCAGTCCGACATCCCCCGAGGGGTCCCGGATTGCGAGAGGGTGCAGGCCCGGCTGAGGGACCCCACTGGTGCACGAGTCCGTGCACGGGGCCTCTAGTGTGTTATAAATGTCGTGGCCCCTGGCCGGAGAACGCTCCCGGCCCTGCTGGGAAGAGCCCCGGCTAGCTGCGATGGCCGGAGCGTCGTCCCGTCAGCCAGGGCGGGGGCAGTCGTAGGCCTGCGGGGGGTTTTAAGGCTCAGGGCAGATGTGGAGCCGAGAACGGTGCCTGGCACAGCGATGGCACGCGACACCTGCCAGCTGCCTGCTGCTGGGACCACTGGCCGTCGTGTCACTAATTCACCGCCCGCGTCCCCAGGCTGCGGCGTTTGCAGCAGAAGCTGCGTAAACCGGGTCTCCGAGTGCATCGGTGCCACGCCTTCCTCACCGGCTCTGACTCAGGGGAGTCACGTAAACTCTCTGAGCCTCGGTTTCCTCACCCGCAGACGGAACTGGGACAGCGCCTGCCTCAGCGGGCTGTTGGTGCATGAGACGATTTAACCCGTCAGGGCTGTGCCAACGTGGGTTAGCTGGGGTGGCTTCTAAACTTCCTTCTTCTTTTTTAAATCCTCACCCAACGATATTTTCCCATTGATTTTCAGGGAGAGTGGAAGAGAGAGGGAGAGACAGAGAGAAACATCGATGTGAGAGAAACACATCGATTGGGTGCCTCCTGCACGCGCCCCGACCAGGGCCCTGGCCGGGGAGGAGCCTGCAACCAAGGTACGTGCCCTTGACTGGAATCGAACCTGGGACCCTTCGGTCCGCAGGCTGACGCTCTATCCACTGAGCCATACCGGCCAGGGCAGCTGGGGGGCCTCAATGCCGTGTCACCCGCACTGGAGGTACCGGTCATGCTACTCAGTCCGTGGCTCCTCCTGGGACTCCCAGAGGTGGCCCCGTGTCTTCCGTGCGGCGAGCCCGTTGCCCCACTCATTCTGTGTCCATTTCTGACCTTGACCAACGCCTTCCTCTCGACCTGAGATTTTGCAAATCAGAGTGAAGCTAAGATGGGATGCCACTGCTGACATCCCCGCGGGCATTGACGAACGCCAAGGACGGTTCATTTCTCGGCAATGGGCGGGCTCTCCCTTTTGAGTGTGAGTGACAACTGGCTTCTTCTGATCATCGTCACGTCCAGTTACCCCCCCACCCCCCCCTGATTCCACAGGGTGCTTCCTGGAAAATCCCGGGGAGCTGAGAGCCGGGCCCCGCGGGAGGACACCGAAGAGATGAGATGACTGATCCCGGGGGGGGGGGGGGTGTGAGCTCGGGCTGTGGCCGCCCCAGTGAGAGTCTAAAGCCCCATTTCTCAGGGTCGTTCCTGTGACTCTTCTCCTCTCTCCGGCGGGGTGGGGAACGTCCGGCCTGCGGGCCGCAGAAGCCCTCGGAGTCACGGGGTCTGGCCCTGCCACGGCGTTGGGGTGAGTTAATGAAATGTTTGTCCAAAACTAGCAGGCTAGGGTTTTTTTTATTTAAAAAATTTTTTGTATTTATTTCATTGTTGTTAATCATCACTGGAGGATATTTTTCCATTGATTTTTAGAGAGAGTGGAAGGGAGGGGGAGAGACAGAGAGAGAGAAACATTGATGTGAGAGAGACACATTGACTGGCTGCCTCCTGCACCTGCCCCTGCCCCACCCAGGGCTGTGAATCGAGCCTGCAACCCAGGCACGTGCCCCAGACTAGAATCGAACCCAGGACCCTTCAGTCTGAGGGCCAATACTCTAACCCCGTGGTCGGCAAACTGCGGCTCGCGAGCCACATGCGGCTCTTTGGCCCCTTGAGTGTGGCTCTTCCACAAAATACCACGGCCTGGGCAAGTCTATGTTGAAGAAGTGGCGTTAGAAGAAGTTTAAGTTTAAAAAATTTGGCTCCCAAAAGAAATTTCAATCGTTGTGCGGTTGATATTTGGCTCTGTTGACTAATGAGTTTGCCGACCACTGCTCTAACCACTGAGCATAATTGTGTCATAAATATCCAAATGGCCCTTGGCAGAACAAAGGTCCCCTCCCCTCCCTCCCCCCCGCCTTAGCGCTAAGGGGCTCAGTGGAGACCTGGCGAGGGGCACAGAGCAGGCACTCGTTGGCATCTGCTGATCAGGCTTCTCACAATCGAATCAGAAATCCATTTCTAGGACTCATTTCAGGAGACGTGGAGGGACTTTCAGGACCTACCCACCTCCCTGTCACATCAGCTCGCACCGCGGGCTCCTCCTCCTCACCTCTGTCTAAACATAGGTGCACTGAGCCCGGCCGTCGAGGCTCAGGGGGTGAGCGTTGACCTATGAACCAGGAGGTCACGGTTCTATTCCCGGTCAGGGCACATGCCCGGGGTTGCGGGCTCGATCCCCAGTGCGGGGCGTGCAGGAGGCAGCCGATCCGCGATTCTCTCTCATCATGGATGTTTCTATCTCCCTCTGCCTCTCCCTGCCTCTCTGAAATCCATAAAAATGTATTTTTTAAAAATGAAAATAAATAAAAATAGGTGCACGGAAGCTTTGGATGGCTGAGCAAGAAGACGGGGCGGGTTTCACTCCCCGCTTGGCCCCTCGCCTGCAGGCTGGCGGCTCCCCGACCTCTCCTCCCTCCTCCTCTTCCCCGGGGAGGACGCCCGCTGCTCGCAGGCCCGGGTGCTGGAGGGTTTCGGGAGAGAATGCCACCTTCTCGGGCTATAATAGGATGCTGCCAGCGGCCTGGAGGCCCGGGTGAAGGGTGCTGTGTGAAAGAGCATTGTTATTATATTTTGTGAAAAATATGGATCAAAGGCTGGCTCCACAGCAAATGCTAAATGTTAATTATTGTTATAATATCATGACGCAGCCCGTGCCAGCAGGCTGGGTCCCACGGGAACCCTATTATAACGAGCCAGTGGGAAATGCTCATATGACAAAGATACTTGGCAAGGAGGCCGGTTTGGTTTTGAAATCTCAATGAACAATTAAACAGCATAAAAAAATAACCTTTAATGCTATGAAAAATATAAGTGTCTTGACAAGCCTTTAACATCCAAATAGGGAGCTGCCTTCTCCCCAGAGAACAGAGGCAGCGTTATTCCCCCCCCCCCACCCCCCCCCCCGGCCCCGAGCAGAAGCTGTATTTGTGGCATCCCTTGGATACAGGGGAAAAAAAAACGCAATATTCTTCTTCACAATGACCCGAAAATAACTCTTTTTATAAGAGATGCTTGGGGAGGACTCTGCACGTTCACAATAGAGCGACGAGCCAATCTAATTTTTTTAACTTCTCATGAGTTCCTGTTCTCTGGCCTGTCCCTTCCGTCCTCCAAACGTGCCGACTGAACAGCAGTGGAGAGGGGACTTGTGCGGGAATCCACAAATGCCCCCCGCTTCTCTCAGCTCAAGCTTTTCACATCTTTTCCGACCCGGGGAGGGGGACGCAGGGGAGGGAACGCATAGCAAGATGGATTTGGGAAGAGAGCCCTGTCCTACCAAACCAAGGTCAGGGGCACGCGCTGCCATGTCCTCGTGCTTTTGAAGAGTGCAGTGCGTGTGCCCTCACCTCCCACGCCCAGCCTTTCCTCAGAGCGGGTTGGCCTCGGGACGTGTCTCTCGCTGGGAAGGAAGGGAGAGAGGAGCAGGACTGCTCACCTGGGAGGAGACTCCCCGTCGATGTCCCCTCGGCGTGGAGCCGGGCCAGGCTCTCCCTGTGACGCCACGGCTCCGTCCCCGTGTCTGCCTGCCCCGCCGCACACCCGGCCGCCTCCCTGCTCGGCAGTCCTGCAACCCTAACTTCACTCCCCCTCTGAGGGGCTCCCTGTCCTCTAGCTTTAAAAACGCAGCAGTGACCAGAAGTGAGCGAGCCCCCGTCCGTGGGCCAGCTGTGCCAGGTGTTGCACTGGGTAAAGGGGAGAAGGTGGGGAAGCAAACGGGAAAAGAGCCTTTGGGATTTGAGAGGAACTGGGAGACAATCTAGGCTTAGTTATAAAAAAAAAAAAAAATTCAGGCCCGGCCGGCATGGTCAGTGTTTGATCTTTGACCTATGAACCAGGAGGTCAGGGCACAGGCTGGGGTTGCAGGCTCAGTCCCTAGTGGGGGGCGTGCAGGAGGCAGCCGATCCATGATTCTCTCTCATCACTGATGTTTCTCTCTCTCCCTTCCTCTCTGAAATGAATAAAAAAACATTTAAAAAAACAAAACAAAAATCTTAGAGACTTTTTAAGTGATTTGGGGTTTTGACTCCCAAGGGATCCCCACCGATACAGCCTGGGGGAGAGGGAGTACCGTGTGCCCGGCAGGAAGGAGGGGGAGGGAGGACCCAGCCCGGCCTCCACCCGCTGCAGCCCCGCGGGAGGTGGGGCCTCGGGAAATCGGCAGCGCGGGAGGGTCCCGGGCCACGTGGTGGCTGTCAGAGCTGACCTTCGACCTCGGCCTTCAGGTGAGGGGGTTCTCCGTTAAGCCTGGCCTGCAGCGTTGAGAAGGACAGCTGACCTTGAACACGGGTTGGCCCTGCACGTGTCCCTCACACGTGGGTGATGTTTGGTGGTGAACACACAGCCGCCATCTGTGCCGGGTTCGCATCCGCAGGTTCCGCATCCCCATCGCGGCCGCGAAGCTGCGGGCGGAAGTCCGGACGGCATCTGCGCATGCGCAGGGCTGCCAGGCCCATAAAGGCCGAGGGCCGGGCCGCACTCTGCCGTGGGGCTCCCTGCCGTGGGGCTCCCTGCCGTGGGGCTCCCTCCCGCGGGGCTCACAGTGACATGGGGCTCCCTCCCGTGGCCCCGAGCAGAGCCGGTGCTGAGCCGTGTTGTGGACGCGCCGCCGGCGGGCAGCCCCAGGGGCCCCCGCCCCCCCGCCCCCCCAGAGCCAAGCGGAAACCTGTGAGCGGGGCTCGGCCGGGACTCGAGCGAAGGGCACAGACGCGGCCCCGCAGCCGGCGGCGCGGAGGGGACGCGGGGAACCACCGCTGGGTCCCCGGAGGCACGGACACGCCCGGGACCAGGCCTCGGAGGGGCGGGGGGTGCAGACTGGGGCCCTCGGAGGGGCCTTGGGCCCGGCCGTCCCCCCGCCGCGGGCGGCACCGGCTCCGGGGTGCCTGGGCCCACGAGGACGTCCTGCCGCGGCGCCAACCCGAGGCCTCGCGGGCACGACGCCGAGAGAGAGCGGTGAGTGGGGGCGCGGGGCCCAGACAGCGGACAGCAGGGGGCGCCCGGCGGGGCGGGCCGGGTCCAGGGCCCCGGGTCCGGGGGAGGCTGCGTGGGGCAGGCCCAGGGCGGCTGTGCCCGAGGTTTGCCAAGAGGGTGAGGGAGACGTTCCGCCCAGAGTGACGGGGAGACAGGGACTCTCTGACCCGTGGAGCCCCGTGCCCAGGCCCCTCTCAAGGCCTCGCTCCCGGCCTTCCCCTCGCTCCGTCCGCTGCTCTTTGCAGGGGCTGCACCCAGAGCCCGGCAGGCGGCCCTGTTCCCGGTCAAAGCTCTGGGACCCACATTGGGAGCCGCGTTCTATCTCCAGCTCCGAGGCCAGGCCGAGCCGCCCCATCTCAGTCCCGGGAGGGACCGCGTCCGGCAGGCCGGCTGCAAAGGGCGCGGGGCCTCCCCGCAGGTGCTGGCCCGGGAGTGAGGCTGAGGCGGGCAGCCCCCCAGCTGTGGGCCGGCGCTCTGCCTTCGACACCTCATCGTGAAAAAGCAAACCTGGGTTTCCCCGAGGCGCCCTGCTGTCGCCGGGGTGGGGGTTGCCCCAAGGCTCTGAGCAAAAGCTGAGCCCCGCGGCTTCAGTAGCGTTCAGGATTTTTATTTTCAGTTAGAGAGGCGCCGATCCCGAGCATTCTGCGGCCCCGTCTCTCTGCGGGCCCCGGAGCGGGGGAGGCTGAGGGGGTAACGCCGGACACGTGAGGGCCTGCGTGGGAGGCTGAGGGTATAAGGCCGAACACGTGAGGGCCTCGTGTTTTTCTTGGGCCTGTGATGGGGACCAGAGGGGTTAGGGCTTAAGCCAGGCCCTGTAGGGACGGCTGGGGAGGCACCGGGGGAGTCCTCACTGCAGAGGCTTCTGCATGTAAACGTGTGTGTGTACCAGCATCTGGAACTTGCTGATGTCTCGGCTTGCTTTCCGGTTCCTTTACCTGCCCTCCCCGCTGGACGCCCCCCGTGGGGCGATAGCTGAGCCCGTGGGGCGGGGCAGGGGCTGAGCCCCGGGCCGGGGGCCGCTGGGCACGCGTCCTGGTTCCCCTCCGGTTTCTGCGAGTGCGGAGCTGTGCTGGGCGGGCGTCCTCTGGTGCAGGGAGCACCGTGTCATCGGTGGGCGCGGGGGCTGCCGCTTCAGGAGCCAGAAGTCCAGCTACAAAACGGTTTCCTAAGACCAGAGTCATCATTGCCTTGAAAACCCCAGAAGACCATCACGGAGTCGTTTCGGTATTTGTGTGTCCAGTGACCGCCTGCTAAGATAAGCGCTTCCTCCGTTATTATGCATGCGCAGCGGCAATGGTGCGGGCCAGCGTCGGGGCGGGGCAGGTCCTGTCACGTTCATTCTTTTTATTTCAGCACCGACGAGAGGGGTGAGAGTGATGATTGGGGGAAAACCGGGGGAAGTGTTTCCTGATTAGCGGGAGGCCGCCCTGCCGTCACCGCAGGCTCTGCTGAGCCAGAGGCAGCTCCCAGGGGAACATTTGGCACCGCCTCCCGCCTGGCTCTGGCCACAAGGGCTGGTGGCCTCCAGCACATCACGCTGGGCCTTGGCGAGTCCTGCTGCCCGTCCCTCGGTGACGTCACCCACTGCCGGCGAAGGCCTGCGCACACCTGGCCTCCGAGCCTGAGGTCGGAAGGGCCGCTGGCCCTCAGGGAGAGGCGGCTGCGGGGAGCTCCCTCGCAGGGAGCTGGCTCCTTGGTCCTGCCGGAAGGACAGGTGCGGCTTCGGAGGGGCTGGGCTCGGCTCGGATGCAGGGCTGGGGCTAGGCCTTCGGGACCACCTTCTGCTCCTAGGGGCTGGCTCAGGTCTTGGGAACTAGAGTCAGCCCTTCAGGGCTGTGCTCGGGTTTGGGGCTTGGTTCTGCTCTTTGGAGCAGGGTCAGCCCCTGGGACCACCTCCCTCCTTAGGGGCTGGGCTGGGCTCTGGAGAGCGAGGCTCCGCCCTTTGGGCCGGGCCGCTGTTCAGGACCAAGGTGGGCTCTGAGGGGCTGGGCTCCGCCCTTCGGTCTGGGCTCAGCTGTCAGGGGTTCGGTTATGCTCTTTGGAACTAGGCCGGGCCCTTTGGGGCTGGCTCCGTCCACCCTGCGGAACTAGGGTCACACGTGTGGGTGGTCAGTGCTGAGAGCACCGTTTGTGAAAGATGCCCTAAGCTCACTGGTCCTGCCGCCAGCTCCGCATCACCACAGCAGGACCCCGACGGGCTCGTCCAGGGCCAAGGGCCCCCCCGCCCCCCTGCCCCCCCCCTCCCGCCCCAGCTCTCCACGCAGAGACACCAGATAAATGCTGCTGGTGTTCGGGCAATTAAATGAAATATCGTGGGGACGGGGGGGGGGAGGTTTTCAGAAGATTGCAGTGCAGAGTGAGAGCCTCATTCCACCCAAGGCTGGGAACCAGAGGAGCCTGCTGACGGCCCCTCAGGGCCTATGCAGCGCCGGGTTGCTGGTCACGTTCCCTGTCCACGGTCCACGTGGTCAGAAGCAGCTGGTCCCGGCACCTCCGCAGTGGGTTTCATTTTGAAAGGCCGGGCCGGCAAATTTAAAATTCCGATTCCCGTGAACAGCAGAGAGAACGTAGCTGTGAGAGTGCGTCAGCCCCAGTGTTGAAATGAAGGTTAGTTTTCTGATCGAATGAGAAGCGGAGGGAGAATTACCTCCCTGCACACACGCAGGCTTGGAACACTGCAGCGCAGTGAGATGCTCCGATTGTGCGAACAGTCGGCGTCACGTTAAACGGCTCCTTTCAAATGACGAAGCTGTTCTCTGGCGAGATCCACAGGGGTGCGTGCGAGACGGCAGATAGAAGACCCACCAGGCTCGAGGGAAACGGATAACTCGGGGCTCACCACTCAGCGAGAACTTCTGGAAGTCCTGCCACGCATCCAGAGTTATTAACCAACTAGTGGCCCGGTGCATGAAATTCATGCACATTAAAAGGGAATTAATTAGAGAAAATATTTTAATATTGCTATTTGCCCTTTATCTATAATAGAAGTGTCAGAGATGAAAGAAAATTAGTTAAATGTATATGAAAATCTTCCTCCTGTCAGAGTCTGGGGTGCGCCGTGGGACCCAGAGTCAAGTCCCCACCCACCTGTGCCTTGAAATCGTGCGAGACCCAGACCCAGCCGGCCCCACCCCCATTGAGCGAGATCCAGACCCAGCCAGCCCCACCCCCATCAAGCCCACTGGGTGGGGGTCAAGGCCTGAGGTCAACTGTCAAGCCCCACTGGACGGGGGGGTGGTGCAGCCTTAGGTCCCCCGCCCCAGCTCCATGCAGCCTCAGGTCCCTGCTGATCGCTTGTTATGGGAACCCCGCCTCCGCTGTGAGTGCAGCCATCTTGTGATGTCATGATGGTTAATTTGCATATTGCCTCTTTATTATCCTACTAGTGGCCCAGTGCACGAATTCATGCACCTTGAAAGGAACTGTGGGCCGCGAGGCTGTGGTAGGTACAGGGGCGGGTCTCAGCCTGGCCCCTCACGCTGTGGCCCCCTGTCCCCTGTCTGCCAGCAGGCCTGCTCCCACCACCACTGCTCCCACGCATTGACGGCGCTGGCTCCACTCACACCCACTGACAGTGCAGAGCAATTGGGGCCAGCTCCAGCAGCGGTGAGAGTGGGGCCAGTGCCATAAGTGGGTGTGAGCAGTGGCTGCTGCCCCGATTGTCCCTCAGGAGCAGTGGGAGGTGGAGAAGCCCTCAAGGGCAATCAGGGCCAGCACCTGCCTCTCGCACTCACTGATGGCGCCGAGTGGTCAGGACCAGCATGGGCAGCAGGTGAGAGCTGTGGCTCCAGCGCCGGCTGTGGGTGCAAGTGGGGCTGGAGCTGGCAGTGGGTGTGAGCAGGGCTGGCGCCAGCAGCAGGTGTGAGCGCCAGGTGGGACCATGGCATACGGGAGCAAAGAATTTTCAGTAACCACCAGATGCTTGCCCTGATGACAGCAACTGGCTCCCCACCTTGGTCTGGCACCGCCGCTCACCTGCTCCACCATCTCGCCACAGCCAATGCCCGCCATGTTCTGCACATGCCCCCTGGTGGTCAGCGCACGTCATAGCAACCGGTTGTTCCGGTTGTTCCACCGTTCGGTCTATTTGCATATTAGCCTTTTATTATATAGGATACTAGTAGCCCATTTGCAGGAAGAATCCTGCAAGCGGCCGCTGCGGCCACATGCACTGCTGCTGCCGCCGCCGATGCGAGCGCCATGCCTGCACCCATGTGCTGCTGCCGCCCGCCCCCCCGCTCCGCCCCGCTCTGCACTGCTCCGCCCTGCCCCGCCCCGCCCGGGCTTTCCCTCTGGCAGCCACCTTGCTTTCTGCTTTTCCTCCCTCTTCCTTCTAAGTTGTCTTCCGTCTTCACTCCTCCCTCCCTCAGCGTATGCAAATTAACTGCCATCTTTGTTGGGTAATTTGCATACTTGCCCTGATTGGCTGGTGGGTGTGGCTTGGGCTGGTGGGCGTGGCTTGGGTGTAGCAAAGGTGCGGTCAATTTGCATATTACCATTTTATTAGGTAGGATAATAAAAGGCTAATATGCAAATTGTCCCCTCGGGAGTTCGACCCAGAGGCTAGGAGTTCGATTGCTCTCTATGATGTGCGCTGACCACCAGGGGGCAGCATGGAACATGGCGGGCGACCAGCGTTGGCGGCGCTGAGGGAGCGAGAGAAGAAGGAGGCGGGGGGCTGGGCGGTGGTGAACCTGATCGGCCCTGATTACCGGCCAGGCCTAGGGACCCTACCCATGCACGGATTTCGTGCACTGGCCCTAGTGTAGGACAATTGTCCGCCGTGGAAATTAACTGCACGAGTCACAGGAAAGAGAAGTTCCTCTTTGCTTCCCCCTCCCCTTAGGATGTCTGAGCGCTTCCGTGGCACTTGCCTTCGCCTACAGAACTGCACACCAGCTCTACGTCATGTGTAGTGCCACGCAGACCCCCACGGGTTCCCTGCAGAATCGTTTCGGGGGGCAGCATGTGTCCTCCTCCTGGGTCAGGTTTTGGGGAAGAGAAAGCAGAGCGCGCTGGAGTTTCCTGCCTTTGGCTGCAGCACACGTGGGCGCCATGGGGTGCAATCTGGATGTGTTTTCTTGCTTTGTCCCCAGCCTGTGTGTTGTTTCTAACCGGGTGGCATCCATCGCCACTTTGTGCCCAGCCTTCCCGCTTTCCATGCCGCCAGGGATGTTGCAGAGTGTTAACAGGCATGGCAGGCACGTGGGGGAGGGGTGCTTGCTGAGGGGACGGGAAGGCCCGGTCTTGGGAGACGCATGGCCACTGTCTGCCGGTCTCCCCATTCCTGCTCCCCGTGTTCGAAAAGGGTAAACACTTGCAATAAGAATCTTGCTATGGGAGATCCGATGGGACCTTCCCTCCTGAGCTGGGACTGTGGGGTGACGGTCTCCAAGCTGCACCCCTTCCTTGAGCCCTGCCCTCTGCCCTCTGCCCTCCCCTGCAGGTGCTCAGCCTGCGTCCTGCGTCCTGAGGGCTGGCCCTGGGCGTCCGTCTCCTCGCCTTCCCCGCAGGGCTTCCTGCTCTCGCATTTCCTTCTGGTCCCCAGCCTCCTTCCCAGGCTCTGCGCCCGCTCAGAGGGTGCCCCTTCCGGGAGGCGTCCCTGAGCCCGCCCCAGCCGCGGTTCAGGGCCCCCCATGCAGGGTCGGGTCCCCCCTCAGGAGCCCCTCCGCCCTTCTGGCTGTTCTGCTGCTTACCCGTCTCCTCCTGGACCGAGAGGCTTACGGGTGAGGTCGCCCTGCTGTTCTGGCAGGGGGCACCGAACCTGTCCCGCAGTGGCTGCTCGGCCAACGTGCCTTCTCCCCACAGAAGTCACGTGGATCTATTTGGGATCCCTGGAGGAGACACAGGTGGTTTGGGGCTTTTCTTGAAGATGAGATGTACCCTCCCTGGAAATGTGAACCTTGTGACCCTAGAAGTCTAGGAGAAAGAGCTGGGGTCACTTAGCACAAAGGATCATAGCACTCTGACCCCAGGCTGGGAGGAGGAGCCGGCTGCATGGAAGGAGGAATCTCAGGGGACCAGTGACCAGTGAGGCAGACGCTGTCCCCTGCAGCTGCCCGAGGCAGTGAGCGAGAGGTGACAGTGGATGGGAGGTCTCCTCCCAGGGAGGGAGCTGAGGAGTGCTGTCCTAGACGCTGTACTCAACGCGCTCTCTGCAGTGCATCCGGCCGCTAGGGTTTTCTAGGGAAGGACTCGGGAGCGGGTCCAGACAGGAACTCCAGAGCCAGCCGCCTGCCTGCACGCCGCATCCCTTTCACTTCCGGGTCCTGGGAAGCGGGCTCATCCCCGTGTGCCTCATTTCCCCACGGGTAGATGGGATTAAACAAGGGACCAGGAGGTCAGGGGTCGGTTCTAGTCAGGGCACAGGCCCGGGTTGCGGGCTCGATCCCCAGTGGGGGGTGTGCAGGAGGCAGCTGATCCATGATTCTCATCATGGATATTTCTATCTCTCTCTCCCTTTCTCTCCGAAATCAATAAAAATATATTTAAAAAAATAGAAGACTGACGGCCAGCCGCAGTGGAGAAAATGAAGAGGGATCGGTATGAAAACAATAGAGCGCATTTCACGCCCCCATCTCCCCCCCGACCCCCCCCCCCCACCCCGTTGTTCCTGTGGAGTCCGGAGTCTCGGCTCAGAGCAGGGAGCCGGGCTGGCCCTCTGGGAGCCGCAGGGACGGTTCGCGGGCGCTGCTTGTGGTTGGAGACCTTCTGCAGGCGCAGCCGCACGGCCCGGGCCAGCCTCCGTGACGGGCCTGAGGCATCCGCCAGCCGCCGTCTCGCAGGAAGCCGTGCACCTGCGCCGCTCTGTGCTGAGGAGGGAGCGCGGGGGACGGGCTCCGCCAGCCTGGTCCTGCTCACGGCCACACCCGACCCGGGGCGCTGTGGGCGGATAATCACCCCAGAAGGACAGCAGTGCTAGCTTCCCCCTTCACGTGGGTAGGGGTCATCCATCAAGGAACAACAACAAAAGGAAATTCCGCGATTTCAGGCGAACGGGGAAGGTGTAAGATGAGTAATTCTTGGCGCTTCCATGGGACGCGATGTCCAGGCTGCAGCCAGCGACAGCGGACGGCGCTCCGTGACACTGCGGCGGGCCCGGTGGGGCCCCTCCGAGTCTCCCTGGCTTGGGCTGCAGGCTCAGGCCCCGGTGGGGGGCGTGCAGGAGGCAGCCGATCTGTGATTCTTTCTCCTCATTGGTGTTTCTGTCTCTCCCTCTCCCTGCCTCTGCAATCAGTTAAAACACGTAGAGATGACTGGACACGTGTGTGAAGGTCCTGACTGTGCAGGTGAGCGTGCAGCTGGCACTGGGAAGGGGGACACACTACAGAGCAGCTCCAGTAGGGTCACGGCACCTGTCCGGGGGGCCCGGGAGCGCCCCACCCCTCGTTCCCACTGCCCCCAGCACCCACCCCACGCAGCTGTGTGGGGCACATTTGACCCTCAATCTAGAACTCCCACTGTTTATTGGCTCATAAAAAAATAAGAGCTCTTTTGGAAGCGTTCTCCATAGTTTCTTATGGAAAAGGGGTTATATTCACAACAGCAGTAACATACTTTAAAATTAGAGGAAGCGTTAACGATTTAAAAAAAATACTTTTATTGATTTCAGAGAGGAAGGGAGGGGAGAGAAAGATAGAAACATCCATGATGAGAGAGAATCATTGATCGGCTGCCTCCTGCACACCCCCCACCGGGGACTGAGCCTGCAGCCCAGGCATGTGCCCTTGACCATATTCGAACCCGGGACCCTTCAGTCCACAGGCTGATGCTCTGTCCACTGAGCCACACCAGCCAGGGGGCATTAATGATTTCAAGGTTAGAGAGGAACCTCCTGTCTCATATGCGGAGTTGGGATCCGCCTAAACCTGGGTCCTGTCGGGGAGGGGTCAGGCCTGTGAGAACGGAGGATTGGGGGATTTGAAATGTCACTGGTGCTGCTGCAGGGCGCCTCGCTCTGACGATGACGCCTGTTTTAATGTGGTTTAAGGTGTTTTCTGGAAAACTGCTGCGAAATACAAGTGCCAGGCAGATTGGACACGGTGACAGTCAGGGAAGACCCACATTCGAGGGCATTTTCTAAGTAAACAGCCAGGCCTCCTGACGTGCGTGTCCTTGCTGCGCATGGTCAGGGAGGGGCGCTTACTCTGCATCTTGTTCTGGAGCTTTCGCCCTGGTGCTGTGCTGTCCCATCTGACCCCAGGGCTGCATCCAGTTCGTCCTCCCTGCGCTTCAGTGACCTGGCCGGAGGGTCGGCCTCGGGCTCGGCCGAGAGCGCCGGCCTCGAAGCTCACTCGCTCCGCAGCTTTGGCTCCTGCTGCTTGGTTCTTGCTTTTAACAGGAAGCGCTTAACCTGCACCCAATCCCCGCCCTGGCCGGGCAGCGCAGTTGGTTAGAGCATCTTCCTGATATGCCGAGGTGGTGGTTCGATCGCCAGCCAGGGCACCTACAAGAAGCAGCCAATGAAAGCGTAGATAGGTGGAATCTCTCTCTCTCTCTCTCTCTCTCTCTCTCTCTCTCTCTCTAATCAAGTTAAAAAGTTTTAAGGGCCCCAATGCCCGCTTTGTCCTATTTCCATACACCACTCTAGCTTCCACGGACCACGTTGCTCCGGAGGATACCCGGGTAAAAGGCAGGTCAGGGAGCAGTACACTCAGTTTTCGCAGGAACGCACATTGCATTTGGAATCTTCTAGCAATCTTCTAAGTGCTGTCCTCCGTTTTCTTTAGGGAAGAGTATTTGGGGAAATGTACTTGACTAAAGGGTTTCCTCTGGCCCTAGCCAGTTTGGCCAGTGGTTAGAGCGTCTGCCTGCAGATTGAAGGGTCGTGGGTTCGATTCTGGTCAAGGGCACATACCTGGGTTGCAGGCTCGATCCTGGGTCCCGCTTGGGGCATGTGCAGGAGGCAGCCAGTGGACTGTCTCACACTGATGGAGTTTCTCTCTGTGTCTCTCCCCCTCCCTTCTACTCTCTCTAAAAATCAATGGGGAATATTCTGGGTGAGGATTAACAACAGCACAAGAGGGTGTCTTCTGTTATACGAAGACCCTGTTACTGCCCGGCCAGTGTGGCTCGGGAGTGAGTGTCGTCCCATGCACCAAGAGTCCCTGGTTCGATTCCTGCTCGGGGCACATGCCCAGGTGCAGGCGTGGTCCCGTGTAGGGGGTGGCAGGAGGCAGCCGATCCATGTGTCTCTCCCATGGATGTTTCTATCTCTTCCTCTCTAGCTAAAAATCAGTAAAAACGTGTATTTCAAAAAGCCCTCTTCCTATGTTGCATCCAGAGGTCTACTTGAGATTTCTTTGTTGCTCCCGATGGGGATAAAAGATTTTGGGGAAAAAAGTAGCAAAACAGTTCACAACAGGTATATAGAGAGTTTTGTTGAAAAACATATTTTAAAAAAACCCTGTTTTTTTCAGATCCTCTCGCTTCCGTTCATTCACAGTCAGGCATTCTTTGTCCGTTTAGCACACAGCCGTGGAGGACGGGGCTCCGGGGCCTGGGTGCCCGGGCACGTGTGGGCCCGTGAAGCTCTTCGCTCGAGTCCCTGAGGGGGCGGGCCGCACTGGAGCGTGTGTCACCATGTCACCGCTGGGACTGAGGATGTACAGCGCTCCCGCTCCTCTCCCCTGCCAGCCGGGGGCGAACCCGCCAGAGGCACGGAGCAGACCCGGCAGGGCGGGGCTTGATCCCACGGGGACATATTTGGGATATTTTTCATCAGGCACTTTGCACGGAGTCCACTTTCCAAGGATGGAAAGCAGACACCACACACAGACAGACCAGTGTGGGGTTGGTTTGATGGCTCCCTGGGGGGCGGAGCGTTGCCTGCGGAGTCAAGAGACATGCACTCGCGCCACCGGCTCATTGGTTCGGATCCTCGGGGACCAGGATCTGCCTTCTAGAGCAGGGGTGGGGGCGTCCGGCCCTGGGCCGTAGGAGGCCTGGGAAATCACTTGGTCCGGCCCTGCCGAGGCATTGGCGGTGAGTTAATGCAATGCTTGATCAGCTGCAGCAGGCTGATTTTTAAGTGGATAATTTTGTATGGCCCGCAGATGATGTCATAAATACCCAAATGGCCCTTGGCAGAAAAAGGGTTCCCCACCCCTGGGTTAGATCAGTTACCCAGAAAAAAGCCACAGCCCTGGCCAGCAGTGTCACCTCCACCCTCTCGTCCAAAAGTAGACGGAGTTGGCAGTGCTGTCTCCATACGCACACGTGTGGGAAGAGAGGCTTTCTGCTCCTTAACCGTCTTTATTTTATTTTATTTATTTACCTTTAAATATATTTTTATTGATTTCAGAGAGGAAGGAAGAAGGAGAGAGAGATATAAACATAAATGATGAGAATCATTGATCAGTTGCCTCCTGCACGCCCCACCCTGGGGATCGAGCCCACAACCCAGCATGTGCCCTGACTGGGAATTGAACTGTGACTTCCTGGTTCATAGGTCAGCGCTCAACCACTGAGCCAAACTGGCCAGGGCATTTTAACCATTTTTCAGTGGCCTGGAGAGAATGCCAGGCCCAGACCGAAGGGTCCTTATTCCAGCGAGCGCGCAGTAGGGTTTGGGAGGCGAGCAGGAGGGACACTTAGGTCCCGTCTCTGAGAGGCGACGTAATCGGCAGTGCTGTCATTTGCCGATTAAGTGCTGAGAGTCTTCCCCCTTCGTAAGAACATGTTTCATCCCTGCACGTGACATCAGCCCTCCTCACGTAAAGGGCGAAGCAACGTGAATAATTCTTATGTGGCTTTTAACGCGGATTTGACAGGATGACTAAGCCGTTTTGAATTCATAAATATATCCCTTTTACCTAATGCGTCCACAATAGATGGTCACCAGGAGGCCAGCGGAGGCCTGCTCGGACGGCACTGCCAGGGTCAGAGGGGCAGCTGTGTCTAGACCTCCTGACGGGGGAGGGGCGCCTGGGCCGCGATGCCCCGGCCGGTGCCCTCCCCGTCGGCCCCCAGACACATTTAGTCTGGGCTGTTTGAGACAGGCTGTGCACAGCTGTCGCGGGATACATCTCGCCCGTGGTTTAGTGTATCCATCCCGGGCAGGCATTTGCTCTGTTCTGAAACACAGCCGCTTGTGTGCTGGGAACACAGCGAGGAGAAGGAAAGGCCAAGGTCAGGCAGCGCTGAGGCTGCTGGGAGCTCAGGGCACCCGAGGCTCGGGAAGGGCCTGCGAGGTAGGGAGTATGGGGGGGTAGGTACCCCCCCCACCCCAAGGTGGTTTTGTGGCTTCATGAGATTGTCACCCCCCACACTCAGGGTACAGGTGGGAAACGGTCAGCCTGGAAGAATCCTGTTTTTTTTTTAAAAAACTAGAGGCCCAGTGCACGAATTCATGCACACTGAAAGGAAATTGATTAGAATAAATATTTTAATATCACTATTCGCCCTTTCTCTATAATGGAAGTGTCAACCAAGTTCACGATTGACAATGACAGATGGAAACACATGCGTGCGATTGGCACCAGCGAGAGCTTTATATGTATCGCACATGTGCGAGTAACTCAGCCTTTTATAGATATAGAATAAACTTGCTTAGTTAGACCTGCTTTCTGAGTTAGCTAAACTTTTTCCATCCCAGTGAAGCACCCCAACTTCTCTTTCAGGTAATTGTCAGCAACACAGCAGTAAATATCAACACGAAGCAGATTATTATTGTAGATCAGGCAGGGAGGACAAAGGGTAAAATATTTAACTGCAGCAGTGTTTGACTATATCCTGCGCAGTGAGAAAACCTGAAGTCATTTTCAAGGCCCACCATTTCTTACTTCTTTTCCGTCGGGTCAAGTTTCTAAGCTTTCTAAATCTCCGTTTTCCGGCTAATGAAAAGAAAATAGGATTCCACCGAGTCTCCTGTCTACATAGTCCAGGACGTCTGTGAGGACAAATGAGATGAGGCCCGGAAAACGCTTCACTGACGCTGACCGCATTCCCGCCGCGCCGTGGTGGACGGTGACGCGCTGATGCCAGCACGCGGCTGCTGCACGAAGCTTTGAAGGAGCATGTACCCAAGCGATTTTAAAAATCCCAATCTCTCTTGTACAATCTGCTTCGAAGAGCCCACGTGATTTGCTGACGTTACTCAGATGCTGACAGCGCCACAGCTGTTTCCTGGGAACGGCTCTCGTGAGGGCAGAGTTGGGTGACCTGTGTTCAGTCCTCAAATGAGCTTCAGAGAGCATTTCTGCTCAGATGGAGAGGACAGGTGTGTGCATGTGCATGTGTATGTGTGTGCATGCACGTGTGTATGTGCATGCATGTGTGCGCGTGCATGTGTGTGCGTGCACACATGCCCAGGAATACAATGTGATGATATGTGAGAGAAAAGGAAGGATTTAGGACGTTTTATATGGAACACAAATCAAGAGAGAGCTCAGACCGGAAGAGCCGCCCGAGTCAGCTAGGGGGTGAGGCCTGGGACTTCCCTGGCATGGGAATGGGGTTCAGCAGCCCAGCAGGTATCTTGCCTGCCATCCTGCGACCCCTCCCGGGGGGCTGTCGAGGAGGAGGCCTGGACGCCTCGTGACAGGGCTGGGGACCCGGACTGCGGCTGTGGTCTGTGCACCTCGAGCTGGTCAGCTCCGCTTTTGGGGGAAGGGAGGTCATTGTAACACTGTCCACTCTCTCAGGTTGGAGTGAAGGGTCTCGGGACGTTAGCCTGATGCTGATCCAGAGGGGAGCAGAGGCAGCCATTCAGGGGGGGAGGGGATAGAGGCCGGGGGGGGCGGCGATGAGAGCTGGGGAGAGAAGGGAGGTTACTTGAGGCAGGAGGCGAGACTCCAGGGAGCCTCTGGGACTCCCTGTGTGGAGGGGGCCTAGGGGGAGGAGGGGCCTGGTGGGAAGGGAAGGGGGAGGGGGAGGAGCACTCACCTCCCCCCCCCCCCCAGTGGACTTCCCTCTGCCCCCAGTGACAGGGCCGGGGAGGCAGGTGATGTGCAGGGTTCACACTGGGGTTTGAAGTCTTACAGTCGCTCATCTCCTGAGCCAGAGGTTATGCAACCAGAACAATTTTACCAATAAATGCTGGAATGCAAAGTAATCAAATCAAATCAAAACAAAACAAAACATTCTTTTTTTTTTTGCATTTTCTTTATTAGAATTAATAGTCTCATTTGCCTGGATGCACAGGCGGGCATTAGCATTTCCCAGGATCTGTGGGGAGGTGAGTGAGAGAGAAGAGAGAGAGAGCTCTAGCAGGTGTGGCTCAGTGGACAGAGCATCGGCCTGCAGACTGCAGGGTCCCGGGTTCAAACCTCCTCAAGGGCATGGACCTCGGTTGCAGGCTTCTGGCCCTGGTTCAGGGCGTGCGGGAGGCAATGTGCGTCACATCGGTGTTTCTCTCTGCCTCTCCCTCTCCCTCCCACTCTCTCTAAAAAACTCAAGCGGAAAATATCCTCGGGGGAGGATTAAAGAGAAAGAGAGAGTGGAATCCCAGCGAACAAAAGGGAACGTTTCTAGTTTAGAAACAAACCGAACGTTGTGGTGATTAACATTGGGGCCTGAGGCAAAGAGCCCAGGGTTTCGGCCCCCCCCCCCCCCCCCCCGTGCGCCCACCCGTGCGCCCGTCACTGGTTTGCCAGGGGAACCTCCCACGAGCTCAGGGACGGTGGGGGCCGAGGGGGTGGAGGGGAGTCGGGAACGCAGAGCCTTTCCGAGCGCCGACGGCTCAGAAACCAGTGAGCAGTCGCCCCTGTGACACAGACACGGGACATGCTAGTCCGATTCCCAGCTCGGATGCTGCCCTGCGCCCCGGGGTGAGGTTCTCGCTTTACATGGCACCAGGCGGCGGGCGGAGCTGGGACAACGCTGCGTCCGTCCCGTGGGAATGATGGCACCCTCGCGGCAGCGCTGCCACGTGCGTCCCACAGGCAACACATCGCCGTGTCTGTGACTGCCCCCGCTCCGCTCCCTCCTGTGCGTCCCGCCCGCCGTCCTCTTTCCTTCTTTCTTGGAAGCAGAAAAGTCACGCTGGGCGCGATGGCCGCGCAGGGGGGGCCGATGAAGAGGCGTGGCCTGGGGGCCTGCAGTTCGGGTGCTGGGGGTGCCAGTCAAGCCGGGATCTGAGCCCCGGACACGGAGCTCCCTCTCCTCTCCGGAGGCGGCGGGGCGGTGGCTCTTTGGGAGCCGCAGGGCCCAGGGAGGGACAGAGGGCCGCTGCTCGGGTGAATGGCACCTTCGCAGGGTGTGTGTGTGTGTGTGTGTGTGTGTGTGTGTGCGCGTGTGCGCACGTGGGGAGACAGCGGCTGGCTCCCGGGGTCCCGCTGTGCTGCCCGGGGGTGAGGGGTGGGGTCTTCTGTGCAGAGAACCTGCGGGAGTCCAGGCGGGGACACACGGGGGGATGAATGGGCGAGAAGAGAGGGAGCTACGATCGCTCGGGACCACAGAGCCGGGGGCAGTGAGGACGTGAGACTGAGCACTGGTTACGGACGAATTGTGCCTGCCAAGTTTCTGGGGGGGTCCTAAGCCCCAGGGCCTCAGTGACCTTAGCGACAGGTGTCAGGAGGATGCGTCACACTGGAGGAGGGGGGCCCCGAACCCAGGATGGCCAGGCTCCTCAGCAAAAGGGGACCTGGCCCCGGACACGCACAGGGAGAACGTTGACGATGAAGAGGGGGATGAGGGGGATGCTCTCCGTGTTGACTTGGGGGGGCCACGCTGCCCGGAATCTGGTCAGACACCCGTCCGGGTCTGCGGCGGAAGCGTGTCTGCGATGAGATGACGTTTCCGCGGTCAGACCGGCCGTGAAGCAGGTTGGACTCCTGGCCCGCGGGCCTCGTCCCGTCGTCGAAGGCCGTGACGGAAAAGACTTTCCCGGACGCGCTGCTCGCGGCGCTGGAAGTGGACGGCGTGTCCGGTGAGCCAGAGACCCCGGCCTGCCCTCGGCGGGGAGAAGGGGGGCGGGAGACGCTGGTTCGCGGCTCTTTCCGGGCCAGTGGGTCCGTGGGCTGTGGACTCCCAGCTGGAGCCGTGTTGGGGCCCCGTGGGTCCGGCTGGGAAATCCCGTTAGGAGCCGAACGCAGTGGCACCTGTCACAGGCTCTCCCGGGAGCAGCCGGCTCAGTCGTGCCGTCTGGGTTGAGGGTGCGTGACCGAGGCCGCCCCAAGCACCGGCCCGCACGGGGCACACGCAGTCTCTGCCCTGGCGAGAGAGGCTCGGGTCCTCGCAGGCCACGTGTGTGTTAGGACCAAGTTCCCTCAAGAAACTTTGTAGATTTGGGTCTGGAGCCCATGGGACCATCAAAGCGGTCACCTCCTCGGAGCAGCGAGTCCTTCCGAGGCTGCACACGGAACTGGGGCAGCACCTCCTGTCCCCACACAGCATAGATCCGGGCTGAACACGGGGCGGCAGGGGGTTCCCGAGGGGCAAGTTCCCACCCAGAAAGGAGCCTGGATCTGAATTAGAAATCAAGTCACACAGAGACAAGGGTGTTGCCCGCGGCTCCGATCGACTGAGACAGTTAAGGGGGAGCCCAGGCAAACGGGCCGGGGAGGCAGGGAGCGAAAGCTGCGCCAACGCCGCGGGCAGGAAGCTGGCTTCGCAGAGAAATGACCTCACTCGGCGGGTCAGCGGGGCCAGCGGTCCTGGCCCGGGGACATGGGGTGGTGTTCCCACACAGTGTTTAATCCGGAGAAACACGTTTAGAACGAGATTAAAATGTAACTCTGGTAACTTCCCGGCCAGCCCTTTCTTCCTTTTTGTTTTTTTGGAAAAAAAAATCCAAGTCTCCTCGAGACCGAGTGTGAGCAGTGCTGGTGGAGCTCGTGGAGGCCTTACAACCTGCCCGCCTTCCGCCCGCCGCGTCTTCTGAATGTAGGAAGAGAGGCTTTAATGCTTCTGCAGCCCCTCTGCTCGGGGCCCGCGAGGTCAGCGCTCCACTGGACGGAGGTGGCCTTGGCGGAGAGCGCAGTCCCACGCCGGCCGAGGCTCCCACGTGACCAGAGGCCCCGTGCTCTCTGGCTTCTGTAGCATCGGCGCCCGCGTGAGAGGCAGATGTTGGCTGGCAGACAGCGCCGTGAGGACCCATCTTCCCGCGTCGGCTCCTGCACAGGCTGCCCCCCCCCACTCTCTGGGGCAGCTGATGGGATATTTATAGCTCTCATCGCCAGCCTGCCAATTATAATGATCAATATCTCCGCTGATAAAAAGAGGCTCCGTCAGAGTTGGGCACAGACTGTGATAAGCCAAGTTTGAGCTGAAAAACAAGAATCATTTCTTCCAGCCCGGCCGGCCTGGCTCAGGGGCTGTGTCGACCTGTGAACCAGGAGGTCAGGGTTCGATTCCCGGTCAGGGCAGCTGCCTGGGTGGCGGGCTTGATCCCCAGTGGGGGGCGTGCAGGAGGCAGCCAATGGATGCTTCTCTCTCATCACTGATGTTTCTCTGTCTCCCTTCCTCTCTGAAAGCAATAAGAATGTATTTTAAAAATGTGTTTAAAAACAGCATCATTTCTTCAATTATGGTCAAAAGAGGTGCGTTTGGTGGCCGGGCCGCCTTCCTGGTGTGGCCCCGGGCGGCCTCCGAGTGCCCTTGTGGGCGGAGGGGTCCAAGTGCACCCCCTTCAGCAGCAGCTCCTGCTGGACCGACTGCACGGGGTCAGCGCCGTGCAAACCCTAGTGCACAGGGGTGAGGCCATGAACGGGGGTGAGGCTGTGCACAGGGGTGAGGCCGTGAACGGGGGCGAGGCCGTGAACGGGGGCGAGGCCATGAATGGGGGCGAGGCCGTGAACAGGAGTGAGGCCATGCACGGGTGAGGCCGTGAACGGGGGTGAGGCCGTGAACGGGGGCGAGGCCGTGAACGGGGGCGAGGCCGTGAACGGGGGCGAGGTTGTGCACGGGGGTGAGGCCGTGAACAGGAGTGAGGCCGTGCACGGGGGTGAGGCCGTGAACAGGAGTGAGGCCATGCACGGGGGTGAGGCCGTGAATGGGGGTGAGGCCGTGAACGGGGTGAGGCCGTGCACGGGGGTGAGGCCGTGCACGGGGGTGAGGCCGTGAACAGGAGTGAGGCCATGCACGGGGGTGAGGCCGTGCACGGGGGTGAGGCCGTGAACAGGAGTGAGGCCGTGCAGGAGGCGCTGGCACTGCTGCTGGGCGTTCACGCCCCGTGTCCCGGCGGCCGTGGAGCGCAGCGCTCCGTCCCCAGCTGCAGCGCGGTCTCTGCCAAGCAGAGAGGAGTGGAGTCACAGCTGTTGGCAGCCGCGGGCTCGGTCCTGCTTTGAGTGTGGGGAGTTCACAGGAATGGCATTGCTTGGCTTCTGCAGCCCACGACTGTTCTTCCAGAGCCAGCGCGTCTCCCCCGGGCGGGCGTGGGTGCGAGCTGGGACGGAGGCGGAGGCGGGGATGCGAGGGGAGACGCGGGGCAGCGGGCGTGAGGGTCCTGTCCGAGCCGCGCACCAGTGGACACGTGGAGGTGGAGGGAAGACAGACTCTCGACTCCGCCCACGTGTTTGGGGTTTTAGTGAAGTGGGTGCGGGTGCTCCAGGGCAGCAGGGACCCATCCCGCTCTGCAGCCCCCTGAACTCCCCTTCAGAGGTAGGGGCCCCATCACCTGAAATCCGCGTTCGGCTCCGGCCTTTATTTCTGGTGAGAGTGGGGCTGTAAGTGCCGTGTCGAATGGCTTCCTGTGAGCACAGGCCTCCTCCTGTCCAGGCCCCTCACAGGCTCTTTGTCCAGGATTAACCGCTCCGCTCTCACCTCCACTGTTAGCATCCTGTGCAGAGTAAGGAGGTCACCACGGCCGTGAGTGGGTTGGGTGTTGTCCCGGGTTTGCTCCCGAGAGGCGGCGTCTGGGTGAGTCCGCCGGGTCAGAGCGAGCTCCTGGGCCACAGTCCCCTGGAGGCTCCTGGACGGTGAAGGTGACCCCGACGCGAGCTCACGGCATCCCGAAGCGGCAGGCGCGGCCCTGATGCCTCACCGGCTCTGTCTCCCCTGGTCCTCACCACGAGCCCACGACGTCGGTGCTCGGCCATCTTGTCTGACGGAGGAGGAAACTGAGGCACGTGGGCACGGTCAGGAGGCTTCCTCGTGGGGCTGGTCCCAGGGCTGCATTGGGGGCGAGATGCCAGTCTCCCCGTGTGCCACTCGGCTCCTCAGGTAAGGGAAACCCGGGGAAATGAACCCAGGTCTCCCGCTGGCTTCTTTGCTTCGTCCCCAGGACAGCACGGAAGGGGACCCTGCCGCCCAGCCCCAGCCCCAGCCCTCCGCACCCTCCCCCCGGCCACGGGGCCTGGGTCCGAGAGGGGTGGTGCGGGGCCTGCGTCCGAGAGGGGTGGTGCGGGGCCTGGGTCTGAGAGGGGTGGTGCCGGGGCCTGGGTCCGAGAGGGGTGGTGCGGGGGCCTGGGTCCGAGAGGGGTGGTGCCGGGGCCTGCGTCCGAGAGGGGTGGTGCGGGGCCTGGGTCCGAGAGGGGTGGTGCCAGGCCTGGGTCCGAGAGGGGTGGTGCCGGGGCCTGGGTCCGAGAGGGGTGGTGCGGGGGCCTGGGTCCGAGAGGGGTGGTGCCGGGGCCTGGGTCCGAGAGGGGTGGTGCCGGGCCTGCGTCCGAGAGGGGTGGTGCGGGGCCTGGGTCCGAGAGGGGTGGTGCGGGGCCTGCGTCCGAGAGGGGTGGTGCGGGGGCCTGGGTCCGAGAGGGGTGGTGCCGGGCCTGCGTCCGAGAGGGGTGGGGCCGGGCCAGGCCTCAGAGGCCGTGGGCTTTGGGCGACCCTGCAGAGCCACACCTCCTGTTCGGTCGGGTTCGCCCTCCAAGGAGGAGATGAGGCCTGTGCTTTGGACTCGGGGTTTCCCTCCCACGTTGCCAGGGGAGCGTGGAAGTGGCATTCTGTGCTGTCTCCGAGGGGGGCACCGCGCATTGGTGGTTAGCTCACACGTGCTTTTTTAAAACTATATTTCTACTGATCTCAGAGAGGAAGGGAGGAGAGAGAGAGAGAAACATCAGTGATGAGAGGGAATCACGGGTCGGCTGCCTCCTGCACGCCCCCCACTGGGGATGGGGCCCACAACCCGGGCCTGTGCCCTGACCGGGAATCGAGCCGTGACCTCCTGGTTCCTAGGTTGACGCTCAGCCCCTGAGCCAGCCGGCTGGGCTCACGTGTACCGTTGGTCCCCGAGCACAGGTGGCCTGGCAGTGACGAGTCCTCCGTTTACACACTTGGTGCAGGTGTGAGGCTCGGGGCTCCTGGGCGGGACTGACAGTGACTGTGCCCGTTCTTGTCATCGCCCCCGTCTGTCGCCTTCACCCCTAGGAACAGGTGCCGTGCCCCGGGAAGTCCTGCCTGGGGAGTGGGCGCACAGCCTGCGCGGGGAAGGGACGTGGGAGGAGCTTGGGTCCCTGGTGCCCCTCCCGCGTGTCCGGTGGGAGAGATCGACAGCCCGTCCAGTGGAAAACGCTGGTCACAGCATCAGGTGTGTCGTAGGCGGTCAACCGGCCCCCTCGCTGCCTTCTCCTCGCTGACAGGTTTGGTTCAGGCGAGACCAGGACGGCAGGGAGGTGTGGCGGATGCGACGTCTCCCGCTTGGCAGTGGTCGTGCGAGGGCTTTGGGGACAAGGACTCCGAGGTGAGCCCTCGGGCAGGTGACAGGATTGTAGGGTGTCCTCACGGTGAGCAGGCTCCGAGGCAGCGGGCACAGCGCCCGCGTGACCAGGGGAGGGTGGTGGGGAAGACGTACAGCATGGATTAACGCGGACTAGAAGTGCGCACTAGCCCGGCCGGTGTGGCTCAGTGGTTGAGCATCGTATCGACCTGTGAACCCAGAGGTCACGGTTCGATTCCGTCAGGGCACAGGCCCGGGTTGTGGGCTCGATGCCCAGTGTGGGGCGTGCAGGAGGCAGCCGATGGATGACTCTCTCTCATCATGGGTGTTTCCCTCCCCCTTCCTGTCTGAAGTCAGTGTAAACGCCTTTAAAAAGAAAACAGGGCACGCTAACCCGTGAGTCCTTCCGGCCGCCCCGTGAGAGCAGTTATCTGGTGCGGGTTCCAGATGAGGTCACCGAGGGAGCGCTCAGGGCCTGGCCAAGTGCTGGCCGTGCAGGGGCAGAGCCCGGGTCTGACCTCATGTCTGTCTCGTGTCGCGGTCCCGCTCTGGCCACCAGGTTCTGCTGGCGGCGGCCGGGAGCCAGCTGCGCTCCTGCGGGCGCGTCCGGCACGTCCGAAGGCTCTGTGGCCAGGGATGACTCGGGCGTGGCCTTTCCTGGTCCGCAGACGCCGTCTCCCTCCGACATGAAGTCCCAGCAGAAGCACATTGACACCCTCCTCCTCCCCTCTGAAGGCATCTGGTATGGACTCCCTTCTTCAAAAAAAAACCCCCCAAACACAATGTTTTTATTTATTTATTGTTTTAGAGAGAAGAAGGGGGAAAGGGAGAGAGAGAGAGAGACAGAGAGAGAGAGAGAGAGAGAGAGAGAGAGAGAGAGAGAGGAACATAGATGTGAGAGTGACACGTTGATCAGCTGTCTCCTGCAGCCCCCACTGGGGATGGAGCCCACAACCCAGGCCTGTGCCCTGACCGGGAATCGAACCAGCGACCCTTCAGTGCACGGGATGGTGCTCAAGCACCCGAGCCTCACCAGCCAGGGCGTGGGCGACCGAGGCGGAAAGCGCTCCGCTGATTGAGGCGGGCGAGTGCCTCATTGTGCCCGGGTCTCCGAGGCCCGTTTTCTCGGAGTGTTTGTTCAGGAAAGCCCCAGGCACTAGGGCTGCTGCCTTGCTTGGTCACTCCACTTCCCGCGTCTGCGCTCGGCCCCAGGTGAGGGGGCCCCCGCGGGACGCCTCCCTCCGGTTCTGCCCGCCCCCCCAGTTCGTGATGAAATGAAGAAGGCGGCTGGGCCCCACCCCGGCTGTGAGCGGACCGAGCACCTCCGATCCGGGCTTGGCCGACGGCACTGCCAGCTCTGTCCGCGGACAGTCAGCAGCCACGTCTGGGATTCCGTGTTTACTCACATGTGGACACCCTGTCGTCTTGGATCTGCCCGTGCATCGCTGCCCGGTGCCGTCTTTCCCCTCAGCGTCTCACCCCCCACCTCATGCCCCCCCATTTCTCTCTTCTCCAAAGACTTTCAATAAAACGTGGGCTTCTCCTCCCCCAACGTCCCGCGCCCGAGCCGTGCGCGTGTGGGGCTGGGAGAATGAGACCCCCCTTTTCTCCGGAGCGATCCCAGGCACGTGTTTGAGTACGTGTGCCGTGCAGAGCATCGGAACAGCTGAAATCAGCGGGACCTCCAGACACCGCGTGTTCTAGCTGCTCTTCAGCGGAGCCTGCAAAAGATCATCCCCACCCCAACCGGCGCACGCCTCGGGGCCCACATGCACATGGCCTCCCTCCCACGCCGCACGCTCTCCCCCGCTCCTTTTTTTACTTTTTTATTAGGAAACACTTGAAGCTGATCGTGTGCAGCAGATGGGAGTACAGAAATGCAACTCGAAGACAGTTGTATAAATACATCCTTGATGTCTGTTTTGCTTTTCAATTTGCAACGCCGAGTACAAAGGTGCCGCCGCGCCAGCGGGCCGGCCGCCGCGCCTCTGGTATCCGTCCCAGATGTTGGCTAGACTGCGCGGAGCCAGGCTGAGGCACGGGCCGGAGCGGTCCTTCCCAGGTGTGAGGCCTCACGCGACTCCCCACGGCTCGCGGGCCTTGTGCAAACACTCCAGCCCCAACCCGGGCGCCTCGACTGCCCCCTGACCCTAACTCACCTCCCCGTTCCTGGCTCTGCAGGGGGGAGAGACAGGGTCCTGCCTGCTTGCTTATCGCCTGGCCTCTTCAAGAAGGAGAACCTCTGAGAGGGAAAAGGGAAATAGAAACACAGAGGAAAAGCAGAAAGGAAAAAAGATAACAAGGAAAACGTTCAGGCGAAGTTGTTTGCTAATGCCGTGTCCCAGCCCGCAGGGGGCACGTTCATGCCGTCTCCTGCAGGGGGCACTGGTGGACCCGGCCTGGCAGAGCCCTGAGGGTGGCTGGCTGTTCGTGCGTCTAAAGGACTTTACACCACGTACGTGAACTTCTGATGGGCAGGGCTGCGCACAGGCGTGGGTCGTACATCTCGCAGGCGCCCGCCGTGGCTTTCTGAGCCTCGTCACTGTCCAGCGCGGTAAACCCGAGCGCGTGGATACGATGTGCAGGACTGTGCCCCGTGTCCCCTCCCGGAGGTACCTTGTCTCGCAGGGAAGGTGGTGGCCTCCCTCCATCAGGTGGGGTCCACCCACGGGCGGCTTTGGAGAGCTTCCTCAAAGCATTTCCGGTTCACGCATTGGGCAAGCGCAGAGGCGCGGCTCGGGGGTTGAGCATCCACCTGTGAACCAGGAGGTCAGAGTTCGATCCCGGTCAGGGCACAGGCCCGGGTTGCAGGAAGCAGCCGATCGGTGATTCTCCCTCTCCCTCTCCCTTCCTCTCTGAAATCAACAAAATATATGTTTAAAAAACCGGATTGGGCAAAACCAGGAGCCTCTCATGCCCCCTTCCCGCCCAGGGCAGTTGGGCCCCGAAGCGGGGTCTGATGGACCCCCTGACCCTGGGGCTGCCCGTCCTTCCTGGCGGTGCTTTGTGGCTGGAAGGGTTCGGGCACAGCGTCCCGGGGATGATGCTAGGAGTGACCAGCTTGCTGAGGGCCTGGCCCCAGGGGAGCCCCTCTCCCGGAGCCTTGAGCCGCGGGAAACGCACGGCCCTCGGCATTGCTGGCGGGAAGGGGTCTGCCCTCTGCTCCCCCGAAAGCGGGCTGGGAGACCGCCTCGCGGCCCTGCTGCTCCTCACAGAGAGCCCGTCTGATGGCACCTCTGCTAATTTGAATCGTGTGTGTGCGTGTGTGTGTGTACATGCGTGTGCGTGTGTGTGTGTGTGACGGGAACAGAAATACTCCCGCTGTGGGTGGAATCGCAGGGAGGAAAAGGCCTGAGTGCGATGGCTCCGTCTCTGGGAACCACATTCTCAGCGGTGTGTCGTGGTGTGAAGTCAGCGTCCGCCCCGAGCCTGGTGGGTGCATTCGCTCTTCCCTGAAAGCTGTGTTGTCACGGGGAATATGAGTCTATCTAAAGTCTGTTTTTTTCACCTGTAAAATGAAGAGAAGGGCTTGAGCTTTAAGTAAAATAGGTTTTTTATAGCTCAGCTGGCGGGGCTCAGTGGTTGAGCATTAACCTACAAACCAGGAGGTCAGGGTTCAATTCCCGGTCAGGGCACAGGCCCGGGTTGTGGGCTCCATCCCCAGTAGGGGGCATGCAGGAGGCAGCCTATCGATGATTCTCTCTCTCTCCCTCTCCCTCCCTCTCTGAAACCAATAAAACATTTAAAAAACCCTTTTCACGACAGAGTCCAGCGGAGTGGGGTGCCGGGCAGTTCCGGAACAGCTCAGAAAGGCGGGCCCAGCGGGAGCGCTCCGGCTAAGACGCCTTTGACGGGGAGCCCCAATACCTGTTGTCAGAGTTCCTGTGATTACGTTTCCTTTCACAGACACGCGTGGAGGCGGGGCAGGCGCAGCAGGCGTGCAAGGCGACGTGTCCTACGATCGTGGGGGGGGCACAGAGTTGAGAAAGGCGTGGCCCGTCCCCGGGAGTTCTGCTCTCAGGGAGGGCCCACCGTGGGCAGCGCCCGTGCGGTTCGGCGGAACGTGTGGGCGGAATGGGCTTCGTCTCCTTCGGAGTAGATAGAGGGGAACCTTGGGCCACCTCCCGTCACACAGAGCCGGTAGGGAAGGGAGCGGATGGCCCCTATCCCGGCCCTTCCCTCCACCCAGCACCCCACGTCCCCCCCACAGGCGGCTGCTCCCCATCTTCTCCAGGCTCCCTGTCCTCTCTGCCCATGATCCATCTCTCCATCTCCAACGGGTCCACTCCTACCCCCCGGGTTCTAGGTCCAGGGTCGCGGTGAAGCCTTCCCCAGCTCCTCGGCGGGAAGTAATCGCTCCCATCCCTGCACCCACCCCACGCCCTGCTTAGCATTTTAACAGTGTCCTTTCAGACCAGCTGCCTCCGAAGGCAGGGCTTACGGGGCCGTCTCCGCTCCACCTCCGGGCAGCAGAGTGGCGCCCAGAGGGCTGTCAGGGGGAGGGGAGGGGAGAGGGGAGAGGCGCCCAGAGGCTGTCAGGGGGAGGGGAGGGGAGGGGGGAGAGGCGCCCAGAGGCTATCAGGGGGAGGGGAGGGGGGAGAGGCGCCCAGAGGCTGTCAGGGGGAGGGGAGGGGAGGGGAGGGGGGAGAGGCGCCCAGAGGCTGTCAGGGAGGGGAGGGGAGGGGAGAGGCGCCCAGAGGCTGTCAGGGGGAGGGGAGGGGAGAGGGGAGAGGTGCCCAGAGGCTGTCAGGGGGAGGGGAGGGGAGGGGAGGGGAGGGGAGGGGAGGGGCGTCCAGAGGGCTGTCAGGGGGAGGGGGCGGCGCTCCGTGTCCTCTCTGCGTCCAGGTGGCCTCGCTTTTCCCTCCGTCCTGGCCCCGCCCAGAGAGGCGCCGGGGAGGCGATGGCAGCGCCTTCAGGTCAGGGCTCTGAGCTCACAGCGATGGGGGAGCGTGTCTGAGGTGACGCAGTGTCCGGATGCGGACCAGCTTTGAGCCCAGTGTTTCTGATTCGCCCCGGAAGCAGTCAGGTCGGGCAGCTGGTCCCGGGGTGCGGCTCCCTGCCCAGCACACCTGGGGGGTCAGCCTCCGCGTGCAGCTCGCTCGCTGTCTGCAGCTGGAGCGCGGAGCGGGTGCCTCGCTGCCTGCACGCCGTGCGGCAGGGCCTGGGGATCACCTCCCGGCAGCGCGGAGCTGCGCTGGGCACTGGGGGCGGTGGTGGGCGGCGAAATGCTGGCTGGAGTCGTATTGTCACACGTGTCGCCATTGACCGCTTGCCCTCGAACTGGCCAGCAGATGCTTGTGTGAGAACCAGCGACGCCCACAGACTGGCAGACGGGCAGAGGTGAAAGGTCGGCGAGGGTGTCAGACTTTTTGCCTCAGGTTCCGGGCGAGTGGCTGTCGGGGAGCTTTCCGGGGCCGGGATGGGCACAGCGCGGCGGCAGCCACGTCCCGCCCTCGCCTGTCTTTGCACAAACCATGGGCAGGAGGGGTTTCCACACGCTTGGAGGGCTGGAGGAATAAAGCAAAACAAAACAAAGACTGTGAGACAGAGCCCGTCCGGCCCGCGAGGCCTGGAATGTTCCTTCTGGCGCCGTGCAGAGAGCGAGCCCGCTCTGCCTGGAGCCCCCGTTGTCTTCCTGTGGGTCCTGCAGAGGCGGGTGTCACGCCCAGCCCCGTGGCCACGGAGCTTGGGGAACGCGGTGAGCAAAGGGGAGAGGGCCCTGAGGAGCCTCCAGTCCTCCGCTGCCTGACAGGGGCTCCTCCGCTGCTGACCTTGAGGACACGGGGCTCCTCTGCTGCATGACCTTGAGGACACGGGGCTCCTCCGCTGCATGACCTTGAGGACATGGGGGCCCCTCCGCTGCATGACCTTGAGGACATGGGGGCTCCTCCGCTGCATGACCTTGAGGACATGGGGCTCCTCCACTGCATGACCTTGAGGACACGGGGCTCCTCCGCTGCATGACCTTGAGGACACAAGTCCCCAGACGGCACTTGGAGAGATGCCGATGGGAGAATTTGGACCCACAGGCGTCTCTGCCAGTGAAAATCCCAATGAGCCAAGTTCAGGCGGGGGTCCCAAGGCACAGCCGGGCAGCTTTCAAGGATGCCGGTCCCGAGAGGCTCGCCACAAGGGCGGACGGAGCCACCTGAAATGCCCCGACCCATCTCCGCTCCGGGGGACGATGGGTGTCTGCACTGCGTGACGCGGCAGCGCTGAGGCGGGAAGGCTGTTCCGCCCCGACGGCGCCCGGCGCGTGTCTCGGGAGCCGGGCCCTTGGTCTCCTCCCTCCCCGCCCGCCCCTGAGGCCCACCCCGGGGACACGGCGTTTGCGCAGAAGAGATTCTTACCAGATGAGAGCAGCTGTTTGCTGAGCTCAGTGCGCCGAGGAGCCTCAGGGAGCGATGTGGTGAGGAGGACAGAGAGGCCCGATGCGGCCGAGGCCGCCAGAGTCCGGCCAGGACGGAGGGGTCACGCGGGGCTCAGCCTGCCTCCGCCTGGTCACTGCAGGCAGGCGGCGGGCGCCTGTGACGTGCGAAGCATCGTGCTCCGTGCCGGCGGGTGCACAGGGAACCGAGACCTTTCACCCTCAGAAACTCAGCGTTGATTTGTAGACAAACTCATAAGAGGCACCCACTCTGCACCGCGTAGGGAAACCCCGTCGCTCTGACCCTGGCCTTCATGGAGCCCAACACCTAGCAGAGAGGGCGGCACCGGGCAAGTGGCTAGAGCACAGGGCAGCTGAGTCCCGGGCCAGGCGCCGAGCCAGACAGACTGAGTCCGCCTCTGGCAGGTCCCGGCTCCATGGAGCACGTGGGGCAGTGAGTCCCAGGGCCAGGGCAGCGCTGATAAAGGAGGCTGGGAGCTCCCGGGAGCCCTGATGCTAATGGCACGGGGTGGGTGAGACCGTGTCAGCTGGACAAGAGCCGGTTACGGGACCTCGGTGCCGCGGGCAGAGAAGGGAAGGGCGTTCCCAGCGGAGGGCGTGATAGAACACGTGTCAGACAGAGAGTAGGTGTCCAGGACCACGTGGCCCCAAACGGGCAGAGAGGGCACCCACGGCCAGGCCGGGTTTGTCCGTGAGCTGCAGGGGGGCATTTCCAAGGGTGACAGTGTGTGCGCACGGCTGGCGGGCGCTGCTGACGGCGAATGAAGCCCTACGCTCCGGCTGGATGTCCAGATGGCGGGGATCCGGGCGGGATCTTGGCACCGGCCGTGTTTCTCACGAGCGGGCTGGGCAGCTCCTGGTGACGGGTTCGGCCGCGGTGAGCTCGCTGTGTGCTCCCGGAGAAGGCAAAGGCGCCCCGGAGGCCGCCGCCCGGTCTGCCGAGGTGGAAGCTCATCCAGGTTCAGTCTCTTCGCATCTCGTCAGTATTGTGGTGACGGTCAGCTGCTCTCCGAAGCCGGGTGCACGTTGTAACGCGCAGATCGGAGCTCGCCGGCGCGCTCATTGGATGCTCCCGACACAGGCTGCGTCCTGCAGGGCCCTTGGCCGGAGCCCCAGTCTCCCCATCACGAAGCGCGCTGGCTTTCGCTGCGTATCAGGACGCACCTCCTCACGTGGCAGGAAGTGGGGTGATACTCAAGCACGAGGCTGCTACCCGTCTACCTTGGGAGATCTCCATACCTTCCAGGTCAGCCCTGGGGGTGGCGGGGGAGAAGCCATGTCACAGCACCCCCGCCCCCTGCTGTGCTGTGTGACACAGGTCACACCTCTGCTGTTCTGTGCTGCACGCAGGCGGGTGAGCTGGGCTCTGGAGTCCCTGTGAGGGTGCAAGGCGAAATCACAGGAAATCACATCGTTTTAAAAAATGTGACCTGGGCAGAAACAAATGGTTTCTGACAGCGTTCTGTCAGGGAGCTCAGCTTTGATGAATTCTCGGCCCAGATGAGCATTTATCTCGAGCAGTGAGGGGCCGCCATGACCGTGACTGTTTATAAAGCTTCATGAACGCCACCCGGAGTGAGAGTTTGCTCCTGGGGAATGTTTGCCAAGGGCCTGGGATACGTGTCCAGGAGATTGGGCTGCTGGGTTTGTGTACAAAGGTCAAAACACCAAAATCCTTTTGGTAACGTTAAAAAAATTGGCGTGCACACGGTTGTCCCAGGAAAGCTGAACTCTGATGGAGACACAGGGAAAGCCTTAGGCATCTGGCGTAGCCAGTGCTGTCCATCGAATGAAGCCCAGCCACCGAGTCCGTCTCCGGAGGACCTCCTCCTAAATCCACGCGGTGCCTGTGCGTGCCGGAGAGCGGCCGCAGTGGCCGGACCTGGCTAATGAAAGGTTAGATGGGCGGCGTGCTCAGCAGACTGGTCTGTTGGTTCATGTGCTCATGTGCTCAGTGGGGAGGGATAGGGAACCCGTTCTCGACCTGTGAACCCGGCAAAGTGGCTGCTTATTCAAGGGGGGTTTTCTTGGACTGACACTCCTGGGGGGCAAGTGTCAGCGCGTGGGCTTGACTTTCAGGAAACATGTTAGATGCTCACACATCCTCTTAGGTAGACCAGGGGTCCAGGAGAAAACTAGAATTTTATCATGCTGGTATCATAGCCAAAATACGGAATCCTCACCAAATTCCCAAAGGATTAATCTTTATGTCTAGAGAGTAGACATAGCCAGGATCCCAAACTGTAATTATTTGTGATTGTTGACCGAGAAAAACAAAGCTGCTGTGGCTGTAGCCCCAGAAAAACCAAGAAAAGGAGAAGGAACTATTAAAGCTCATAGAGAGTTTTCTAGGTCTCCGGACACGAGATCGGGAAGGCTGTGCTCATTCACCCGCAGGCAGCGCCGCGAAGCCTCACACAGGATGCCGCTGCAGTCACGGGAGCCGGGGTTCTGATGACCAGCTTACACAAGAACACGCTGGACATTGCATACCGCGCACACGCTATCATCCGAGCAGGTAAAGGCATTACGTGTCGTTGACGGAGCATGTTAATCTCGGGCGCTTTGGAGGCGTGTGGAGAGCTGGAAACCTCCCATTGTCTCGTCAGAAGAGCACCGTTCTGCGCGAATGCCCACCGGAGCCCGCAGGGCGGGCTGGGCACGGGCCCGGCTCCTGGCGCTCTGAACACTCGTCACTGGAGCTATGGAAGCCTGGCTGAGGGGGTACAGACCGAGACTCTACTTCCCACCTGCGCAGACACCCCCCCGTGGAGCTGCTCCCACACGTGGCTCCCGTCTCGGCGTCCCCGTGCGTGTGCGTCCCTGGTCGCCGCAGCTCGCGTGTGCAGCACGTGTGTGGTCTCCTGCGGGCCGAGTCCTCGGGGGCAGGACCACGGGCGTCTTCACGCCGTTCCATGTTTCCTTGGCTGAGCTCAGCATCCGAGGAGAAACAGACACAGCCCGTTATTTTCTTTTAAGTTTCCTGGCTCCGTTACAGATTGCGATGGTTTTGTGGGGAAGGAGTGCCTGGTTTGAAGAGTAACAAGAGCAATCTGCTGTGCCGATCGAGCTGCTCCTGCCCCGATTCCCAGGCCGGAGGTGAAGGGCTTAGCTGGCCGATGTCGGACCTGGCCCGAGGGGCTGCCCGGCGTCTCCAGATAAAGCTCCTGCAGCGGCGTCCTGCTCAAGGGAAACGTCTGGAAGGAAACCCCCGGGAAGGACAGAGCATGGGCCACCTGCCCTCACCCCAGCTCTCCCAGAGCACGCAGTGGGGGCGCAGACGCTGGCGAGGCCGCAGTGCACAGTAACGCTTTGCAGACACGCGGCAAACCCGCCCTTCACGCGTCCTGGCTCAGGCCCAGACGCAGGGGGAGCAGAGAGCTGGAGGGAGGCTGGGCCGGGTCCTGGCTCGGCACCTGCAGGCTGGCACCACGCAGCGGGAGCTCTCCATGCCACCGCGGCGTCGCCGTCTGGAAAACGTGCAGGGGACGGGGATGGCTCTGCATCTGAAACCCAGTGACGCTCAGAAGGATGAAAGTCTCTCTCTCTCCCTCTCTCTCTCTCTCTCTCTCAATCTCCCCCCCCCCGATGGCTTTATTAGTTTAATTTTTTAAAATATATCTTTATTGATTTCAGACAGGAAGGGTGAGGGAGGGAGAGAGAGAGAGAGAGAGAGAGAGAGAGAGAGAGAGACATCCATGATGAGAGAGAATCACGGATCAGCTGCCTCCTGCACGCCCCACACTGGGGATGGAGCCCGTAACCTGGGCATGTGTCCTGACCGGGAATCGAACCGTGACCTCCAGGTTCATAGGTCGATGCTCAACCCCTGAGCCCCGCCGGCCACAAGGTTTTATTAGTTTTACAAATGTTTCTGGATCCTGGAGACTTCCACACCTGGATGGGCACCGACGTATTTTCTCGTTACAGAGATTTTGCGCTGAGGATTTCCGGTGCCATTATACAATTTGTGTGTTCTCTAGGAAAACTGTTATAAATTGTTCATCAGGTAATTTACATATTCTTCTAAATATTTGACTTTCAGATTTATTTTTAGCTTTTAAAAGAAGTTTCAACATTTATCTGGGGCACGGGATATTTTCCAATGGGGATACTTGCCCCATTTCTTGGATTCTAAGATTAAGCTCCCAGCAGAGTTGTTCAGAGCCTTCTTTTTCTAAACACATTCCTCTAGTAATTTCTCCTCTAAAAACCAGAAAGTAGCAATATTTAAGTAATATCTTCTTGGAGTTTTTTTCTTGCTCATAGTTTGCTGATTACCTTTTGTAGCAGTTTAATTGAGGTAAAATGTACGTACCATACACTCTGCCACTCACAGTGCGTAATTCTCTGGTTCTGTCTTATTCACAGGGTTATGGGGCCTTTTCCTAAAGCGATCTCACACTTTCCATCAGCCCAGGACGCAGGCTGCCCCTTCAGCCGCCGCCCCCACGTCAGTCCACTCCGCCTCCAGCTCACGGCGGCCACTCGCTGAGTTTCCGTCTGCTATGACCCCATTCTGGACATTCCATGTACATGCACCACACAGCGGTGGTACTTGTGACTGGTTTCCTTCACGGAGCTTAGTTCCCAAGGTTCATGCATGTTGTAGTGTGGCGTGTACTTCATTTCTTCATGGCCGAGTAACACTCCGTCGTGTGGACATGCCACATTTTGTTTTTCCATCCGTCCGCTCATGGCCAGTTGTGGGTTTTTCCACCTTTGGAAACACTTCCCACCACTGTTATAAATAACTAGAGGCCCGGTGCACACATTCGTGCACTGGGGGGGGGCGGTCCCTCAGCCCGGTCTGTGCCCTCTTGCAGTCCGGGACCCCTCGGGGGATGTCCGACTGGGAGCGGGCCTAAGCTGGCAGTCGGATATCCCCCGAGGGGTCCTTAGCGCTGCCGTGGAGGCGGGAGAGGCTCCTGCACCGCCGCTGCACTCGCCAGCCGGGAGCCCGGCTTCTGGCTGAGCGGCACTCCCCCTGTGGGAGCGCACTGACCACCAGGGGGCAGCTCCTGCGCTGAGCATCTGCCCCTGCTGGTCAGTGTGCGTCATAGTGACTGGTCGTTCTGCTGTTTGGTCAATTTGCATATTAGCCTTTTATTACGTAGGGTGCTGCTGTGAACACTTGTGTACATGCTTTCTGTGGACACGTTTTTGTTTCACCTGGGTCTGTGTGTGCACACCTAGGAGTGGACCTGCTGGGTCACATGGTGACTGCGTGGGTGACGAGGTCAGGAACCGCCAGCCTGCTCTCCCGCCGGCAGTGGGTGGGGCTCTGATCTGTCCTTACACAAGCCCAGGGCACCATGGCACCGCCCAGCTTTCGGCTTTGACGCCTTCATTTCATATACTTGATGAGGGTGGTTTGGTTTTTCCTAATATTGCCTCCATGTAACGACAAACGACTGGTTTCAGACAAACCAGCTTGAAGCATCAAGATCCCAGTTTCTTTAGAAACAGTAGCGGCCGAGTTAGAGCATAAAGTACAACAAGTGATCAGGCTTCTGCTTCTGCTTCACGGGCGCTGCCGGGTCCTAAGCCGCCCCCCCCGCCCCAATCTTCCTCTTGGCCCTGCGGCCGGGCGTCCCCGCCGTGTCGCCATGTGGTTTTCATCCAGAGAGAGGTCACGGCGGAGCGGCACGCGGGGCTCTCATCTCCTTGGATCGATCTCTCCGAAGAGCAAGTCATTCATCACGCTGAAGCCTGGTCCAGGCGGGGATCTTCCAGTCTGGGGCTCCCCCTGATTTAATTCACACCGGGGAGGTGCAGGTCAATCAGCCCTGGGTTCCCCGCCCCCTCTCAGTTTCTTAAGGGTCTGTCTGTCTGGGGATCAGGAAGTCAGTGGGACCTGGTCGGAGCTCAGGGAATGGAGAGAGGTGTGCCCAGGGGTTGACCGCCCGTGAGGCTGCGTGAGGAGGAGCTGTGGGGGCAGGGGCGGTGCTGGGCGGCGGGTCCTTGCAGGGCAGGGGTGCTGGGGCCAGGATCTCCCGCAGGAGGAGTCGCCAGGCCCGCGGGGCTGAGCAGGTGTCACTGGGAGACAATTAAGGAGGCCCCTCCAGGGAGCGGCCCGTGATTAGACTGAGAGAGAACTGGGCCGTGGTGGGGGGCGGGGCGGAGGACAGACACCCGTTCTCGGGGTGTTGCTGCAGATGCTGCTTCCTGCCCGGGACCTCGTGTCACTCCCGGGACAACAAGGAGGGGCTTTCCCGGGAGCTTTGCGCAGATGTGACGGCCCCGTCCTTCCTCCCCTGTCCAGGGCCACCCTCCCGTTCCTCGCCGCCTCCCGTGGAAGGGATCCGGGACCGGCCCCTCAGTTCGCTCTATTGGAGAGGCTTCAGTTGGCCAGTTTCTTCTTGAACTGGGGCTCCCAGCGGAATGCAGACGTGCCTTCGGGGCGGGGGGAGGGTGCCCTGGGCCGTTCGCTCCTCTGTCACGAGCACCAGCTGTGGGCACGGGGCCCCCTCCACCAGGTGAGCCCCTCCCCCGAGCTGTGCCCCCTCTGACCCGGTTCCTGCACCCGGGACATGCTGCTCTGACTCAGAATTGGCTCTTGGTACATATTTATTTTTACCTCATGCGCTCTGGCCGGCTTTTCGCAAAGTTCCAGAAGCTTTGCAATCCTGACTCAACTGTCCAGCAATGCCTTGGCTTCTCTCCACCTGGTGTCATCTCATGACTCCAGACGCATGGAATCTGGTAGTTCGAACACATCCAACCCTCTGATAAGGCCGTTCATGGTGACGGGCCGAGCGCACGCCCAGCAGCCGGGTTCACTGGGAACGGCCTGGCCTCCGGGTCCGAGTGCCTGGGCGGCACTGACCTGTGGACCCGGCCGCAGCTTAGGAAGTGCCGCTCCTGCCTGGGAAGCAGACGCCGGCACAGCGGCTCTGGGTCACCCTGCGGCTCCCTCTGCCGTAATGAACGGAAACGCTGCCGCATGCAGATCCCTGGTCCTTGGGAGACCCCTGCACCGGCCCTGGGGGTGTGCACTGCATTAGGTTGAGTGTCAACCTATGAACCAGGAGGTCACAGTTGATTCCCGGTCAGGGCACAGGCCTGGGCTGCAGGCTCGATCCCCAGTGGGCGGCGTGCAGGAGGCAGCCGATCCATGATTCTCTTGTCATGGATGTTTCTGTCTCCCTCTCCCTTCCTCTCTCTGAAATCAATAATAAAAAGGTATTTTAAAAAATAGGCGCTTCCCCCGGACCCAGGGCTGGACTGAGGGAGGGAGTCCGGTGTCCTCCGCGCGGCCAGCAGGCAGTGGTCCGGGAAGGCACTGGCACGGTCCGGTGGGATTGCTTCGGGCCAATACGACGTGGTGGTGCCGGCAGTCTCGGTGCATTTTGTAAAAGCTCCTTCATCCGTGACCTCGTCCACTCGGCCTGGCCCTCCGCCTGGGCCCGGGCGTCTCTGCCTCCCCCCGGCGGGGCGGTCCAGCGCGGCCTCAGCATCCTCCGCCTGGGTCAGTGCTGGTGGGGGCGTGGGGGGGGAGAGAGCGTGACTTCTGCCGGGCTGGGATGGGAAGAGGCTGACCTCATTCTGGAGGGGCAGGCCCACCCCTCAGCGTCTGGAGCCCGAGCCTCGTGGGAGCGACTCCCACTCTCCTCCGCACACCCCGCAGCCGCGACCTCACAGCGCAGCGTGGGCTGGCGACGTGCGGGAGGAGCAGCTCCCGGAACTCGGGTTTCCGGCATCACAACGCTCTCGCCTCGCCATCTCTCTACCCGCTGACATGGCTGCCAGGTCCCACCTCGTCTCTTGTGACTGTTTTTAAAGCAAGTGGCGAATGGCACACCTTCCCTCCCCGTAGAGGGTTCCAGTGATCTTGTCAGACATCCCTCTGGTCTCTGCTCATTTCTTCACCGCCCGGCTCTCTTCGTATTTTAGGTGCAAATTGTGCTTCCGGCTTTCCGTAGGGAGGTCTCACTGTCTAGATTCCCCCCCTCCTGTAAGCTACAAGTGAGTCTGGAGGTCGTTCTAGAACCTTCCAACATCTGACCACTCTCACTCCATGATTACTCGCTACTTAACTTCTTACCTCAATGTCTCCTTTGAAAGGTGTCTTTCTCTTCTTATTTATAAAATGAATATCTCTCAATGTCCACCATTCTCCTTTGATTATGACATCAAGAACAAAAAGCTCTCCAAAGAGTAAAGATTTATTTTCTGATTATAAAACACAAATACGGTCGTTGTTAAAAATGCATTAATTATGGAAATGTTGAAAAAATTGATTATAATTATACCACGGAAATACGACTACATTTTGATTTAATTAAACCTTCCTCAGCGCACACTTACTTGGACCGTGGTCATCATTCCTCACCTACAGTTTAGAACCATCTTACTCAGCCTGTAGGTTACTGCTTCACGTCATTATGCGTGCAGCAAAATGCAAATTACTACGCGGCTGTACCCTTTTGCTGGTCATTTATGATGTTTCTTATCAATAACATCATGATGAATATCTTTGCTGTCAAGGTTTTCACTTTCTGTGTCTATTGAGTAATGTTCTCAGGTAAAGTAGAATGAATGCTATGATTGTAGCAAGGGGACCTTTTTAAGGTTCTTGATACAGATTTCCAGCTTGTTTTCTAAGAAAGTTGAGTCCATTTACACACCTCCCAGCAATGGGTGACAGTGTAAATTCAGCACGAGTTAGCCCGGGAGAGCCCAGGTGCACATTTTAAGGGGGAAACGTATTCTATATTAGGGGAAGGTGCACATCGTTGCAGTTGAAGCAGATCTCGAGACACGTTCCATGAACACATGGTTTACAATGTTCAGCAAATCTCTTCCCCACCGGCGAGCTTCCCCACCAGTGAGAACACCAGCAGGAAATAAAAAGGCTAGAATTAGACATTTTCCTTCTCTGTTGACATTTTAATAATTGACGGAGCCATTCTCACAGCTTCCTCACACAGAGCAGGAGAGAAGGTCCAATGTGAGGTGACTGATGCTGTATGTGTATGACCTGGGAACCAGGCCATGCAGGCAAGTCCCTCACCATCCCAAAGAGAGACGGTGATCCAGCAGTTTGCTCTGTGGAGCTGATGATTATGACAGTGGTATGGTAACCGGTCTAATGGCTATCAGGCAGAGGACTCATCTTCTCAGCCATCAAAGCTGACATGAGATTCAGAGAGAGAAAGGAAAAGAAAGGGGAGACCTGGCTATTTCAGCCTGGACACCACGAGTGATGGTTCCACAGGGGTTGCCTTGGGACCTGGGCCGCCTGTCCCAGCAGGTGGGGAGAAAGGGGCCTGAGACTCAGCACTGCAAGAAGGGGAGTGTTTGGTGGTCCGGTGGGCTGTCCGGGACATGAGGCGGCTCCCAGAGCCCAGCAAACAGCTCTAACTGTCGTCATCACTGTGCCGGTTGAAAGTGCTCAGAAAAATTTAAAGCAACTTTTTATTGAACTGGAATTAGTAAATGCTTAGTACATAACATTTGGAACATACACGTCATTAAAGAGTGAAATAAAATTCATCTCTGCCCATCTCCCTAATTTAACCACTGTTAACGTATTGAAATATTATTTCCTTCCATTTTTTGTGCTTTAGTTTGTACAGGATTGAGGTCATATTTTTGTCCCTTAACATTATATAGTAAACATCCCCCCAATCACTCTAAGATTTTAGAAAGCGAATTTAGTATGGCCGTGAGACTTCCCATTGAGAGCCTCTGCCATGAATGCCTCGCCATTCGCCCACAGCTGGACATGCACGCACATTGCTTGTCTGATATGATACCAGTGTAACGATATGACAGACAATGTGCTCAGTAAGACTGTGTGAGTCGTTTCCTACGGCGTTGCCCCCTGTACCCTCGGGGGCGGGAGCGGGCCTGCGTTGTGACAGTGTGTAGGATGCGCGGGAACCTTCCTGTGGCTGACACCCAGCGAACAGTGTGTGTTCTGTCCATCTCTGGGGTCGCGTGGCTCCTGGAAGGCCAGAGGGCAGAGCAGAGTTCCAGCCAATCACAGCTTCAACGAGGATGGTGGGGTGAGAGTTACTGAAAGGCACATGGCAAAGATTGGCCCTCCCGGGAAATCCCCGAGGGTTTGGGTAGATTGGACTGGAACCTGAGCCTTTTAAAAAATATGTTTTCATTGATATTTTTAGGGAGAGGGAAAGAGAGAGAGAAACATCCTTGAGAGAGAAACATTATCAATCAGTTGCCTCCTGCACGCCCCCTACTGGGGATGGAGACCACAACCTGGGCATGTGCCCTGATCGGGTATTGAACCATGACCTCCTGGTTCACGGGTGACACTCACCCACTGAGCCTCAGCGGCCGGGCTTCTTCGTTTTTAATGCCGTGATCAGCATTTCACGTTTCTTTTTGTCTGGCAGCTCCTTCCGTGGCGCCATCCCATAATCCGTGGAATCTACTGATTTAATCTGTCAACTGGGCACCCGTGCGTTCCTGCTGCTGCTTCGAACCAGTTCTCTCTCTCCGGGTGCCGGGCCGATTCCAAGCCCTTCTGGCCAGGGTCACCTGTGCGTCCCTGGTAACCCTGTTGTTTTATAAAACACACACACACACACACACACACACACACACGTACACACACACACACACACACACGTACACACATACACACACACACACGTACACACACACACACACACGTACACACACACACATACACACACGCGCGCGCGCACACACACACACACGCACACACGCACACACACACACGCGCGCGCGCGCGCGCGCGCACACAGACATTTTAAGAACCCACCCTGAAAAATATGGCCTTTGCTTAAAAAACCAAACCAAACCAGGAGAAGACAGCTTAGGCTGTCGCGTGGCAAAGAGCACATTTCCTCGCCGTGAGGCACAAAGCCCGCCAGGCTGCGTGGAGCGCACCGCTAACCACAGCCAGCCTGCAGCACTCTGTTTGCGACTGTTGCTGTGTGTTGTGTGTGATGATCACCCCCAGACCTGCCTCCTATAGAAAGATATTTCTGTTTCCTTAATTATAAAGCTCTTTATCAGCAGGCTCCTCCGCAAATAGCTCGGGGCGGCTGGCACAGAAATAGGGTGATCGTGCGGCAGCTGTGGGGGAGATAGTGGCGCAGGGAACTCGTGCAGAATCTGCAAAGGAGGGGGGCGCGCCGCGGCCACGCTGGAGCGAGGGGGCCGCCCCTGCCCTGACTTCCCGTGTTCTTCTCATGTCCTCTCATGTCCTCTCATGTCCTCGCGGCCTCTGCGGGTGGAGCTCTGCCTTTGGGAGGGAGTGGCTCGCTCCTCTTCCCGTGAGCTCCGGGAGAAGGGATGGGAGAAGAGGCTGCGTGAAAAGCCAGGAAGGATGGAAGGACCGTTGGGCTGAGAGGAGGAAGCTGATTTGAGGCTGGGCGTCTACCATTCACACAACTTGGGTTGAGTCTTAGCGGCTTTGGGATTTGGGGTCTAAGATTCCGCTGTGGTTGGGATGGCATTCGGTGTGGCGTTTGGTTAACGCAGGTTTCTGGAAGCCACACAAGAAGAGCCCTGGTGTGGAGGGGGCCGTTGGACAGTCCGATTTAACACGCTCCCAGCCGTTCCCTCCCGGAAGGAGAGTCTGTGCCGACGGGCAGCCCGGGAGGAACGCAGGGGCCTGGGTGGGCCCGGCAGGTCACAGGAGGTTTTACAATTTAAAAAACAATTGTATCCAGTCAAATAATTATTTCCAGGCGGATCGTCAGTCGTCTTATTTAAACCTGGACTCAAACAAAAATTCTGTGTGAATCCTTTGGCCAATGGACATGGTCTTAAAATGACACTTGATTTGTGTAACGGTTCCGAGCCCTCATTGCGTTGGGGTCCTCTCCGCACTTTGAACGACTTTAAACTGTGAGCTTCCTGTTCAGGTTGTGGGGTGATTGGGTGAATTGGGAGCCGCTGCCCTCGCTGAGGGCCCCCCGCTGTGGGCACGCTCCGTGGTGACGCTTTCCAGCCGTTTGCGGCTCCGTGGCGTGTCACCGGCGGTGCGGGCACAGCAGGCAGCAATCGCTTCAATTCTCAAATGTAAATAAACATGAATTCCTCCCGGCGATGCAGGTGTCCCTGAGACACTGCCCGTAACACCGTTCGCGTTTCAATCCATAGACTGGGGGTCCTCGTGGATCTGCTGCTCCCACGAATTCTCTCATAGCGAGCGAACGTTCCCCCGTTTCTCTTACACGTGTCCGCTATTGAGAGGTCCATCTATGACGACACAGATGTAAATCCGCACCTGACAGCCCAGCCACAGTGTCTCCACGCTTCTTGCCCTGGAGCGCGGTGACGCCCACCCAGGTTACCCTGCCCCATGGCCCGCGATGGGAGCGCAGGCCTTTTGAACGTAAATACGTAACGAATACTAGTCCTCAGCTACCCATTCCACATCCTCTTTCCCAATAAAGCCAAAGTGGGCAGCCTGACCCGACTGACTGATGAGAAGTCTTAAGAACAGTCCGCACTAGGACATGTTACGTTTTATAAAATACTAGCAGCCCTGCGCACGAGTCCGTGCGCCAGGAGGTCGCTGCCGCCCTCCGGTAGCTCCCCCGCCGCCCCCATAGCTGCCGCCCTGCCCCGTCCTGTAGCTCCCCCGCCTCCCGCTTACAGTTCACTGCCCCGCCCTCCTGCACATCCGTGATCCGGTCTTTAAGCGGTCGGTCGTTATACCTCACGGTGTAATGGATCATTAGCATATTCCTCTCTTATTATATAGGATATTTATGTAAAACAATACATCTTAGAACTCTGACTTTTGGAGACAATAGAACAGTAATCAGGGTGCTGTTTATGACCCTGAAACAAGGGAAGGACTTAACCCATTCGTACCTCTTCGGGTGGCGTGCTTTATTCAGTGTAAGCGCAGTACGTACGGCCGGCCACGATCCGAGGACCTGCAGCCATGCTGAATCCTCGGGGCACTGTCTGTCTTACGTTTTCTGGGCTGAAATTCTGTGTATTATAAATTTTTTACTCAGGCAAGTCTGGGAGGCAAGTTTTAATTTTGATCTAGAAATGGACGAAGTAAAAGACGTCGCATTCAGTGGTGGACTTGGCAGGGAATTTCAGTTTTAGAAATAACGTTAATGCTGCCCACGGCCTCGGTGGGTGGCAGGTGTCCGCCCGTCCTCGCCCGGGACACTCGTTTTCCCCCTGGAAGCAGGCGGGGTGGGTTCAAGTCCCAGCTCGGCCCTTCTCTCTGTGTGACTGGGAACTCGCTCACCCTGTGGCCCGCTCCGCCTTGTCGGGCTGCCGTGAAGATATGGGGGATAAAATGGGCCGTGTGTCTGGAGACTTGTCATCAAATGAGAAGTGAAATTCCCTCCCTGGTTGTGCCTTTCATGTAAAGGGGTGACCTACATTCCATGGAAGGTCCATTCTCCTCCCACGTAGAACCCCACCCTCTCGAGAGGTGAAGTAAGAAACTCAAAGGCTGCACTGGCTGAGCCTCCTCCCGGGATGCTGCGGGTCCCGTGGGGGAGTTGGTAGGAAATTCTCGCATTTCGTTCCTTTTCCACTGTTTTCTCTGACATATGGAGGCTGCGATTTCACAAGGAAGCGACACCTTGCCTCCGCCAGGTGCCAGTGTATTTTAGGCGGAGATGTTACAGCTCTGGGTGGTGGAAACCACCTCCTCCTGCAGTAGCCCGAGGCAGCTGCAGTCTCAGTGTGGACTCAGTCCCTGACGTCATGGCTCGCTGTGGGGGTGGGGGGGCGGAGGGGGTGGGGGGCAGGGGCTCTGCGCCCAGCAGTCCGGAGAGAAGGCCTAACTTTAGGTCCTGTTGGGCAGGGACACTCTGACGCTCCCGAAACCGTGAGGCTCTCGTCTCTGAGTCCGTGGATACTTCGTGGCCCCGCGTTCCAGTTTTGTTAAAATGTCCTATCTTTTCCAGCTCTGACACTTTCCAAAGGCTAAATATCAGAGTGCAAGTGGCCCATGTCCTCTCCACGCACCCGATTTCAGCTCATTTTAAATGTCTCATTGACTTAGTCTTCAGTTCATCGGGGATCTATTTCAACACGGCAAGAAGATATAAGGGGATATATGACCTATTGACATCATAGCATTTTGAAGTGTGTGCAAGCATGTGAATGTGTGTGTACCTGCCTGTGAGGATGTGTGAGTCTGTGTGAGAGTGAGTGTGGGTGATTGTGAGTGTTTGTGAGTCTCTGTGAGTGTGCAAGCATGTGAGTGTGTGTGTGTGAATGTGTGTACAGCATGTGAATGTGTGAGAGTGTATGTATATGCCTGTGCCTGTGTGTGTGTGAGTCTCTGTGAGTGTGTGTACATGCCTGTGTGTGAGTGAGTGTAAACATGTAAGTGTGTGAATGTGTTCACAAGCATGTGAGTGTGTGTGAGTGCATGTCTGTGAGGGTGTGAGAACATGTGGGCATGTGAGTGTGTGAGTGTGTGAGTGTCACCTCCCAGGGCAGCAGTGCCGGGCGTACCCGCTCCTGCTTTGTCTTTGCCGTCGTGCTGTGCCGAGCCCGCTGTCATCTGGTGGGAACATCTGCCCGCGGGGTGGGACTTGGCCGGGATGGAGCACATCTGGAGTCTAGACTTGGCGGCTCTGAGGGCGCCTCGCGTCCAGGGCCCGGCTGGCCCGGGGCTCCAGCGCCCGGCGTCCTGCGATGCTGACACAGGAGGCGTGGGCCGCGTTTCACCCCTGGTCACCCCCAGCCTCGCCTCCCGCTGCGTCCTCACTGCGTGCACTTAGGAGACAGCCCGAGGGCCCCTGCGTCCTCAGTGACCCTGCCCCCGCTGTGACCCCCTACTGCCTGGTGACCCCTGCTTCCTGGTGACCCCTGCTCCCTTGGTGACCCCAGCTTCCTCAGTGATCACTGCTCCCTGGTGACCCCTGCTTCCTCAGTGACCCCTGCTCTCTCTGCGACACCCTGCTCCCGCCATGACCCCCTCCTCTCAGGGCGCTCAGCCCAGGGAGCGGGAAGGAGGGCTTCTGCCCAGGGAGTCAATGCCCACGGGATTCCTGTGACTGCGGGGCCGCTCGGACGTCGGGGGGGGGGGGGGCGGCAGGGAAACCCAGCACCTGCAGGAGAGAAAGAAGCGGGTGTGGAGGACGGACGCAGGGGCGGGGCTGCACGATTGGGGTCCCACCTGTACCAGCCATCACCCCAGTGTGGGACCCGCAAGGTCCCTGAGGTTCAAGGTCATCTCTCAGTCTGGGGCCAGTGTGGCCCCCAGGTCGTCGTGAGGACTGACCTCGGGGAAGGTGAGTGTCCAGTGGAGAGGAGATCTGGGCCCTCGCCTTCTGCACGCGGATGCCACCGAGCCGACGGGGCGCGCCGGGGCCCAGGCGAGAGGAGCGGACAGGAGGCGGCGCACCGGTCCCGGCGCCACGTGCCGTCAGAGCGGACTGGTTCATGGTCAGTGAAGAAGGAAAGGGGTGGGTCACATCCCAGTGTCCAGAGACGGTGTCACGGTGGGACTGCGCACGCTGGCCCCTGCGGAAGGGATCGTTCTGTGGCCCCGGCACAGGGCCTGGCACGTGGTCCTCCGTGGCTTCCAGCTCCAGTGGCCTCGCGTGGAGACAGCATGTGGGAATCCCCCGCTGGCTTTGCCCTTGGCGCGGAATAAGCCGATTCCGAGGGGAGCTGGTGAGATGGTCCCGGGAAACCAGGTGCTAGACTTGGTCCCGGGAAGCTTTCGGAGAAGGGGGGCACCTGCCCTCAGCCTCGGGGGCACCTGCCCTCAGCCTCGGGGGCACCTGCCCTCAGCCTCGGGGGCACCTGCCCTCAGCCTCGGGGGGCACCTGCCCTCAGCCTCGGGGGACCTGCCCTCAGCCTCGGGGGCACCTGCCCTCAGCCTCGGGGGCACCTGCCCTCAGCCTCGGGGGCACCTGCCCTCAGCCTCGGGGGACCTGCCCTCAGCCTCGGGGGCACCTGCCCTCAGCCTCGGGGGACCTGCCCTCAGCCTCGGGGGCACCTGCCCTCAGCCTCGGGGGGCACCTGCCCTCAGCCTCGGGGGACCTGCCCTCAGCCTCGGGGGCACCTGCCCTCAGCCTCGGGGGGCACCAGTCCACAGCCTCGGGGGCACCTGCCCTCAGCCTCGGGGGACCTGCCCTCAGCCTCGGGGGCACCTGCCCTCAGCCTCGGGGGGCACCAGTCCACAGCCTCGGGGGACCTGCCCTCAGCCTCGGGGGCACCTGCCCTCAGCCTCGGGGGACCTGCCCTCAGCCTCGGGGGCACCTGCCCTCAGCCTCGGGGGGCACCAGTCCACAGCCTCGGGGGCACCTGCCCTCAGCCTCGGGGGCACCTGCCCTCAGCCTCGGGGGGCACCTGCCCTCAGCCTCGGGGGGCACCAGTCCACAGCCTCGGAGGCACCTGCCCTCAGCCTCGGGCACCTCCCACATTCTCCGTCATCACCGCAGCTGCTCCCAGCCCGCCCAGTGCCCACGGCACACCCACCTACACACCTGGCTTCGCCTTATTGCCATTAGCGGAGCGCGACCAAGTTTGCGTGTCTGCACGTTTGTGAAAACAGCACCGCGTGTGTGACAGCGTCTGGAGTTTACAGATGCTCCCGTGTGAGGCACAGGTGGGCACAGTGGTTCCGGGCGGCAGTCACCCGTCGGCAGAGGCACCGGAGGCTCCGAGGGAGGCGGCGGGGAAGGGTCCTGTCCTGCGCGGCCCGGTGCCCACGCTCCTGCGGGGAGACCAGCCTTGGGCGGGGTCTGAGCCAGGGCACCGAAGCCCCGGCGCCTTCTCCCGCGGGCGCTGCGGGGCCCCCGCACCAGCCCTGCTGCGGTGCCCGCTCCGCTCTCCGATGGACGCCAGGGGCAGGGGAAGAGGCGGCGCCCAGAGAGATGGAGGAGGAAGTATCAGCGACACCCGCTCAGGTCAGGGAGCGGGCGCCTGTCCTTCCCTAGTTGTACCCGAGTCGCTTCCACTTCCGGGGAGTTTTCCCACCCGAACCCCAGGGGAGGGTGTAGTCCCTCAGCCTCGTCAGCTCTGAGCTCACCCGCCTAGGATTGAAGACAGAGGGTCTTTTATCACCCTCCCCACCTCAAACTGTGCCTTTTCTGTTGTTAACCCTCACCTCAGGGTGTTTTTCCATTGTTTTTAGAGAGAGTGGAAGAGATGGGGAGGGACAGAGAGAGGAACATCCCTGTGAGAGAGACACATCAGTTGGTTGCCTCCCACACTTGCCCCAACCGGGGTCAGGGATCGAGCCTGCAACCGAGGTCCATGCCCTTGACCAGAATCGAACCCGGGACCCTTCAGTCCGCAGACTGACGCTCTATCCACTGAACTTGAGACCCTTTGGTCTGCAGACTGGTGCTCTATCCACTGAGCTAACCGGGCAGAGCTCAAGTTACGTTTTCTCCATCGCCCCTCGAGAGCCAGCGGTCAGCACTGCGTTCACAGGGAGTTCCAGGTGCAGGGAGGCCTGGAGGTCGTGCACGGACCACCTGGCTGTGGCGCAGCCCTCCTTCGCCCTGAGGCCTCGAAGGGCTCTAACCTTCCCGCCCGGTTCCCGGCCCGGGACCGAGGACGAATGCCCCCGAGAGTCGTTCAAAGAATGAAACGAAGCGATCGATGCAGCTGGTTCTAGTTCTTCTCCCTTTTGTGTGTGTCGCCGTGTCCTGTCCTCCGGTGCAAGACAAGGGGACAGCAGACGCCTCGGCTCGGGACGCCGTGAGTGGACAAGGCCGTCCTGACCGGCTCTCTCTCTTTCAGGGACTCTCCTGGGGCCGAGTTCGCCATGGGATGCAGGAGGCTCTGCCCGGGGCCGTGGGGGAGCTACACCCACAGGCCCATCTCACAGAACAGCGGAAGCCACGGCATCTGGGAGCCGGAGGGGAGCCATCGGACCAGGGGCTGCGTCGGGCAGGAGGAAGGACCGGGTCCTGGGTGAGTCCGTGAGCCCTGAGCCATCCTGGTTCTGCTCTGTCCAGTCTTGTTTCCCACGAGGTCACCAGTCTGCGTCCCAGCGGGCCAGGCGCTGAGCTGCATGCTCCCCACGCCTGCTGCCTCCTGTCTGTGCCATAGACGTGCCCTCTGACAGGTCAGACCTGGCAAGGAGGAGGCGGGCCGTGCCAGGCGATGTGGTGTGGGCTGCAGACAAGCTGTGGGAGCCGGGAGCCTCCTGGGAGCCGGGGAAAGAGGAACGCCTGGTGTCACACGGCACCCACCTCGGAAGGCGGGACACACCGTCGAGCAGACACCCTTGTTCTGGCGATAAGTTTGAGAGGCCATTTCTCATGCGCGGTGTCTGTCATAGAGGGGCATTGAATGGCAGAGCGCGCACCTTTCTGACCATATTTAGCCAATTAACCGTGTTCTCTAAAATGAAAACAAGGTTGTTTCTGGCATAAAATGAAGCGGAATACGCGGGCATAGGGTACTAATGTGAAGCCGCCTTCTCCTCCCCTTGGTTCTGAGTGTCCAGACTCATTAAGTTCATCCTCACTGGATAAGCTGTGTCTTTTTTAAGGTGCTTTAGATCCTTTTGAGATTGGAGAAAAAGTCCTTTCGTGGCATAAACTCATGCCGGGCAGAGCTACTGGGCCCATGACGGCAAGTACAGACGCTCCTGTGCTCGGATATCTGCGTGGACACAGCGAGCAGGTCCCGAGCCCTGTGCCCGCGCTGTGGACGGGGGTGTGGCTGCCGGAGGGAGCGTGGGCCGGGGGCTGTGGGCTGCTTCCTACATCCGGGCATCCCCAGGGTCCCAGCGGGAGGGCCGGCAGGTACGGCCCGGTCACTGCCATGCCCCGCGGCTGGGCAGTGGTGGTGCGCATTCCCACTCTCCTTCCATCCCAAGTCCTCCGCCCAAGTCCTCCGCCCAGCTTCTCGCTCCGGTGAGCGTCAGTTTCTCATGACAGGCTCCGCTGCCCAGGGCGGTCAGAGAGGCCGGGAGGCCTGGCCCCCCAGGGCCGGTCAGAGAGGCCGGGAGGCCTGGCCCCCCAGGGCCGGTCAGAGAGGCCGGGAGGCCTGGCCCCCCAGGGCGATCAGAGAGGCCGGGAGGCCTGGCTCCCCAGGGCCGGTCAGAGAGGCCGGGAGGCCTGGCCCCCCAGGGCCGGTCAGAGAGGCCGGGAGGCCTGGCCCCCCAGGGCCGGTCAGAGAGGCCGGGAGGCCTGGCCCCCCAGGGCCGGTCAGAGAGGCCGGGAGGCCTGGCCCCCCAGGGCCGGTCAGAGAGGCCGGGAGGCCTGGGTCCCCAGGGCCGGTCAGAGAGGCCGGGAGGCCTGGGTCCCCAGGGCCGGTCAGAGAGGCCGGGAGGCCTGGGTCCCCAGGGCCGGTCAGAGAGGCCGGGAGGCCTGGCCCCCCAGGGCCGTCAGAGAGGCCGGGAGGCCTGGCTCCCCAGGTCCGGTCAGAGAGGCCGGGAGGCCTGGCCCCCCAGGGCCGGTCAGAGAGGCCGGGAGGCCTGGCCCCCCAGGGCCGGTCAGAGAGGCTGGGAGGCCTGGCCCCCCAGGGCGATCAGAGAGGCCGGGAGGCCTGGCTCCCCAGGGCCGGTCAGAGAGGCCGGGAGGCCTGGCCCCCCAGGGCCGGTCAGAGAGGCCGGGAGGCCTGGCCCCCCAGGGCCGGTCAGAGAGGCCGGGAGGCCTGGCCCCCCAGGGCCGGTCAGAGAGGCTGGGAGGCCTGGCCCCCCAGGGCGGTCAGAGAGGCCGGGAGGCCTGGCCCCCCAGGGCCGGTCAGAGAGGCCGGGAGGTGCTGCAGAGCCCGCTCGCTTCTGCCTAGAGTGTGCGCGCCCTGGCAGAGGGCGTGAGGGCCAGAGAACGCTGTCCTTGTGAAATGGACCCAGGAGGGCGCCGGAAACAAGCCGCGGGGAAGGGGCCTGGGGTGCGGGGCCGTTCTGTGGGGAGCCTGGTCGGCCGCGGGAGTGTGGGCAGGGCTCGGCGGTCCGCAGGGAGCCCAGCCGGGACTTGGGAGGGGGAACCGCTTCTGGGAACGCGGACGGATGAAAGGCCCAGGACGCGATGCCGGCCGGCCGGGCAGACGGTCAGCAGCGCACAGGCCGCGTGTGCTCAATGGGGCACCGGCCGGAGGCGCTGGAGCCCCTGGGACCCGCGGCCGGTGACCGGCCCTAAGGCGTTGAGGCGCCTGAGAAACCCTGCGGGTCCTTGGACGTCAGCCCACCCCGATGGCCTCCTGCTGGGTTGAAAGGTGAGGAGCGTACGGACGGGCTGTTGTTCACTCGATGGCGTGAGCGGCACGGGCCCGGGAAGCCGGAGCGCATCTGTCCCTCTGCTGGGGAGCGGCCGGGGTCCCAGCGGGAGGCGGGGCCGCTCCTCCACCACCGGTGAGAGGCCACCCCGCCGCGCGGAGCGGAAAGCTCCCGGTGAGTCTGTGTGGCGGACGGGGAGTCTTTGCTTGAGGGGAGCGTGGCCCCCACTTGCTAACAGGGTGCCCGTGACCGGGCCCCTCCCCTTTCTGAACGTCTTTGTCTCCAGGTCTGCTGGCTGCGAGGGTCAGCGAGTGTGTGATAGCCGTGCGGTGCGTGCTCCTGCGGGCCCTCGGGGGGAGGGAGGTGGGTCTTGTTCGGGCTGAATTCAGCTCCTCACGGGGCACGCGAGGAGACGAAGCCGTGGCGGTGACCGGGCTGCTCCGGGCAGAGCCGGAGTCTCTGTGCCCTGACCCCTCCCCCGCACCCTCTCTCACCCCCCCCCCCCCCCCCCCCCCCCCGTCTCCTCAGCACTGACCAGACCATAGCCTTGGGGCCGGGGTTCGGTGCTGGGACAAAAGGAACGCTAGGTCTTGCCCTGGTTCCCGGCCCAAGGTCCCGAAACCCTGGGAACCTGCTACGGAGTGCCCCCCGAGGAGGGAGGAGGGTGGGGCTGGAGAGCCTCGGGAGGGGCCCCAGTGCTGAAAGGGGCGGTGCCGGCAAAGGGGGGGTGACGTGACCAACCACAGCACAATTCAGTGCTGAGGGGTGACTCCTGAAGGCTCAGACCCAGTCAGCGCTCCTGAAATGAGGGAGAAGAATCGGAAGGTGACGGAGCGGAGCGTGGAGACAGGAGTGGGTGCGTGAGGGAGGCGGACGGACGTGGCATCACGCAGCGCAGGTGAGGGATCAGAGCCAGCGGACAGCAGAGCGAGGGTGCGGGGGGGGGGGGGCCCTCCACCGCTGGAGGGGACCTGAGGGGGCGGCCAGAGGGGCCGAGCCCATGCCGGACGGGCTCTCCTCCCCAATAACCAGGGACTGCTTCTCTTCCTCATTCGAAGGTGCTTCTCATTTCTGTAAGTTTTACTTATTAAGGGGGTTGGGGTGACGTTGGTTAACATGAGCATGTGGGTTCAGGGGCGGGTTTCTGTGTTACCAGACACGTATATTGCACTGTGTGCCCACCACCCAAAGCCACATCTTCTCCTGCCACCGTGTATCAGGACCCCCTTCTCCTCCCCGCTACCCCCCTCCCCTGGCAGCCACCGCCTCCCCCTACCCCTCCCCCCCGGCAGCCACCGCCTGCTGTTGGTGTTCACGAGTCTCCGCTGAAGGTGCTTGTTCTGGTTACACCGCGGGGAAGCAGCGTGGGCCTTGGTGAGGAGTGAGCTGAGTCAGGGCTGAGGGAGCGCGCACATAAGATGGTGTGCAGCCAGGAGAGCTCCATAGCTCCCCGGGGCGAGTCAGGAGGAAGAGAAACTTCCATTTCAGTTTGCCACCTTCCTGCTCCAGCGATCCTGCTGCATGTTCTAAACGATGTAAGAAGAGACACTGTCCTCCGTGCAGTGGGCTCCCTTCCCGAACTGCTGACGGCTCCTCTGCTGGCAGCAGCTTCTCATTGTGATGTCGTCCCACTGATTTGTTTTCTCCTTGTGTCCTCTGCCCTCGGAGCGGGATCGGCAAGCATGTTGCTGTGAGAGATGGCTGAGGTTTGCTGCCTGTGGAGTCTTGTGGATTTTTATGGTTTCCCTCCCGTCTTACGTTCAAGTCCTTTATCCATTTTGAGTTTATTCTTGTGTCGGGTGTAAGATGGTGGTGGTGGTTCATTTTTTGCAGGTATCTGTCCAATTTTCCCAACATCATTTATTGAAGAGACTGTCTTGACTCCATTGTATGCTCTTGCCTCCTTTGTCAAACATTAATTGACCACAATGGTTTGGGTTGATTTCCGGGTTCTCTGTTCTATTTCATTGGTCTCTATGTCTGTTCTTGTGCCAGAACCAGGCAGTTTCAAATACAGTGGCTTTGTAATAGTGCTTGCTATCTGGTACTGTGATCCCTCCAACTTTATTCTTCTTTCTCAAGATTGCTGTGGCTATTCAGGGTCTTTTTTTTTTTTTTTTTGATTCCATATGCATTTTTGGAGTGTTTGTTCTAGATCTGTAAAATGTGCCATCGGTATTTTAATAGGATTGCATTGAATCTATAGATTTCTTTGGGTAGTATGGACGTTTTAATGATGTTAATTCTACCAATCCATGAACACGGTATATTCTGCCACTTGTTTATAAACTAGAGGCTTGGTGCATGAATTCATGCACGGGTGGGGTCTGGTTGGCCGACCGGCTGGGGGAGAGGGGCTGCGGGAGGTTAGCCGGCCCGCCCTGCTCCCTGGTCAAACTCCTGGTTGAACTCCTGGTCAAGGGGACAATTTGCATATTAGTCTTTTATTATATAGGATATCTTCCTCTATCTCTTGTCAACATTCTGTAGTTTTCTGAGCTCTTTACCTCCTCGGTTAAGTTTATTCCTAAATATCTTATTTTATATCTTATTTTTTGTTGTTGTTGCAATGGTAAGTGGGATTGTGTTTTTTTTTTTTTTTTAGTTTCCCTTTCTGCAAGTTCATTATTGGTATATAAAAATGCTATTGAACATATTTGCCAATGATATATCTGATATGGAGTTAATTTTGAAAATATATAGGGAACTCATACAACTTAACGAAAGGAAGACAAATGATCCAATTTAAAAATGGATAAAGGACCTAAATAGACACTTTTCGAAAGAGGACATACAGAAGGCCCAGAGACATATGAAAACATGCTCAAAGTCACTAATCATCCGAGAGATGCAAATCAAAACAACAATGAGGTACCACCTCACACCTGTCAGAATGGCTATCATCAACAAATCAACCAACGACAAGTGTTGGAGAGGATGAGGAGAAAAAGGAACCCTCGTGCACTGCTGGTGGGAATGCAGACTGGAGCAGCCACTGTGGAGAACGGTATGGAGTTTCCTCAAAAAACTGAAAATGGAACTGCCACTTGACCCAGTGACCCACTTCTGGGAATGTATCCCAGGAGACCGGAAGCGCCGGCAGGAAGGACGTACTGTGTGCGTGTCAGACAGGTCTCGCCGTCGAGGTGTGAGCTCCACGGCAGAAAGCTGGTTTTACAAGTCACTGCTGCTCTCTGTGCCGTGTGTCCGCTCGGGCTTAAGCTGAACGCAGCGATGGCGGCAGACATACTCGCTGGAAGAGCCGTCGCCGCGAGGGCTGCCTGCAGGGACTGTTCGGTGAAGGAGAGCTTTCCTGAGCTGAAGACAAACACCCAATCCTGCCGCGGCGGTTACAGCCGCCCGCGAAAGCGGCTCCATGTCTACAAGTCCGGTCGCCGCGTCCACACGCAGAGCACAGGCTGGTCACACAGGACACGCGGCGTGGCCGTGGAGACGTCGGAAGTCTCCTGGTGATTGTGCATGCGGAACCCTGTCCCGTATGTTGGAGGCAGACACAGAGTGTGAGGAGTGTAAGCGTGGTGGCTCCTCTCGGTTGCAGTTGGAGGTGAGAGGTAAGCATGTCGGTTGGATGGGAAACAGAGGGGCCCTTGGTCACAGCCTCTGGGAGAGAATTGGAGGGAAATACAGAGAGATGGCCCAGTCACCCAGTACATGCCTTGCACGTTCCAGCTGGGAAAGGACCTTTGCACGTGAGCTGACCGGTCATCGCGTCATCACACGGTGACATCGAGATGAAACATGCTCGTGGTGCAATGGTCAAAGGGCAGAAAGAGTTTTGGGTCTAGGCTGTGCTTTCCAGAGAGTTCTGACAGTGTGAACACAGACTGACGGAGAGGTGAGCGAGCTCAGGTGTCCTGAGGCCACGAGCTGTGGGGTCAGCCTGAGGCCATGCCTGGACCCCACCCCTGGCAGACCCCCACCCCTGGCGGACCCCACCCCTGGCGGACTCTTACCACGATGCAGTGCCCAACAGCATCCCCTCTCTACTCACGCGTCCCGCTCTCAGTGTAAGCATGTTTGTCTTGACACAAGTGGTACATTTAATGGGATCATGTTATTGGGTGTATTTCCCTCCGCTGCCTCCCCAGCCACGAACTGAGTGTTACCTCATTTCAGTCCATTTAATCCTCAATACAGCGTTATGCTAAAGCTCTTATTATTGATACTCCATTGAATGGGTAAGGAAACGAGGCCAAGGAGGTCACTTGCCCAGTCACACAGGGGTCACGAAGCCAGGCTGTGCATTTCCTGCACTGTCCTGTGTCCTTCAGACTGGGGTCATCAGTCGGTCTTTCCCTCCCAGAGCAGAGTGCTCGGTCACGTTCAGCAGTCGGCCTCACCGCCTTTCTAATGAGAAGTGTTTCGCTATCGTCCCAGCGCTTGCTCAGCTGCTGTTTGATGACCGTTATTTGCTCTCTGAGTGTCTGAATGGCCTGCCCCGGTCTGCCTGGGGCAGGGAGTTCGGTGTCAGACCCAAGCCTCGCGGCTCTTCCTGTCCCCGGTGAGCCAGGTGCACGGGGGAACGTTGGTCCGAGGACTCTTGGAATCCGTGCCTCAAAAGCCATGGGCACCACCGTGGCGGGAGGGGAGGTTCCGGGGGAAGGCATCCTGTTCGGACCTCTGGCCTAGGAAGGTCGATGGTGCTTTGAAGGTACAGAGGCCAGGAATGCAGGAACTCTCTCCCGCCTCCACCTCCTGCCCTCGGATCCCCTCGCCGACCTGCGCTTCCGATGTGGACGGGCGGGTGGCCAGCGCTGGGCACGGGGAGCCGGCCAGCAGCTGCGCTGGCGGCCACGTGGGCCAGTGCGGCCGGCCACGCAGCTGTGTCCTCCCAGCCCCGCGGGCCCCGCGGTGAATCAGGCCAGGAGCTGGTATTTAGACAAATCGGGCAGGATTCCCTGAACTTTCGGTGCCATATGCTCGCAGCAGAATGGGATAATGAGTGTGTGTGCGGCGGCAGAGGCCCGGGACATCAACAGAACTATCATTCCACCCGCCTCCCGCACACACCCGGAGGCGAGCCCTCTGAACCCGGCTCGCCCCGCCCCTAAGCTGTAACGGGAGTCACCGTGCTCTCATGCTGCAGGGCCGGAACCGGGGGTGGCTGTGAAGGGCTTTCCCCGCTAACGAGACGCCGTCCCAGGTGTCCACAGGACTGTGCTGAGTACCTGGCCCCGTCCCTGCCGGCCTCGTCTCCAAATTAACAATCCCTGACGGGCTCACCCTGTCCCGGTGGGTCCTGCTCCCGGAACTGCACGTCCACCTGGGGTCTGAGGATGTCACTGTGCTGGTCACCAGGCGGCCACAGCAAAACACATGGATCCTGGCCGGCATGAATCAGGGGCTGAGCGTCGACATCTGAACCAGGAGGTCGCAGTTCGATTCCCAGTCAGGGCACAGGCCCGAGTTGCGGGCTCGATCCCCAGTGTGGGGCGTGCAGGAGGCAGCCAATCAGTGCTTCTCTGTCATCATTGATGTTTCTCTCTCTCTCCCTCCCTCCCTCTCTGAGATCAGTACAAATATATTGAAAAACAGAAAACACCTGGATAACCTGGCGCCTGCCTGTGCTGAGCCCTTCCCGCTCGGTGAGTGGTAACTGTTAACGGGCCGTGCCCCTGTGTGTTCAGGTGCAGCGGCAGCTCTGGTTTGAGCCGGGCGAGCCCTCGCGAAAGGCCTTACCCGGCGCCTTCCGACTCCCACAGAGCAAGCCGACAGTGAAGCTCTTCCTCAGGGCTGGAAACTTCTCCGTAACCCCTGCCAACAAACAGACTTACTTGGGAAAGTTCCTTTAAGAATCCACCAGGCAATTGTTTCTGGGGTTGGAGCTGGTTTGGTTTGAATTATGGCCGTAAAGAGTAAATGCTGTAAATAAATAACAGACCCTTTAATTTCAGAGCCGAGGACTCTAAGTTCCCGGGTAGATTGTAAACACCCCGCCAGTTTCCCCGGAGACGGCGTCCCGGAGACGGCTGCTCTGATAACTGTGTGACCACGGCGGGCAGGATGGCCCTACAGCCCGCACCCGGCTGACCCGCCCGGCTGACCCTGGTCCAAGGCCAGTCACTGCATGACCTCCAATCACAGCACACAGCACCCCCCCCCCCCCCCCCCGGGACGAACATTGGCCTGTGCAGCTGGAATAGGCAATTGCCAGGTGTCACCCCTCACCGATGGCGAAGGTTTCCCAGGGAGGCGTTGAGCGGTGGAGCTGTGGTCCTGGCTTTTGCGTGGTTGTGGGTGAGACTGAGGGTGGGAGGTCCCGGCTACCTCCCAGGGGAGCCCACGGGCAGGGCCTTGGGGACGCAGAACATCCGGCGGGTCAGGTCTGGCCAGAATCCAGACGGAGGCAAGAGGGAGGTGGACTTGGGTCCTGGAGCTGGCTCTTCGCAGGATGCGAGTGGATCCCGGGGAGCTGCGGGGACAGACACCTCCTGTTTACAGTGTCGGTGGGAGGGAGCGTGTTGCACAGGGGGCCTTGCTGGCTGGGTGAGTTGGGAACCTCTGAGTTCTGGTGGCTCCGCTGTGAGCGGCCGGCCGGCAGCCAGGGCCTCCCCGCCCCCGCCCCGCCTCCTAGATTTGGTTTCGGCCTTTAAAGCTTGCACTAAAGTGGTCACCCCTCTCGGGACCCCAGAGGCTGAGGCACGAGCTCGTCCTGGTTGACAACCGCGTCTAGGCGCCCGCTCCGAGTCACTCTCTGCGGGAAGCAGGCCGAGGCGACGTGCTTGCTCTCCATTCTCCTGCTTTTCTTTAACCTCGAGCTTCTGGTCCTCCCCCCTTCCCCTCCCCGGCCCCCACCCAGCAGGCTCTCGATTGAAATCTAAAGTGGAGACTCTTGCACCTGCTGGCTCGGCTGAACCTACTGTGGGGCTGGGGGTGAAGGTCCTCTCCCGGCCCCGACCTGCAGCCTGGTCTTCGGACCCTTTTCCACGTCCCAGAGCCTGGGAGCTCGGCCAGTCTCCTCGGCCTCAGGCCACAGGCTGTTTCTAAGCAGAGTGCACGTGGGGCGGGGCATTGCCTTCGAAACAAGTCAGGAAAGGCATGAGCTTGCCAGTCACAGGTGGACCCAGATCGTATGCTCCTGGCACCCAGGCAAACTCTCTCCTTTAACTACTCATTTCCGTTCATTCATTCGCTCACTCACTCATTCACTCACTCATTCACTCACTCATCCATTCACTCAGTCACTCATTCATTCACTCACTCATTCACTCATTTGCTCACTCATTCACTCGCTCACTCATTCACTCACTCACTCACTCATTCATTCTTTCATTCACTCATTTAATATTTAATTCACTTTTTCATGCAACCAGACAGCTGTCAAGCCTCTCCTTTGAGGCTGGACCAGAGCTCAGCTGTAGGGACAGAATTATTTTGCATTTCTTAGGGTTCTAGGGGCCTCATATACACTCATCACCACTCGTACCCCTGACCTTGGAGTGCCCTGGCACAACGTGAGGTGCCCAGAAGAAGATTCAGCAGTTAGCTAGCTCGGGTCAGCAAGCTACAACCCACGAGCTAACAAGGGTGTTTTAAAAAGTATTTTCAAATGTTTATAAAAAATGAAAAGGTTTTCTTGCTGTGAGAATCCCATGAAGTTCAATTTTCGGTTTTGCTAGAACTCGGCGACATCCGTGCTGACGTGTGATTTCTGTGCGGCTGCGTTCCCGCGGCCAGGGCACGTCGAGAAGTTGTGGGAGGGACGTTGCCGACAAAGCTGGAACATTCACTTACTAGCTGGCTTTTTGCAGATTAGAGTCGTGGACCCCGAGAAGCTCATTCCCTGGATTCTTGGACATAATTAGAAAGAACTCGAATGACACCTGGTTGCCATTCAGACACACATAAGCCTTCTGCTATCGGGCGGCTCCCCACGGGGGCACGCCCACAGGGGGCAATTCGAGAGTGAGTTATTAACAGTGATCTTCTTTGCATTTCTTATGGTTCCAGGGGCCTCATATACAGCATATAAATATATATTGTGACACATGTATGCATTTCAATTCTCTATTATATGTTTTGAAACTTTATTTGCTATTTTTTAATATCGCTTCATATTATTATTATTATTATTATTTTAACAATTTCGTAGTGATTTCTTCCTCAGTACTTCAGCTGTCCTTTCATTCTTTTATTTTTCTCTCTCATGGATGCCATGTTCTTTGGAAGCGTGTTTAGACCAAGTTCACGGCCTGTCAGGCTTCCTCCACGTGAATATGAGTCACTTTTTGAATAAGAATGAGGTGTCACAGGGGCATCCGGGTGTTAGAGATGCTCAGGTGGGCGTGGCCAGAAGAAGGCTGGGAACAACTGCACTACAGTGTGCGTGTGCGTGTGTATGTATGTGCGTGCATGTATGTGTGCGTATGTATGCTTGCGTGTGTGTATGTGTGTGTGCACATGCATCCTGGGGGCCGTGCAGAGGCTGGGATGCAGCATAAAGACCGGTTTCCCGGTGAACGGGCGGTGCCCACCCTGGAGCCCTCCAGTGTGCCAGGCGCTGTGCCACGTGCTGCCCTCAGTCCTGCCGCAGCATCCCGTGGGCAGGGGTTCGTCTCCTGCCGCAGATCGGGGAAGCAGGGGCACACTCGGGGCAGACAGAGCCCCTTCCGGGACCCAGCCTCGCGGGACTGTTTCACAGGTGAGGAAATCGTGTGCCACGCATCATGACTCCCCGCCATCCCCACTGGGAAACCAAATGCCACGCAACACTTTTATTCTCCACACAGAAAGGTTCGCCGGCGTGGTTTATCCACACAGTCGTCGGGACATTGTCGTCATTGAGCCCTGAAAGGGGAGTGCCACGAGGGGTCCCCCCTCCCCCCCGCCGCGCTCAGGGAGCTTCGGAAATGGAAGCTGTGTTTTGCTCTCCTTTCATCTGTTTCCTTCTTGAATAATCACAAGCAGCTAGAGGCAGGCGGACAGGGAGGAGATGCGGCTCAGCCGCGTGCTGTCACTCCAGGGGTGCCAGGGGTTTTACATACGTTTTCCTATGAGTTATTTAAACTACCCCCCCCACACACACGCACACGCACACACGCACACACACACACACACACACACGCACACGCACACGCACGCACTGTGCTGCCCAGGAGGTTCCGGAGCGGGAGCACCTGAATTAAGACCGTGGATCTTGGGTGCCACTCTTTTCCAGAGGCTCAGGCCTCAGGAGTCCTGGGATGTGGCGCACCCGCAGGTGGGCGTGTGCCAGGCCATCACACTCCACATGGCACCGTCACTGCCAACGCGGTATTAGCAGCTGCACTCACGATGGTGGCGTTAGACCAGGGGTGGGGAACCTTTCCCCCAGGGCCATGTGGATGTTTCTAACACCATTCGCGGGCCAGACAGAATTATCCACTGGAAACCCAGCCTGCTCTGTGTGGTCAAGCATCTAACAACTCACCCCTAAGGCCGCGGCAGGGCCAGACCGAGTGGTTTCTCAGGCCTCACTCATCTGAGAGCGGCAAGTCTGTGCCCTTTACCAACCTCTCCCTGGCGCACCCCGACCCCAGCCCTGCGACCGGCCCCCTCCCTGTGCCTGTGAGGTAGACATCGCTTTAGGTGCCCTGGGCACGGCCGCGCAGCTCAGTCCCTGCCTCATTCCCTCGGCCGGAAGCCCTCAGCCCCTCCGTGTGGTCACCAACAGCAGGCCCCTTCTCTGCGGAGTGATTATCCCCACGGGCATGCAGAGCAGGTGCCGTCTCTCCTGCAGGACGGCGGACACCACGTCCACGGCCCCCCCGGGTCCCCTCACCGCCCTGGGGACACTGGCCGTCGGCCCTTCACACGCCCCCGACAGCCTCCAGCCCGGGGTGGCTCACTCAGGTTTGCTCAGTGTCGAAAAAGCACCTTTTCCCTCTGACCCCTGGTGTCTTCCCGGATTCCTACTCACCACCTCCCTCGGATCCTACCCCCTTATCCAGCACCACTTCTTGCCCGCCTGCACCCAAGTCAGCGTCCCCTCAGCGCTCCACCTTTGCCCCCAAGGCCGCACCCACTCCTGGGAGGGCCCCGTGGACCTCACAGACTTCTGAGGACCCCAGCCCCTCCACCTGCATTCCTGAGGCTCACCCGGGTCTCGCTACCAGGCCCTGCACCCCGTCTTCCCGGCTCAGCGTGTGTGTGAGTGTGTGTGTGGGGGGAGGGGGGAGGAGCCCAGTAAGGACCACTGTCTGCGTCAGCCTCCCGCTCCCGCCTTCTGCTCCGCGGTGAAAGGGCCAGCCTGCTCGCACTGCTCTGAGCCGCGCACGGCAGAGCGGGGTCGTTCTGTCCGTCCGTCCCGCAGTCTGCGCAGGAAGGACCACTGTCCTCACCGAGGAGGACACACAGGGCCTTTCTCGGACCGTGGCCTCGCCGCGCTGCCGGGCCTGCACGTCTGCGCTGAGCGAGGGACAGATTCCTGGAGTTCCTCGAAGATGTTCGTGTTCCGGCCTGGGGACAGATGTGGGCACGGGAAGGCCTGTCCCCGCAGCTGCCAGAACGCAGGGACCGTTTGCCAGGTCACGAAGCCGCTCCGTAACCCACCATGGCGCCAGGCCTGGGCGTCTCCTCGGGACACCAGTTTCCCCCCAGACGGCGTTGGTTTGACTCGCAAGTCCTCCCGCCCCGCCTGCCCACGCACTGCCTGCCCCGCGGCGTCCTGGGGCTCCCGAGGCTGCGCCCCTGGCCGAGGCTTTAGGGCCTGAAGGATCGGTCCCCACGTAAGAGGAGGAGTGAGAGCGGCCGGCTCGTCACCAGCGCTCACTGTCAGGTCTGGTTCTGCGTGGGAACAGGCCAGGGCCATTGGAACAGGGTAACGTTACCGTGTTGCTTAGGAAAAGCCAGCCCCGCGTCTGGGGTCCGGGCACTTCTCCTGGGGCCCGGCGGCGGGGCGGGGGGGCGGGGGGGGGGTGCCGATGCCTCCAGCCGCAGGCGCCGCTCTGATCTCCAGCCCAGCAGCGGGGTGGGAGCCTCGGGGTGACCTTCCAGCGGAGCGCGGCGATGCCGAGGCTTTCCGGGGAAAGGGCCGGGACCAGCCTCCGACATTCCACAGGGACATTGAAAACAGCGGTGACCTCTTTACACCCTCGTTTCAAGCAAGTGGGACACGGAGTTTCTGTTTAACGTGTTCTTGAGCTTTTCACGCCTCCGGGCGCCCAGCCGGATGCCCACCCGGGGAAGGGGCGCTGTGTGCTCTGTCTGGGACGCCAGGAAACGCAGGGATGGCGCCATTGTTACCTCCCTGCCTCTCTGCTCAGGTGTCTGCATGACCCTCGCCCACCCGAGCGTCACTCCGTGTCCCCATAAGCCTCTCCCTTGGAGGTCCCCTTCCGGCTCCTGGACAGAGACCAGCTCCTGTGGCCCACGCCTCGCGCTCTGCCCGGCTGTCAGCACTCACACAGGGCTCTGTGGGCATCTCGGAAAACCTGCCCTGATCTTAATTTTAAAATTACCCACCCGGCCCGGCCAGCGTGGCTCACGAACCCGGGGTCACGGTTCCATTCCCGGTCAGGGCACAGGCCCGGGTTGCAGGCTCCATCCCCAGTGCGGGGCGTGCAGGAGGCAGCCGATCCATGATTCTCCCTCATCACTGATGTTTCTATCTTCTTCTCCCTTTCCCTTCCTCTCTGAAATTCATAAATACATTAAAAAGTAATACCCCCCAACCATCTGTACACAACGGGGAATAACCACGGCATCTCCACGAGGCCTTTGTGCTCAAGTTTGAAGACTGGAACACACATCCCATTATCCCCCGTCACCCAAAAATAACCACTGGTAATAAAATTACCTGTTTATCTCTCTTTCATCTATCTATTTTATTTTAACTACCCTGTTACCTACTTATATTTATCTTCTATTTATGTTTCTAGATCTCTATAAGCATAATCTTTAAAAATTTAAATCATAATATATTTTTATTCACAAATGTATAATGAATAGTTGCCTATGTAATAAATAATTTTTATTGCAACACAATATGATTTATTTAACCAAATCCCTGCTGTTGGCCATGTCGACGTTTTTAATTTTTCCTCCTGTGAGAACTGACCTGGCCGGGAAGTGCCTCCTGGCCTTGGGTTCCTGCTGGATAAAGGGCTCTGATCCTCGGGGGTAGCTTTCCTGAAGCTCTGTCCCCGCCCAGAGCCGCGGGACGTGTCCCCCGTGGGGAGCGCTGTCATGGGTGCTGAGGGCTCTCTGTGCTGTGGCTTGAAATGCGTCGCTTAGTGACAGACGCCTGATGGCCTCCCCCGCGCATTTTGTAAGGGTTACAGGCTTTTCATTTCTATTGCCTTTCGGGGTGACGTTGGTTACTAAAATCATACAGGTTTCAGGTGTGCCTCTATAACACGTCATCTGTATGTTGTATTGTGTGTTCATCACCCCAGGCCATCTCCTTCCATCACCATTTATCCGTCACTCTCTTCTCCTCCCCCTCAACCCCCCCCCCCCCCCGCGATCACTATGCTGTTGTTTGTGTCTATGAGTTTGTTTGCTTTTTGCTTAATTCCTTCACCTTTTTCACGCAGCTCCCACCCCTCCCCTCTGACAGCTGTCCCTGGTCCTCCCCGTCCAGCCAGGTTGCATCTCAGCGTGGATGCTTGCATTCCAGCCTCGAGCAAGCACCTTGTCTTCTCTCGTCAAGTACCACGCCGCTCAGAGTACCACGCCGCTCACAGTACCACGCCGCTCACAGTACCACGCCGCTCACAGTACCACGCCGCTCAGAGTACCACGCCGCTCACAGTACCACGCCGCTCAGAGTACCACGCCGCTCGAATAGGCACCTTTTATTCGCACTCTGAGCATCGGTCCTGCTGTTCTCGCCTGTCTGCATTCCCCGCGGGCCGCCTCTTCCTGTGCGAGCTGCCGGGAGGTTTCCTGGCCCCGCCCTGGCACCAGGGAGACCAGGCAGGTGTGAAATGCTTTCTCTTGCTTCCGTGAACGCGAGGAGAGAGGGCACAGGAGCCGAACAGGCCGTTCCCTGGGATTAAAGGGCAGTGGCTGCTCCTTCGTTGTCCAGGGAGGAACCAGAGTCGCCAGTGGTCTCCGTCCAGTGGGTCGTTGGGGTCGGAGGGCGAAGGGAGCGTCGCCACCACAGGCTGCATGGCTATGTGGCCTGGAAGCCCGTGTTCTGCATCCAGCTGCCATCGAGCAGCCGCTGGGGGAGCCGGCCATTCAGCAGAGCCCATGACTGATGCCCCGCCCCCTCAGTTAGCAAGAGCCACGGCGGATTTGCTGTGTTGGGCTGAACTCTGCTCTTCTCTGAGAAATCAAAACATGAGTGAGTGCGTGGGGCTGAGCCTACTGATGGGGGCCAGGTGCTGGCGGGACAGGTGCTGGCGGGGCAGGTGCTGCTGGGACAGGTGCTGGCGGGACAGGTGCTGGCGGGACAGGTGCTGGGGGGACAGGTGCTGCTGGGACAGGTGCTGGCGGGACAGGTCTGGGACAGGTGCTGGCGGGACAGGTGCTGGCGGGGCAGGTGCTGGCGGGACAGGTGCTGGGGGGACAGGTGCTGCTGGGACAGGTGCTGGCGGGGCAGGTGCTGCTGGGACAGGTGCTGCTGGGACAGGTGCTGGCGGGGCAGGTGCTGGCGGGGCAGGTGCTGGCGGGACAGGTGCTGCTGGGACAGGTGCTGGGGGGACAGGTGCTGCTGGGACAGGTGCTGGCGGGACAGGTCTGGGACAGGTGCTGGGGGGACAGGTGCTGGCGGGACAGGTGCTGGCGGGACAGGTGCTGGCGGGACAGGTGCTGGCGGGACAGGTGCTGCTGGGACAGGTGCTGGCGGGACAGGTGCTGGCGGGACAGGTGCTGCACACGCCCTGGCCTCCAGCCCTGCCCGGTGGCCGGAAGTGCAGAGCCACCAGTGAAGGCTCTTCTCCAGCGGCTCCACCACAGGTCTGAACAGGAAGTGAGCAGCATCCCCAGGGGCACGGGCCCACGGCGCCACGGTGCGCCGTCCTTTCTCCTCCTCCTGCTTGGAAAACACCTGTGCCTCCTGGGGTGCTGATCGTTTGCTGGGAGGGGCTCCCGCAGGGACGGCCCTGTCTGTTCCCGCCGCAGCCCTCCCTCCGCGGCAGCAGCTTCGCTTCCTCGTCTCCAACAAAGAACCATCTCCGGGCCTGGAGACCAGCTGGTAAACGTCAGTGCCAGACCCCGAGCCTCTCGTCTCCCCAACACCGCTGAGTCCTACCCTTCAGCCGTGGCCCAGAGAGACCCCGAGTCCTGGCCCAGGGCAGGGATTGCTTTTCTCTGCCCCCAACCAGAGCCATTGGCCGAGAGCTCCCCCTCTTCCCTGCAGACAGGAAGCCTGTGTTCCGTGGCCTGTTCGTCCCGCCCCCGCTTCACCGAGAAACAGGCCGCGCGAGGGGAGATTAAAAGACAATAGTGCCCCCCCCCCCCCGCCCCTCGGCGGCGGCGGCTGAGTCAAAACTGCGTCCGGGCCCTGTATTTACAGCCGGAAACGGACGGAGAGGCAGCTGCTTCTGTTATTTCGAAGAACTTCAGCCTTCCGACCAAAATAGCCTCTGGACTTTGGAAACGCTCTTTCTAATGTCTCCGGGGAGGGGCCATTCCCTGGGATCTGAGAGGACATTTGAGTCTTGGAGTAACCGTGCCTCTCCTCGCTCCCCAGGCCACCATTCCCTCCGCTGCCTGCTGAGCTCTGTGGTTTACAGGCGGAGGGTCTGGCGGGGGAGGGGGGGCGGGCAGGGGGGCAGAAGGAGACGCAGTTGAAGGCTCCATTAAAAAAAAAAAAAGACCTCAACATATTTATAAGTTTAAAAATTGCCCCATGGAGTCAAGAAATAACTTAAAACACGCTCATCAAATTTTTAAAAAATAAGATTGCTTGTTTTAAGCTTAATAAAAATGCCTATTAAAATAGACCTGCAGATGCCTGGCCCATATGCATAGTGCATATCTGTGTTCCTATGCGAATATATTAAGCTCGAAGCGCTCATGCCATCTGCCCAGATCCGTGCCTGTGTTAGAGGCAGGGCTGGTGCAGGAACAAGCCGAGCCCCCGGCAACTGAGGGCAGGTTCCTATCTTCACCCGGAGACGGGGTGTCGCACTCACTCTTCCCTGGCTCATCCCCACGCGCGGCCATCCCCAGGACCCGCTGGCTCCACCCTGCACTGTTTCAGATGCGCCCCGGTTAGTCCGGGCCACCCCGGCTCCTGCCTGCATCTCCCACAGCCGCTCAGCCCATCCCCTGCCGTCCCCCGTGATTCTCTCCACCCCGCGCCCCCAGAGCCAGGACAGCAGAGCGGGGCCTGGGCCGCTGGGACGGGTTTCCTCCGGCCCTTCAGGGGCCTGGAGGCTGGATCCCGGCCTCGCTCCCTCTGCCTGCTTTTCTTCCTTTGGCCAGAATCGGCTTCTTTGCTGTTGGCCGAAACGCCCCGATGGCCCCAGGGGCCCCAGAGAGCGGAGCGAGGAGATGGAGGTTACACACCTGCTTCTACCTCAGCGGCTCCCCCAGCGCTGAGAATCAGACCGAGGATTTGGGGAGCTGAGCCGGGCGGGGCGCCCAGCCCGCAGGGAGGGAAGGGCAGAGCGATGAGACCTCCCTCCCGGCCGTGCGGAGCGGCAGGTGGGCTCCTGCGCTCCATGGACTTGGCTCGCGCCTGACAGAGGCCGCGCAGCCCCAGGAGCTGCCGTCCGCAGGCGGGAGGTGCGGAGCCGGTGGTGGCCAGTCCGGGTCTGAGGCCTGAGAACCGGGGGCCCACGTGGGAGTCCCGGTCTGAGTCCCAAACCCGAGGAGAAGCCGGGCCTGGGCAGGAGGAGGTGGGTGCCGTTCAGCACAAGAGAACCCTCCGCCCCTCCTCTCGGTCCTCCGGCCGCTGGGTGCTGCCCGCCTCCGACAGGCTCAGCCCCGTCCGTCCGCCCGGAGCCTCCCAGCCGCACGGGAACGGTGCTGCCCCGCTCTCTGGGCGGCCTGGCCCGGCCCGGCCCGGAGGACACACAGAAGGAGCCATGGCGCACCCCTGCTCACCCTCCGCCCCGTGGGAAACCTGCTGCTTCTCCGGCTCCTCGTTCCCAGGGGCAGCGAGCAGGAGGCTGTGCCGCGGGGTCCAGAGGAGGCGCTGGGAGAGTCCCCAGCGGGTACCGGCAAGCGGGACGTGGCCCCCGCTCCAGAGGCCTCGGGAGTTTCCCCGAATGCCGAGCTACGTGTTCAGCTTGTAGCATGTTTAAGATGCCGTGTGAGCCTGTTTAATTACATGGAAAGTTATGCCGGTGACAGTGATGATGGAGAAGCTAGCTCAGCAGGGCACCGCGTGGGGGTCTGCGATGGGCGGTGGAGACGGCGGCGGAGATGGCAGCGGAGATGGCGGCGGAGACGGAGGCGGCCTGCCCGCTGCGTCCTCCTGAGAAGGGGCATCCGGAGGCGCTCCCACTCAGACCCGCGCTCCCCGCTCCGGAGACCCTGTTTGCAGAAAAAACGCAGGAAGGCTTCCCAGGAACTGGGAACAGAGCGGCCACGTCGCACTCCTGCCGCTTCTGCCAAATAATCTGTAAATTATAGCCCGGCGCCTTTTTCTCATTAATTGCACATATTCTTTTTCGTTTGGCTGCAAATCCCATCACTTTGGCCAAAAATGTGTACTTCTCAGCAGCACAAAGTAAGCGCTTTGAAAGGACGAGCCGTCCAGAGAGAGGAGGCAATTAGACCCAGAAAACCACGTGCCAGCGGAGAGCGACGTCCCCGAGGCAGAGCAAACGGTGAGCGCAGAGGTCGCCTCCTTCCCACCCGGCCCCACGCTGCTCCCTCCGTCCTCTGGGCGGCGCCACAGGAGCAGTCGCCCTGGAGACAGCAGCATCCGTTCCCCCGAAGCCAGGGTCCCCCAGCCCAGGCCACGCCTCCTGAGTGCCCTGCATGTGTCCACCCGCCCCGTGCCACGCGGGCACGCTGCCCTCACTGCTCGCTTACACTGTGGACGGGCCGTTCCCGGGCCCCTCCCCCCAGAAAACAAAACGGAGCCAGAAACCCTGGTGGATTTTCGTAAGAATTCACTGAGCAGCCTGACCGTCGGTCCTGCGGCCCAGACAGCTGACGGCCGGCCGGGAGGGCTTGGCGCGTGAGTCCCGCGTGGCCTCCCTTCCTTCTTCCAGAGCCTCCGGGCGAGTGTGGGTGCCGAGGGGGCGCTCGGCACTCCTCCCAGGAGCCCAGGCTCTGGGTCCGTGGTTCCCAGGCAGCCAGTGGAACTCTTGCTGTCGGGGTGGGAGCGGGCCGGATGAGGGTCCACTCTATCGTTTGGCTGCCGCTGGCCAAACACGCATACTCCGTGTGGAAAGGCTCCTTTCCTGTGTGTTAGTTACACCCTCACTGTGAACATGCGAGTACATGCTTCATACTTACTCCCTTTGAGTCAGACCCGGAGCTGCCATGCGGCCTCGTTCTTGAAGGGACTCCTGGCCGAGTTCCCTGAGGGCCGGGGCCATCCGTGGCTCTGTGTCTCCGCCCTGAGTCTGGGCACCTTTCGCACTAGGCACGTTGGAAAGAGTAAGAGTTGGCCCGGCGGGCTCAGGGGTTGAGCATCGACTTATGAACCCGGCGCTCACTGTTCAGTTCCCGCTCAGGGCACAGGCCCGGGTTGTGGGCTCATCCCCAGTGTGGGGCGTGCAGGAGGCAGCCAGTCCGTGATTCTCTCTCATCGCTGATGTCTCTCTCTCTCTCCCTCTCCCTGCCTCTCTGACATCCATAAAAATACATAAAAAGAGAATGAGATGTATTGGGCTAGAGTGAAGGCATGCCCTCTCTCTGAGTCCCCGCCATCCAGAGAGGAGCGCCGCGGTTTAAACTGGAGGCACTCTGAGCTGCTGAGCTCACTGGGCGGGGAGCGCCTCAGGTCATTGCTGCCTGAGCTTCTCACAGCGTCACCTGGGTCTTAATGGAGCGGCTGTGTCACCTCTAAACAGATGGCGTCCTGTCCGCTGGGAAGGGCTTTGGGGTTGGTGAGCGGATCCCCCGCAGCTCAGGTTTCCCGGGCACCTGGGAGATCCGGGCATCACAATAGCCAAGAGGAGGAGGGGTCACATTTAGAGGGAACGCCGCGCTCCTGTCGGGAAGAGCCGAGGAGAGGGGGACGCTGGGTCTGGGTCGACGTGTGGCTTTTCAGACTCGGGCCTGCGGTGCCCACTAAGGGGGAAGCTGCGGACAAGGTGCGGTGCCTCCCCCCCAGGCTGCAGGCCGGCACGCACGGGGCCTCGGGGTCCCTCTCGGGGTCCCTCTCAGGGTCCCTCTCGGGGTCCCTCTCGGGGTTCCTCTCGGGGTCCCTCTCGGGGCCGCTGGGTTTGCTTCTTAGGGGCATTGGCTTTGGCTGCGCTGAGGGCGCTCCTTCCCCGAGGCCTTCTCCTGTCATGTCCGCGCGGGCTCCCTAGGAAAATGGAGCGGCTGTCAATGTCCGGGTGAAAGGGCGTAGCCTGGGCTTCGGGCTCACCGGCCACTGGGAGACGCGGGGGAGAGGGGCGGGGCGAAGGCTCCAGGTGAAAGGTCAGAACAGACCCGGAGACCTCAGCCTCAGACATCAGAGGTGGGGTTCCCAGAGGCTCACAAACACAAACAAAGCAGCGCCCTCACTCCCTGAGGGAGCCTGTGCCAGCTGCCTGGGTGTGCAGCAGCCACCTGTGGGGAAGCCTCGGAGAGCCCCGCCTCCTCTCCCAGATCCGTGCCTGTGCCTCCGGAGAGCTGTGCAGGCAGTTCCTCTTCCGGCTCCAGATCCACACGGCTTTCTCTTGTTGGCAGATCTACCCTGGATCACACAGGAAAGGGGAGCGGGTCGGGGGGGGGGGGTATCATTGCTTCCAGCTTCTCTTCCAGGGCCCATGGGTCCAAACAGATCATCCGTCACACTCAGGCTGTTCCAGATTCCTGGACCACTGTTCCCCTCATCCTGCCCTCAGGCCTCACCCTGAGGCTCCCAGGTGTAGGGCAGCCTTCCTCAGTGCCTCAATCCAAAGCCTGTCCTTTCCCCCCTAAATGTACTGTTATTGACCTCAGAGAGGGAGGGAGGGAGAGAGAGAAACATCAGTGATGAGAGAGAATCATGGGGCGGCTGCCTCCTGCACGCCCCACACTGGGGATGAGCCCACAACCTGGGCACGTGCCCTGACCAGGAATGGAACCCTGACCTGGTTCGTAGGTTGATGCTCAATCACTGCGCCATACCAGCCGGGCTAAAGCCTGTCCTTAATTAATTTCTCATTGAACTCTGCTTGTTTCCTCATAGAACTCAGCACAAGTGTAAGAATGCAATGGCTGGTCTCATCCACACTGTCTGTCTCCGCATTAGGTGTAAGCTCCCATGAGGCCAGGCCCCAGATCTGCTGTTTGCTACTGGATATCTGCATTCTAGCACAGAGCTTACCAACCAACGTATGCTAATTCTATTTCTGGATTTAAATTTTTCTGACATCTTCTGAGGCTACTTTTTTTTAAAAAAAATCATTTACAAGGTATCTATGCCCATCTAAAAATAAAAGAAGCCTGGCTGGCATGGCTCAGTGGTTGAGCATCGACCTGTGAACCAGGAGGTCAGGGTTCAATTCCCAGTCAGGGCTCATGCCCGGGTTGTGGGCTCCATCCCCAGTGGGGGGTGTGTAGGAGGCAGCCAATCAGTGATTCTCTCCCATCATTGATGTTTCTATCTCTTTCTCCCTCTCCCTTCCTTTCTGAAATCAATAAAACCATATTTTAAAAATCCTATATAATAAAAGTGTGATATGTCTGACCACTCGACCAGTTGCTATGATGCACACTGATCACCAGGGGGCAGATGCTCCAACTGGTAGGTTAGCTTGCTGATGGGGTCTGGCCAATCGGGACTGGGCGAGAGGGCCAGACATGCCCTGGAGCCCTCCCTCGATCCCTCCCGGACCCACTGGCCCTAATTGACCCCAATCGTCGGCCAGGCTGAGGGACCCCACCCATGCACAAATTTGTGCACCGGGCCTCTAGTAAATAAATAAAAGAAGCTAAGCAGCCCTAACCAGTTTGGCTCAGTGGATAGAGTGTCGGCTTAGGGTCCTGGGTTTGATTCTGGTCAAGAGCACATGCCCAGATTTCGGGTTTGATCCCCAGTGCAGGGCATGCAGCAGGCAACCAATCAATGATTCTCTCTCATCATTGATGTTTCTATCTCTCTCTTCCTCTCTGAACTTAATAAAAATATGTTAATATATATATACACTGAGTGGCCAGATTATTATGATCTCTGAGCGCATAATAATCTGGCCACTCGATGTGTCTACTAGAGGCCTGATGCATGAAATCTGTGCAAGGGGCTCCGCCCTCACAGCCTCTCGCAGCCTCAGCCGTCCCTCGCAGTCCCGGCTTTGTCTGGAAGGTCGTCGGCTGTCTGGTCTCATTAGCATATTACGCTTTTATTATTATAGGTTAAAAAAAAAGAAGCTAAGCAGAACTACCAAACTGCAGTTATTGACAGGGCCAGCTTCTAGATCCCGTGGGAGGGGCATGCAGGAGTTCCGTAAAGGGCTCCCGTGGCCTCTGAATAACTGAACTCAGACCTCATCCCGAGAAAGCCTGTACTCGTGTCCTACTTACGTTCGATAGGGCCTCCGTGTCTCTAGGAAAATGTGGTTCTTTTTATTTAGTTCAGGCCGTGGTCCGGAGTGGAAGGGCTTACACTGGCTTCCAAGGCTGGGAACAGGATATATGAGCGGAGAAATTTGGAATTGGTCTGTGTAGCCAGGGTTTCTGACCAACACAAACACCATTGCCTGGGGGGGGGGGGGGGAAGCTTATAAGAAGCCCGTGGCGCCAGCCTGCTGGGTCTTAAAGCCAATGTTACTCCTTCCAGCTTAGTTTCAGGCATGGTCAGCCAGTTCTTGATTTGGGGGGGAAATAAAAGTGTCCCAATCGTTTCTTTGGTTCGGGTAATATTGAAATCCCATAACTTTATCTTTGTTTCCCCTGTGAGATGAGGGAAATTTAAAAAAACTGTCTTCCGTCGGAATGTAGTGTCCCGGCATCTGCCCACCAGGTTGGATCCTATCTAGTTAAGAAGGGGTTTTAATTAAAGAACATAAAACTTAAATGGTTTGGAAAATGTCAACATGGTTTCCTATTTTGAGCCCAACACAGATGATAGAACAAGAGGGTATAAATGAAAATGAAAGAAAAACAAATTCAGAACAGATGTCAGGAAGCGTTGCTTTTTTAATTTTTTTCCCACGCAGAGAATCATAAATGTGTGGAATAGCTTACCAGGCAAGATGGTTAAGGCGAACGAGGGAGGCCATTAAGTAAACAATTAGGATGCGAATAGACGGCAAACACAGCCGCCGTGGTGAGCAGGTGGCCCAGCTGCCCCGGGTTCGGGGGTTCTGGGAGGGGATGAAATCTGTGGGCATCCCGCAAGCCTCACTGTCCGGCGCGTGCGGGGAGCTGCGGAGTCCAAGGTCCGTATTTCCACGCTTCCCAAGTGAGCTTGCTGAGGGTCAGCTTGGAGATGTTCGTGTTGGGATTCTTCCAAACGCATGTGCTCCAGGAGACACGTGACGCGTGGAAACGTTCAGTTCCAGGGAGAAGAGGCGTGGCAGCCCCCGGGCGGCTGCAGTGACGGGCGGGTGTGGACACAGAGCTGCACCTACTGCCCGTGTCAAACAGACAGAATTCATCGTACGTGTCAGCTGATTGCACCCGCGCCCGTCCGAGTTGCAACAAGTAATAGATTGACAAAACGTCCACTGTAGCCGGTGCCTTACAACAGGATGCCACCCACTGCCCGCCCAGGGCGTGTCCTGATTCCATGATTTCGTCCGGATCCTGCATGGACTCCGTCAGGGGGGCCTCGCTGTGCCGTGTCCCGGGAATTACAGCAAGCAGCAGGCAGAGCTGCTTCCCGTCATGGCGACTGGGGCTTGGGTTGGGTGCAGGGCAATGCCAGCTGACAACTCTGCCTCCACACGCAGAGCCCTGGGCAATCTCCAGTTACCCCGCAGGCTGAGCAGCCACCAAGAGAAGGGACTGAGGAGAATTAAAGTACTTGTTTTTAATATTCAAGAAAGGAAAAATTGTTCATTGGCCAAAGTCCCAAGTTGTGAGCCAGGAAACTCTATTTGACATAACCTCGCATCACTGCCCGGGCTCTGCAAACCTCTGACTGCCTTGCTCCCTCGGTGGGGATGCATCTGAAAGTCAGCCAACCAGTGACAGCCAATGACAGCCCGAGCTTTGGAGAGTCAGCCAATCACGGGCAGCCTTACAGCTGTAGACAGCAGCCCATCGGCGACCTTGCTGCTGAAAGTCAGTCTCACTCCAGGGACCCCGGGGCCCTTTGAAAGTCACTGACGTCTAAGCACCTCCCCTTCTCCAAGTCCAGGTCCCCCAGGCCTGCGGGCAGGGCTCCCGGACCTCCTGGAGGCCAGCTCGGACTTCGTTGGGGAGACTTCCTCTGGGGAGGCTTCCTCGTGAACACCGTGGGAGGTCACTGACGTTACCTTTGGTCTAGAAGTTGACGTCTTGGTGATTTAACCCCCGATTGCAGTTACTTATCAGTTCACACTTGCGAGTGGCAAACACACTGATATGTTCAAACCCAGTTTTTCAATTCTGGTGGGGGTTACGGCCTGTCTTTTATCGAGGCGTTATTTTCAGAGCAGTTTTCAATTCACAGTAAAATCTAGGCTAAGGTACAGAGGTTCTCCACGTACCCCCCGCCCTCATGTAGAGCCAGCCCTGTTGTCAACATCCCACACCAGAGGGCCCATTTGTGATGCATGAGAAACCTGTGCTGACATGTCACGATTACCCAGCGTCCATAGGCTCTGCAGTGTTGTATACAGGAGGGCTGGAAAAATGTGTAATGGCCTGTGTCCGTCATTGGGGTCTCCTACGGGGTATTTTCAGGGCCCTAAACCTTACCTGTGTTCTGCTGATTCAGCCCTCCCCGCACCTCCATCCCCAGCAACCACTGCTCTCTTTCCCGTCTCCATACGTTGCCTTTGCAGAGTTCATCCGGTTGGAATCATAGGCTCTGTGGTCGTCTCAGACTGAAATCTTTCACTCCGTTCTATGCATTTCAGCTTCCTCCGTGCGTTTATATTCACGGCCTGATAACCCGTTTCTTGAAAGTGGAAGGATATTTTATTTCTGGGCGGACCACATTTTACTCCCCCATTATCCCCAGAGGGACGTCTTGGTGGCTTCCAGGTTTTGGCGACGACAGGAAAGCTGCTGTAAACGTCGACGTGAAGGTTTTCTGTGGACGCCAGTTTTCAGCTCCCGTGGGGAAGTGCCAGTCGGGCTGCGGGCCCTCCGCAGAGTCTCCAGCTCCGTGGCACATCGCCAGCCCGTCTGCCACGGGGCTGTCTCGGTTTTCGTTCCCAAGAAAAGGAATGGGTTCGCGTTGTGCCGTACCCTCCCGGCCTCCGGTGCCCGGGCGACCGACTTGGCCCAGTTTCCTAGGTGGGCAGTGCCGGCTCCCTGTGGTGTGACTCGCATTTCCTGCGGAGTGTGACGTGGAACATTCTTTCATACACTCATTGCCATCTGTGTGTCGTCTTCGTTGAGGTGTCTGTCGAGGTCGTTGACACGTTTTTGAATGCGGTGCTTGTTGTTCTTGCTGAGTGTGAAGAGTTGTCTTGTTTGTGTTGGAGAACAGTCTGTAATCAGCGGTGTCCGCAGATCTTCTCTCCCATTGGTGGCTTATCTCCCCATCCTCCGGACATTGCCTCTCACGGGGCGGGCGCTTTAATCGTAGTGAAGCCCCAAGTTATGAATCACTTCTCTCACGGCTCAGACCTTGCGGTTGTGTGTGTAAAAGGTCACCAGGCCCAAGGTCATCGAGGTCCCCCCTGTTCTCTGACGGGAGTTTTATGGTTTTGCGTTTTACATTAGGATCTGTGATCCACTTTGAGTTAATATTTGTGAAGGTTGTAAGGTCTGTGTCTGCACGCTCCCTACTGGGGTTTGAGCCCGCAACCCAGGCATGTTCCCTTGATCGGAATTGAACCCAGGACCCTTCAGTCCACAGGCCAATACTCTATCCACTGAGCCAAACCGGCTAGGGCTGTGTCTACATTCTTTGTGTGTGTGTGTGTGTGTGTGTGTGTCTGTGTGTGTGTGTGTGTGTGTGTGTGTGTGTGTGTGAGTGTGTGTGTGTGTGAGTGTGTGTGTGTGAGTGTGTGTGTGTGTGAGTGTGTGTGTGTGTGTGTGTTTGTGTGTGTGTGTGTGTGAGTGTGTGTGTGTGTGTATGTGAGTGTGTGTGTGTGAGTGTGTGTGAGTGTGTGTGTGTGTGTGTGTGTGTGAGTGTGTGTGTGTGCATGTGTGTGTGTGAGTGTGTGTATGAGTGTGTGTGAGTGTGTGTGTGAATGTCCAGCTGTTCCATCACCATTAGTTGGAAAGACTCTCTCTCTTTACTCCATTGTCTTGCCTCGGCTCCTTTGTCCAAGATCAGTTGACTGTTTATGTGGACCTGTTTCTGGGCTCTCTGTTCCGTTTCATTGATTTCCTTGTTTATTCCTTCACCAAAAAATGTGTCTTATGGTGGCTTTATTTTATGTCTTGAAGTCAAGTAGATTCCAGTGTTATTCTTCTCCTTCAACACCGTGTTGGCCATTACCAGGTCTTTTGACATTTGATGCAAACTTCAAAATAAGTATGTTGGTTGTCACAAGATAACTTACTGGAATCCTGATTGGGGTCACATTGAATCTATAGATCAAATTGGGAAGAACTGACATCTTGATAATCTTGAGTCTTCCCATCCATGAACAGGAACGCTCCATTTGTTCAGATCTTTGGTTTTTGTTCGTTATAATTTTCCTCATATAGCTCTTGTTCATATCTTGTTAAATTTATGCCCAAGTATTCTGGAGGGGGGAGTGTTAATGTAAATGGTATTGTGTTTTAATTTAAAATTCCACTTACTAATTGCTGGAACAGAGTGAAGTGGTCAACTTTTATATGTTAACCTGGCATCCTGCCACTTGGCTATAATTGCTCATCAGTCCAGGAGTTTTTGTTGATTTTTAAATTTTCTACATCGATGATCATGTCATCTGTGACCAAAGGTGATTTGCTTCTTCCTTTCTAACCTGTGGGCTTATTGTTTCCGTTCCCGGCGTCTGCGCCGTAAGACTGCAGTTCGGTGTGGAGGAGGTAGTGGGCAGCCTTGCCTGTCTCCGTGCCAGCGGGCGACGGTTTCTCAGCATTAGGTACGATGGTAGCTGCACGGTTTTCCTAATATTCTTTATCAGGTTCAGGAAATTCCCCTGTATTTCTAGTTTACCAAGAGTTTTCATAAGGATTAATGTTGGATTTTAAACCTTATCAGATGCTTTTTCTGCATGCATTGATACGATCAACATGATTTTTCTTTTTCAGTTTGTTGATATAATGGATTGCATTGATTTTTGAATGTTGAACCAGTGAGGCTTGTATAACTTAAAGAAGTCCTGCTTGGTTTGTGGTGTAAAATTCTTTTCCTATTTGTTGGGCCTAATTTGTTAATACTTTGTTGAGGATTTTTGCACATATGTCCATGAAAATATTGGCCTGTAGCTTGCTTTTCTTATAATGTCTTTGTCTGGTTTGAATATTAGGGTAAAGCTGGCCTCATAGAATGAGTTATTCTATGGAAGTCTATTATCCATTTTTTATTTGTGGATGATTGAACTCCAAAATGTCAAAACGCAAGTGTAAATTTCACCATGTATTTTCTGAACAGCAGATATTGTCATTCCAATTAGTGTTACAGAGATTATCAAATATCTGAGTGGCTCACCTTTTTATAGAAAACCACAGGTCTCAGTAATCCAATTCAGACAGATTTTCCCTTTACTCATGCAATATTTTTCTCATGCAAAAGCTATCCCCACAGTAAAACCCCTTCCTCAGGTGACTTCAGAAATAATAGTAAGGTTTGCAGACTCATCTGTAGTGTTGAATAGGTGAATAAATTTGATAAAAAGATTTTTGGGTCAGTGAATATCAATCTTCACCTTAAATGACTATTTGAATGTAATTCTACCAGAAAAAGTTGACCAAGAGATTCACGCTGGCTGTGAAGAATGAAGACAGCGACAGCTGTGCCCTGGAGACGGTACCACGTGCTGGCGCTGATGAAACGTGACGGGCAGCCCTCGAGTGTCCACACGTGTTAGCGTCCTGTTCAGAACGCTAATGTTGAGTGCGATGTGACTGTCAATGAACAAAACATGGAATAAGTGGGGTGTGACCACCGTGGGAGCCGGGTTTCAGCGTCAAGGCCAGAGACTCGCTGGAAAGAACCGTATGGGACATTCTTCGGAGCCAGTCCGTGGGGCAGAGGAGGCGGACGCTGGCCTCAATGGGAAGGGTGATGGGAGGGAGTCCTGACCAGCAGGTACGGGGGCGGGGGGGGGGGACAGTTGCTGATGGATGGGTGCTGACTGGAACCCTAAGTCCATCATTTTGATGGCTCTATTTGGAATGTTTGTCTAAGCAGCCTAATTAGGAGGGAGCAGGCTAGAGCTGGAGAAATGTAGATGGCAGATCAAATGTCTGCCGCTATGATTTTGACCTTGGTGATGGGAGATACTGAGTCCCCAGGGGTCTGAGTCCCAGGAGAAGAGCAGGGTCGTCAGAATCTCTACTAAGCCCAACCATGGAGGCTTCCACACCGAGTGTAAGACAGAAAGGCTCTCCCTGAGGGTAACAATACTCCTCTCTGTACCCAAACCCACGCCCGGACTGGCGCGTGGGGAGGTGGCGGGCTCCTTGGCGTAGGGCGTTGCCTGCCGGCGCGGGCTCAGCAGCACCTCTGGAGCAGCTCCTGGTCTCGGGTCAGGATTTGGAATGACAGGCTCTGCAGGAAGATAAGACACGCAACAGGAAGCTGTCAAAGAGCCGGCCCGGTGCTGAGGGGCAAGGAGCTCATCTGGAGGTCGCTGTAAGCCGGCCAGGGCCAGCCGGGGAGTGAAAGGCCACCGGGACGGTAATGGGCCACCCTGCTCAGCCCTGGCCCGTGTCCCAGGCGTTTCTCCAGTTGCGTTTGTTAACGTTGAGAGTCGGTTTTCGGGGATGTTTTAAACGTTGGTTCTCATGCTGCCATTCTCCCGGCGCCACCTGCCAGGGCGGCCCCTTCAGCTGCCACATCTGCTCATCTCTGCTTATAAAGGGAAACCATTCCCAAACCACCTCTCTCCTCCCCTCGCTCTCTCGCACCAATTTACACGGAGTGGCCAGATGATGATGATCTCTGAATGCATAATAATCTGGCCACTCAGTGTGTGTGTGTGTGTGTGTGTGTGTGTGTGTGTGTGTGTATTAGAGGCCCGGTGCATGAATTCGTGCATGGGTGGGGTCCGGTCAGCCTGGCCAGGGGGCGGGGACATGGGCGGTTGGCCAGCCTGCCTGCTGGTCGAACTCCTGGTCGAGGGGACCATTTGCATATTAGCCTTTTATTCTACAGGATAGACACTGAGTGGCCAGGTTATTATGGGTTCAGAGGTCATCATCATCTGGCCGCTCCGTGTGTGTCACAAAGGCAAAAGGCGTAAAACTTCAGGGCTCTTTTAACCCTAAAAAATCGGGGCATTTCCTGAACCCGTCGGCAGGTCCCACACGCCAGGTGTTTATTCATGGACTTCCCCTGTCCCTTGGTATGCATTTGCCTTGCACACATTGCTCACCATGTATGTAAGCGTGCAGTGGGTTGGCGTTAAATGGGTGCACATTGCTGTGCAATCACCACCATCCGTGTCCAGACTTTCTCATCTTCCCAACTAAACCTCGTCCCCCCACAAATAGCCTCCGTGTTCTCCCGCCCCAGCCCCGCCTCCTGCCTTCTGTCTGGGCGTCGGACCACTCCACGCCCCCACGCGGTGGAGCACAGTCCGGGTCCTCCGTGTCGGGCGTAGTTCACTCAGCAAAGTGTCTCGAGGCTCATGCAGTGGGCGCAGCGCCGGCACCGCGTTCCCTGCCCAGCGGACAGGACTCCACGCGTGGAGGCCGCCCGTGCGCGTCCTCCCGCTGCTGAGGGGCATGGGGGCTCTCGGCGTGAACACGCCTCTGTGGACGCGGACGTACAAACGCCCGTCCGGTGCCTGACGTCGGGGCTCCTGGGTGCGGACCCAGAGGAGGAGTCGCGGGTCACGTGCTGATCCTTGTGGCAGTTTTGGGAAACCACCAGACCACCTTCAGTGGCAAAGCCGGCTCACACTTGACCAGCAGAGCTCCGTGTTTTGTTCTGTTGGTTGGAAAACATTTGCTCTCTCAGGGCTTGCAAGTTCTGGTTTACCCCTCATCTAGCTTCCCCATAGATTCAGCTCGAGCTGCTAAGCCACAGATCCGTGGGGTCCGTGGCTGTGTGGGTCCGTGGCTGTGTGTGGATCAGTGGCTGTGTGGATCAGTGGCTGTGTGTGGTCCGTGGCTGTGTGGATCAGTGGCTGTGTGGATCCGTGGCTGTGTGGGTCCGTGGCTGTGTGTGGATCAGTGGCTGTGTGGGTCCGTGGCTGTGTGTGGATCAGTGGCTGTGTGGGTCCGTGGCTGTGTGTGGATCAGTGGCTGTGTGGATCCGTGGCTGTGTGGGTCCGTGGCTGTGTGGATCAGTGGCTGTGTGGATCCGTGGCTGTGTGGGTCCGTGGCTGTGTGTGGGTCCGTGGCTGTGTGGGTCCGTGGCTGTGTGGGACCGTGGCTGCTGAAGAGCATGAGGGCGACTCTCAGTAGGAGTTCTGTGACAGGACAGACAACACTCTATCGCAGGTGCTTACAGTTTTCCACAAATGTCATTTCCTGTGATCGCCACAACGCTGTGACAGGCACCGTTGCTGTGATTCCCCTCTAAGCCGTCCGAGGCTGACGGGCCGTGTAACCTCAGTGTGTGTGGAAGGATGTGGGGCCTGAAGCTGCAGGGGGCCACCTGGCCCAGCCCCCTGACCCCCTGGCTCACGTCTGCCCGGCTGCATCACCTCTGCTTGATCTTCGGTGCCGTCAGGCATTAAACATTCAGCATCTTCTGGAAAGAATTGTCCCCCCCCCCCCTAAGGAAAAGCCAGCGTCTAGTGCAGGGACGCAGATGCAGAGGACCCGGTTCTTCGCCAGAAGAGAGAATGAGTCAATCCGAGAGAGAGAGGGACCCGCGACGGCTCAGCTCTGAGAGCGACACGTTCACCGCCTCCTGCGGAAGCGAAGAGACGCTTGTGAAACTGGCGTCGGGACCCAGCAGCGACAGCACTGCTCATCGGGGGCGAAGCCTGCGTGCAAACTGAAAAGGGGGTTCCCGTGCGGAGTGGGGGTGAGCACAGGAAACGCCAGGCTGTGAGGGGAACGGCCGGCAGGCAGCCCAGCTCGGGGCGGTGTTTCCACGGAGCAGCAGGTGGGAAGAGCCAGCGCCCCCCTCCCCTTACTCCCCCTGTTCCCCCCCCCCTCCCCGCGGGGAGCGGCGCCGACTGGAAGCCTGAGAAGCACGCTCTCTTGGGCGACAGGAGGACCGTGGGAGCGATGGAAGCTCCTGCTGAGGTCAGCTTTCTCCCAGCAGGTCCTGGAGGGGGGGCGGTGGACCAGCCCACCCCGGCACGGGCGCAGGCCTCGCGTGGAGGGACAGGCCTCCACGCACGCGGGCTCCGTGGGAAAGTGGTCCTGGGGCTGCGGGGCCGCACCGTCTCTGCACTTGGGGCGGGCGCTGAGCGTGCGGGTTAGCCGAGGTGTCTGCCGCTCCTTAGACCCGAGGCTGGGGAAGCGAGGAGAGCTCAGCCTGGCTGGTGCGGCTCAGCGGACAGAGCACCGGCCCTCGGACCGGAGGTCCCGGTTCGATTCTGGTCAAGGGCACATGCCTCGGTCGCAGGCTCCTCCCCAGCTCCGGGCGGGGTGCATGTGGGAGGCAGCCAGTCAGTGTGTCTCGCTCACGTTCACGTTCCTCTCTCTGTCTCTCCCCTCCCTTCCACTCTCTCTAAACATCATGGGGAACTATCCTTGGGGAGGAGTCACAAAGCGAACAAACCGAAGAGGAAGGAGGAGAGCTCGGAGTCCGAGCGGTGACGCTGGAGAACCGAGGTTGGGGGTGCCGCATTGCCTTCTGTGCGGGACGGCTGTGCCCTCGCCGCGCACGTTGGGGCCCGAACCGTCCCCAGATCCCAGCCGCCTGTCACCGACAGGAACAGAGATAAATCCCTCTGGCGGTGGATGACTGAGCGGGTTTCCAATACCGACCAACCGGACCGATCTGTGCTCCTTTCACGCCTCTGTCCCGAGGCCCAGAGCTGGGCCAGGCAGGCTCCGCCCCAAGCCCTGACGTCAGCGGGGGCGTGGACAGGTGCGAGCCCTTCTGGGGTCCCTTCCGTCCCCCCCCCCGCCCCCCGGCACATCCATGGAAGAGCGAGGATGCCCAGCAGGCCACATGCTCCGTGTCGATCTCAGGTTTTAAAGATATTTCTCTATCAATACTGTTCACAATTTAATTACAATAATTAACATAGTTTCCCAATATTATTTTTGCATTTGATTGCACGCCTAAGCCGCTGCAGCTGTGTTTACCTAGGCGCCTTTGTCTCGGCTCCACGGAGAGGGAGAAGTAAACACCATCTTTATATATAGCTTTGCACTTGCTTTGTGAACTATCTCGCGGCACCCGATTTAGCCCCCGTCCGCTGGCGCTGGCTCCCTCCAGGAGGGGGTGCGCGGCAGGGAGCAGGCACCGCGGCTCCGGCCAGCGGGGGAAGGAACGGTTTCCAGGGGGAAGGATGGTTTTCTCCTGAAGACAATGGCGGTAATTTGTAGTCAGGTTTGGCGCCCGTCGCGGTGCAGGCAAATGGAACAAAGCCGAGCCCTTTGGCTGCTGCACCTCGGAGGAGGCAGCGGAGGGAGCTGCTGCCGGGAGCCAGCTTCGCCGGCGCTTTGGGGAAGCGGGAGGAAAGAGAAAGGCTCTCAGAGGCCACGGGCCCATCAGGCTGCTCTGGGAGCCGGGGGGCTGGAGCTCCAGGGGACGGGCAGCGGGGTGAGGGCCACGCTTGTCTCTCGGTCCCTCCCCGGACCCGGATGGCAGGTGCCTGCCCCTGGAACTCTCCAGAATGCGGGGTCACGGGTGCAGAGGGAGGCAAGTGACAGATTCAGACTTTGGCACCGGCCCCGCTGTCCGCCAGGGTCTTGTGGCGGCGGAAGGCAGGCGGCCCGCGGTGGAGCGGCCTGAAGGCCGCGGTGCGGGGCCTGGGCCTGCGGGGCTGCTGTGCCGACCCCACGGCAGCGTTCACACCGTGCCGGGCCGCGGCATCGCGGGTGTCGGACACACTCGGGGAGGAGGAGAGCGAGCGAGGGCCGGCGGCTCGGGCCGCAGGTGGGGTGGAGAGGGAGGAAAAGGGACTGGAGGGGAGCCGGAGGGGAGAGAGCAGCTGGGACCCACACTCACTCACACACATGCACACACACACTCACACACATGCACACACTCTCACACTCACACACGCGCACACTCACACACATGCACACACTCTCACACTCACACACACACATGCACACACTCTCACACTCACTCACACACACACACATGCACACTCACACGCACAAAGCATACTCATACACTCACACACGCACAAAACACTCATACACACACTCACATACACACACTCACATATGCATAAAACACTCATACACAAATTCACACATGTGTGCCTGCACACTCAGACCCACAAACACTCATTTGCGCGCGCACATGCGTGCACACACACACACTGACATACTAACACACAGGCTCACGCTCTGACGCAGACACATACACGCGAGCATGCATACACACAGAAGGAGCACTGTGTGTGACTGGTGCAGACTGCTGTCTCCACTCTGAGCTGAGTCGGGAGGCTGGGTCCCTCGAACAGCCGCCTGCGGGCCGGGGCCACGTGGAGAAACCCTGCCCCGGCCTCCCAGGCCCTCCTCTGCTCTCCCGGCGGCTCGGCGCCTGGCGTCGGGATGTGCGCCTCGTTCTCTCGTGTCTGTCCCGCTGGCGTGGGCAGCGATGCACCTTCACGCGTCAGCGCGGCTCGCGGGGCGGGCCCTTCTGCAGGTTTTCAAAATCCCCTTTTGTTTCCAGCGAAAGCTGCTCACCAGGAAGAGCGTGGGACGTACCGGTGTTTTCCAGTCACGGCGCCACAGTCGCGTGTCCTTCTGCTCACTCAGCTGGCCACCGGCTGAACCGCCGTGCCGTCTGGCTCCAACCCGTTTTCCGTGACGTTCTGGGCGGTGGCACGGCGGTGAGCGTGGCTCACGGGTGCATCCCTCAGGGTGAGCGTGTGCGTGTGCGTGGCTGACGGTGACTGCCCGCGTCCTCCCCGTTGTTTGCCGCTCGCCCTCCTCCCGCCCGCTCTCCCTCCTGCTCTCGTCCTCTGTCCGCCGCCCCCAGTCTCAGAAGGATGAGTTGAAAACTAGCCGCCTTCCTCTGTCATTGAATATTGTGGATGATGGAGGCGTGACCTCTTTCTTGAATATTTAGTAGAATTACCTTAAAAAACCCTGTAGGTTTGGTGTCTCTTTGAGATAGAAATGCTACATGTTCCTTAGAATTGGTCTTTGTGTTTTTAAAATATTTTTGAATAAAAATATGTTACAAAGATAGTTCCCACAGAGCCTTCGCCCGGCTTTCCCTGATGTTCACATCACGCCGTACACTTGTCAGAACACACTCGGTGGGGCGTCCGCCGGCGGGGAGCATGGCGGGGAGCGTGGCGGGAGGGAAAGGCCCTGGAGCGGGTCCTGCGTGGACGCTGCCCCCGGCCCGCACGGGCTGCTGCTGGGTGGGTCACGCCACGGCTTCGCCTCTCGGCCCAGCGGCTGCGCTCTGGCTGCTGTTAATCCTCACCCGAGGGCATTTACCCCATTGCTTCTTAGAGAGCGTGGCAGGGAGGCAGGAAGGGGCGGGAGAGAAACATCTGAGAGAGACGCATGGATTGGTTGTTGGTTGCCTCCTGCACGCACCCTGACCAGGGCCCACGATCAAACCTGCAACCCGGGTACGTGCCCTTGACTGGGAGTCAGACCAGCGACCCTTTGGTGTGCGGGCCGACGCTCTCACCACTGAGCCACACCGGCCAGGGCGGTGTGCCCTGTGGTCACGGGGATGCCTCTGGGTCTGAGGAGGCAGGAAACGGGGGGCCTGGCGTCTGCCCCCTGCGCGGGCTGAGGTGGGGTGAGTCCCGCACGGAGCTGCTCTCCCCGCAGCACATCCCCTCTTGGCATCGGCCGCTCTCCCCGCAGCACGGGGCGGCCCTGAGTGCCCCACAGCCCTCCGCGGCGCGGGTGTAGCTGTTCAGCGGGAGAGGAACAGAGCGCCGCAGTGACTGGTACCGTGCCGTCATGTCACGGAAAATTAAAAATCTGGTGATTTGATTGGAAGTCTCCGGTGAGTTTTTTGTATAAAAATGTTAACCTCAAGTAGCTATAAGCAGGTAAATGTTTTATTCATCCCACTGATACGAAATAAATGCTTATGATATAAATTGTGTGTAATTAATACTCCTGGGATAAGAACTGTCTGCTAATAGTTGTCAGTTAATTAAGAAAGGAATAGAAGGTAAACAAAGGTGATTGTAATTTATCCTGGGACCATAAACGGAATCGTGCCTTAAATAATCTCTGTAAAGTGCATCATGCAGCCGACCCTGTGTCCTCGCCCAGAGCAGCCGCCGAGTGGTGGGCGGCAGCTGCTCAGGGAAGAGGCTGAAAGGGGAGCAGCCGGTGACAGTGACCGGCCGGGACCCTCCGGCCGGGACCCTCTGGCTGGGACCCTCCGGCCTGGACCCTCTGACTGGGACCCTCCGGCCTGGACCCTCCGGCTGGGACCCTCCGGCCTGGACCCTCCGGCTGGGACCCTCCGGCCGGGACCCTCCGGCTGGGACCCTCCGGCTGGGACCCTCCGGCCGGGACCCTCTGGCCGGGACCCTCCGGCCGGGACCCTCCGGCTGGGACCCTCCGGCCTGGACCCTCTGGCCGGGACCCTCCGGCCGGGACCCTCCGGCCTGGACCCTCCGGCCGGGACCCTCCGGCCTGGACCCTCCGGCCGGGACCCTCTGGCTGGGACCCTCCGGCCGGGACCCTCCGGCCTGGACCCTCCGGCCGGGACCCTCCGATTGGGACCCTCTGACTGGGACCCTCTGGCCGGGACCCTCTGGCCTGGACCCTCCGGCCAGGGGCTGGGCTCCGAGGGTCATTTGCAAGCAGACCTGGTCTCCGCGGGAATCTTGTCTGAAATATCGGTTCTCTGGAAGCAGGAGACGATGTTAAAATAAAACAACAACACGTGCGACGAAGGGGAACGGGAGAGTGTGCATCTGCTGGACGGCAGGCTGTGCTTCTGGCTGGTGTTCGTGGACTCGGCACCAAGTATTGAAAGCGTTCTCTCCGTCTTCGAACCAGGAAGCAGGAACATGGATGGCGCTGCCTGTGGCTGGACGAAGTCACAGTGACGGACGGAAAAGCTGTCATCGCGTCCCCGTGGGCTCTTCGCACTAATTCATTATTTGTCCAACACACGTTTGTAAAGCACCTACTCTGTGCAGGGCACGGGGATGGGACGTGTGGCGCGGACTGCAGTCCTGCCTCCTCTCCATCACACGTGGTCCTCACTGACCTGCCGTCCGGATGTGCAGGTGCAGATGAGCAGCAGAGAGCTGGATGCGGAAGCCTGAGGTCTGGGGGAAGCCTGGGGTCAAGATGAAGGTCCTGCTGTGCAGGGAGAGGAGCTCGCTGGAAAGGTCGCCGTGTCCCCTTCTCGCCATTACCGCCTCACGAGCGGCGACCAGCCTAACTCTAACCCGACAGCCTGTCTTCTCTGATTTCAGCTTTATACAAAGGGAGTTGTCCAGTACGAGGTTTTTACATTTGAGTAACTTTGATGGCACTTCCTCCATTTGTTGAAGGAAATTGTAGATACTTTTTTCTCATCGCTTCATAGTCCATTTTTGTACACACCACAGTTTATCTACCATCTACTATTGATTGATAGTTCAGGTGTTTTTCTAATATGAGCCTATTCAAATATTTCCGTTTGGGTATGCTTGGATATATTTTTTTATAAATACATTTCTATATATCTATATTATATGTATCTATAATTCCACATGCACATATATAGACACACTCCCCTATAATTATGTGAATTCTAGTTGCTCCAAACACAACACTTGGTTTTGTCTGTCTTCTGAATTATAGACTTGCTCCCACATTTTAATTTCATTTGCATTTATCGGATATGGTTTTAATTTGCAATTATCTAATGATTAATGAAGTTGAGCATCTCTTTTGCTACTTAGGTATTATCTTTTTATGTGCCTATTAAAGTTTTTCTCCTATTTTGGCATGCCTGAATTTTTCTTATTTATTTATAAAAGCTTTTAATATGTGCTGCATAGTCCTTTGTAAGACACATGCCTTACAAAGATCTTTTCCTATTTCCGGCTTGCCTTCCACTTCTCTTAATGGTGTATTTGGCTATTCAGAGGATCTTAATTGTAATGGAGTCCTACCTGTCGATTTTGTCTTTTATGGTTGTCAGTTATTTGTGTGTTTTTATGTCTGCTTACCCCAAGACCGTGAAGAAATGCTTGTTTTCTTTGAAGCCTTTGTTGTTTTACTTTTCACTTGGAGATCTGTGATCGTCGACCTGGATTTGGTCTTTCTGTGTGGTGTGAGGAGGGAGTCAGAATTCATTTCCCTGCCATCGATATCCAGTGGACTCAGCTCCCCTTATTGAAAAGGTAACTCTCTTCTCAGAGGAAGAGTGTAACACCGAGCAGAGCATTCCGAAGGGCGTGGGGACCAATGACAGCGGAGCCATTGCACAGCTCTGACCTGGCAGCGCTGACAGAGGCGCGTCGTGCAGGGGTTCACCTGGAGGCGCTCAGAAAGCCCCACCACTTTCTACCCACAGTCCTTTTCCCTGCGAGTCTGACTGTCCTTCTACCTGGGATGCCGCTGGAGAATCCTGACTTCTCCTCTCCCACCATTAGACACTCACCTGGGCACCTGGGGAAAGGGCTTCTGGGAATTGTAGTCCTGGGATTCTTCTCTGGGATGCAGAGAAGACCAGGGAAGGTGATAATGATGCCAGTTGAAAACAAGGCTCAGCACAGTCACTTAATGTTCTTGTGTCTCAGATGAGGACACTGCACTTGAGGTTGGATTAGAGCAAGCATGTCAAACTCGCAGCCCGCTGGCCGGAGTTTGACATGCGTGGATTAGAGGGTCTCTGAGGGCCTCCTGCTCTAACAGGGAGTAAGTGTCATGTACTAGAAAGGCTCTCAGGAGAAGCTATTCATTCGTCCAGGTGTGGTCCTAGGCCAAGAATATCTATATATATAAAAGGCTAATATGCACAGTGTCCCCTCAGGAGTTCGACCAGGAGACTGGGAGTTCGATCACTCACTATGATGTGTGCTGACCACCAGCGGGTGGTGCGGAACAAAGGAAGGTCCCGGCCAGCAGCCGGCAGCCAGCAACCGGGAAAGGGAGGCCACGGCCGGCAGCCGGAAGGCCCCGATCGGCCCTGATCGCCGGCCAGGCCTGGGGACCCATCTGTGCACGAATTTCGTGCACCAGGCCTCTAGTGAAAGTATAAAGACGGGGAGCTGCTTGCAGTAGGTGCATTTCCCTTACCACTGCAGTAGGGCTGTGCCAACAGGGGACAGAGCCTGTGAAATAGCACCTGTGGCTGTAAACGCACACAGCGCCGCAGCGTCGAGGCAAGGGAGCTGCTCTACCAGCCTGTCGGCTCCTCCGTGATCCTGGAGGCTGTGGGCCCCCAGAGGAGCAGAGTGGGGGATGAGGGCCCCCCCAGAGGAGCAGAGTGGGGGATGTGGGCCCCCAGAGGAGCAGAGTGGGGGATGAGGGCCCCCCAGAGGAGCAGAGTGGGGGATGAGGACCCCCCCGGAGGAGCAGAGTGGGGGATGAGGGCCCCCCAGAGGAGCAGAGTGGGGATGTGGGCCTCCCGGAGGAGCAGAGTGGGGGATGAGGGTCCCCCAGAGGAGCAGAGTGGGGGATGAGGGCCCCCCAGAGGAGCAGAGTGGGGGATGTGGGCCCCCAGAGGAGCAGAGTGGGGGATGTGGGCCCCCCGGAGGAGCAGAGTGGGGATGAGGGCCCCCCAGAGGAGCAGAGTGGGGGATGTGTGTCCCCGGAGGAGCAGAGTGGGGGATGAGGGCCCCCCCAGAGGAGCAGAGTGGGGGATGTGGGCCCCCCGGAGGAGCAGAGTGGGGGATGAGGGTCCCCGGAGGAGCAGAGTGGGGGATGAGGGTCCCCCAGAGGAGCAGAGTGAGGATGTGGGCCCCCCAGAGGAGCAGAGTGGGGGATGAGGACCCCCCCGGAGGAGCAGAGTGGGGATGAGGGCCCCCCAGAGGAGCAGAGTGGGGATGTGGGCCTCCCGGAGGAGCAGAGCGGGGACTGACCCCCCACCCCCCGGCTGGAGGAGCAGCGTGGGGACTGGGCCCCTGGAAGGAGCCGCAGGTGCCTCAGGCGGCCGTTGTCACCGGGACGGAAGCTCCAGTTTCGCCCGGAGCCCCGGAGCGCGGAGGAGACCAGTGCCTTCCAGGGCGCAGACGGAGCTTGTCCTGTTTGTGGAACAAAAGCCTCCGGCCGTGCTGGGGTGGCTCCCGGTGAGTTCCTCCGCCGCCTGCTGTGATGTGTCTCTGTGGAACCTCTTTTGCATCAGGTTTCTGGGTTCCTGACTTGACGCCTCCCGGAGCTCCCCCTCCCCCGACCGCTGGCTGCCTGGCGGCTTGGAGTCTTCTCCAAAGTTCCCGCCAGGGTCCGTGGCACCAGGCTCTCCACGTGGCTTAGCTGCGGGTGGGGCAGGGCCGGGAGTGACCCGCCGGCCCCGGGGGTGAGGTACACACCGCTGATGTGCTACTTGGCAGCTCAGTGGTGAGGACAGCGGAGAGCTGGCATTAATGACACTGACTTAGAGGCCCCGCGTGGCCGGCGTCCCCTGCTGTAGCACAACGGGCACCGGTCAGCCCGTTTCCGCTCCTGCCTCCGACGGAAACGTCAGCACGTGGGGAGAGGCAGAAAGGGAAGACGGGACGGTGGGTTCTGTCAGTCACCGCCTATTTCAGCGATGTCCCCCATCGCAGAGGGTGGACGGCCAGGAGGCGGCCGAGGCCCCGCAGGAGGTCTGCTGGCCCAGGAGGACCTGCTGGCGGGGAGGGGCCTCCGCCCCCAGGTCCCAGCGAACCGGCTGCACCGCTGGAGGCTGCAAAGCTGGGAGCGCCCTGCCCCGGGCAGACAGCGGCTGGCGGAGTCGCTGATTTGGGGACAGAAAATGACAATGCTCGACAGTAAACAGCACCTGGAAGCTGCTAATGGCTTCCACAATTACCAGCCCAGCGCGGCCTCATTACTCACGCGCTTTCTATGAAAGAAAAGAAAGGAAGCAGATGTTGGGCAGAGTCACGTGGTGAGCTTCCGTGTGGGGGAGGGGTGGAAGGTGGAGGGTAGGAGCAGAGGAAGGAAGGAGGGTGAGGTAGGGGTGGCGTCCTGTGCTCTTCGAGGGGATGCAAAATGCCAGTCACCCCTCCCCGATCTGGACGTTAACCCTCAGGTGCGCACGACATCATTCTGACTTTTCTGCGGTATGCGTATTTAATATGTTTTTATTGATGTCAGAGAGGAAGGGAGAGGGAGAGAGAGAGAAACATCCATGATGAGAGAGGACCATTGATCGACTGCCTCCTGCACACCCCTTACTGGGGATTGAGCCCCGAAATCTGGGCATGTGACCTTGACTGGAATTGAACCCGGGACCTTTCAGTCTGCAGGCCGAGGCTCTATCCACTGAGCCAAACCAGCTAGGGCTGTGGCCCGCACATTTAAAATCCGAGCTGCCTCCAGCCCCTCCCTCCTGCCGCAGAGGCCTGGGCACCAGGCTCTCCACGTGGCGTGCTGCGGGTGGGGCAGGGCCGGGAGTGACCCGCCGGCCCCGGGGGTGAGGTCCACACCGCTGATGTGCTACTTGGCAGCTCAGTGGTGAGGACAGCGGAGAGCCGGCATTAATGACACTGACTTAGAGGCCCCGCGTGGCCGGCGTCCCCTGCTGTAGCACAACGGGCACCGGTCAGCCCGTATCCTCTCTGCCTCCGACGGAAACGTCAGCACGTGGGGAGAGTAGGATCCCCGACTCGCCGTGCGGGTCACGACCCCATCGGAGGTCGAGGAGCCCCTTCAGGTGCGTAGACGGGGTGGGGTCGGGGGTGCAGACCACAGTGGGCAACCTCACCCGCGTTTCTGAAGTTTATGTGATTTGCAAGTTTGACTTTATTTCAATCCCCAGTCCCGTTAGAGAGATGCCCTTTTATGTTTATGAGAGGGCGCAGGGTGTGAAGGCACTTTTATACACAAGTTAGAGAAGAATTACTGGAGGTCGGCTGCGAGGGAGGGAGGTGCTGACCTCCTGTGATTATTACAGGTGTGTGTGTGTGTGTGTATGTATATGTGTGAGTCTGTGTGAGTCTGTGTGTGTGTGTGTATGAGTGTGAGAGTGTGTGTGTATGTGTGTGTGGCAATGTGTGTGTGTGTGTATGAGTGTGTGTATGTGCATGTGTGAGTGTGTGTGTGTGAGTGTGTGTGTGAGTGTGTGTGTGTGTGAGAGTATGTGCATGTGTGAGTGTGTGTGTGTGTGAGTGTGTGTGTGTAAACACACCTGTGTGCACCCGCCTGGAAGAGGAGGGTGGGGTCTGCCTGAGGCATCGGTGCGGTCTAGTGCCTGACGCTTACTTGCCGCCTGCCCAGCACTGTCCGCCGCGGGGTCAAGGAGGGGGTGCGTGACCGGAGGTGCCCCCTCTGTGGGCCGGCGTCACGGGGGAAGGGAGGTCATCAAATACGCATCCCAGTGCATGTGCAGGCACTGCTCCCCGCCTCTCACGCAGAGGCCTGAGGACGTGGCGAAGGCACCCCCTGGCCCGGCGGTTACCTCCGTCTCCGTGAAGAGCGGGGCAGGTTCGTCTGAGAGGCCGGGGAAGGGCTCGGAGGGCGCAGAGGAACCGGACAGCCACTTAGGACGATGATGGACACCTCCGCCAGAGCGCAGGTGTTACACCAACCTGTGTGCTGCCGGGCCGCTCACCCCCCCGCTCCACACCCGCCTGCTTCCCGCGTAACCCGGGCGTGCGCGGCCGTGACCTCTGGGGGAGCCAGTGGGCCATGTGTCTCAGCCCCCATCTTGCTCACCCAGGCGTGGCCCGAGCAGAGGCCTCACGGTAAATGTCAGTCAGCCACACGGACCCGGCGCCTCCCCAGCAGAGAACTGCTTCCCTGGATGGGCGGCCAGCCCTGGCCCCTCTCCCCCGCGGGGGCGGGAGGAGGGGAATCGATAATAGCCGCTCACAGCCCCTCATTATGATTTCTGGGAAAACATAATAAGGCTGCAGCTGGCAGGCACTTATTTTTTTCTTAGCGTTTAATAATAGAATTAATTGCTAAGTGGAAGGCTTGCAACCCCCTTTCTGTTGTGCGGTGCCCTCTGCTATCATTATGAATAGATGTAAAAATCAAAGCTAATTATCATTCAGAATGTTTGAAGAAATAGACGGAACCGCACACACAAAACTCATTGTACCCCTAGCCCAGCCGCAGGGCACAGAGTTCACGCACGCGCACCCCCCCCCCCCATAGGGTAGGTGTACAGGTCCCTGAGCCGTCGCCGGGGACCGGGATGTGCCGACCCCAGAGCCCTGATGGAGCTGGGCCTGCCGGGCGGGCAGGATGCGGGCATCGCGAGAGGCTCTCTCTAGAGCGAGCACGCGGCTCATTTGCTGGGACGCGAGGGGGTGACCCCCTGAGCTGCCGGTGGCACCTGGCCACGTGTGATGTCAAAGCGCAAGAGGGGAGGCTGCAGACACCGAGGAGGGGGAGGCGCAACAGCCCCGTGGAGAGCGAGGGGCGGGGGGCCATGGGGCGGCCAGGGAGCCAGGCGCCGAGGAGAGGCGGCCGTCACGTCACAGGAAGAAACGCAAACGCCACAGGAAGCAGGGGGATGGGCACAGGAGAAGTGGCCGCCCCCGAACCCGACGCCCAGAGACCCCAAGGGAGGGCTGGAACCAGCAAGAGCTGGTCTTCACGCGACAGTCGAGGTGAGGAGCTGCGTTTTGGGAATGGAGGCGCAAAGGTTCATTTCATATTTAAAAACACGTGTTCACTAAGGGAGACGCCCCACAGACTCACCGCGAGTGAGGAAGCCAGGTGTGGACACAGACGGCTGGCGCAGCTGCTTCCCGTCCAGCGAGACCTGAGCCTCGGACTTCCTGTTCCGGCAGAGAAATGGGCAGCACCCGAGAGCAGACACGGACAGCGAGCGTGCGCCTCCGCAGGCCCAGCCTTTCACCGACGGGAGACAGTGGCCTCGGTGCTTCTTCTGGCTCATGTCTGGGTGGCCTCTGCCCCGATGACATCGAGAGGTCGCAGCCCCTTACTCCCAGGTGTGGGGTCGCTCCCTGTCCACCCGTGGGTGGCGGCCAGCACTGTGTGGGGCTGGGGTGGGAGGGCCCCCGAGGAGGGGGCTGCGGCCTGGGAAGCGATTCGCTTGGAGGGTTGTTTCTGTCTTTGAAATCTTCAGCACAACCACATGGCTTGCTAGCGTTCTGCAGCATCGGGGGCAATGCAATCAAGTCTCACGTCAATGTTTCTCTCTCTCCCCTCCTCTCTAAAAAAAACCCAATAGAAACCCTTAAAAATGTTCATGCGATCCGCCGATTGCCTCTCACGTAGCCAACACCCCACCTCACCAACGCGTCAGGAAGGGGGGGGGGATTTTCAGCTCCTCCTGCAAAGATTGTGACCAATGGGCTTCTCTGTGTATCCCTGCCGCGGCTGCACGTTCAGGGAGGGGCCCCTGTAGCTGCCCCCCACCTCTGACATCTTTAGGGGCCGGGCCCCACTCTTCATCGGGGTGCCCTGGGCCGTGGCTCCCCTGTGAGCGTCGGGCTGATCCCAGAGCTCTGCCGTCCCAGAGTTTGCTTTCAGAAAGTGCTGGGCCCTGGCCGGGCAGCACGGCTGTTTGGAGCATTGTCCCCTTCGGCCACGGCTGTGGGTTCGATCCCTAGTCAGGGCACATGTAAGAATCAACCAGTGCATGCGTGATAAGTGGAACAACAAATCGATGTCTCTCTCTCTCTCTCTCTCTCTCTCTCTCTCTCTCTCTCTCTCTCTCTCTCTCTCTCTCCTCAATTAGAAAAAAGTGCTCTGCAGGCCGGAGGGCCTGTTGGCTCAGGTGCAGTGTCCGTTCCCGGAGCAGACTCGCCCTGCCCAGGACAGCGACCACGCTCACCTGCCAGGCATTTCTCAGCGCCTTCCAGCTCTCGTGTCACGTCTCGGAGGAGCAGGGGGTGCGGAAGCGGTTTGAGTCTTCAACCCCAGGCCTTGGTGCTGCCCTCCTGCAGGGAAGGGAGGACCTGGCCTCCCTCGGCCCCCGGGCAGGTGGTGGACCTGATGTCCCCACTGGCGTCTCCTCCCCCCTCCACTGCACCCTGACCTGCCTCTCGCCCCTCCTCTGGCCAAAGCCTCCCAAGTGGGTCTCGGTTCCCCTGGGAGCTCCTGCCCGGCCGTGCGATGTGATAGGAGCGGAGCTCACCTGGTGCACAGCGACCGCCCACCGCGGACGCAGGCTGCAGGCTCACCCCGCACGCTCCACACGGGTGGAAGCAGCAAAGCGAGGTCTGCTGACCAGCGAGGCTGCTGTTTTCATCAGCATTGTCCTGCTGAGAGGAAGACAGACATGTTGTAGCAAGCCCGCCACCTGGCTCAGGGGTTGAGCGTCCACCTAGGAACCAGGAGGTCACAGTTCAATGCTCAGTCAGGGCACAGGCCCGGACTGTGGGCTCCATCCCCAGTGGGGGGCGTGCAGGAGGCAGCTGATCAATGATTCTCATCGTTGATGTTTCTCTCTCTCTCTCTCCTTCTCCCTCTCTGAAATCAATAAAAATATTTTTTTTAAAAAGAAATATCGTAACGAGGGGACCCTGGCGTGGGAGCAACCAGCTCTTCTCGGGTCCCGCAGTCAGGACCTCGGTGTGAGATCAGCTCAATGTGTGCGGAGAAACAGTTCTCGGAGTTGCTTTTTATGTGAAATTATATAATTCCATAGGCTCGAATGCCCTCTCTTGTGAGTAAAACAATGAAGTGGAACATATGTAAGTTCTTAAAGCGGAATCTCCTGGGAAAGAGCCCAAGCCACACGTCAGCTTTATGCCGTTTTCCCCAAGTGTTTGGACGGGGAGCAAGAGCGTCTTCCAGAATCCCACCCGGGGAGCCCTGGGTGGCGGGAGGGGAGGCCCGGAGGAGCGTGCAGGGAGGTCTGCGTCCCGAAGCCGGTGCTGAATTCCTCACAGCCCATCTGACACCCCAGCCCGCCGCGCGCTCGTCCTCACTCGCCGGCATCGCTCACGCTCCCACACGACGAGGGCTGCGGGTTAGGCTGAGCGGCGAGAGCTTTTCCGGCACCGGTGACACGCAAGGAGAGAGGGTCCCTTCCTTTCCTTGAGGCCCTGGAGGCTTTGGAGAGGAGAGCGGAGATGTGACTGCTCGGGTGTGGAAGGGGTGAGGGCCGCAGGAGGGATCCCCAGGGTGAGATGACGTCCGACGGCTAGAGAGCCGGCAGCAGGGACGGGCAGGGACGCGGGACGCACAGGCTGTTCGGTCTGACCGGGTGCCCGTGTTACTTTGCCCGGTGCCCAAACACGGAGGAAGGTGTGGGCAGTGGACAGAATCACGGCTGCCCCTACGGGTTTTATTAGCTTAGTCCCGTGGTCGGCAAACTGCGGCTCGTGAGCCACCTGCGGCTCTTTGGCCCCCTGAGTGTGGCTCTTCCACAAAATACCACGGCCTGGGCGAGTCTATGTTGAAGAAGTGGCGTTAGCAGAAGTTTAAGTTTAAAAAATTTGGTTCTCAAAAGAAATTTCAATTGTACTGTTGATATTTGGCTCTGCTGACTGATGAGTTTGCCGACCGCTGGCGTCGGGCCGTTTCTCAGGAAGCGCCTTCCTGCGTGCGGATGCTCACGAAGGGCCCCACGCGACCACGGCGTCAGTGGTGGCTCAGCTCCCCGTGCCGTCCGCGCCCACGGTGCCGGGGGTTCTGATGCGTGTCTCGGGTTAGCAACTTTTCCTTTACCTCTTTTAGTTTATAAATGAGAAGAGCAGTTCAGACATCTGGGTCCTCTGGTCACGTGCCTATGGCAGGAGGTAGCAGTAAACGGGGTGTGGGCTCTATAGTGAGTTGCATTGTGCCCCAAAAGGATCCGTTGGAATCTGAACTCTTCCAGTGAGCGGGACCTTATACGGAAATGGGGCTTTTTGCCAATGTGGTTAGTTAACGAGTTCATAGTGGAAAAGCATGGCCCCTGATCCAACGTGACTGGTGTCCTCGTACGAAGAGGAGAGACACAGACAGAGGCGCACAGTGCCCTGTGAGGACAGAGGCGGAGCTTGGAGTCCTGTGTTCATAAGTCAAGGACTGTCAGCCAACCAGAAGCCGGGAGACAAGGACTGTCAGCCAACCAGAAGCCGGGAGACAAGGACTGTCAGCCAACCAGAAGCCAGGAGACAAGGACTGTCAGCCAACCAGAAGCCGGGAGACAAGGACTGTCAGCCAACCAGAAGCCGGGAGACAAGGACTGTCAGCCAACCAGAAGCCGGGAGACAAGGACTGTCAGCCAACCAGAAGCCGGGACAAGGAAAGATCCTCCCCGGGAGCCCTCAGGGGGAGCTGGGTCCTGGGGTTGCCTGATTTCTGACTTCTGGCCTCCAGACCGTGAGAGAAGAGGGCCCTGTGGTCTGAAGCCACCCTCCGTGGCCCTCGGTAACGGCGGCCATGGGAAGCCAGACCCTTCCCGTCCAGGGCTGCCTTGTCTTGCTTCCGACTCCCGTCTTGCACCTGAGCTAGACGGGGAGACGCTTAGAGAGGGATTATTTTGTGTTCTGGATCTTCTGATGTCCTAGGCCAGTGGTCGGCAAACTCATTAGTCAACAGAGCCAAGTATCAGCAGTACAACGATTGACATTTCTTTGGAGAGCCAAATTTTTTAAACTTAAACTTCTTCTAACGCCACTTCTTCAACATAGACTCGCCCAGGCCGTGGTATTTTGTGGAAGAGCCACACCCCAGGGGCCAAAGAGCCGCATGTGGCTTGCGAGCCGCAGTTTGCCGACCATGGTCCAAACTAAAGGTCAGCAAGTCCCGTGCGGAGCCGGTTGTGTAAGTAAAGGTCTGGTGGCAGCCGGTCATCGTGGCTGCTGGTCAGTAGCAGAGGTGAGTGGTCTGGGCCTTAACGGAGAAACATGGCCAGGCCCTGCTCAAGGCCCTCAGAAGCACCCTCTGCATTTCAGACCACTGAACGGATTGAATGGACCGATACCCACACTCCACCCCCAGCCACCCGGGAGGAGGCCTGAGACACTCCGCTTCCCCGCGGCCCGGCCCGGCCCGCCCGGAGGAGACGGCTTGAGCTCTTCCTGGGACTTACAAGGAGGAGAGGACGCTGTGACGAGGATGGGTCCTCCGAGCGTTAGAAAGCCTGGCTTGTTAGAGAGAAAGAGTTACTTGTGGTGGAAGAGAGGGTAGCCTGCCAAGGGGGAGGAGAGCCTCATTCCCGGACAAACGGGTTTCAGAGCGAAACCTGCGTCTGGCCAGCGCTGCGCTGGCGTCCTGGGGTGGCTGGGACACAGCTTCCTGGCAGGATTCCTGAGGCCTGGACCGGAACCGGATGGTGCGGGGCTCCCGGCGGGTGGCCTGGACAGCGCTGGCTGACGTCTGAATTGTAACCTTCTCGTTTATAAATAAAAGACGTAAGTGAGCCCTCACCGGTTTGGCTCAGTGGATAGAGTGTCAGCCTGGGGACTGAAGGGTCCCGGGTTCGATTCCAGTCAAGGGCACATGCCTGGGTTGCAGGCTCGATTCCCACAGGGGGTGTGCAGGAGGCAGCCGATCCATGATTGTTTCTATCTCCCCCTCCCTCTCCCTTTCTCTCTGAAGTCAATAAAAATATATTAAAGAAAAAAGACCTAAATGAGAAGTTGCTAAACAGAGACACACAGTAGGATGACCTGGGAGCTTGTGAGAAACGCTGATCCTCAAAGGAAGCCCTGGAGGCGCTCATTCCCGAGTGGGAGTGGGCGCGGGGCCGGGATATGGCTCTTCGGGAAGCCGGGCGGAGGCAAGGAAGCCTCAGGGTGGGGATCCGCGGGCTCCTCGGAATTACAGCGGGTAACAGGCTTCCAACTCAGTGGCATCTAGTGAGTGCGTCTAGATAACCCAGTGACCTAATCTGGTCTCCATTCACGCTCGCACCCCCTTCCTGATATTCTGGGTCCCCTGTGAATGGGGGAAAACAATGGACTTGTCACTAACGGAGCTTTCCTGTGGGCACGTGGTATCCTCCTCCCCCCCCCCCCCCCCGCAGTCATCGCCGCCGCGTGTAGCACTAAAGCCAGCGGCCTCCCAGCCGTGTTGGTTGGTTGGTTTTTTGATGATTTAAGAAGAAGGTGAATAATTTCTGATTAAACTTGATACATTATTGGGAGGGGTTCCAACAGCCCCCCACAATGAATGTCACTCTCCCAGGCTGAAACGATGTGGCAGTGGCCTCACCTGCCAAGGGATCCGCTTGTGCTTCTTGGACAGATTGTCATGGTTTCAGTGAGTGAGTGAGTGAGGTTAGAGGCACCTGTGGCTGCAGGGATGAGCGCGAGTCAGGACGCAGTGGAAAGCGGGGCTTCAACACCAGTCCTGTGCCATCGCTGCCTCCCGGGGGGAGGGTAGCTGAGAAGTGTGTCCTTACCTTGCAACAACCTCTCTCTACCTGCCTATCAGCCCCCCACCCCCCTCTCATTCTCGCTCTCACTCTCTCGCTCTCGCTCGCGGTTACCTGGAGACTGTAAGCCGCCTTGGTGCTGTTAAGTCATTTCCTTGCCTCGTCGAAGGATGCCATGAACACAGGCGATGCCCCATGCTGGCGGGATGCTGTTCAGAGACTTCCTTCATCCAGGTTTCCGGGACCTCGATTACACGGCTCCTTCCGCCAGAGGTTTCCCAGGCCGCTGGGCACACAGTCCGCTCCAGCCCGGGGCGCAGAGCCAAGCACCAGGCCTGGCTCCCGCCTGGCAGTGGGCACATGCTTTCCGTCTGCCTTCTGCCTCCTCGCTTACCCCGGGGCGCCGAGCACCTGCTCGTAGAGCGGGCGGAGGGGACGGCGCTGGGTCGGAGAGCGGGGTGAGAGGTGGATTTCCTCACTGGGCCCTGGAGGCGTCACGGAGAGACGTGTGCACAGAAATGACTAAATGCACAGTTATAAACGCTGTGCTTGCCGTGTGGGCTCATGTTAACAGACTTTATTCCCATGATGCAACTGAAGTTCCCGCCCCAAAACAGAATGATTCCGGCGCGGGGGGGGGGGGGGTGCTAGTGACCAGCGCATCCTGATTCTGATTCCCAGGGGCGGGCGCAGGCGGGAGGGCGGGCAGCGCGGCGGCAGGGAGAGCGCGGGCGTGTGGGCCGGGGGCCGGGGCCCCACACCTGCTCCTCTTAGCAACCCTTTTCTACCTCCTGGACTGAGGCTCCAAAGGTGCCACCCACCCAGGTGCCATGACACGGGCGGAGCCGGGTCTGTTCCTCTTCCAGAACTCAGCCCCTTTCTCAGCGAGCAGGTCCCCGCCGCCTGTGGCAGCACCGCTGACCACACGGGTCCCGGCCCCGGCCCCCCTCAGGCTGTGTGTGCGGACCCAGGAGCTCCCGTCGCCCACATCCGTGCTTCTCGCCGGGGCGGCGGGCGGGGCAGGGGAGGCGCCTCATCAGACCGCACACAGGGCCTGGCACCTGCCACCTCCGTGTGGCACTGGAGACATGGTGCGCTGCCTCTTCCGGGGGACCCCCGCCCCCCGACCTCGGTCTGTACCCGCCCGGGACCTCCTGGAACCGCATGGAGCCAGGGCTGCCCACCCCGTGCCCAGGGAGCTCCCCCTGGGAGCCACAGATGGTGGGGCCAGGGCTGCCCACCCCGTGTCCAGGGAGCTCCCTCTGGGAGCCACAGATGGTGGGGCCAGGGCACGGCTGCCCGCACTGCGTCTCCGGGCGGTTGTGCGGCCCAGGGGGCGCGGGGGCTGGAAGGGCCCGAGGCAGCTCGTCCTTCCTCCTCGTTCTATAAAGAGCGAGTCGGAGCCATGGAGGCGGAGGGGGGCTTGGTCTCCGTGCAGCCTGCGCTGGGACTCGGGTGGGAGTGTGGGTCCCCCCGTGCCTGCTGCTCCTTCCAGACAAGGGAGGGGCGTGGAGCCAGGGCAAGGACCAGGCGTCTAGACTCGAGGCTGCGTCCGATCCTGCCCCCCGCCCCGCCCCCGAGCTGCCACTGACCGTCTGCATCAGACCCATCACGGTGTGGGGCCTTTGCCCCATCGCTGTGAGGACCGAGCCGGGCTCTGTGGGAGCACCGGGCCTGAGCAGGTGCCGAATGCATGTGAGTCCCTCCTGTAGCGGTGGAACTGGCGGATTATAGCTGCGAGGAAACGGGAGAGACCGGGAGGTGACCGGGCTCCCACGCGGCGGCGGCTGGCACCGCGCCCGGCTCGGAGGTGCCAGGTGAGTGCCTTCAGGCGCAGACCCAGGCCGATCCCGGGCCCGGAGGAGGAGAGCCACGGGGTCTCGTTTTCCCGGGAACGGAGCTTCCTGGCCAGGCAGCTGTGGGACAGGGAGGCAGGTGGTGGAACACAGGTGGCCCTGAGCCGCCGTGACCGGGGCCCTGTCCAGGCTGTCTCCCTCCGGCTGTGCCCACCGCCAGTTGGCGGGACCGTGGCCAAGTCAGACGGGCTGCCCACACCCCGGGCTGCACCGGCTCTAGGCGCTCCCAGGGGACGCCGAGTCCGATGTCACCCCCGCCGCCAGGAGGCAGCACACCGGGTGCCGCCCTGTGCCGGCCGGCAGCCAGGCCCTCTGCCCCGAACAGCTCCGTGTGGCCTTCCTTTAAAGCACGAGCAGGAACGGAGCGCCCAGCCCTCGGCCAGGTCTAAACTTCTGCCGTGGCGCCCGGCCATCCCAGCACAAGGCCCCTGCCGCCCGGCTGAGCGCCTTCAGGGGCTGCACAAGCTGAGTTCAGGGGTCATAACCCGGCCAGGTGGACAGCTGACTGCAGGTTAGTGTCAGGGGAGCGATGAAGTCCAAGCAGTCAAGGCATGGACCACCCCCAGCGTCCTGGGCGCCCCAGGCCCTGGCTGACCCGCTCCAGGGCTGCTGCTGGGCCACCTTCCCCCGTCCTCCTGTCCTCCTGTCCTCCTGTCCTCCTGTGTCCTCCTGTCCTCCTGTGTCCTACTGTGTCCTCCTGTCCTCCTGTGTCCTCCTGTGTCCTCCTGTGTCCTCCTGTCCTCCTATGTCCTCCTGTCCTCCTGTCCTCCTGTCCTCCTGTCCTCCTGTCCTCCTGTGTCCTCCTGTGCCCTCCTGTCCTCCTGTCCTCCTGTGTCCTCCTGTCCTCCTGTGTCCTCCTGTGTCCTCCTGTCCTCTGTGTCCTCCTATCCTCCTGTGTCCTCCTGTCCTCCTGTGCCCTCCTGTCCTCCTGTGTCCTCCTGTCCTCCTGTGTCCTCCTGTGTCCTCCTGTGCCCTCCTGTCCTCCTGTGTCCTCCTGTCCTCCTGTGTCCTCCTGTGTCCTCCTGTCCTCCTGTGTCCTCCTGTCCTCCTGTGTCCTCCTGTCCTCCTGTGTCCTCCTGTCCTCCTGTGCCCTCCTGTCCTCCTGTCCTCCTGTGCCCTCCTGTCCTCCTGTGTCCTCCTGTGTCCTCCTGTGTCCTCCTGTCCTCCTGTGTCCTCCTGTGTCCTCCTGTCCTCCTGTCCTCCTGTGCCCTCCTGTGTCCTCCTGTCCTCCTGTGTCCTCCTGTCCTCCTGTCCTCCTGTGTCCTCCTGTCCTCCTGTGTCCTCCTGTGCCCTCCTGTGTCCTCCTGTCCTCCAGGGTGGGTGTGCCTGGGGGTGGAGAAGGACCAACAATAGTTTCCTGGTTGCTTTCAGTGAAAACAAAATGCTCTAGAACTAGATTATGGTGACGGTTGCACAACCCTGTGAATGTACTAAAGAATATTGAATTGTTTCCCCGCCGGCGTGGCTCAGGGGTTGAGTGTCAGCCTATGAACCAGGAGGTCACGGTTCGATTCCCAGCCAGGGCACATGCCAGATTGCGGGCTCCATCCCCAGTGGGGAGTGTGCAGGAGGCAGCCTGTCAGTGATCCTCTCTCATCACTGATGTCTCTCTCTCTCTCTCTCTCTCTCTCTCTCTCTGAAATCAATTTTAAAAATATTTTTTAAAAAAGAATATTGAACCATGTACTTGAAGTATGTGAAGCATGCGGCGTGTGAATTCTATTTCAATAAGCCTTTTGAAGAAGACGAGAACAGACAAATGATGGTTTGTCGGTACGTGAGATGATGCACAGGAGTGAGAACGAAGATGTCCATGGGGAACATGGGTGTGCCTCCCAAAGGCAATGCTGGGCCAAAGAAGCCCGCTGCAGACGGTGCACACGCTATGACCATGTATGTGAACACATGGCCTGTGGGGAGCGAGCGGGAGCCGCCCAGGCCGGCCCCCCGCCTGCAGCACCATCCGCTGGGTGCCCGGCCGGGAGGCTCACGGTGAGGAGCCCGCTGGCCCTGGGCCTTCCGGACGCACGCGGGTTCCAGGGGAGAGGCCGCAGCCGCCTCTCCTCCTGTCCTCCTGTCCTCACTCACTGAAATGCATGACAATCTGTCATGGTGCACCCTGGTCGAGAGCAGTGGGGGCGGCAGCCCCCGCAGAGGGCTCCCAGTTGGCGACGGGCTCCGCTGATTCAGCACCAGCGCCGGAGCCCCAGGCAGAGCCTTTGGGAACGGCCGTTTCTGGGCCCGGACGGTGGCTGGAGGCTCTGAGGACTGCCCTTCCGGCAAGTGTCTGCCTCGCCGTGAGGAGGAGCAGGGGCGGGTTCTGGGGTCCCCGGAACGAGACACAGATCCAGTGATGGTGGGGGGACGGAAGCGCGGGAGCCACACACGTACCGCCGTGGAGCCCGAGAGCCGGGTGGGGCCTCGGGTGCTCCGCGAAAGGCGGGCGTCTGCCCTTGGAGCAGCAGGGCCTCGGGCCTCCCCGCGGGGCGTGAGGGAGGACGGGGAGCACCGCAGGGAGAGCAGACAGAGCCCGCCTCCTCATCTCCCTCGTGGGCGGCGGAGATGGGCACGGAGGCGCGACACCAGCCGGGACTCGCCGGGAAGCGTCTCTCCGACCCCACCCCGGGCCACCGACGCCGTCTTCCTTGGCGTCACGGGCGGTGCCGGCCCACGGAGCACCTGGGACCCAGTCACGGAGTGGCACAGCCCCCTCGCCATGTCACTGGCACGCAGGTCGCGGCGCTCCTCCGGGCTCTCCCTCAGATGAGCACAAGGAACCCCCCTCCTCGCTGTGAAGCGTGAACTGACGGCCTCGTCAGCGGCCTGAGGCAGCGAGCCCGCGGACGCACCTGTCACCCACGTGGACAGAGTGTCCCCTGCGGGGCTGGCTCGCTCCATCAGGACGCTGGCAGGTCGCCAGATGTGCAGGGTGAGGTGGCGCGCTGGGGACCCCGGGGAGCTGCTGTGGGAGTTCCGCCCAGGTGCAGAGGCCTGAGCCCCGGGGGGGCGATGGTGCTGTTCAGTCTGAGGACAGCGGCTGGAGCCCCGGAGAGCTGGCGGTTCGGTCAAGTGTGAGGCCTGAGAAGACAGGCGTCCTCTGCGACGCAGGCGGGAGGGACTCGCTCTCACGCTGGACTCAGCCTCTTGGTTCTGTGCAGGCCTTCACCTGATTAGATGAGGCCCACCACATGGGGAGGGCATCTGCCTCAGTCAGACTGCTGATCAGTGTCCATCTCGCCCACCCACCCCCAGACATGCCCAGTGTAACAGCTGACCACACGTCTGGGGATGCGTGTCAGGTTGACACATAAAATTAACCATCACACTTACAATTCTCCAATACTTTTCAGTGCACAGTAACTTAATGTTGTCAAAAGCTTCTTGGAAACTGTGACCTTAAGAGAGTAAACATATAAGGAACCCAGTTGTACCCTGGAGTCTGGACCAGTGGTCGGCAAACTGCGGCTCACGAGCCACATGCGGCTCACGAGCCACGGTTTGCCGCTCTGTTGACTAATGAGTTTGCCGACCACTGGGATAGGGGCTTAATCACAAGCAACAACAACAGCCTGTAATTACTGGAATCGAGAGTCTAGGCCAGTGGTCAGCAAACTCATTAGTCAACAGAGTAGCAAACCGTGGCTCTCGAGCCGCAGTTTGCCGACCGCTGGTCTAAACTGATTGATAGAAACAAGAGTTACGGTTCTACAGCATCTTTCTGGTCACAAAGCATCAACATTTCAAACAAAGACCCCAAACACGTTGAACATTAAACATTGAAATAAATGTGAGCTCAACACACATTTAAGAAAAATTTACACAAACGAGCAAGATGACGAATGTCCAGCCCCCCGACCCCAGGTCGGAGTTGGGGCCCTTTGCTCACGTGGCCGGGTTTGCGGCCCTCTGTGCGGGGCGGGGGAGGGGCGGGGGCGCGGATCCTCACCACCTCACAGCGGCCTCCTGTCCATCTCTCCACCTTTGAGCCGAGTGCACACAGGTTCCCTCATCTGACATCGCCTCTGTGGTTCCCCGAAGGGTGAAAGGTTAACACAGGGCAGGGGCCTCCGGAAGGGCTTCAGGGCCGTGGATCTCCAGGGACATCGGGACGGCCGTGCCGGGAGAGGGCGGGTCCTCCAGGCAGCCCCCCGCTTCCCCCCAGGAGGTGTCCCATGCGGGGTGTCCTGGCTCCTTTCCTGACGGGTGACTGTCGATGCTCTGACCAGCTGTGACATCCTGAGGAGACCGGCTCTAGGACCGCTTTATGGCTGTAGCCGAGGTCTGATTGGGGTTTCGAGGTCTTTGTTGGCAAAGGGAGCTGTACCTCATGATCTGACCTCTTAAATGCTCCCCAGCGTCCACACCTCCTTTCTGAAAGCACTTTGATCAGGTTTAACTGCCTCCCTGGGAACGCAGGGGGCCGCAGCCCGCTTCCTGGCCTGAGTCCTCTCTGAGGGTCTGGCAGCCTCCACGGCCGGGCTGGCCGGCTCCGAGAGGCCGTGGGCAGTGAATGCGCAGGGCCAGGCTCCTTAGGGTCCCCAGCCCCCCCTGATTGAGGACTCACTGGGGTTTTATCTTCCCTTTATTCCTGGGTTCCACTGTCTTCCACTCAGTGGTTTTCAGTGCCCCCCCCCACCCGGGTGTCTGGTTCAGGGGGTCTGGGGTGAGGCCCGGGGCTCTGCATTCTAACAGATTCCCAGCAACACTGTGCGGGCGGCGGGGGCCCTGCTGCACTGTGACCAGAGGGAAGGCTGAGCTTCCTGGATGACCCCTGGCCCCTGGCCGAAGGCCACCCCTGGAGCAGGGCAGGCCGCCCCCGGGCACCTGGACACCAGCCGCGTCTGGCGCGCTCAGGCCCAGGCCAGCTCAGGCCGCCCGGGCAGTGTGGTTTGGGCTTCGTGGCCGAAACCAGCAGGTGTGCTCCACCTGAAGTGCCCCAGGCTGGCACCTGGCGTGGCGCCCCTTCCGGCTTCTGCGGCGGCCCCGCTCCTCCGCGGATGCGAGTCCCAGCTGCTGTGGCATCGGGCTGGCGGGGGACGTGCCTCACAATGAGGTCACTGTCCCGGAGGGCCTGACAAGGCCACGTCTGTGAGCGCGCTGACTTCCTCCACAGCGGAGCCGTGGGGGTCCCCCCCGCAGCATCGCTCCCCAAGGCCCGAGGCAGAGGACCTCGGACGAATCCTAGCTGCTGCTGGGTCACCTTCCCTCGATGGCAGACGGACAGGTCACCGCGCCTGCTCTGGGAGGACGTCCAGGCCCTGGCCAGGCACTCCCACCGGGACACGGCCCCCCACCTGTCAGCTCCTCCCCCTGCGGGCTGACATACTTGAGTGTTCCCTTGCAAATTCAAGTTTATGCAAAACATTTGCACGCAGCCTCGTGTGCTGGCAGCTGCGGAGTCCGCGGCATTTCGGGGAAAGGATTGTGCAATGCAGGGTTTCACCGTGGCATCCGGCTCGTTCTCCCGCAGCGGCACAATGGGCCTCTGTCGGTGCCTCCTGTGTGTGCCAACGGCAGCAGGGGGCCCGGGAGCTACCTGGCCGGCCGTCGCCCAGAGCTCTCCTCTGACCCCCCCCCCCCCCTCGGGCGTCCTCGCTGGCGCCTCAGACGCTGACACCTCGGTGCCGCCTCGCTCCAGGGGAGCCGCTCTGCGTTCTCGCTGTTTCTTCCCTGGGACATTGGGGTGGCTGTGGCGCTGGGCCTGAGCCAGGTCAGCAGGCACAGGTGGACCGGTCAGAGCCTGGTCTCCCCGTCTGTCCCTCTGCCATGTGTTCCTTAGCACCGTGGTCAGCAAACTGCGGCCTGGGCGAGTCTATGTTGAAGAAGTGGCGATAGAAGAAGTTTAAGTTTAAAAAATTTGGCTCTCAAAAGAAATTTCAGTGGTTGTGCTGTTGATATTTGGCTCTGTGACTAATGAGTTTGCCGACCACTGCCTTAGACCATTGCTCGTCCCGCCACCCCTTCACTCTTCCATTTAATGCAGCACCAACCACGTGCCAAGCGGCAGGCTCGCTGCTGAGCGAGGGGCTGGGTGTGCCGTTCGCGGGAAGTGTTCCCTGGGGCCGTGCGCGAGCTTGTGAGACACGGTCCTGGGTCTGAGGATCCGCTCTGACTGCTGAGCCCCGTGGGAGGAGACATGGGAGGGTCCGCCCTCTGGCCCTTCCTCACCTCCTCCCGCCCACAGCTCTCCCGGTGCTCCCCTCCTGGGCCAGGGAGGGGTGTGCAGAGATGGGCCTGTGCATGCCCCTGCGTGTGTGCGTGTGTGCATGTGTGTGCGTGTGTGCATGTGTGTGTATGCGTGTGTGCATGTGTGTGCGTGTGGTGGGAGAGGTGCTCATATGATAGGCTTTGTAATTTGGGCACATTTTTAAATCACTCAGTGGAATTCACTCATTCAATAAATGCTCCCAGCTCAGCCAGCGTGGCTCAGTGGCTGAGCATCGGCCTATGAACCAGGAGGTCACAGTTCAACTCCCGGTCAGGGCATAGGCCCCAGTGTGGGGCGTGGAGGAGGCAGCCGATCCATGAGTCTCTCTCATCATTGATGTCTCCATCTCTCTCTCTCTCCCTTCCTCTCTGAAATCAATAAAGACATAACCGCTCTCAGTTAGAAGAAGGGACTCGGAGGAGCTGAGGGAAACCCCACCCCAATCATGGGTCCCTGTGGGAGCGCAAGGAGGCCTTCTCCCTGTTCCTGCAGGTAAAGGTGGGCTCTGAGCGCACAGCCCCCACCGGGGAGCTACCTGCAAGGCAGCTCCTGCCTGCGCTTCTGAGAAATGGTCCATCAGCGAGCGAGGCCCGTGCCGCCCTGCCCGGTGCTGTTAGCTGCCCGGTGCCGCCCTGCCCGGTGCTGTTAGCTGCCCGGTGCTGCCCTGCCCGGTGCTGTTAGCTGCCTGGGGGAGCCCAGAGCACGGGGACTGGTCACGCAGGGCCCGGTGGGTCCTCGTTGCCAGCAGAGCGCCCAGCTGCCTGTGGTTTGTGGACCCGCTGGTGGCAGGAGCCACCTTATTCGGTAGCGAGGCTGCTGTGTGCTGGGCGGCAGCGGCCCCGGGACCCAGGCCTGGGTCTGTGCTTCCTCACCGCACAGGCCGGGCTGCTTCCCAGGAAACACGCCGGCGGCGCTGGCCGGTGACGGCTGCCAGACGACGCTGACAGGGGCGAGGACGGATTTGGACACGGCGCCCTGCAGGACTGGACTGCACCCCTGGGGGCTGCCCAGAGCGCAGGAGAGGCGGGCGGCCGGGCCTGGGGGAGCAGGAGCCCCTGGCCTGTGTGTCTTGGCCTCAGGGAGCCCAGGGCTTCCCAGCCTCCACGCTCCGCCGCTCGCCACCGGTCCCCGCTCGGGGTGCCGCGGTGAGAGGCAGCGTTCTCCTGGGAGCGGTGGGCAGGGCCGGGCGGTGCTCTGGCGGAAACACAGTGAGTCTGCTCACTTTGCTCAGACCGGGGGTTAAACACACTGCTTCCGGGTTACGGGACGTTCCCATGGCATTAGGAGGGAGATCACTTTTTAAAATGTGTTTTTATTGATCTCCGAGAGGGGGAGAGAGAGAAACATCAGTGATGAGAGAGAATCACTGATCGGCTGCCTCCTGCACGCCCCACACTGGGGATGAAGCCCGCAACCTGGGCCTGTGTCCTTCGCCTGAATCGAACCCGGGACCCTTCAGTCTGCAGGCAGATGCTCTATCCACTGAGCCACACCGGCTGGGCTGGAAGGAAGGTCTGGATCCCAGGCCGTCATCACTGAAGTCGGAGGCCCCGACTTCCTGCAGAGATGCTGGCGCGGTCGCGGCGGGGCTGTGTGAGCCACGGGCTGCAGTCGCTCGGCCTCGCCTGCTGAGCAGGGCCCAGGACTGTGTGCGGGCCACGTTCCCACGAGACTTTGTTTGCAAAAGTGCTGCCTGGCCGTGCTGGGCCTGGGACCACGAAGGCCACCCGCCCTAGTTTGTCCCCAAACACTGTGAGCGCCGTGGTGCAGGCCCGGGTTCTCGGGTGACCTCAGAGGCAGAATGGTTGTCCCGGGAGAGTTCGCATTTGATGGGGAGAGAGACCCAGACTCCTAGATAACTGTGATCAATGACAGGTGGCGACACAGGGCAGGAAGAAGAGTAAGCTGGTCCGGGGGTGTTACCTACACGCGGACTTTTTCTCTAAAAGCTCCAGACTGGCATGCAAGCCTGTGAGGACGGGGGGCTGTGAGGACGGGGGGCTGTGAGGACGGGGGGCTGTGAGGACGGGGGGCTGTGAGGACGGGGGGCTGTGAGGACGGGGGGCTGTGAGGAGGGGGGCTGTGAGGACGGGGGGCTGTGAGGACGGGGGGCTGTGAGGACGGGGGGCTGAGAGGACGGGGGGCTGTGAGGACGGGGGGCTGTGAGGACGGGGAGCTGTGGGACGGGGACCTGGGGGATTGAGCTTATCTCTATGTCCCTACACCTTGTGTGGTATTTTCTCACGATCACTCCTGGAAGTTCCTGCCAATGCAATTAGACAAAAAAAAAAGACAAAGACACACAAGTGTGAAGACCACCGGACTGTGGATGGCATGCTTCTGTTCCCCTGTTAACCTTCTGCACTCGGATGTCTAGTGTGACTCGACACGGTTAGCATCGGTAGCAGGAATCGAGAAAAAAGCGAGTGCAAAGGGTTAAAGTGCTATAGACAGCGATAAATCAGTTAGTAAGGGGGGCATAGCAAACATATAACAAATATATAAATATATAATAGAAGGGGTTTTACTAGAATAATAAAATTCATAGATTCCATGTCATCCTATATAATAAAAGCCTAGGTGGCGTCACGCCCTCGCGCGACACCCTCGCGCTCTCAGCCTGGACAAGATAGTGGGACCTGGGTGACAGCCAGGTCCTCCCAGGACAGTGACCGGCGGCCGCTGTCCCCTGGTGGCCACCTTCGGTATCTTGCGTCTCCATAGGAACTCACAGCACAGCAGCTCGATCCTCAGAGCAAAGACCCGAGGGTCTGAGTGAGGCAGGAGGCGTGTCCCTGTACCGGAGTGACAGGAGTGATGTCCTGAGACTGGCGGAGTCACCGTGGGCTGCCATCGGGGATTTCTTACCTCTCCCCCCCAGGCAGCCTCGGACTCTCGCTAATCCAGGAAAACAAGAACCGTTACCTGTGTAGTGACTGTGAGAGGCTCCGACCACGGACTTCCTTAGTAGGCCCAGCTGTCCAAGAGTCACGTAGCGCCGTGACCTGAGGACAGGACAGCGGACCCGGCCCGCCTCTCATGTCCGTGCCCGCCCCAAGGCGTGCCTGCCAGCCCTGGCAGCTGTCTTCCCGCGGCGATAACCTACACGGAGAGCACCCGGCGCGTCTAGCCTCGATTTCCCCGCCTGAGACGTATCTATTGGCTTCTGAGTGTGTGAAATGAGGCACCGCTCTCTGCCCACCCACCCCTCATGTGGACATGGTGGGCGCGCGCACATGGACGTGTCCACACCCACTTCCCAAAAGGGGTGATTCCTCTGCATTATGATGATCCTTGTCTTCTGGTAATGTCTTTGTTGTTGTTTCGTTTTAATATATTATCGCTTTTATCCATTTAGATTTGAGTTGTGGTAATGAATTCACTCTGCACCTCCCAGTGGAAGCAGTCTCCTATTAACATATCGGGTGTTTTATTTGCTGGGAGACGCCCACTAGGAGTCGTCTGCTTTCTCCCTCTAATGAGCAGCGCCGTGCCCCGGGGGATTCTTCACAATCACCCTGGGAATCTGCCTGCTCACTTTTCATCTCTTTGGCGTTAATTATTTCTTTCTTGGAGTTCACCTCCTCCTCTCTCGCGGGCCATGCCTCACTTATTGGAGTTCCTCTTCCAACAAAGAAGTAATCAGAGTAAAATGTTAAGAACTTGTCTATCTGAAGGCGTTCATTATTCCACACTTTGTCTTATTTAATGGTTTGGATATAAATAGGATTTCAGGTGAAAATGAATTTTTCCCATAACAAATGTGAAGATGGTGATCATGTCCTTTAGCTCCTTCTGCTGCTGTTAAAATAGCCTGCTCCAACGATCTCTTGCGAGTAGGAAACGGTCACAGACCTTAGTGCTAAAATAATAGTAATAATAATAATACTGCATTGTTTGTCGTGATTCTCTGGGCTGGCTGGTGGTTCCCAGGCTGGGCTCACTGGGTGTGCTGTGATGGCGTCCCGCCAGAGCACAGCGAGGGACGGAGCTCCGCTGGGACGTACCTCCTCGTGGCGCTCCATCCTGAAGAGGGCTGGTGGCCTGAGGTCCTCCCACGGTGCAGCCGAGCTCCAGAAAGGCAAGACCCACCAAACAGCAGCTTCCGAAGCATTTGCTGGCCACGTGCTTGCCAATGCCCACGGCTGGAACAGCTCATGGCCACGCCCGGCGTCTGAGAGCTAATGACACTGGCCCTGGTCCTGGGCGGTCCGACTCACTGGTGACGTCATTGGTGTAACAAGGCCCCCACCCCTAACTCAGCGAGTCACAACAGCGAGTTGGAAGTGTGGGCTCCCACGTCGGCATTCAGCCCAGACGTGGCGTGGGCTCGTGGAGGCGTCTCTCTTTGACCCAGAGAGCTGTGAGTTAAACACGTGCAACCGGGCCTCCGCACCGGCACAGTGGGGCGGGCGGACCAGACAACTGACAGACGCTCTGAATGGGAAGGGACGGCACCGAGAGGACCCTGGTCCACAGCGACTTTGAAATCCAGCGGACCACACGGAGGCTCCGTGTCTGGCAGCAGAAGTCTTCCTCGATGGGGCCAGTCCTGCCTCTCCGAAGGGGTTTTCTAATTCAGGATTTTCTCTGGTTTGGGCTCCACCCGCCGGGAGTCTTCCCCGGAAACAGCTTCCTTCCCATAAGAAACAGCCCGTTTTTAACGGAACAGCGTTCCCGGCCTCTTCCCCGCCTGTAGGAAGGGGAAAGCTTCGGAGTATCTTTTCCTCTGGAACGATTTCTGCCCCCGTTTAACTGGTACAACCTTTAACCTTTGTGGGCTTCCTACGGACCCGATTGTGCTTCAGTTCCTGTCCCCACCGCCTGCCCATCACTCCTTCCGAGTGACGCTCCCTACCTGGGGCCAAGAGCGCAGCTGCAGGGAAACAACACTCCTGAGACTCTTAGCCGAGCTTTTTCCTGGTGGAGATCGTCTACTCGGCCGGGGTCTCCCTGGGGTCTTGACAAAGGGTCTTATGGCCACATCCTTGGTTTACACTCTACCCTGAGGCCCTTTCTTTTTTAAAAAATATTTTTTTATTGATTTTAGAGAGGAAGGGGAGAGGGGGAGAGAGAGGGAAACATCCATGATGAGAGAGAATCATGGATCGGCTGCCTCCTGACTGCCCCCTACTGGGGATTGAGCCTGCAACCCGGGCATGTGCCCTTGACCAGAATCGAACCCGGGACCCTTCAGTCCACAGGCCGACGCTCTATCCACTGAGCCACACCAGCTCGGGCTCGAGGCCCTTTCTTATTGTGAGAGGCTTATGCCAGCTGGAGCGCCTGGAAATGTGAGAGTTTTATTTTCAACCTCGTGAGTATAGATTGGAAATTCTGCTCGCATACGGAACCGTTCTCTCTTTAGCTCATCTTTATCTTCCATATCTCACCACATGCAACTTACAGAAGCCAACTGGCACGATCGATATGCTGCTTAGAAGTTTTATTGCGTGCGGAGCTTCATGGGTACATTTTTATTTTCCAGGTTAACGCAAACAGTAGTGTTACTCGTTCCATGGCTACAGAGCGTGGGTCACCATCTTTAACCCGAGTGTCAGCTTATTGCTGCACTTGCAGCGTCCGCTGCCCTGGGACACGGCCCGGGCCCCGTGTCTGGGTGTGCGTTATAGCAGCACCCCACTTCCAGACCACTCTTCTGTTTTCACGGTCTATTGCTGCAAAACAAAGCCCCCTAAAATGTGTGTGATTATGCGAAGCACCATTCACATGTCAGGAGTGGTATCTTCTGTATTCTTTACCAAGACCTTTGGTCTGAGGATAGGAGACTGCTCTGTTCTGTGAGAATGGCAGGAAAGGGGGAATGTGAACTATCGACATTGTGCCCCCATCTCTGGGAGTGTGCTACCTGAACGCCCAGTTAGAGGCTGCTGGTGTCCATCCCAACCAGACCCGAGGGGGGGAGTCTCTGGGTGTGGCTAACGACGGGCGATAGGAAACTCACCTCCTGGAACTCAGGCAAGGCGGCGGGTGTGCCTGGGCTTCTGGGGGGGGGGGCGGTTTCTATGGCAAATACCACGCAGGGATTAGAGAGGCTGACGCCCCGAGTCGTCCCGACACCGAGCCTGTGGCCGTGGGTCCTCAGGGCGATGTGGCAAGGACAGGCCGTCTGCTCTTCGTCACCTCCCCGGCCCTCAACAGCCAAGGACAGCACAGGCTGGACTTGTAAACCAAGCTTCTCCGTCGGAGCCCTGTGCCATCGAAAGGAGACAGTGTGAGTCCTTGGGGAAACTCTCCGGAGACAGCTGTCTGCAGTGCCCCAACCACCCAGTGCTTCCGTTTACTAGCTAGAGGCTCGATGCACAGAATTCGTGCAAGAGTCGGCCTTCCTTCCCCCGGCCGCCAGCACTGGCTTCCCTCCGGCACCCGGGACCCGGGCTTCCCTCGCAGAGGGAGGCCCTGCCCACCCGCCACAGCCTGCCGGTCGGTGGCCTGGGCCTCCCTCTTTAGGGCGACCGTGGAGCCCCCCTGATTGATCCTCCTGCCAGCTGGTGGCCTGGCCTCCCCCTGCGGGGCGATCATGGGGCAATGGCTGGGCCCCCCGACCAATCACATCGCACCCGCCTTGGCTGGCCTGGCGCCAGCGGGTGTCATAGCGTGCTCCCGGATGGTCGTCCGGATGGTCGTCCGGATGGTCGTTCTGCTGTTTGGCCTTCCGGTCCGTTTGCACGTTACGCTTTTATTAGATAGGATAGTACGACGGGAAGGTAAATAAAAGGAGTAAATCACTTTCTTAAAACGTGTCGGTCGCCCCTCAGCAGGCAGTAGCACTCAGGGGACGAGTCAGCGTCTGTGGTGTCGCGTGAACAAGCGAGCGTGACGTTTGCTGGGTGACAGCGGGGCTGCCCCCTCGTGAGCCCAGGGGCAAGGTGCGTGGGACCCTGTCGCCTGGATCTGCGCTCTCGCCTTCTTCGTGTTCAGCTCAGAGGAGCTGGTCGGACAGACTGGAACGTGTTCCTGAGGACAGGTCTGCGGGGATTCACTGAGATCCCTCCAAAGACAGGAAGGCAGAGAGAACCCCTGCGCCCGGGCCAGCTCTCCGAGGGGCAGGGCAGTCGCTCCCGAGCAGACGGGTCACTTGGTGGGTATTGTAGCTCATCCGATGGAAGGCTCAGAGCCGGAAGCGGGGAGACCCGCCTCCCCGACGAGACCCGCCCCACGGAGCATGGGCTGAAACAACAGGAAATGCAGCAGCGCACGTCGCGTTGGGGCGACGCTGTTTGCAAATGTCTAATTTTGGTCAAATAACTTAGTTCCCGGAGCTTTGTCTTCCCAGGCTGCTGGCGGGTTGGGAGAGAAAAAGTGGGAGACACGTGGTGAAACGATAAATGGCGGTTAACTTTTGAGAGCTTATTTTCATGTTATCACCCTGTATTTCTTTTTATTGAAGACTTTTTAAATGGAAAATGAAAAAAAAGCTGAAACAAATGTTAAGCAAATTTTATTATTCCGTGCACACTACGTTATTCCGGAAAATTGGTAGGCGCTGCTATTTAATTTATTTTAGACTGGGAAGGAGAGAGCACTGTATCTTTTTAAACAACATGCTATGCTGTGAATACTTCGCAATTAGTAACTAATCCCTTGACACTGACTTCACATCCATGTAAGTCAGCCTCCTCGGCCCGTGTTTGTGCGTGTAGCTTATTAACGGGTCATTCTTTCACTCGGTCCCTCGTTTAAAGGTATTTTCTATTTAAGAATTATGATACAGCAGTACCTGTTTTCTGAACAAACAGGAAATGAGGAAACAGAAACACACACACACAGGAGCTCTGTCTGGCCCGGCTGGGAGAAATGCAGAGCGGAGGGAGGAAGTGGGCGGAGGGTGCTCTGGGGGACAGGCTGGACGGGGAGGGCGGGGGCGGGACGGGGAGGGCGGGGGCTGGGGGGGGGGGAGCTGATGAAGACCCTGCCCTGCGCCGCTCAGGACCACGTGTCGGGTGCTCATGAGCCTGTGAACTCCCACCGGGAGGGAGATGCCCACAGCGGGGGCTCGGCTCTGGCTTTGCAATTGGGGGTGTCAGTACCTGGCTGGGCTCCGACCAGGCCCGAGGCCCTGAGCTGAGGGCTTGTTGGGGTCCTGCTCCCTCAGCGCCTCCTCTAGAGCGAGGGCAGGTCTTTCCGTGTCCGCAGCTGCGTTTCCCGAGGCACCTGATGAAAGCCCTGTGTGCCGTGCGCTGGTCCCGCCTTCCTGGGCTCCCAGGAGCTGGCTGAGAGCTCGGCTGGGGGCGGGGGAGGGGGGGAGGGGGCGCTGCTGGCTCAGGGTTTCCTCCTGCCAAGTCCAGTGGCATCTGTCATCAGCCAGCTGACTAGCGCCCCCCCTGAAACATTGTGGTTGGAAACCGCGTGGCGCTGTAAGAGGCGATCCAGCCTCAGGCTGAGCCCTTCCGGGCGGGCGTCCTTGAAATCAGGGTGTCGGGAAAGCGTGGCCGCGTGGAAATCTGTCCAGAGCAGTCTTCCGCTGCACCACCATTCTCACCAGGCTCACGGGTTCGAGGGACCTTTCCAGCTAAAGGCGTGGGACTTCCCTGGAGGGGAAGGAGCCAGGGTCTCCCGAGGGGTCAGCGCAGAGCTGCGGGCTGAGGGATGCGCTGGGGACGGGGGTGGAGGGGGGGAATGTGCGCTTCCCTCGCGGCCAGAAACGCAGACACTGGGCAAACGGCCCCCACGGCCCTGTGCGCTGCGTGTTGTTGCTATCACTCCCTTTTCGGTTGGAGCCAACATGTTCTCTCTTCGTCGTACACGGAGAGCAGGAGAAGGGACCCCTGTCTGTTTCGTGGGACAGCTAGTAATGAGGCCATTATGGGGTGCACAGTTCAGGGGTGACAGCAATGCCCACAGACACACTGAAGGCTAACCCACGTGGGGAGACCGTGAGGAGGCCTGTCCCTCAGGCCCCTGTCCCGGGCGTGGCTCACCTGGACCCGGGGAAGGACTAGCTCAGGCGCGGGCCTGAGTCCCACCCGCCAGAGGGCCGCTGTCACTGGTCTGGGCGTGACCTGGGGTCAGGCGTTGAAAAGGATTTCGGGCGATCTGACGTGAAGCCAGGGAGCACGTGGAAAACCTGTTCCAGTGGGCAGTCCCCCCCCCCTCCTCCGTCATACACGTTTTATTCCAGCTTTAGGGAGGAGTAATGGGCAAAGGCAACCACATGTGTATCCAGACGCCGGAGGCCAACGCCCAGCCAGGGCCCGGCATTCCCCGCCCCGTGTGGGCTCCATTCCCAGGAGTCAAGAGTCCCGCCTCCATGGGTGACCCTGGGCCAGCACGTGGCCAGGCCAGCACGTGGCCACTTGGGGAGTGTTAGCTTCCAGAACGAATGCCACAGGCTTCGTGGCTTGAACAGGAGACGTGAATTCCTCCCAGTCTACAGGCTAAAGTCTCAGATCAAACACCAGCAGGCGAGCTCTGCTGAGGCGGCGCCAAGGTGGTGGAAGGTCGTCTCCTGAGTCCGCACCTGGGTGTCCTGTGCCACGGCGGGATCAGGAGGTCCAGGGGCAGTGAGTCACTGGGGAAGGGTAACGGGGCTCCAATGCCACAGGAGGAACTGGACGTGCCCCACAGCACAGGCAATGGGAGAACCCTGACCCTGACCCTAACCTTAACCCAAACCCTAATCTTAACCCAAACCCTAACCATACCCCTGATGCTGACCCTAACCCTAACCCTAACCCCACAGCACAGGCAATGGGAGAACCCTGACCCTAACACTGACCATGACCCTGACCCTGACCCTGACCCCAATCCAAACCCTAACCCAACCCTAACCCTGACACTGACCCTGACCCTGACCCTGAACCTGACCCTAACCCTAACCCTAATCCTGACCCTAACCCTAACCCTGACCCTAACCCTAACCATGACCCTAACCCTGACCGTAACCCAACCCTAACCCTGACCCTGACCCTAACCCAACCCTAACCCTGACTCTAACCCTGACCCTGACGCTAAACCTAACCATGACCCTGACCCTAACCCAACCCTAACCCTAACAACCCTAACCCTGACCCTGACCCTAACCATGACCCTAACCCTAACCCTAACCCTACCCAAACCCTAACCCTAACCCAACCCTAACCCTAACCCCAACCCTAACCCTAACCCTACCCAAACCTTAACCCAAACCCTAACCGTAACCCTAACCCTAACCCAAACCCTAACCCTAACCCAACCTAAACCCTAACCCTAACCCTAATCCTAACCCAAACCCTAAACCTAACCCTACCCCTACCCATACCCTAACCCCAACCCCTACCCTAACCCTACCCTGCCCCTCCCTGCCCCTCTGAACCACATCTCCCCACACGAGAGAGGGCGCCATTGCCCAGCTCGGCTGTAGCGAACAAGCGCACTCGCCAGTGCCGGGAGCACGCCTGCAGGAGAGTGTCGGGGGAGCACCGTCCACGCCACCGGGTGCACAGGCGCAGTCTATGTCCTCGCGCGCAGGGTGAGCGACGTGTTCCCTGTGGCGCTGGCTCCCTACCTGCTGGCTCATCTTCCCGTCATGGCCGGCGCCGGGGCCTCAGTGGAAATATCACAGCGAGAGTCAAGCTTCCTTCCTTAATCCAAGAGCTAACCTCAGGCGGTGACATTTAGTCCCAGGGATTGAGCGCTTCTCTCTGTCCTGCCTCCTGGGCCCTGTGCACAGGCTCGGCCCTCCCTCGCCTCCCGTCCCCATCTGTGGGGGTGGGGAGAGGTCTCTAAACCCCCAGGGGCAGGTGTTCCGGCCTCAGGTTGCTGCCATAACTGCCCATGGTTGTCCCACCCGACACTCACATCCGCTGCCGATGGGTGAGCTCATTTGCTGTCTCCTCGCCAGCACGTGGCTCTTCAGGAGCCCTGAGGACTCCCTTTCCGCTTGTGGCACTTCGAGGCCACCTTAGCACAGCACAGGCGGAGGGGGCGTCACCCAGCACAGCACAGACGGAGGGGGTGTCACCCAGCACAGCACAGGCGGAGGGGGGTCACCCAGCACAGCACAGGCGGAGGGGGGTCACCTAGCACAGCACAGGCGGAGGGGGCGTCACCCCAGCACAGCACAGGCGGAGGGGGCGTCACCCTAGCACAGCACAGGCGGAGGGGGCATCACCCCAGCACAGCACAGGCGGAGGGGGCGTCACCCCAGCACAGCACAGACGGAGGGGGCGTCACCTTAGCACAGCACAGGCGGAGGGGGGTCACCCAGCACAGCACAGGCGGAGGGGGCGTCACCCCAGCACAGCACAGACGGAGGGGGGTCACCCAGCACAGCACAGGCGGAGGGGGGTCACCCAGCACAGCACAGGCGGAGGGGGGTCACCTTAACACAGCACAGGCGGAGGGGGGTCACCCAGCACAGCACAGGCGGAGGGGGGTCACCTAGAACAGCACAGGCGGAGGGGGCGTCACCCAGCACAGCACAGGCGGAGGGGGGTCACCCAGCACAGCACAGGCGGAGGGGGGTCACCCAGCACAGCACAGGCAGAGGGGGCGTCACCCAGCACAGCACAGGCGGAGGGGGGTCACCTAGCACAGCACAGGCGGAGGGGGGTCACCTAGCACAGCACAGGCGGAGGGGGGTCACCCTAGCACAGCACAGACGGAGGGGGGTCACCTAGCACAGCACAGGCGGAGGGGGCGTCACCCTAGCACAGCACAGGCGGAGGGGGGTCACCCCAGGAGGCGGCGGGGAGGGTGGCTCTGCTCACCTAGACTCCCTCGTTGGCGTCTGGAATCGCGCTCCGGCGGCGGCACCGGTTTAAGATGAGCCGTGTTTACTCTCCGCGCGGCTCCCAGATATCCTCTCCTCCTGTTGGATAAATACCTGCAGGTGCCCACACCTGTTTCCCTCTGGGGGAAGGAAATCTAACGGAAATAATCAGGTTTTGTTTTTTTACTGACAGGTGGATGTTTAGTCAAGTTTCATGGTAATTAAAGCCACGTTCTAAATATTTACGTCGGCCACGCAAACTCGGAGGAGCTTACACCGGGAATCCAGTGCTCATTATTCACAAGCACCCGGTTTCCTCCCAGCCTCGGTGTGGCTGCGGAGCGGAGCCTCGGGCGCGGGCGGCGGCCGGTGAGGCTGGAGCGGCCCACGGGCACCCGCGTCGCCGGGAGACGGGAGTTGAAAAGCAGCATCGATGGAAAACCAGGGGACACGTTTATAGGAAATGAGCTCCGATTGGAATGATGAAGCTCAGACCTGAAAAATATAAACGTTAGAACACGCCAAGCACTGTCAGGAGATGGAGCGCAGGGTTTAAAAATCTGCTTACGTTTAATGATTCGTTGTTCTGGGCCTTCATGTGGCACCAAGCAAGGAGGTGGTGGTTTGTGCGGCTGTTCTGTTCCAGGCAGATGAGGAGGAACGAGAGGGACCAGGAGAGCTGGCTGCCATCCCGGGGCCGGGTGCGGTGTGACCCCTACACGGGGTGCGCCGTCCGGGATGGGAGCTGCCCGGCGTCTGTGCAAGTTCCATCGGGGAACGAGCCCGGTGCCGCTTCCGGGGCCCGGAGGTCTTCCCTCCCCGCTCCTCGGGCGCACGGACCGCGGTCCTCCCGGGAGGGAGCTCACCTTCAGCCAGGCAGGGCGCCCAGCCACGCCTCGGCTCTCCGTCCCGTCCCCCGTGGCTCCGGTCAGTACAGCCATCCTCTCCCTCCTCCCTCCCTGCGGACCTTCCCCTAAACGCGTTCCCTCCAAACCGGCGTCACCCTTCGGCTCCATTTCTGTGCCACGTGAGGCGGAGACGCGTCTAGGATAAGGCGGCCCATCCCCCGCCGGACTCCACCGGCCACGGTTGAGAGACTGGCCACCCAATCTGTTTTTAAATATATTTTTATTGATTTCAGAGAGGAAGGGAGAGGGAGAGAGAGACAGAAACACCATTGATGAGAATCACTGATCGGCTGCCTCCCGCAGGCCCCACACTGGGGATCAAGCCCCCAACCCGGGCCTGTGCCCTGACCGGGAATCGAACCCCGACCTCCTGGTTCCTAGGTCGACGCTCACCCCCTGAACCAGGCCGGCCGGGCTGGCCACACCAATCTTGACTTTGGGCAGAGCAGCCAGGCCAGGAGCGAGTGAAGAGGAGGAACAGTGTGGAGTGCCTCCCGCCTCCCGGGTGCAGGCACCGCACACGCACACGCACACACATGCACACGCACACGCACACGCACGCACACGCACACGCACACGCACACTCAAGGCCGAGCGCCTGGGCTGTCGTTCTGGGGGCAGGCGCCCTGGAGAGCTCACTCTCGGAGCCGTGGGAGAGACGGCGGCTCCGGTGTGACGGGGGTAGGTGGGCCCTCTCCTTTATGACGGCTTATATAACTCGCTGAGGAAATGGCTTTCAAACTCCATGGCAACACGTGACTGCCGCTCGCTTTAACGGACACGGGACAGGCGGCGGGAGAGGGGTCAGGTTTCTGGCCGCCCTGCCGGGTACTGACCGCCCTGCCAGGCACTGACCTCCCTGCCGGGCACTGACCTCCCTGCCGGGCACTGACCTCCCTGCCGGGCACTGACCGCCCTGCCGGGCACTGACCGCCCCGCCGGGCACTGACCTCCCTGCCGGGCACTGACCGCCCTGCCGGGCACTGACCGCCCTGCCAGGCACTGACCGCCCTGCCCCCATCAGCCTGAGCGACTGGACGAGGCTTCGCGCCCCAGCTGTGTGGCTGGGCGATGGCTGTGGGAGAGTTGGGGAGGCCGAGCCGTCCTTTCTTCGGTCCCTCGGCTTGCGGCTCTGACCGGGTGTGACCGGGTCCTCTTGTCCTGGGCGTGTGGGACTCTGTCCTCCACGAGCCCGCAGGGTGAGGGCGGCATCGGAGCGGCGCTGGGTCTCGGTGATGCCTGGGGGCCCCGGCCCAGGAGTCCCCTTCCCTGCGCGTCTGCGAAGACGGGGGCAGCGCGGGGCCCCCCCCGAACCTGTGCGTCACGCCCAGACACGCCGACCGCCCTCAGGCCCAGCTGCCCTCCCCCTGCGGGCACCGGCTCCGGAACCACGGCCGCAGCCCTCACGGAGGGGCATTTTCTTAGTCGTTTAATCATCGCTGCCACGTGACCGCATTTCCAGGGCCGGAGCGGTGGGAGCAGATGGTTTCTCTCCGCGGAGCTGCGGCTTGGACGCGCTCTCGGTTCTATATCCAGCCGCTCGCAGCGAAGGAGCCGGTCCAGGCTCCGCTCTGTGTTTTGACTTATTTAACGCGGACGCGCTCTCCCCGCGGTAAACACGCCGCCAGAATCCTCAGCACAGCTCGCTCTCCTCCGGGCAGGCAGTCACTGCGCGCTCTGCATCCGGGGAGCTGGGGGGGGGGGGGGGGGGGGGGGTACCACGCAGCATCCTGCAAATGTGCCTGCACCCTCTCCAGCTGCCTCTCCCCTGGTCTCCGGAGGGTGGGACTCCCCCTGAGGGCAGAGCTGTCCCCTCATCACACGGGGATGGGGGCCCAGCGAGCATGACGGCCCAGATGATGGCCCAGAGGAGGGGACATCGCTGCCTTTGACGCGGCTCCTGAGGAGGGCGAGCCAGGCCCCTTGGGAGGAGATGTGACACACGGGCGTGGGTGTCTCAGGTCGCTGCTCCTCCCACAATCGACACAGGAGGGGGCGCCACACTAGCGATGACCCGGGACGTGCAGGCAGCCTCTGCTTGGGCACGTCCAAGGTCAATGCCGACAGCCCACGCCCTGGGCAGGTAAACCCCAGAAGCAGAGGCCCCGGGTGACACGTCGCCGCCATCTTCTGTCAAACACTAGGGCCCAGCAGTTCTGGAAGCGCCGGAGACCCAGGCCGAGCTCTGCAGAGCCCCGTCACCCCACCTTCTCCTGCCCTGACCCCCGCCCCTGTTCTGTTCGGACCTCCGCACTGGGGCGTCACTCGCCCGCCCCTTTCAAGCCCCGGGCTCCTCTGTGCTGCTCGCCTGCCCCCGTGCCCACAGCCCGCAGGAGGGAGGAAAAGCCGAGAGGGGCCCCCGTGGCTCTGACCCCAGATGTTTTCTTCCTTCTGTGGCCGAGGGGAAGGGCCCGCCCGCTGGCCTGAGTCCATCCTCTCACCAGCTGCGGCGGCTGGCCCGGCCGCCCTGCGCCCGGCTTCCTAAGAAGCCACGGGGCCTCCTCGCGGGCACGGCCGCGGGCATTGGAGCCGGCCTGGACGGCAGCGCCTGCCCCCGGTGGGGCGGCCAGAAGCCGGCTTCACGTTCTCCTCGTCCGGATGCAGGCGGCTCCCCGCGCCTCCTGGGGAGCGTCTTCGGCGCCGCTGGTTTCCAGGCCGAGGGCTGTGGTGCTTTTGCAGGAGGTGGTCTTCCTCCCCAGCGAAGCTCCGGCCCCCGGACAGCACCTGCTGGGCGGCCTCTGGGGATGGCTGTCCCGGATGCGACCTTCCTCCGGAGGCTCCGCGCAGCATCTTGAGCGGCCGCGTGCGCCCGGAGCTCCTGGCAGACCGAGGAGCACGGGGCTCCTCGCAGATGCTTCCAGAGCACCAGGCGCACGCGGGCCGCCGCCTACGGAGGCCCATTGGGTTCGGCGGGCTGACCCGCAGGGGCGAGGGTGTGGAGGCGGCTTTGTGACACCTGCCGAGCCGACAGAGAGTGAGCTGGACCGTCTGGTTTCCTTCGTGGGCGGCGCGTGGGAGGCTGTGGGGTTTGGGCAGGGAAACTGGCACGTACTCACCACCCGCCGCAGATTCCCGAAGAACCCCCACGGAGCTCCCGATACCCGGTCCCTCTGCAGACAGGAAACGCAGGCCTAAGAGCAAGGGGCCTTCAGCAGCGCTGCCGGGTAATGGCGAGTCCAGCCAGCACAGACGTGCAGTCCCGATCCGAACCTGGCACGACGAGGAAGCAGTGTATTTCCTTCCTAAGTTAACGGGATTTCTTTGGTTATATAAGCAAACTTGCTTAACGTGTAACATTGGAGAAATGTAAAGAGTCCCCAAACCACCCTTAGCCTGTTCCTTAGCAAGAATCACTGTTAGCATTTGGACGTCTTTTCTTCCTCTGATGGTTTCCCAAGGTAGTTAGTTAGTTAGTTAGTTAGGCAGAGGGATGGGTAGATGGAAGGGTAGATAGTGGACTATAATACATTTACCCATTTTTCTTCAGAAACGGAGGGGTTTATTTTCCCACAAATAACTCTCCGTAGTTACTACGGCGTCACTGACAACGGCCCGTGCTGAGCGTCACCTCCCTGGCTGTGCTGTGACGGCCACTGGAGTCCTGAGGTGCCTTAGACCGTCACACGCCCTCAGACACGTTGCGTTTTATTTTGAGTCCCTTCGTTTGCATAGAGGATGAAACGCTCTTTGGACTAATGTCGTGTCTTTGAGGGCAGTTAGTAAGTGTTCCCGGGATGAATTGCTGAAGTATCTCCTCCCTCCACGCAGCCTCACCTGCCATTCCCAGGTGCCGGCCACACCCCGTCCGCACCGGCCCTGAGCCGGGTGCTCCGGGTCCGTGGCCTCCTCTGCGGTTTTAGTTCCCACGCGTCTCCCCGGCCACGTCAGCCACGGGTCCTGGCATCCCGTGGGCTTGCTTCCCCGTTTCCACCAGCGTCTGAGGTTTCCCTGCCCAGGGCGTGGGCTCTTGGCACTGACCTTGGACGTGCCCACGGTTCCTTCTCACGTGCGCCACTCGGCTCCTTTCACACAGCCATGGCTCAGCCCCTTTGAGTGAGACTAAATGTGTGTGATTTGCGATCTGTACACGCACACTGTGAGGTGGCGTCGCCCCGGGAGCGAGGGGAGGAGGAGGAGGCCGAGGTTTGCGCACACGCCGTGTGTTGGAGCTGACGTGCTGGCCTGGGGCTACGTTTTCAAGGACGTTGTAAGTTGGACGTGAAACGCAGCCACTGTCAAACCCTCAGTGTGCCCCGTGCATCGTGCCCACTGGCTCAGGCTGGGCGCTGGATCTGGGCCACGGTCGGAGTATTTATGCCACAGGAATTGGCAGACCCTACAGATCGAACCTGATTGATGGCTTTGTCGAGTGACGAGGACTAAGCAGGGATGGAGAGAATGCTGTGGATTCCACGTGGGAGTGCGTGGCAGTGGCTGCCTGTGAGCGGGAGGAAGGGTGTCGGGGTTGGAGTGCGGTGTCCGTCAGTCCCACACGCCGTGGAGCGAGGAGGGAGATCCCCACCACGCAGAGAGGAAGCTGGACCAGGTTTCAGTCCAGCAAACGCAACTGGTGTGGGAGTGGGAAGCAGTTTGACGATAGGTCACGTCTCAGACCCAGTGGCCATTTAACGGGGAAAGAGCTGTCAGGGATGCGGCTCGCCTTCCAGACCGCGGCTGAGTTACAGGAGATCGGCTGCAGGCACAGGGGCTTGGCAAGTCAGTGAACGCGTCTGAGGGTCAGCCGAGTGGGGGGCCTGCGGGAGAGCACTGTGTGTCATTGCTGCTTGTGAACTGCATGCTGTACACCCTTTAGGGGTACATTTTGTAATGACGTTGTATCCGCGTATACATGCCAACGTTTATTGTTGTTGTTATTACTTGGTGGGTCTGTTAAACACGCAGTCTGCATCGCCCTCACCGTGGCTTTGAACCCGGGGATGGAGAGCCCGGCTGCACTGCCAGCAGCATCTCCACGGCCTCCCTGGAGCCGCACCCCTCCCGGGGGCCTGGGGGACCGGGGAGGCCAGGCTCTGGGGGCCCCTTCCAAAAGCCCTCCTCTCTGTTCTGTCTGTAAGTTGCCTACATGTGCTGTTTTCCTCCTAAACGTGAAGCGCACACACGTCAACTCTTCCTCAGAAGAACCCGGGCCCTGAAGGGGGGCCTCTCGCCTCCAGGAGCGCCTCCCGTTGACGGACACACAGCCCCCAGCCAGGAGCCCCCTGACCTCACCCCGGTGCCTCCTCCCCAGAGAAACCCCGGAGGGGGGCCTCGCTCCAGAGCAAGAGAGACCGAAGGGAGAGATGCACATTTCCTATAAAACTCACCTTTGGGATCAGGAAAGCCACGCTCAGCTGCACGCCCGCCCGCCCGCCCACTCGCCCTCCCTGGCGGCCAGCGTGACCTCCGGGCAGCGCTACTGCTCAGCGCGCCGCCTGCGCCCAGTTTGGGAAATGTGATGTCGGTTTCTCTGGAGTGAAATGTGGGGGGCAGGAAGCCGACTGGGGAGCTGCTGCGGCTTTCCCCCCGCCCCCCCACCTGGCCCACCTGCAGCCCGCATCCCCCCGACGGTGAGCCGCCGAGCGGGTCTGCTCCGAACTCCCTTCAGTAGCAGCCTGGTCCAGGCCTCCGCTCCGGCTCTCGCTCAAAGCCCGAGCCCCAGGCCTCTCCTGTAAACCTCAGGAAAAGACCCGGTTTTCATTGCCAGCGGTCTCCCCGGAGCAGATTGACTTAACGGAGGGAGAAATACTGCCGACGTTCACTGTGGGCAGTGAGCAGGGGTAGACGCAGGAAGGGGGAGCCGCCGCTCCGGGTGTCTGTGCGCCGGCGACCAGGGCCTGATGCAGACCCTCGGTCACCAGCTCATCGGGCACTGCTGGCTCTCGGTCCGTGGCCAACAGGACGCAAGGAGTCAGTGACCCGGAAGGTGTGGGAAGAGCGTCCGTCAGAACCCGAGGTGCCTGCAGCAGGCTCCAAATGGCCACGCTTCCTGGGCCTCTCCCTGTTGCCATGGCAGCCTCGGAGGGTACCTCTCTGAGCCTCGGCGGCGTAAGAAAACAAGGGGCAGGGAATGTTCTTGGGAGGTGCAAACCCCTCGAGGCGGCTCTATAAGCAGCGCCGCCCGTGAACAGAACTTGCGCCATCCCGCCATGAATATTCATGAAGTCAGGGTTTTTGTTGCCTGCCTCGTCAGCAGTCACAAAACACATGGTGCGTGCTGGCAGCGCCGCGCCTAGGTGGAGGGCTGTGGACCGAGGCGATGGCAGGAGCCGGGACCTGCGAGGCTGACTGACATTTCCATCTGGAGCGAAGGCTGGTAATTAACAGGAAGGAGTGCGCCCGCAGCAGCGCGCCATCTGCTCGGGAAGCGGCTCAGCGAGGAAGGCGCGGGATGGCAGCGCAGCGGTGGCGCGGTCTGGTTCCGACATGAGGCCGGGCATCTGTTCGCCGAGGAGAGAGACGATCAGGAAACTCGCCTGGGAGTGAGCAGCGCCGAGGGGCTCTGTGACCCGGAGCGGGAAAGCCGCGCTGCGGAAAGGGGTCTTTCCGTCTCACGTACCGAGCCTTCCGCGAGTGGCTGGCTGCGGGGCCTTACGGGCTGCGGGGCGCCGCACCATGGCTTCCGAAAGGCTGTTGGATTCCAGCGCGAGGCTCTTGAAATCAGGATCCAGCTGCCACCTTCTGACAATAGGGCTAATTTCAGAGCGAGGATATGAGGTTAAACCCCTCCTTTTGTGCGGGGGAGCGGGGAGGGAGAACAAAACGGGCGCTTACAGGCCAGGCTGTTCAAAACCGAGAAGGCCGACGGCCCCGGGCCCGCGGCAGGGCAGGTCAGAAACCACCCCATGCTCGCGGCGCCTCCCCTGGGCGCCTTGCTGTTCCTGTGCCCGTCTGTTTCCCACCGCACCGCGTCCCCATCGCATCAGACCACGCCCCGGGCTCTGGCACGGCCCCGGTGTTCATCTCCGGGCCTTGGCTGAGGAGATCATCCGTGCTTCAGGTCCCAAATCAGAAGCCAAGTCAAGTGCATGATAGACTCAGTGTGGGCCTGGGGCAGGATGAGTGGGAAGCTCTTTTCTAACCCCTCACCCCATATTCTCAGGTTCATGAACCTCCCCCGTATTCTCAGGAGGTCCATGAGCCTCCCGGCAGTGGGACTCGCCTTTGAGAGGCACCAGCAGCCGGAGAGCTTGGCCTTCCCTCGGCTCATAGATGAAAGCCACTTTTAAGAAAATAAACGGCGTATCAGTCTTTCCACGTCAGGGAGAAGCTGGGGCTCGGTGTCTGGAGCAGGTGGAGGTGAGCAGGGAAGCTGGGGCTCGGTGTCTGGAGCCGGTGGAGGTGAGCAGGGAAGCTGGGGGCTCAGTGTCTGGAGCAGGTGGAGGTGAGCAGGGAAGCTGGGGGCTCGGTGTCTGGAGCAGGTGGAGGTGAGCAGGGAAGCTGGGGCTCGGTGTCTGGAGCAGGTGGAGGTGAGCAGGGAAGCTGGGGCTCGGTGTCTGGAGCCGGTGGAGGTGAGTGTCTGGGAACAGCTCCCGGATGGGACCAGGGACGCCCTCGCAGAGTCCGGCAGATGGCAGATGACTTGAGTGTCGCTATGTGTGACTGTTCCTAAATCAGAGCCATTGAGTGATATTTACTGAGACCTCCTGGTGCCATATGGAGTCGGAGAATATATAGACCTTGGAATTTAAACTCCTCGCAGGAAGGTGGACACGGGCTCCGGATTTAGAACATTTCCCCTCGCGCTCCTTGGCGAGTACTGATTACTTTACCAATCCACGGGCGTGCTGGCGTCTGAGGGCGCTGGCACAAACCAAAGAGAAAAATGCCTGTCTCCTAGATCTGAGGAAGACAGAAGCCGCTTTAACTGGCTAAAGCCACGGTACCCAGCTGTGTGCTGGTGAAGCTGCGTAGCCGTCTCCAGGGCGAGGGAGACACAAAGGCCCGGGTTTGTCGCTTCTGCCAAATCCCCTGGTGTAAACACTCCCCCTGCGGCCGGTTTCAAGCTACACACATGGAGGCTGGAACACAGATGGGCAGGATCAGCCCTCGGAAGCCGGAGGGGTCGGTTCCAATGGACCATGACGAGGTCCGTACACGGTTAACATGTGAGAACTGGGGACGCGGGCGTTGGTGCCGCTGGAGACGGGGTCTCCTGTGTCTGGCACAGCGGCCCCCCCCCTCACACGCTGAGCATCATGACTGACGCCTCTGCAGTGCGTCGGGGCCGACAGAGTGTGTCCCTCTCCGTGCATGGCCTCGCTTCCTTCAGGGCCCGCCGTCCAGGGCGGGAGTGGAGCTCAGCGGCCAGGCCACAGCGTTCAGGCGTGGGGCGCCCACGCGGTCACGAAGGAAGTCCTCTCCAACATGAGCCTCCACGGGCGCGGCTTGTCCCTGGACGGAGCGACCAGCCACCGGTCAGCGCTGCTTTGCCTCCGTTTCTGTCTGTGCTGTGATTTGGCCGCGTTCTGTCGCCACCTTCGCCCGTCGTCTCAGCTGCGGCGTTTGAGGTTCTCCGAGACCTTCACGCCGTGTCGTGGGGTGCAGGCAGCGTGTCTCCCGCCAGACCGAGCGGCTCAGGGGCGGCTCTCCCTTCCCGTCCGCGGCCCAGGCACCAGGCTGGGCGGCAGGCCGGTCCCCTCTCGGGAGGCAGCGTGGCCGGCGGCGGAGGGCGCCCAGTAAGCCGCGTACACGTCACTCCGGGGGCACGTGGCCGCGGACACAGCAGGGCTGCCTCCCTCCCGCAGGCCCCCGCCCTCACCCGGCGGCGCACGTGGGACGCAGAGACAGTGAAGCAGCCCCGTCCTCCCGGGGGCCCCGTCCACGTTGTTCCTCCAGGAGTCGCTCCGGCTCGGGGTGCTGTGAGCCTCTAAGTGTCCGCACTCTTAACGTCACCGAGTGAGTCAGTGCGAAGACGGCTTCTCGGGGAGAGTCCCGGGCGGAGGGCACGGGCTCAGGGACGCAGCGCCACCGCAGGAAGCGGACACTCTCTGGGGACTCGGGCTCTCACCCTCTGGCAGCCCTCAGCGGGCGCTCCCGGCGCCGGGCAGGCCTGACGCAGCGTGGCGAGCGCCCCCTCATTCGTGGGCCGGCCTGCTGGTAACCACACGGTCATCACCGAGTCACGCTGGCGGCGGACGGACACGGCTCCTTCCCTGCAGCTGGAGGAGCGGCAGCCCATCCCGCCCTCTCCTCTCGCCCCTCCCTCCGCTGCGTGTCCGTGTCTCCGCCCGCGGCCTCCCCTCAGCATTCAGCCAGGGCGGCGGCCTCACTCAGCGTCTCTCACTCTTAGGCGGCACTGCCCTTGAACGCCCTTTGCAGCCGTGTGGCCACCGAGCCGCTGCCAGTCTCCCCCGGGCGCGTCCCGGAGCCCAGAGCCCTCCCCGTGCCCGGGGGCGGCTTGGCCTGGAGTGTGTCCGAGTCCGCTGACCGGCCTCCAGCTCCCGGAGCCCAGGAGAGGCTCTCAGCGAGCTCCCGATCGAGGGGCCTAAGAGCTCTTCCCACGCGGTCGCCAGCTCGTTCTCTGTCCGCCCCAAACACGGGCAGCAGCCGCTTCTCGGACCCTCTTGGTCCCACCACAGCCCTGGGCTGAGGCAGGAACTCTGGGACGAGGAGGCCGGACGTGCTAGTGGAGAGGTCTAGTCCACCAGCCTCTCTTTCCTCCCTTCCCTTCTTTTCTCTTTTTATTATATTTTTATTGATTTCAGGGAGGAAAGGAGAGGGACAGAGAGAGAGATAGAAACAATGATGCGAGAAAATCATGGACCGGCTGCCTCCTGCACACCCCACGCTGGGGATGGAGCCCACAACCCGGGCCTGGGCCCTGACCGAGAACCTGACTGTGACCTCCTGGTTCACAGGTCGATGCTCAGCCTCTGAGCCACGCCGTCCAGGCGGCCTCTCTTTTCGGGCTGTGTCATGAACTAAGTTCGCTGGCCCTTTAAGAGCCGATAATGAAAACGTCCCACAGACTCAAGACCCCCTCTCCCCCGACTCCCTGACAGCTCTCCTCCTCTGGTGGATGCTTCACTGGGCTTTTGATGACATGCTGACCGTTCCCCAAACCAAACACTAGGCCTCTCTCTCTCTGTGTCTCTCTCTCTCTCTGTCTCTCTCTCTACTGAATGCTCCCCATTCCACAACTGCCTTCGATGACTTGTGGGTCTCCCCGGCTCCCCCCTGCCGGACATCAGTGCAGACTTGAGCCGGTCCCCACGCCCCTGGGTGATACCTGTGACGTGGTTGCTCTGCGGGAGGGTGCTGAGTCTCCCACTGCGCTTCCTGGGGGGTCACGCTCCGTGCCCACCTACACAGCACGCCCTCCGTGCAGCGGGCTGCGTGGGTCTGCGCCTCCCGCCAGGGCTGCGGTGGGGATGAGAGCCTCACACCCCGGAGGTCTTGGAGGGACCCTCAGCTCTGCACCTGCCGACGTGGTGACCTTGGGAAGTTCCGTGTCCTCTCCAGGCCTCACTGAACATGCGAGAAAACGGAGGCCAGGTCTCCTCCACCTCAGAGACTTGCTGCCCTGTTCCCCCCAGCTTGCGTGTCAGGGGCCCGAGTGTCGCCTCGCGGACCTGCCACTCTGCACGTCGGATGGCACTGGGGAGAGAGGTACATGGGCCCAGAGCTGTGAGGGGGACGGTGGTGTGCAGGCCGAGCTCTCCCCACGTGAATGAGTGCAGCAGCATGTTAACAGAATAAGAGAGAAAAGGCAGGGGATCAACTCAGTACATGCAGAAGCCACCTGACAAAAAGCTAACATCAGCTCGTTATAGAAACTCTCCGCTGGTGAAAATTGGACATGGGTCTGATACCCGCAGACCCTGAATAGCAGGTCCCTTCCTTCCCGGTGAGGGAGGAGCGCGCGTCCGGATTACCCGGCTCGCCTTCTGCCCGGGGCCCCAAATGTTGGTCAGAGGGGAGAGAGCGACGTCCCTGAGAAAACCCTGTTTTTCGATCTGATCTAATAACGTTATTTCCAAGGCTTTATTTTGTAGTTACTTTCCATGGACATTTAGAATATAGTTCATCTCGGTGTAGCTAGCAGGTTCTGAATTGGGGTTAATGTTCATTGTAAAAAAATAGCATTGGAAACTATTGAGGTTTGTCTTTCATTGCACAGGACAGAGTCCGTACGTCTCCTTGGCTTTGAGGAGGCGAAGGGCTGTCTCTGTTCTTGGTGATCCCGGCAAACTGAGTGATGATGCCTGCTCGCCCTCAGCGGGCTCTCGTCTGCCTCCTTTCTCTCTCCTCTGGACACACTTGCTCCTAGTCTTGCCCTGTCCTGCTGGTCTCCTGGGAGCAGGAGGGATGAGGCCAGCTGTTCTGACTGCAGTCTTCCGGGACATCAGTATTTGACTGATTTTTCCAAAAGTCTACCTGTTGGCTTAGCTCCTGGGGGTAAGTGGAGGCACTCAGCCACGGCCTTGGTTCCAAAGGCTTTTTGTGTTCCTTTGACAAAAACCTCCTCAGAGGGAATGGCACCGTCTGTCTGGTTCACTGCCAAGTCACCAGCATCTGCCCCGGGCCTGGCTTTGGGGCGAGATGTGCAAAGTGTGTGGATAAATGAGGATGAAGAAACTCCTGCTGCTCAGCCCGGAGAGGACCGAGGGCGGCTGCCCAGGAAGAGGAACTTGGGTGCTTACTCAGGGCGTGGGTCTTGGATCTGTGGTTACGATCCTTTAGCCGTGAAAAGAAAGGGGGCGGTTTTCACCTGGGACCTCCAGCTCGCCGCTTCCGTCTTCCTGCGCGGCGGATGCTGCTGAGAGCTGCCGTCTGAGGACCGCCATTGAGCTCTGCATGCTGGGCTTCGACCTAAAAGTCACCAGCTCAGTAGAGGCATGTTGATTCCCTACAATGTTTTGGGACCTAAACAGATGGTCTGGACTCCACCCAGGCCAGCTTTCTCCCATCTTTTTTACATCCGAACAGATTTTATCATCGTGACGAAACCGTGGAGCACAGCAAATAGCACAACTGCTGTCTACTGTCACTGAGAACAGTCCATTCCCAAAGTCGCCAGAATGGAACCCTCCCAGCAGGTGACGATCAGCCGATTGCTCTCATTTGTCTCAATAAATATAAAAATGAATAACTTGCTGAAATAGGTCCAAGTAATAGATCAGACCTTCCTGCTCGCTGATGACATACTGCTGTTCACTCATGTGTCCAGCCTAGAAGTAAGTACAGGGTGCCCATTGCACAAAAGGCACGGCAGACACGCTGGGAGGGTCACAGATGTAACTTACACAGCAGTTCTCCCATCAGAGGTTTTACAAGAGCAGACACGAGAAGACACAGTCACACGTGGCAGTGATGCCACCAGAAAGCACATCGGTGGCTTCAGACCGTGTGGAGAAGCGGGGTCCTCGTGCGGAAAGAGAAACTCGTCCACGATCTGGACGCCTACTAAGCCGTAACGACGACAGCTGTTGATCGGCACAAGCGCTTGAAGAGCCCTTAGATCCCCTTTAAGTAAATCGCACCCCAAAGGTTAACACTAACGAACAGATGTGAGAAGGAGGCGCAGACGGTACGAAGCATCTATTCAAACATTGAACATTTCCCTCTCTCCCAGACGTGACCCTTCAGCTGGGTTCCAAGTCGTGGGAGGAACCACGTGCGGGTGTGTTTGAACGCGTCCCGGTCACAACGGAAGACAGAAAAGGGCTCTGTTCCGCCTCGCCGCCTGAGTTAGACTCACTGTGAGGTTGGCGAGTGGACTGAATTGTTTTTTGGGTTTTTTCCCCAAGAAAAGCGCCCTGTGGTGGCCATGGCGTGAGGGGCGCCCAGCGTTGCCCACCCGGGATGCCCACTGCGGCCTCAGGACCAGGCAGCCCCCGCGGAGGGCGAGTGACGGCGGCCGCCGTGAAGGGAGCGCTGCCTGCCGTGCGGAGGCGCCGTGGGCTGACCGTCGCCACGGAGCGGCCTCGTGCTGTCACACGCGGTCACCCTCTCCCTTCCTGGGTCGTGAGGAGGCCGCCACCCCAGGGCCCACGTGCCACGGGTGCCCCCAGCGCCCGCCGCGCTTCACATCTCCAGCCCCTGCGTCCATGCGGCCCTCCCCTGGTTCTGGCTGTTACTCACGGGGCTCAGGGGTTGAGCGTCGACCTGTGAACCAGGAGGTCGGGGTTCGATTCCCCGTCAGGGCACAGGCCCGGGTTGCGGGCTCCACCCCCAGTGTGGGGCGTGTGGGAGGCAGCCGATCCATGATTCCCTCTCATCATGGATGTCTCTCTCTCCCTCTCCCTTCCTCTCTGAAGTCAGTAAAAAAGTATTTTTTTTTAAAGAAAAGGAAAGGAGAAGATGCTGTGTCAGCTTCCACGCCCTCGTGAGCAGAGCCCCTGCCCGCAGACCGCCCCAGGCCCCATCCCGAGCCTGATTCCCCTCCAAGGTGTGGTGGACATGGCGTTAGGAGAAGCGGTTTCTCTCTGACCTTTTAAGAAAGACCTCCCTGGAAGGAAACGAGACCAGAAATGATCAGCAGCACAGTCTCACTCAGGCTGGCTCGCTAATTCCCTGGGTGCGCTATTTTCATGTAAAGTATTCCTGAGCCCGAGGCAATGCTTACTGTGCTCAAGGCAAATACAGCTCAAAGGGGAGTAAAAAGAGGTGTTTAACCTTTTGCACTCGGATGTCGAGCGTGACTTGACACGGTTAGCATTAAAATAAAGGAATCGAGAAAAAAGCAAGCGAGTGCAAAGGGTTAAAGTCCGTGCTATTTCTTGTACTGGAGTAAAATAGAATTGAAATATTTCTCTTTTTTAAAAAATATATTTTTTATTGATTTTTTCACAGAGAGGAAGGGAGAGGGATAGAGAGCCAGAAACATCGATGAGAGAGAAACATCGATCAGCTGCCTCCTGCACACTCCCCTACTGGGGATGTGCCCGCAACCAAGGTACATGACCTTGACCAGAATCGAACCCGGGACCCTTGAGTTCACAGGCCGATGCTCTATCCACTGAGCCAAACCGACCAGGGCGAAATATTTCTTTTTTTAAAGCACCTTCAAGATTGTTAGTTCCACCATTTGCTGCCTCCCTCTCTGAGGCTTCACAGCTCACTTATTTCCAAAGGTCACTGTTAAATAGACGCAGAAATTCCCTCTGACACGGGAACTTTAAAAATCGGGGTGTCCCCAGCACCTGAAGGGCCTGCTTTGTGAAGAGGGAAAGAGATGCATGTTTTTATGACACATTTCCCTTCCTTAGACAAAGTGCAGAAAAGAGGGAAGAGGTGACTCGCAGGAATGGTTGGTTTTCCCAGTGATTTTAAGGTCCATGTTCCCATCAAAGGCACTCGCAGTTCTCCGTGATTGGCAGCTTTTTGTGGCTGTTCAGGAAGAAAAAAGCTAACGAGGGCCTGTCCGCCGCCCAGTTTTCCTCCCGGGCACGTGGACATCCATCTGCTCCTGAGCCGATGCCCGTGCCGGGGCTGTGCCATCTCCAGAGCGTTGTTGGTAAAGAAGAAAGGACCATCTCTCCAGCGTGACTCCGCGCATGTCCCTCGTCCCGTCGTCCGTGACGAGCCTGTTCGCACGCAGGCTTCCGGTCTGGAGGGAGGTGAACAAGCACCGAGTAGAAGGGGCGTCGACGTAGGCGGACGCGAGCTGGGGCGCCTGGGTGGAGGGATGGGCCTATTAGAGACTGCGATGGACCGTCAGGGGTCACGGCTCAGCTGCTTGATTTCCTTCCCATCTGAACAACGCTGCTGGCAAACTGAAAATCGGCAGAAGACGGTGAGCTGTGGTGGAAGTTGTTTGTTGTTTCCATTTTTAATCAGGGAGTAGAGCTCCACCTTAGCATCCCCCGAGAAACTGAAAACAAAACCAACAATAAAATGAAGTGAGGGCCCCGCTCCGTTCCTGGAGACCCCAACTTAATCGCTGAGCGACACGGCTGGGGACCAGCCCTCCGCGGACGTCACCTGGAGACCCCGACGCCCAGCCCCGAGCTCATCACCGACCCCTCCTCTCATCCCGTGGAGGGTTCTGGCAACAGGGACACCGGACACACGGGAGCTACGTGGACGGCAAACCCACCTTGGAGCGAGTGAGGGGTGCGAGGGCTCCTCTCCACCCCGAGGACAGGCAGGCTCACCGCCGCCTCGGGGGGTCTCCGTGGCCGAGGAGCAGGGAGCTGCAGAGCAGGCGCACGGGTCCTGGGGCCGGCAGAGGTCCTGGGGCCCGCGGGCCGCACCTGTCCTGGTTAACCCGGGCTCGTCTCACATTCCGGGACCCTCAGGGCCCGGGGAATTCCTGTGGCCAGTCGCCCTCTAGAGCCGCGGTTCTCAACCTTCCTAACGCCGCGGCCCTTTAACACAGCCCCTCATGCTGTGGTGACCCCCAACCATAACATTATTTTCGTTGCTACTTCATAGCTAGAAAACACAGATATTTACATTACGATTCATAACAGGAGCAAAATTACAGTTATGAAGTAGCAACGAAGATAATTTTATGTTGGGGGTCACCACAGCATGAGGAGCTGTATGAAAGGGCCGCGGCATCAGGAACTGCTCCAGACAGAACTGTGCCCGTTGAAACCCTTTGGCTGACACGGTGCGTGTGTGCAGACAATAGCGCCCGCCGTGCGGCTGTGTCTCCGGGGAGGGGACGCCTGCCTGCGGAGGAAGCCATTGCTCACCGGCGGGTATAAGGTCTCGGCCAGGCCTCTCGTTCACACCGGGGGTTGGAGGAATCTGCCTTCTCGGTGAGCGATGGTTTTATGTCTCATGGGTAGGCCAAGGAGTCAGCTACTGCATGATCCAGCAGTTCTCATTCCTGATTTTTACTTCTTAAGAATTTTTAAAAATATATTTTTATTGATTTCAGAGAGGAAGGGAGAGGGAGAGAGAGATGAGAAACATCAATGATGAGAGAGAATCATTGATCGGCTGCCTCCTGCACGCAGCCCAGGCCTGTGCCCTTAACCGGAATCAAACCCAGGACCCTTGAGAAACATCGATCAGCTTCCTCCTGCACACCCCTTACTGGGGACGTGCCCACAACCAATTTACAGAAAGGAAGGGTGAGGGATAGGGAGTTAGAAACATCTATGAGAGAGAAACATCAATAACCCAGGACCCTTGAGTCCGCAGGCCGACGCTCTACCCACTGAGCCCTGAGCCGACCCGCCAGGGCCCTTTAAGAACGGGCTGGCCGCTCGGGGCCGGTGCGGAAGCCCAGGCCGGTCAGCACCGCGGCCTGAGCTGATGATGTCAGGGCAGCAGGTGGCCGGCAGCTTCCGCAGGGCCTCGTCTCAGGAACACGTCCCTGACTTACGGTGAGAGCCCTCCCATGCTCACGGCGTCCCGTGGCCCCTGTGGGAGCCGGCGGGTACACTCCGCGCGGCCTCCTCTCAGGGACCCGGGTTCGAGGAGCAGTCCCAGCGGGGCCTGCTGTCCCTTGGCAGAGAGCAAGCACAGGGACCTGGGCAACTAAAGCTGGTTGGACCCGCTGCCCGACGGCGAGGACGTGCGGCTCCCTTCCCATCGCTGCGTCAGTCCCTGGTGCAGGCGGAGTGAGGGGGGGGCGTGGGCGCCCCACGCGGAGGGTGCCGGTGACACGAGCGGGGCCTCACCCTCCGCACAGGACGGGCCAGCGCGCAGCCAGCAACGGGCTGTCCCCTCCAGCCACGGCCACGCGCCTCCGCCGCCCTCCGCGGGGCAGGAGGACTGGGAGCCACTCCCAGGCTGAGAGCTCCTCTGGGTGCGGGAGCGGCCGCGCTGGCTCGGCCCGGAGTGTGCTCAGCTGCTGGGTGAGGCTCCTTGCCTTTCCCGGTGGAAGTGGGAGCAGATGGGCAGTGGCCATGAGTTTAGTGTCAGGGAACGTCCGGGGGCAGGTCAGTTCGGCCCGCCGAGCTGCGTCCCGGGTCACGGATGGCGGCGCCCGGCCCGGCGAGGCCAAGTGGACACTCGGCTGGGAACCAGCCACACGCTCCTCCGAGGGCCTCCTCCCAGCTCCAGGCGGTACCGGACGGCGAGCCCAGCGTCTTCAAGTGTCAAAGGGGTGGTTACGCCCAGGAAGAAGCGCAATGGGGAGATGAGAGGCTTGTGCGTGGGGACCCCCCCCCCCCCCGGCGTAGGGTTCAGCGAGTCATCCCTGTTAAACCAGACCTGGGTCTGAAAGCAGCCGAGCGCCTGTCTCACCGTCGCTGTGGCGGCACCGAGAGCCTCTGCTGGCACGGTCCGGCCGCGCGTTTGGGCGACACGGAGCTGCCCTCAGACCCCCTGCTGGGACGCCGGTCTCCGGCTCGCCGGGGGGTTCCAGAGCTCGTCTTCACCCGTTCATTTTGGGGGAAAGAAAACTGAGACCAACACAGGGGAAGTCGCTCCAAATTCCACGTGGCTGGAGGGGAAGGGAACCGGGAAAGCCGGACCCCACGCTGCCTTCGGATGCAGGCGCCCGTCACACGGCTCTGAGGGCCTGCTGACCAGGGGCCGAGAGATCGGGCGCCTGTAAGCCGGGCAGACTGTCTCATTCAGGTGCGCACGGCCTCCTCAGCGAAGGCTGGGAAGTCAGTATTTTTACTTCTGACCCAAGTACAGCCCTGGAGCCACAGAACACGCGGCCGGACGGCAGCTCTGCCTGCGGGGCACGAGAAGCACCCGTTCACAGGATGCGGTTTCTGTGGGGCGGTGGCCCGGCCCGCGTGGCTCAGGGGTCGAGTGTCAACCTAGGAACCAGGAGGTCAGGGTTCGATTCCCGGTCAGGGCACAGGCCCGGGTTGTGGGCTCGATCCCTAGTGTGGGGCGTGCAGGAGGCAGCCGATCCATAATTCTCTCCTTCTCCCTTCCTCTCTGAAATCAGTAAAAATGTATTTTTAAGAAATAGTAATGAAGGGGGCTGCGTGGTGACTCCCCCCATTTGGGACGCACTGGAGTCAGCGTGAATTTCCGTGCCCTGGTTCCGGCTTGCCTCCGTCACACACGGACACTCAGGGCCTTCCAGGCCTGCCGCAGTCTCGCCCGCGAGAGCCCTGAAGGGTATTAATTCTCAGCCACGAGCCTCATAAATGAAGGCCATTCTGCCGCACTAATGACAAGGCTGAGGCAGCAAGACGGCCCGTGCTTTCTCCTCGGCGTTTCAATTGCCTCCTCAATGAACTACAGCTGCGAGGGCAGGTGCTGCGATCCCTCAGAAAGATCCGGAAATGATGAGCCCCAGCGGCTCCGAGTGTGATGGATGTCGGCTCCCGACGCGGTGTGTGAGGTCACCCCGTGCACCTGTGCCATCTCCACACACAACCACTTTCTGTGCAGGAGGAAGAAAGGAAGAAAATGGGGGGGGGAGAGGGGCGCACGTGTCTGATGCGAGCGACAATAAGAGAAACCGCTCATAATTACCTCTGTGTTTGCTCCTCATCTGGATGGAAACGGGGCACCGTGCCGTGGCCCCCGCCCCCACGCCCACCCCGGGAGAGGGGTCACCGCCGTGTTGAACCGGGAGTTCTGTGAATCGTGAGCCACTCTAGAGCCAGTGATGTGGCGATGGGAGGAGGGGGAGGGGGTGCCTTAATACTTCCTTTCACCGAGCTCATCACCGTCGGCACCGTGATATTGGGAGCATCGGGGGCTCTGGGCCGAAGCGGGGGCTGGGGGGCCGCCTTGGCCGGCGGTCAGATGGGCCCACGCCGTCCAGCAGGCCCGGGCGGGGGGCGTCCAGGCACTGGGACCAGTCTCTGCTCCTCGACCACGAGAGGCTGTAGGAGGGATCGCTTCATGAGCCCATGTTCTCGCCGCCGTCACCGCACGGGGGGGGGGGGGGGGGGGAGGGCGGCGGGGGGCGGGTAAGTAGGTAGAATTTGGACCCGGAGCTGCATACAAGTACAATAAACACACTTTGTCACACGTTAGAGGAAAATTATGTACCAAGTGCCCAGTCCTCCAGAGCAGGGAGTAAGCCCAGTGGAATGAGGGGGAGTTTAAAGAAAGGGCGACGGTCGGTGAGATCTGGAAAGATGAGGAAGCCGGGCTGGGCGAGGAGGGAGCGCACTGCGTCCTGGTGACCCTCCTTCTGCACTGCTACCCTCTCGTTCATGTCACAGCCACTTGCAGAGGCTCTGTGTTAGGCTACGACGGTGAATGGGACAGGCAGAGATCGCTGCCCTACCCGAGCGGACAGGAAGGCGCTGAGAGCGACAGTAAGACAAGGGCATGCTGGGTGAGCGACTGCAGTGCTGAAGAGAAGGAGAAGCAGGAAGGGAGACGGGGGCTGCTGTAGGCGGGGTACCTGCCGCTGTAGGCCAGGGTCCCCCGGGAGCCCCGCTGATGGGAAGGAGTCCGGCTGAGCCACCCCCTGGGGCGGTGTGTGCGGTGAGCCAGCAGCGAGCTGAGGCCCTGAGGCGGTAGATGCCTGTGGCGTCCGAGGGGCAGTGAGGAGGCCAGCGTGTCTGGAACACGGACGATGACGAGAAGAGGCAGACAGCCTCAGAGGGCAGCCGGCTGGCAGGTCGGATCAGGCTGCCCTGTGGGCCATTTTAAGAACGCTGGCTGTTAGTTTAGGTGAGAAGGGGGCGGGGGGGGGGGCGGTGTTGAGGGCATTTAAGAGAAGAGGAGGGGGAAGTATATTGTCGTTTCCTATAAGAATCCTGGGTGTTGGGTAGAAAACAGACCATAGGCGAGCAAAGGCAGATGCAGAAAGGTAAGTTAAGGGAATGTATCAGTTAGCTTTTGCTGTGTAACAAATTACCTCCAAACTCAGTAGCTTAAAACAAGAAGCACTCGTTCCTACTTTACCCGTCAGCAGCCTGGTTCTCTGGGTTGATTGGGCTGCACAGGGGTCTGCTGGGAGCTGTGGGGCAGGCGGGCACCTACCTGCCTGCTGCTGCACCAGCTGTGGGCGGGCCCGGATGGCCTTGGCCGGGACAGGTGGGTCCCCCTCCAGCTGCGGGCCTGGACTGACCCACATCGTCACGGCAAGATTTCAAAGGAAACGATGAGCTGAGGCCCAGGCTCCGAGTTGGTCTTTAGCCCGCGTTCTGAGCAGGCGGAGGGCCCGGTCCACGTGTGTGAGGCTGAGCTTGCGTCTTAGGCACAGCAGTTGCAGAGACGCGTTGCAAAGTGGTGGCCACGGGGAGGGCCACCAACTGTGGCCCGTTTTGTGATCGCTCTGCAGTGGAGGCTGTGGAATCCGGGGGAGTCTCCGGGGGAGGGGCGGGAGTGGTTTTCATAAGCGGGCGTCCCTGGAGGCGGTGATGGTCACGGCCATGGCGGTGCATTCAATCGTGGGCCTGCGTTTGACGGAGAAGGGACTCGACGATGACGGTCATGGTTTAGGCCTCACCACTGGAGCGTGGGGTGGCTAGTTCCTGAGATGGGGTCACAGGGCACAGGACAGTGGAGGGAGCAGGGAGGAGCTCACTTTTGTACATGGTAAGTTTGAGGGGCTCATTAAATATCCAAGAGGAGCCCTGGCCGGTGTGGCTCAGTGGATAGAGCGTCGGCCTGCGGACCGAAGGGTCCTGAGTTCGATCCCGGTCAAGGGCACGTACCTCTGTTGCAGGCTCCTCCCAGGCCCAGGCCCTGGTCGGGTGCGTGCAGGAGGCAACCCATCCATGTGTTTCTCTCACATCGATGTCTCTCTCTCTGTCTTTCCCTCTCTCTCCACTCTCCTTGAAAATTAATGGGAAAATGTCCTCCAGTGAGGATTAACAACCACAGCCACAGAATACCCAAGGGGAATGCTCAGGAGGAAATGACGGAGGCGTCTGGAATTCAGGAGGGGCTCTGGTTTGCTGGTGGGAACTGGGAGGCGCGGCCCAGGTGATGCTGAAAGCCGCGGCGTCTTAGGAGATGGCCCGACAGGAAGGTTGTTCGAGGGGAGAAGCGCTCCGAGGTGGGGTTCTGGGCGCCCCGACACGGAGTGAGAGGGGACGAGTGAGGGAGACGGAGAACAGTGACCGGGAGAGGAGCCGCCGGAGACAGCACACACGCCTGATGAGTCCCACACACGCGTGGGGACGACAGACGACGCTGGCGACAGTGCGCCGTCTGGGGAAGAGCCTTGCCTCCACGCTAAGGAGGTGGGATGGTTGGAGGGAAACTGTCACCGTGGCGTTTGAAGGACGACAGAGTTGTCCCCCTGTCCTCACGGACCGAGAAGCCCCGTCCTTCCGGCGGAGCCTTCTGAGCAGTCCCGTTCTGACCGGGGACTTCGCAATGCATCATGGTCCTGGGTGAGACAGCGCCGGGTTCTCTGCTGCGGGGTCCACAGCGACCGCCGTCATCAGCGCGCAGCGGATGGACCAAGGCCACGAGCCCAGACGCACGTGCTCCCCCTGAGCTCCTGTAGGTCTCCCGTGTGGCCGTGGCCGCCCGGCATGTGGCCGCCCGGGGTGGAAGGTGGAGGGGTCCCGGGCATGTCTTCTACAGGGACCCCCCTCCACTCTCTCCTCCGAAGCCCCGGCCGGTGGCCTCGCGGTTCCCCGTGGAACAGCTAAGACTGGAGTAACCGATTTGCTGAAAAGGACCCGCGATTTGATTTTATTCCTCCCGGATCAAAATTTCTGCATCTCACAGTTTGGGCCCAACAGGAGGTGACACCGTTAACTGTTATCTTCTCTTTCCCCCTCGCTGCACAGAAACACATCACCACACAGGGACACTCCTCCATGTTTAGGGCTGACGTTTAACTGTCGTTAAATCAGGCGGGGAGCCGGCCCTTCCACCTGGAGGCCGTGGGTCTGGCTGGGAAGGCGGCCCCGGGCACTGGGAGGGGATGAGCGGGGAGTCTCCCCAGGACCCCGAATCCGTCTATTTTTTGGAGACACAAGCCGGCCCTCCAACGGGGGCAGGGCCAGCATCTTGTCCCAAAACTTCCCCGGAAACACCTGTTTGCCAGAGATACAGGCTCAGCTTCTTCAAGTTGTATGGTGATCAGACCTCACGTGTACCTAGAGCCGTGGTCGGCAAACTGCGGCTCTCGAGCCACATGTGGCTCTTTGGCCCCTGGAGTGTGGCTCTTCCACAAAATACCACGGCCTGGGCGAGTCTATGTTGAAGAAGTGGCGTTAGAAGAAGTTTACGTTTAAAAAATTTGGCTCTCAAAAGAAATTTCAGTCGTTGTCCTGTTGGTATTTGGCTCTGTTGACTGATGAGTTTGCCGACCCCTGCCCTAGAGCATCTCTTCCAAAGTGTGCGCTCACTGAAAGACACAGTTAGCCCGGCCAGTGTGCTCAGTGGCTGAGCATCGACCTATGAACCAGGAGGTCACAGTTCAATTCCCACCCAGCGCACATGCCTGGGTTGTGGGCTCGATCCCCAGTGTGGGGTGCGCAGGAGGCAGCCGATCCATGATTCTCTCTCATCATTGGTGTTTCTATCTCTCTCTGCCTCTCCCTTCCTCTCTGAAACCAATAAAAACATATTTTTAAAAGAAAATTTAAATCGGTCCGAAACGGAGGCAAAGCACATCATAAAGACTCTGCTCAGCAAGATGGAAACATAGACGTTCCATCTCGGCTCACAGCGGACATGCCACCCGCACCTTCCAGCCTGCCAGTGCCGGGCTCGCCTCCCCGTGGAGCCGCTGCGCAGAGAGCTGTCCGCCGCGTTCCGTCCTGGAGTCGGGCAGCAGGCTCCTCCGAGGCCAGAGGCCCCCGGGGGCCGTCAGGGCGGCGATGACAGCACCTCACGAGCATCTCTGTCGCCTTGTTCTTTGAGAACGAAGGAGGCCGGACAGGTGTCGCCCGTCTGACAATGCCCAGCCTCCTGGGACCCCCTGTGCTTTCCGTTTTCTTCTCGTCCTGGTCGATCCGTGTCTGACAGGCGTCCTGGCTTTCCATGGAGGGTCTTGCATCCATTAGGGGGTGAGGGGCGGGGAGCACAGCTCACCTCCAGAGGATATCAGCCCCCAACGCTCCCGGCTCCGCACACCTGTCCCTGCTGAGACGCAGGCCCTCAGGGACCCCGACCCCCCTTCTCCAAGCGCGTGCCCTCTGCAGCAGCCGCTGCCGCACTGAGCTAGAACTTTCTTCAGCTGCTCGGACCGCAGCCATTGGACGGGCCCAGCGGGCTCCTTGCTCTTCTGTAACCAAGGGGCGCCCCAGCTCCTGCAGGTGCCAGGTGGGCTGGACCCGCAGGTGCGTGAGCCGCGGGGCCTCCTGGGACAGCCCAGCTGTGTGTGCACCTGGGGGTGGGGGTGGGGGTGGGGGTGGGGGTGGCCTACCACACCCTGAGCTGAGCACCTGGAACTGCAGGTGCATGTGCCGTGGGGTCTCCTGGGACAGCCCCACTGTGCGGGGGCGGGGGGATGGAATGGGGCGGGGGGACGGGGCGGGGTGCAGGGTCCCCATGCAGGAGCCACAGACCGTTCATTCTCAGTGTGATCGCTGATTTGGTGGCTCTTTTACTTACTTTTCAAGGTGCTTTGAACTCTGTCCCCACCACTGACGCCTTTCCTGTGGCAGAAAGCCACGCCTGGCCCTGCTGTGTCGATTCTTTGTCTATTTTGACAAAAGATTAGGAAAGAGATTGGACAAAAGATTCTTGGTCTGTTTTTCCATAAAGGAATTAAAAATAGAATCTTTTTGAAAAACGGGGCCTTAAAACCTTCCCCCAGGCACAGACTCAGCAGGAGAGCTCAGCTCCCCGTGTGTGGGGGGGAGCGGGGGGACGGGCAGAGGCGGTGCCGCTCGGCTATGGAGCCCACGGCTCCTGGCATCGGGGCTGCGTGTGGGGCACCTGCAGTCCGTGTGGATGGACTGCGGTGCCCGGTCAGAAGGGAAAATGGCCACGTGATCACAGAGCCACGTCGGGTCAGGCCGGCCACTAACGAGCGGAAGTCCAGCCGCGCAGGTGTCGGCCCGGAGCCCGACGTGGCTGTGCTGTCCACGCGGCCCAGCGGAGTCAGAGGTGTGAGGGGCCGGGCAGGCAGCTGAGAGGTCGCAGGTCGCCGCTCCTGGTCGGGTGTCCCACTGGGGTTCCCCAACAGCCGTGGCCTGCACCCCTCATTCATTCTTCAGCGCCACAGATGCCAACACTGCCCAGGGCATGGCGCCTCAGCGTCAGCTGGGAGCTTCCTGTCAGAGTGACACGCACTGGCCCTGGCGGCAGTGCTGCGTTTATCGGGGTGTGTGTGGGGGTGTGTGTGTGGGGGGGGTGGGGGGGATACAGCCACTCTTCAACCTTTTCCTACACCGATTAGGCGGCTTTTATAAATTTTTAAGCTAATTATCATCTCTACTTGCAGAGTCTTAGCTATAATTCCAAACTGAAACCTGATCTGATCACAAAAGTAAGTTAACGGTAAAGAGTTAACTGACACTCCTTTTTGGAGGAACTTTATTTTGTTGAGGAAAAATCAGTTAAATTTAAAATTCTGTGGAGAAAATTCACTTATTATAGAACGACGAAATCTGCTGAACGGCCCAAAATAGCTCGGCGTGCGCGGCCCAGCTTGCCGCGCTATCGATACGCCGCTCGCCGCTCGCGGCCATCTGCCAGAGCTACCTGGCTTCAGACGGCCGGCGTGCCGAGCGGAATTAATGAAGGTGCGGGCTCTTTAGAGAGAAAAGACCCCGTTTGGTACATTCTTTACACGGGGCTGTCCGTATATTAGCGTGTCCTCTGTGTGGCTTTTAATGACAAAATACACAGTAAAATACATCCACTCACACAGAACCCTAGATGGCAGAGACCAACCCCTGGCCTACCCGGAGACGACTGCATAAAATGTGACATAAATGTGGGGCTTGAGGGTGGTTATTTTACCACCTGGACACGGTCCCGGGCAGCCTGCGGGCGGAGGATTCGTGGCCACGCCAAGGAGCGGGCAGTCACGGACTCCTCCATCTGCGGGGCGTGGTCAGGGGAGGAGCCGTGCTTTCCAGCGCTCGTCTGGCTTTGATGAGCGTTTCCAGGCCAGATCCCCCGGAGCCTGCGGGGAGGTCTCCCTCCGCTCAGAGACACCGGGGTCAGCGGGCCTTCCCGGGCAGAGCAACCAGAGCAGGGGATGCAGAGGCGGGAGCTGCGTGCGCCGGTGAGTGCGCGGCCTGGGGCGGTGAGAGGCAGGAGGAGGAGGCCGGATGGGCACGAGAACGGGCACCGTTCAGAGTAACCGGCAGAGGTGCCTGGGGTGCAGGGTCGTTCCTGCCCCTGTTACTTGGGGTGCGTCCTGTAAAAGGGCGTTCACTCCTGCCCGTCACCTGGGGAAGGATGCACAGCCCCCTCTGGCCTGGGCTGGGCGGGTGGGAGAGGTGCGTGCCGCTGCTCCTCCCCCTGAGAGGCAGGGGGCGCAGGGGGTGGGGGCGCGCGGGACCCAGCAGGGCGGCCCAGCGGAGCTCCCCGACAGCGTGTGAGCCTCAGTGCGCGACGACACAGGAGCTCGGGGCTGCCTGTCACCGAAGCATCACCAAACCCGGCAGATGGAGGCCCTTCAGACCCTCTGGTTTATGTTGTCCAGTGACACAAGCAGGTAAAGTGAAGCCACGCAGCACGCAGACACGCGAGCAGGCATGACTCCGTGTAGTGCCGACGGTCACGCCGGATCGTCACCTGGAGTCAGGACCCCGGAGCTGAGAGAAGCCGGGAACCCGGGGCCCTGCTCCTTTGGTCCGTCTGTCCCGCATGTCGCTCTCCGTCCCGCGCCCCAATCTGTCCCGAATAGAAAAGGGGGAAATGTCCCTGCACCAGCCACGCGGGCACGACCGCCCGCTCCTGCGGGGCCGCTCGGAGAGCCCGCGCCGACACCGGCTGTAATTATAACGCTGATGCGGCTGGGGCCGCCGAGGCACAGGCAGCGACATATGGCCCACGTCGCAGGCCCGGCACTGCCAGGGAGCAGCGCGGCTGACAGGGAGCAGGTTGCTAGGAAACCGGGCCGCCCCGCGCAGCCTGGTCCAGAGCGGGCTCCGAGCAGGTGAGCGGCACCGGCTCCGCGGGCAGAGCCTCCGGCCGGGACTCGGGTGCCTGGCTCCGCTCACCGGCTCTGCAGGTGTGGGGGGCAGGGGGCCAGGAGTCAGACACGGGTTCCCTCAGGCGTGGGGAGACACCTGGAAGGAAAGGGTACCTGAGCCGAAAGTCACAGCGCGACGCGGAGGGCGGGCACGAGGGCTGTGAGTGGCCGCACCTGAGGGAGTGTCCTCTCAGCGAGAGGAGCTCCGAGAGGAGTTCAAAGGCACCAGAGTGAGGAGCATGTGGGCTACAGAAGCGGGGAGGGCCCCACCGGCGTGGCTCAGGGGTTGAGTGTCAACCTATGAACCAGGAGGTCAGGGTGCGATTCCCGGTCAGGGCACAGGCCCAGGGTTGTGGGCTCCATCCCCAATGTGGGGGAGCAGGAGGCAGCCGGTCCATGACTCTCTCTCATCATTGGTATTCCTGTCTCTCTCTCTCTCTCTTCCTTCCTCTCTCTTTAAAAATCAGTTTTTTAAAAAAGAGCATGATGAGGAATGGACTAGAAACTCTCCCAAAGTTTTCAGGGCTGTCCTGGGAGGGTGGGAGGTGGAGACCCGGGCTGGGTGGGCGGGGCCGGGGCAGGGACACGCGCGCACACGGGAGCACGGAGCACCGAGGGCGGCCGAGGGCGGCGTCCTGGCGGGATGCTCTCTGGCTGAGCTCCCTCCCCATCAGCTGTTGTTTATTTCTTCGCCTCCTCATTTGGCTCCTGGGAGGGTGCTTCAGCGACTTTTCAGAGAAAGAGAAAAATACAATAGCTCATTAGGCTAATGGCCCCCGGCTGCGGGGAGGGCGGCTGGCAGCTCCCTCCACGGGTCTCCCTCCCTCCTGCTTCTCTGACCCAGTGTGTGGGAGGTGCTGCCGCCTTCAGGTGAGGGGCCCATCCCCAGGGGCAGCCGAAAAGGAGCAGGGGGTCCTGGTGAGGGTTTGGGAACCCTGTCTACACCCTGACTCCGTCCTCAGTGCCTCCGATGGGCTGGCACCGGTGTTACTTCTTGTTTTATTGCATTGGATCAAGTTACTGAATAGCAGCAGGAAACCAGGATCTGTCTCTGATTTAAATGAGAATGACTTTAAAATCTTGCTGTACGTGTGAGCGTTGATATGTATTTTGAGTAGTTACACTTCATCAGATTAAAGAGATTCCCTCTACTCCTAGATATCTATCTAGCAAGGTTTCGTTCAAAATGAGTGTTTTTAATTATTTAATCTCTAAAGCAATACAGCGCAATGGTAGTCATTCTTTCATTGAAGGATGGTTATATTCCTCGGATGTAAACTGTTAGATTAAGTGTGTACAAGCATGACACAAACGTGTTCTGGCTGCTGTCACACCAACACCACACACTGTGGCTCCACGTGGACACGGACTTCTCCCCGGTCTGGAGGCTGGAAGGGTCGCGGAGGCCAGCAGACGTGGTGCTGGGTGAGGGCTCGCTCTCTGGAGCCCTTGTCTCCGCATTAAAAGGGGGTTCATCCACGCAGGAGGCTCCGCCCTCCAGGCGCAGTGACTTCCTGCGGGCCCCACTTCCGAGGATCAGCACATTGTGGACTGGGCTTCCGCAGGTCGCTTTTGGGGGGCACAAGTATTCAGTCCATAGCACCGCTGGGTCATACTTGTTAGGATGTGGTACAGCGTCCTCTTGCTCAGCACTCACCTCCGTCCCCAGCACTGCAGATCCTGAGCCGAGGAAAGAGGGGGTCCCCACTGAGGGGCAGTCCAGCACAGACAGGTGCAGAAAGAGAGACACAAAGCAACGAGTGCGGACAGGAAGAGAAATGAAGAAAGCAGTGCATAGCGAAACATACACAGACAAGACAGAGAACGACGATAGAGCGATGAGACATTGCACGGCTCCCTCCCTTCTTCCTGAATCCTCATCGCTCAAACCCTCGGCATTCTTCCCAAACGACCTTCCTCCTCATCTCATAGCTCCTGTCAGCCTCTCTGTAGATGTGATCTCACACATTCCTTGGATTTTAAGCACCATCTAGACTGGTGACTCCAATTCATATTCTCCATGTTTATGCTCATAAAGCCACTGCCTTCTTGCTAGATCAGCTTGTGTGTCTTGCAGATGTCTCAAACTTTAAATGTTTCATGTAGAAGCCATGACCCCCAAGCCCGTACCCTAATGCTGCCTGGAACTGAAACCAAGGTTGGCTGCCTGCTGCCATGAGAGCCAAACTTGTGAGACAGGTGCTGGTGAAAGGAAGGAGGTTTATTCCAGTGCCAGTCGCCTGAGAAGGTGGGGGACTCTTCTCCAAAGCCCATCTCAACATCTCAGCGCAGGCAGAGGTTCTCATAAGGAGGGAGAGGGAACGCAGAGCCGAGAAACCAAGGGGAGGGGGTGGGAAGTTCTCCAGGTGCAGGTCAGCAGTCATTCTGATACAGACCTCGAAGCTGGTCAAGAGGTGGCTCAGTTTGCCTCATCCTGGTCTTCCTCGCCTTGGTTTCACGTCAGCCCGGTTTCACGGCACGGCCGGCGGCCGGACGCTGCGTCTTCTGAAGTTAGGTCCTAGGATTCAATACCAACGGCTGCTCATCTGCCAGCTGCATCCGTCGAGTCAGCATTCCCAGAAACGGTGTCCGAAGGCGGCGGGGCGGTTCCAGCCCCCACTGCTACGTCATCAGAGTGGACTCCGGGCTCAGCTCCGGCAGAAAGGAGGCGACGTGCTAAAGACGGGGTGCCACGCGGAGCCTGTCTCGTCGGCCTCGCAGCACACACCGGCCCGGTCTCGCCCCCTTCCTGTCATCCGAGGCCGTGGAGACCACGGTCATCAGAAAATGCCTGGATGGTATTGGCCAGAACGACCCCACTTCCTTCTTCCGGAGCATTCCAAGCCGGGCTCTGCCTCACAGCCAGCGGGAACCCGGGCACCCTCACCCGGGAGGGGGAGTCCGAGCGGCTGAGGCAGACACGCGTGCGCGCCGGTCTCTGGTGGACCAGACGCCTGCTGGCTGCGCCCAGCACCCACGTATGTAACATTGGCCTTCTTTGTGGGGAAAGTGTAAATATAAATCCCCTCCCTGCTTTTTTATTGATTACAGTCTGATTAATCAGAACGTGCCTGTGAGTACGACATGGTTACCCATCTCAGTCTTTTTCCGTCCTGGCAAGTTACACTCACTGGGCGGCACACAGAAAGGCCCAGATCCCGCCCGAGACCAGGTAAATCAGGTTGTTCGAGCCGAGGCCTGGAGGGCAGTGCTTTTCAGTTCTCCTGCGGACGCCCGGGGTTGGAGGGGCCCTCCGGCCGTAGTCCCTAGCTGAGCCCCTGATGCTCTTTTCACCAAACGCCTCGCTCACCCAGGTGCCGGCACCCCCGGCTGGCTGAGGCCGACCAGGATGGCTGCTCGGTGGCTGTGCCACTCGACTCAGATCCTGAAAGCCTGGGTGCGGGAGAGACGTCGCGCATGGCGGCGGAAGAGCGGCGGGAAGAAAAGTGGGTCAGAGCGATGAGAGCAGATGTTGCTCCAGGCAGGAGGGCTGGGAAAGAGGACTTCAAACTAGGCGAACGGAGGAAAAAACGCGCAGAGTCGGTGTGGGGCCCAACTTCGCCGGAAACGGCGGAGCTTTCAAACTGGTGGCCACGGCCCCCGTCAGACCTATAACCGTGTTGTTTACCCCCAATATCACTCTTCATTGGAGGCAGCCCTTGCCAACCAAGAGTTTTCCCATAAAAAGTCAGACCTGCCAGCCCTGGGCGTGTGCTTCCACGGGGCGGGCGTTGGCTGGCGTTCTTGCTTCAGGTGGGCAAGCGCGCTCCCCCCCCCCCCCCCCCGATCCCGAACCCTCCGTGCACGGTGTCACCTCCCTGCGCCCGAGACAGCGTGGCCCGGCCTGCGTGGGAGGCGCTGAGGAGGGAGAGGAGCCGCGTGGCAGACCCACCACAGTCTCTGCGGCTTCCTGTCCAGGCGGCCGAGGACCCGTCTCCTCGCCTTCTGTCCTCAGCGTGGCCGTCCGAACCACGAGGGGGCGGGGGTGCATGGTCTGCAGGGCCTTTAAGCACTGGCATTCTTTGACTCTAACGGGCGGTGGTTCGATCCCACCAGCATGTACAGGGCGGGAGGCCAGCCCCGAGTGGCGTGGGGACCCGGCTCCGAAGGGAGAGGCACAGAGAGCAGCGGGCCCTCGGACTCCAGCCCTTCACTCTGCAAAAAGGCTGGGGTCTGTGTCCAGCCACCTCCACGTCCCCTCTCACCTCTACCACAGCGGGCAGAGCGCTGATGTCACCAGCTGCTGCGCCGAGCAGTCCCCGCGGCGGGGACGGGACTGCCCAGAGGTGCGCTGCCTCGCGTGCTCTGAAAAGCCCGTGGGCACATCTGTCTGGGCGCCGCAGCTCAGACGCCCCCTCTCTGACCCCTGTGCTCTGGGGTTGGGCCGACACCAGCTCCGCTGAGCACTGCAGGGTGGCGGGCGCCCTGCGGGGCCGCGGGGGCCGATGGCGCGGGACGTTGGAGATGCCATCGCAGACACGCAGCCAGTGAGACTCACCCTCAGGCGTCCCCTGAAAGTAAGTGCAGGCCCGGGGCGCTCCCTCCAGAGCCCCCGTGGAGACAGGCCGCCCGGGCGACCCGGCCCGGCTTCGCGGGAGGACAGGTCGGGATGGAGAAGGTCCGACGGGGAAGGAAGGCTCCGTCACCACCGTCAGCCGAGCCTCTCGGCGCTGGAAAGATCAGAGCCACGCAGAGGGCCCCGAGCCCCAGGCTGGGCTCTCTGTTCAGGGTGAGGAAGGGGGGCCCGGCATTTGCGTGTCTGAACCCCCAGGTGAGGCGGATGCTGCTGGGAGGGAGCGGCCGTGTGGGAACCACTGCTTTCCCGCTTCATCCCCGACCCCGCCCTCGGGGCCGGCACGGGAGGCCCAGCCACAGGCTCCGCCGCCACGTCCCCCGGGCCTCCGGGCTTCCACCTCAGCGATCCAGCCACCACCTCGGCCGTCAGCGGGAGCCTGCACCTTCCGGAGAGCCGGAGAGGATCGTGAGCTTTTGCTGGTCGTGTGCTCCTCCCCTACCGGTCCAGTCCAGCTGCCCCGCACCCGCCAGTGCAGGGGCCTGTGCGCGGAGGCCCTCCCAGCCCCCGCCCCCTCCAACCAGGCGTTCCTCGTGGGCCTTCCCTTTCCGCCTGGGATCCCGGGCACCTCCGTGCATACTCACACCCGCTCTCTCCCACCTTCCGCACCCTGCGACAGGCTCCGCCAGCCAGGCTGGGGGTAACGAGGCCCGCACCGTCCTTTACAGAAGCACCAAAGACCCTGAGGTGTCCGTGCCTGGGTAAGGAAACCCCTCCTTACACTGACGGGATAGTCCGTCCTGCACTCCGCAATACACAGACACACGCATATCCATCCATCCGGGCGAATGACTGTCCTTTCCCAAAGGGCTGCATCCCCAACAGTCAGGCAAAGGGGGCGGAGCCTCAGCGTGTGAAGCTCTTTCTGGAGGAACGTGGTCCTGAATGGAGGGAGTCTCGTCTCTCACTTTCTCCTGTTCAGTTCTCTCTCGGGCGCCTCCGTGTGCGTGTGTGTGTGTGTGTGTGTGTGTGTGTGTGGAACCCTGCTCCTCTCTGGCTCTGAGTTCGGTTCTGGGTGATGATCGTCTGCACTAGGTCTGTTTGGTGGGACTGCACAGACGGGGGAAGGCTGTGATTGAAGAGCCGCTGCTAATGGTCTGGACGCCCCCCGGCCCATAGGGCCACAGGACCCGATTCTGCCGTCTGACTGAGCTTGAGGCTCGCTCACTGGTTGGTACTGGGGCAGAAACACCTCTGCATCTGGAAGCCAACAGTGGCGCGTGTTCAGGACTCTCACCTCCTGCCACTTGGGGCCTGACGGTACGTTAGCTCAGCTGGCATGTTTCCCGAGTGGACGTGACCGCCTGCAGCAGGAACCTCCCTGGGCACGGGACCCGCCGCCTCCGCAGTGCTTGTGAGGAGCTCACCCGGACCGCGGCGGCTCGTGCTCTTCCCACGACAGAAGCCGACACCGAGGCGGCGTATTCGCGGTTCTCGCCTCACATTCCGTGAGTGCGCCCGCCCCTCAGCTCCGGGAGCCACACAGCACCTTCCTGGCAACGACTGGCGGTCAGGCCACCTGGGTGCTCTTGCAGGCAGCTCGCCGCTCATCCGTCTTGCAGTTCGAGACTGTGGACCCCAGGGGTTCGCACGGAAATGGATGGTGCCGAGGGGTTGACTGCCGGTTCAAGTCCTCAATGTTGGTGCCAAACTGAGCCCTGTCCGTGCACCTGGAGAACAGGACAGGGGTCCGGTCACAAAGCCTCTCTCCTTCCTACCAGCTGGGGCGCCCCCCGGGCCGAAGGAGCTCCCTTCCGGCCGTGCCCCCACCTCCCGCGTTCCAGGCGCCTGGCGTGCGGTGCGGGGACGGCCGGAACCCAGCGCACTCCCGCACGTCTCCTCCGTCTCCAGGAAAACAAAAGTGCTGTGATCTGTGTGACACGATCTCATAGAATTTGAGTTCTGACCATGTCGATGGTTTACTTATTTAGCCAGTTGGTTCTTTCGTTAGTTCTGCGGATTCTCAGCATCTTTCAAGAGAGAAGTCCGGGCGGCCTGTCCCCGGAGGAAGACGGCCTTTCCTTTCCAAACCACGGGACCTTCGCGTGGTCACGGGCTCTCCAAGCAGCGCGTCTGGGCAGCGTGGTCCTGATACCCCGGGGTTTGGGATTCGAACCCGGGCAGGGCACATACGAGAAACAACCAGAGAATGCAGGGGTCGGTGGAACAACAAACGGATGTTTCCCCTTCCTCTCTCTAAAATAAATAAATTAAAATTAAAAAAAATTCTCAAGACAAGGATTCTCTCTACTCAAAACGTGTTGTCAGGACGCCGAGCAGAGTGCGTTCCATCCCCACATAGAGCTGATGGTGTTTTTTAGGCAGAACCTTCATCTCCTCACCAAAGCCAGTCAGTTTTCATTGTCTGGTGTTTTACGAGCAATTGTCTTTTGATTCGATCCTAAAATTGTTCTCCGAGCTAAAGTAAACGCTGGCTGTTTTCGGCATTTAACTTATGTACATGGTTATTCAACCAGTAGCTGTAAAACCACAAACAAAATCTGAATAAAAATGAACAAAACAGAGTTTGTTATCAAAAGTGACGCTTTTCTTTCGTTTCAGTTGCCCCCACACAACCGCCTGAATTAAAATCATGAGCTGGGGATACGGGCTCGCCGAATGTCCCCTGGTGTGGAGCTTAGACCTCCAACCCCAGTTTCCACTTCCTAAGCCGTTAATCCTGCAGCTGCCCCCCGTGACGGGTCCCTCCAGCCCGGGCGGGTGAGGGGACACCAAGAAGCCCTCCACCCCTCCCTGCACGGGACGCCGCTTCCTGCCCCAAGAGGGGAGCGTGTGGCCGTCAGCAGATGCTGCAGCCGCGCCCCACACACACATTTAGAGTCTCAGGCACCGTCTCCGAGCCCCGCAGATGGCTCCCGAGGAGCTGCGCCTCCGCTGATGGCGGTAAAAATGATGCGCTGCGATGGCTCCTGCCGGCGGGGGCAGAGGCGCCGTCCCGCACGCCGCCCTGCCCACTCACGCAGAGCGCCCAGCTGCCGGGACAGATGTTGCTCTAAGCACTTTACTTTAGGGTCATTAAAGCGGTTGCGGGGTGAGCCGTTCCGCGTTTTATAAATTGTGCTTACTCGCTGAGCGCCCAGCTGCCGGAACTCCGCTGGAGCTGATCGGAAACAGAGTTCCCGTCAGCGGCTCTTCCCCGGGCCGGAGGCGGAGGTCGGGACACACGGGAGTGAGGTCAGACGGGTGCGTGCCCGTCCAGGCGCCCGGGATCCGGCGGCCGTGTCCACGCAGCTCGGGACCCTGCACCGGCCCGGGCTCACCTTCAGCGTCCCCCGCGGGCTGCTCTGACGCCTGGCGAGGGTTCGTTAGTTCAGGAAGTTTGGGGTCCTTTATGAGTCTCGAATGGCTGCACTTTTAAAGATGAGCCAGCTCGGCGCCATCGCCCGTAGCGAGGTGTCCGGTGGCCTCTGTCAGACACGGCCCTGCCGCTGCGCCGAGAATGCCCTCGGCTGGGAGACGGCCCCCCGCCTTCCTGAGGGGCCTGAGTGTCCCCGCCAGAGGGCATCCCCCTCCCATCCGGGGCTGATGCCAGAAACGACGCAGATCTAAGTTAGCGTGAACCGCTATTTGTCTAAAAAATGGTTAAAGCCTGGAAACAAAGGGTCTGAGAGCTCCATTTTCGACAATGAAGAGGCACTTGGAATTGGGTTCAAACTTCCACCGAAAAAACAAAAGACAAAACATGTGGACTGACTCCTCCGGACACTGGCCAGCAGACGAAGCACGGCCGCGCTCCCGGAGGAGGAAAACGAGGGGTGAGCCCCGTGAGGGCCCGGGTTTCTCTTGGGGGCGCTTTATGGGTCTCGTTGCAGGAAAGAGCGGAGAGGCAGGCCGTGGCGTTGAGGGAGCGGAGGCGGTGGTTTGGGAGGCGGAGTGAATGCACTTGGGAGGCAAAGCAGCAGAGAGAAGAGAGCTCTCCCGACAGGAGTTCCACGCCGACCGCGGCGCTCTGTCTCTGTGGCTGTGCTCTGAGTTTCTCGGGCGTGAGCGGAACGTCACAGGGGGGCAAAGGACCAGAAAGGAGCCACAAGATGACTCCTTTCCAGAGCTCAGACGTGAGTGGAGGGCCAGTGAGCCGGAGTAAAAGACCCTTTGAACACCTAGAACAGTGGTCGGCAAACTGCGGCTCTCGAGCCACATGCGGCTCTCTGGCCCCTTGAGTGTGGCTCTTCCACAAAATACCACGGCCTGGGCAAGTCTATGTTGAAGAAGTGACGTTAGAAGAAGTTTGAGTTTAAAAAATTTGGCTCTCAAAAGAAATTTCAATCGTTGTCCTGTTGATATTTGGCTCTGTTGACTGATGAGTTTGCCGACCACTGCTCTAGAGCATTCCGTGGAGCCTCCGGGAGAATCGCATCCAAAGGCTGAGTTACATGAGCCTGGAGCACAGGTTTCCCCAGACCTGGCCTGAAAAACTTCAGGTGGCGCTTAAGTTAACCATGCTGATTCACAAATAGCATAGTCAAGCAGTCTTTAAACACACACACACACACACATACACACACACACACACACCCCGTGCAAAACATGCCGTGTTCAACAGCCGTGTCACCGTGTTCAGCTCCCAACCAGAAGCCACTAGCTTACAAAGAGTGAGCCACCGTGACACACACCCAGGCAAAAACAGGAGGCAATATAAATTACCCGGAGTAACAGAAAGGGTGGGATTTGCTGAGCAAGACTGTAAAGCGAGGCGTGTGAGCACGCCCGGAGATGCAGAGGACACGGACATGCGGAACGGTGCCGGCAGTGAAGGCTTTGCAGAAGGATTCAGGGGGTCCGAGAGCTGGAAATGATCCGAGTGGAGAATTCACGGAATGATCCCACTGCACAGAGAATCCTACTGAGGAAAAGATAAGAGGTTTGGAGACAAATACTGAAATCCACGGGGATTTTTGCTTTTATAAAATCTGTGTTTCCTATTATGACCCTCACTCCCCATTGTAACCCAGCGCAGGGCGCTGACGGTGCACTTTCCGATACACGATTCCCAGGTGCCGGTGTCCTGATAAAGCTGTCCGTGGCTCACGTGGCCCCGAGCAGAGTCTCTCAGAGGGTGGCCTTCGGACCCTCGTATCTGAACCCCCTGTGCTGTGGTGGGGGGTCAGGTCCTCGTGCCTCACCCTGCCCACCTTGACTCAGGACCCGTGGGGTATAACCGAGGTCTCCACATTTTAAATGCACCTCCTTATGAGTCCAATGCACACGCGTGTCTAGAGAAGCCATTTAAACACGGACAAGCACACAGAATACAAAACAGCAGCCTGGCCGGCGGGGCTCAGTGGTTGAGCATCAACCTGTGAACCGGGAGGCCACAGTTCGATTCCCAGTCGGGGCACCGGCCCGGGTTGCAGACTCCACGCCCAGCGGGGGGTGTACAGGAGGCAGCAGATTCATGATTCTCTCATCATTGATGTTTCTGTCTCTCTCTCCCTTCCTCTCTGAAATCAATACAGATGTTTTAAAAAGAGAAATATAAAATAGCAGATGGTCCCCTTCAAGGACTTCTGCAGTTTGAGTTGGATCTACCATGTGACCTGCATGTTACACAGATTTTACATGGAAGCAGGTGCCAGTCATCACGGCCCAGACACGCTGCCTGTGGCTGTCACTGTGCAGTCCTGTCCTCTTCCCGCCGTTCTCCGCTCTGTCCGCCGAACCCACCCCGCCCACAGTGATCGCTTCCTGTCAGATCTACCGCCGGTGCCCTCTCCGCCCCACGGCAGGCACGAGCCAGGCGTGGTTACAGGGCTGTGAGTGCGGACTGACGCTCTCCCAACCTCTCTGCCCTCCTGCGACACAGGAAGCGAGCCCTGCCGCTCTGTGGGCGCCTGCCGCCCTGTCTGGCGTCGGGTCTCGGAAGCAGGTGACTGACGGTGACTGACAGCCGAGATGACTCACCACCAGTGGCAGCTGATGGTGACGGGTGCTACCTGTGTGCAGACTGATGGTGACGGGTGCTACCGCTCCCCCAGGCTCTCACCACACACGGGGGCGGTCCCCGAGTCTCTCTCCTCTGCCCAAGGCGTTCCATCTCTACTTCCCGGCGGTCCTGCAAACCCACCCTCAGCTGGCCACCTCCTCCAGGCGGTCGCCTCTGCGCAGCCTCAGCAGCTCTTGCTGGGAGCGTGCCTCCCCCTCCCCTCCCCCTCCCCCCTCCGTGCTCTGCACCGTTCCTGAGCTCACGAGAGCTGCGAGGGCGTATTTTGGAAGTGTCGGTGGGGGAGCCAGCCCGGGCTCAGCGTGAAACAAAAGCTTCCACCGGCCTGGGCGGGGCAGACGGAGAGCCATGCCCAGCGCTGACCCTCCTCCAGGCCGGGTCCTGGGCGTGTCTGGGCAGCACGGCCTCGGGAGCTCACGGCTCTGCCACGAAAGGGAAGCTGAGCTGGAACCCGCCCTCTCGCCTGGTAGCTAGCTGGCCTGAAGGCGGTCTCGTTCTGAAGCCTCAGTCTGTCCTCTGTTCTGTGGGACGTCGTGGCGCTGGTCCATGAGGTGGTCACATGAGTCACTGGCTCCGTGCTGCAGTGCGCTGAGCCTCGCCCGGGTGCAGAGCCCGTGCCCAGTCAGGACGCGTGACCACGACCTCGGGCCTTGGTGTGTCTGCGGCTTCCTTCTGCTCAGAGCGGCCTCTGTCCCTGCCTCCCGGGCAGCCTCCTGCCCGCTCCTGCTCGGACACCCCCTGCTCCCTCCCCTTCCTCTGAGGAATGTGCTCATCAGCCTCGGCTGCCTCATCACCGTTGGGAGCTTCACCATCCGGGCCTCCGTCCTCTATGGAGGGAAGGGGCCTGGGCTTCCTTCCTTTCTGTTGTTGTTCACCCTCGCCCGCGGGTGTTTGTTACATTGGTTTTCAGAGAGACTGGGAGGAGGAGGAGGAGGACAGAGTGAGAGAGAGACATCGCCATGGGAGAGACACGTTGGTCGGTTGCCTCCAGCACGCACTCTGACTGGGGCAGGGAATCGAACCTGGAACCCAGGTGTGACCCTTGGGTGTGTGGGCCGGTGCTCCAACCATGAGCCACACCGGCCTGGGCAGAACTCATTTCGGAATCCCCAGGAGCCGCGACAGCAATGCTGTGCCTTTTAGTTGCCAATCCGTTGGCTGAAGGAATGAATGGATGGCCGTGCAGCCTCACTGCCCGTCTCCAGGGCTCATCCCCGTCCCTGCAGACAGGGTTAGAGCAGCACTGAAAGCACAGGAGGTTCAGAGCAGAAGAAACACAATCACTTATTTCCTCCAAATGCAACGTCACCAGAGGGACGGGCCAGTAGAGAAACAAGAATCGGAGTGAATTTCCACAGATTCCTTAGTTCATGGCCATCCCGCCCATCTCCCCCGGGGGCCGGACTGTGAAGTGCGGGGTCCTGTGTGCGGTGACGTGTGTGCCGGACGATGAACATGGCAGTGAGAACCCTGCCCCAGGGCCACGTGGGAGCGGCCGCTGTGCATCCTGGGAAAGGGGCTCCTGACAGCCTGTCTTTGTAAGGAGCACAGAGAGCTGTGCTTAGCTGTTCGCGCGGCAGGCGTTCTACCGTCAGGCCTGGGTGTCAATAAGGGAGGGAGCAAAGGGGGGCGGACGTTAAGAAGCGGAATCCAGTATGGGGCCTGCTCCGCTAGGAAGCCACGGCTTCACCCCGCCCGGGGCAGACAGACAAAAGGCATTCCCGTGCCGGGCACAGGCCCAGCAGGAGCCACGGTGGTGGAGGGAGAGGTGCTTCTACTCTGAGGCGTGCACAGTAGGGGCCATGATGGCAACCGTAAGGGGCGGAGCCTCGTCTGGGAAAGAACCGCATTGGATAAGGGACCTGGACGATCCGGAACTGGATTAGATGGGGGAGGGGCCGGCAGAAGCCTGGGAAACATGGGGAAATTGACTGTTTAGCTTGAAAAAGTGCCTAGCCTGGGACAATATAACCCAAGCTTCTCTCTCTCTCTCTCTCTCTCTCTCTCTCTCTCTCACACACACACACACACACACACACACTCACACACACATGCTCGCCCTGCTCGTTGGCACATTCTCTCTCTGCCGTAGTCATGGGGCCTGGGGCTGACCTGGTGGCCCCGGCACAGCGTCCGCTGGGGCACAGCTGGGCCCACAGACTAAGCTGCCCGACGGGGACAGGCCCGGGCCCCCCTGGACCGAGCCTCGGCGTGGCCCCGAGCTTTGGACACTGGCCCTCGTTCTGGGCTTGATGAAGGCGAGGTTGGCCTCTTCTAGTGAGACACCTGAGTTGACCCCGGGACAGCCCTGGGTTTCTGCTTCAACGCCAACAAACCTCACCCCGGCTGCACCTCCCACCGGGAGGCTCCCGAGGGGCTGTCCTCGGCGCTCGGTGAACGGGCCGTTGCCCCCGGCGCCACTGCTGGGGCGGACCCCGCCGGTGTAGGGAAGGGCGTCTCCGCCGGCCGGGGCCGTGTGTGAGGGTAAAAGCCCTATTGTTTGTGGCGGGAAGCGTGGGCTTCCTGGGCCCTGGCGAGCGGGCAGCCCTCTGAAGACAGCTTTTGTCTGCGGCCGGCTGCAATCACTGGCCTCATTGTTGCCGAAGTTTGAGAAGGAAAACAAAGAAAGGACAGGATTGTTATCTGCAGCTGCACATCCAAGCCCCCGGGGCTCAGGATGCTCGGAACTGCTGAGGCTGCGGGGAGTCCTTCCCTTCGAGGCTGGCATCTTCACCCCCGGCCCAGCCCCGGCCCCAGCTGCTCGCACCCGCGAGGATGTGCTGTCTGTTACCCACGCCAGACGTGGAACCTGCGATTGTTCGCGGGGAAGCAGACGTTCCACAGAAAACCCAGCCCACGTGCACAGTGCGCTCCGCCGATCGCGGCCTTACACGCGGCTTCCCATGTAAGCGGGTAACTGTAAGTCGGGAAATTTCGAAAGCGGCGAACTGACATCTCAGTGGAGTCAGCGCTAGCCCAAGTCTTCTCATTGCGCACCAGACCCTCCCCTCGCCGTCATGTTGACGGTGGATTTCCCTCATCGAGGCTCTGGGGGCGGGTGCCTGCCCCAGAAGCCGCTTCTGGTCGGGACATCTGGTCTACCAACCACCACGCTTCTCCTTGGGACGTGCCACTCCGTGCTGCCTGGCTCGGACCAGAGCCTGGCTGTTCGAATGACCCAACCTGCAAGGGATGCCGATCCCTTGGTGCATTTTTCTAAACAAAATGCTTTGTTGCGTTGGAATATGCCTATCAAGTTCCCGAAAACCTGAGCGTGTCCGGGTACACGTTTTTGATGGACGGCGTGTTGGGTCCTGGCCTGACCCCGCCTCTCCGGTGGGCCAGGTGAGCTGCAGGCCTCAGAGGAAGATAGTATTTTACTAAAATAGTGACTTTATTGGGCTGAAACGTGCTTTTAGACTCAGATAAAAGTGTAACGATCTTCCATTACCCTGTGGATGTGACATTGGACAGACACTTAATCTTCTTTCTCCTCACTTCTCCCACCTGCAAAGCAGAACGATCCGTCTCCTTCACCGACAAGGGGTAGCTGGGAGGGGGACGTGGCCGTCGTGTCTGAGGCACAGTGGTTCCCGAGGCATCTGCTTTCCCTCCATGATCAGCAGCTGCACCTCGTCACATCAGATGCCCCCGTCACTGCCGAGTAAAGGAGTAGGTGCCTTCAGGGGGGGCTTCCTGAAACAGCCTGGGGAAGCCAGGTCAGAGGTCAGGAGAGGGTGGAGACATGTGACAAAGACACATTTCGCCTCCGCAGCCATCGGCTGTGGGCATGACCGCGTCGCCTGGGCCGTCCTAACAAATAACTGGACGGAAGCAGCTGTGAGTGAGCTGGGATGGAGCCACAGACACGAAGCCCCGAGCGCTCCCCAAAGGCCTAGAGACCCCAGCGTGTGAGCCTGCCGCCCCCCGGAACCCAGAGCCCTGAGCATCACGGGACGAAGAAGCAGGTGTCAGAGTGTGCGCGCAGTGCCGCGCCTGAGCAGTGTGTTGGAGACGGGAGTTTTCTAAAGAGAAGTGAGTGAGAGTCCCCCAAACCTGGTATCGGCCACGCCCTGTCCATCCCTAGCGTCTCGGATTGCGGGGACACAGGACGCAGTAGCAGGAGGTATGGGAAGTGCATGTGCCTGAAGGAGAGGAGCTGGGAACGGCCCAAGGCCCGGGGCCTGGTCCACCTTCGGACAAATGGGTTCCTCGTGCTCCAGCAGCCGGAGCTGATAACTGACTCCCCAAGCCGCTTCCTCCCGGCACCCCGCTTCCTCCCGGCACCCCGCTTCCTCGCGGCACCCGCTCCATCGGGCGCTTGGCTGGCTAAGCCGGGAGGGAGCCTGTGGCCGGGAGGGAGCCATCTGCCTGCTTAGTCCTGGGCCGGGGCGTTGGGTGGGGTGGGGGGAGTTCAAGGTTGGGAAGAAGCCTGCAATGTGAGTGCAGTGTGGCCGTCCGCGAGCTCACGGCTGGGAGATGTTCCCTCCCGCACACAGTGACACGGAGGAGGGGAGGGTGGGGGAGAGGGGAGGGTGGAGGAGGAAAGAGGGTGGAGTGGCTGGTCCAGGAGCCCCGCGCAGGCCTGGAGGCAGGCACCCCGCACCCCCTCGAGGCCGCGCCCCTGCACCTGGGCTGTGTAGGTGTATTTTTCTCCTCTTGTTGATTCGGTTACCGAAACAAGCGTTTGAAGGAGACCACATCCTTTTACTGAGCATCAGGAAAGTTTATTAAAAGTGGCTCCGAGAACACCCTGAAACCCCCAGCTATTCACCCGGGGCCTCACTTTCCTTTCTGTGTCTCCGAGGTGTAAACACACCTGCAACAGCCGCACTTCCCCGCCCCGGCGGGGGCTCAGGAGGGCGAGGGGACGCACAGGGGCCAGGAGGGCGAGGGGACGCGCAGGCCCGGCGGGGGCCAGGAGGGCGAGGGGACGCGCAGGCCCGGCGGGGGCTCAGGAGGGCGAGGGGATGCACAGGCCAGGCAGGGGCCAGGAGGGCGAGGGGACGCACAGGCCCGGCGGGGGCTCAGGAGGGCGAGGGGACGCGCAGGCCCGGCGGGGGCTCAGGAGGGCGAGGGGACGCACAGGCCCGGTGAGGGCTCAGGAGGGCGAGGGGACGCACAGGCCCGGCGAGGGCACAGGAGGGCGAGGGGACGCACAGGCCCAGCGGGGGCTCAGGAGGGCGAGGGGACGCACAGGGGCTCAGGAGGGCGAGGGGACGCGCAGGGGCCAGGAGGGCGAGGGGACGCACAGGCCCGGCAGGGGCCAGGAGGGCGAGGGGATGCACAGGGGCCAGGAGGGCGAGGGGACGCGCAGGCCCGGCTGTGATAAGTCAGAAGCCGCCAGGGCTCCTTTCCCAAGGTTCTCTGAACTCTCAGTCCACAGGGGCGCTGCCGGCTCCCGCCTCTGGGGTGTCTTACCCGTTGCTGGTGCCACGGGAGGACGCTGTCCACGCAGCCCCCACAGCCCTTCCCGTAGATGGACGTCCACCACCCACAGCGCGGGCCCGGCTGGAGCGACTCGGCTCCCCCTCGCCCCGTGGTCCTCAGCTCTTCTCGGAGGTATCAGTTGGGGTGTCATCCCGACCACCCACATCCGGGCAGGGGCTCCCTGGGCCCTCAGAGCCCCTCAGTGTCCCTCCCTTTGCCACGACCCGTCACAGCTGCCCAGCCTTTGTCCCTCGTGCCCAGCGGTGAAGGCCGGGGAGGACAGCGCGGGCAGTGTGTCCCCAGCGCAGGCACCCGCGGGGCGCCGCGGGCTCTCAGCCGCGTCGGGTGAGTGAACAAAGTACAAATGCATCCACGGAGAAACGCTCCGAGGCCCAGAACGCAGTCGCGGGGGAGGACGCAGGGAAAAGAGAGGTTTCCACACAGTGCCTTTAACACGGAGCCGGAGAGCAGGGAGCGCGGTGCCCACCGGGGCCCGGGGGGCATGGTTTGGGCATCAGTGTGCTTTCTGTCCCTGGACGTGCCTGGCCTGGCGCAGACACTCAACTAACACATGTTGGATGTTGAAAAAAACACACACAGCGACCTGGGATCGCCCTCCAATGAACAGAGGACGATGCCGGTGACGGCGTGGACGGCGGTCTTCGTGGCTTGAGTTTTTCACTTCCTCCTCTTTTGGGGGGGCAACCACGACTCCTTCCGATCACCCGTGGAAGGAGGACGTCTCTGCCTCCGTTTCCGTTTCCTCGGGGAAATGAAGCCCAGACAGTGGCACGGCGGACACCGTCCCTGGAATTCCTTTGTGGGTAAACACCGGCGGCGTGGAATCCCAGCTGGACGGGGGTTTGAGCCCTCACGGCGGACACCGTCCCTGGAATGCCTTTGTGGGTAAACACCGGCGGCGTGGAATCCCAGCTGGACGGGGATTTGAGCCCTCACGGCGGACACCGTCCCTGGAATGCCTTTGTGGGTAAACACTGGCGGCACGGAATCCCAGCCGGACGGGGGTTTGAGCCCTCACGTGGAAGGAATCACAGAGGCTGCACGCGGCCGTGACCGGGACCAGGGCGTGTCCAGAGGAGCAGCCTGCTGCACCGACGCCATAAGTCACGCGGCCTGTGCCGGTGCGAGCCGGCCATTTGATGTTGATCGCTCTCTGCTCTGACAGCCAGTAAATAAAGTCATAAAACAAAGGAGCGGAATCACCACTGACGGGCTCCTGTCCCCTCCCCTCCCTGTCTGTCTGCAGAACCACTGGACAGCATCCTGACCAGACAGAAAGGGAAAGAAGAAGGAAATACACGGTGGCCCAGCCTCCGTCCCGCCGAGGACAGCTCCGAGCGGAGAGGGAAGACGGCCCACCACACCCGCTAGCGGGAGGGGAGGCGCGCGTCCCTGGCGGCGTGAGTGGTTCCGGCCACTCTCCGCCTTCCTCGGTCCACGGGCAAGTGTCTGATTCGTGCGGGAAGTGAAAAGAGCTCCGGGAACGTGATTCCTTAGAGCGTGACGGTCGCTCTCTGGGCTGTGGCGTCCAGTGCGTGGACTCGGCTGCACGAGGCCCTTCGCACGCTTTGGCCAGCTGCTTGCTGACAGCATGTCACCCCCCCCCCGCCCCGCCCCCATCCTGCCACCCCCCATTCTGGCAGGAACGTGACCGAACCCACGGCTCTGGGACTCCACTCGTGTGCGAGGCAGCTCCCTGGGGAGGGGCAGGACCCTAAAGCCCTCGATGACCTCACAGGGAAATTCTGGAGATCAGCACGTGACACTTGCCAGAAAGAGGAAAGCGTGTCATGAACACGTGCGCATCCGTTTTCTGCTCCTGCCTCTTTGCCGCCGGGACGTGGGCTGTGACATGGACCTGCTCCGCCAGCAGGAGCAGAGCGGCTGGGCCGGCTGGATGGCTGGGAGAGGAACCAAGAAGGAGCTTCAAGTTGGCCCCTCGCGGCTGTTCCTCGCTGGAAACGCAGCGCCCTCACACGGAGGCGGGGGCGGGCCTCCGCGGGAACGGGGTGGCGCTGGGGTGCAGACAGAAACGCCACCACATTGTCAGGGGAACCGCTGCGCCACACCCAGGAGGGGGATGTAGTGCAGTGACGAACAGGTGATGTCATATGACGGCAGCCGTGGGCTATGACACACAGAGGAAACCCTAGTGTAAACGTGAGCTTCAGTCATGAAGGGGGCCCTGGCCAGTGTGGCTCGGTGGATAGAGCATCGGCCTGGGCCACAGGGTCCCAGGTTCGATTCTGCTCAGGGCACAGGCCCGGGTTGCGGGCTCGATCCCCAGTGTGGGGCATGCAGGAGGCAGCCGACCCATGATTCTCTCTCATCATTGATCTTTCTGTCTCTCTCTCCTCCCTTCCTCTCTGAAATCAATAAAACTATATTTTTTAAAAAATGATGTAGGAACATTGGTTCATCACGTGTAACCACTGTGCCTTACCGGTACACGGTGTCAGTGACAGGGGAAGCTGGGGAGGGCGCGGGAGGGAGTGAGTGGAACTCGCTGCTTTCTGTTCCATTTTCTGTAAACGAAGACTTCTCTGGGAAATGACGTGTGCTGACGGGAAAGCAGGTGTGACCTGAACACGCACTTAGCATGACGTTTCTTCCCCTAGAGCTGTGGCGTTCCTTCGGTTAAGGAGCGGAGGAGCCGGGGCCGTGTCTCTGAAAACGCGGCGTGAGGCACCATCCTGCGCGCGGGGCGTTTCCTGGGCGTCGTGTTGATGTCTCGTCAGCGGGCACCCGGCTGCAGCGGAGAAGGGCGTCCCCGAGGTGGGGACGATGAGAGACGGCCGGGCCGGTGGGAATGGCCATCGCCGTCCCGGCCTGCGCGGCCTGCCCCTTGGATGTCATCACGCCGCTGACTTGGCTGCGCACGTCCCCCCGGAGACTGGCTCTGAGCGAATAGCTCGTGCTGGTTCTGCTGTGGCGGCCGAGTCCCGACGCTGCCCCCTCCCGGAGGAAGGGTCCGAGGTCGGCTTCTGATGACGCTGTGTCGTTCCAGCCGAGCCGTCATTTGGTCACTGAGGGACTTTACTTCCATGAAAACGTGTGTGTTTTTCTAGTAACAGTAACTACACCGGGAACGTCGGGTTGCTCTGGGTATCCGTGCGGATCGGTGAGACGGGACCAGGTGGCGGAATAATGGTTCCTTTTGTGAACCGATCGCTTGTGATGGTTCAGACATCTCGCGGTATCAGGTAGGTTTCAGTTTGACTAAACCTTCCTTAATAGCACCACCGCCTCCTGGAGTGAGCCGATGTCACAGAATACAGACCGCCACAGCCATCGAGGTTCTTCTGCCTGGCACCGCTCTTAAATGATCAGCAGGGCAGACCCGGCCCCGCCGTGGTGGCTCAGGGGGTGAGCGCCGTCCTAGGAACCAGGAGGTCACGGTTCGATTCCAGGTCAGGGCACATGCCTGGGTTGCAGGGCTCAATCCCCAGTGTGGGGTGTGCAGGAGGCAGCTGATCCATGATTCTCTCTCATCATTGATGTTTCTATCTCTCTCTCTCCCTCTCTCTTCTTCTCTGAAACCAATAAAAATGTGTGCTTTTTTAATAGGCGGGAGCAAATAAAATAGTTGTGTTATAAATCCCTATGATTCCCTAAGGAAGCCAAATAAACTCAACAAATATTCACTAAATGCCTCCCTAAGGCGAGCACCATCCCAGGCAGACAGCAGTCCGGGGGGCCGTGCTGAGGCCGTGTCTGCTGTGAGGACAGTTCCAAGGACGGTTATGAAAGACACGGGTCACTGTGGCCTCCCCTCCCATTCCTCTCGGGTTCGGGGAGCTCCCGTCGCGGGCACTGGGGTTGTCTACCCCCCTCCCCCACATCTGTGTTTCATATTCCAGGAGCAGGAGTCCCTCACGCAGCAGAGAGCCAGCCCTTGTTTGGGCAGTGACGTGCCAAGGGGGGTAGTTTCCCTCCGTGGACAGCAGCCACATCTCCCCCCGCAGCCGGGCCGGCCGGGCCGCTGTGCCGTCCGCCCTGTTTCCGTGGAGCCCGCACCCCTACGCGTTGTCGCCCCTCCTCCTCCAGAAAGGTGAACACCTGTCACCATCCCGCCTTTCCGACCCCAAGGCTGAGGCGGACATGGGTTTCCCTCACCCTCACGTGCAGCCGCCACAGTCCCCTGACCCTGGGGGTCCGCCCGCGGCGGCTGAGCCCTGGAGAGGAGCAGTGGGACCCGCAGCGGTCAGTGCCCGCGTGTCCGCGTGTTGCGCCAGCTGCTCGAGCGGCAGTTCCCACGCCGCGGTGCACAGCGGCGAGTGGCGCCAGCAGATGCGGGGTCTTGCGTTAGGGAAGAGCCACCTAAGCTCCGAGAACCCGGATGTTTTATCCTGGGCAGCGGCACGCCTGCTCCTTCCTCCACACGGAGACGTGGTCTCGTCCCGTGCGATGAGCAGGGCAGTGCACCCCTCCTTCCTAGAACACCCTAACACCGTGGTCGGCACACTCACGAGTCCACAGAGCCCGATATCCACAGCACAACGATTGACATTTCTTCTGAGAGCCACATTTTTTAAACTTCAACTTCTTCTAACGCCACTTCTTCAACATAGACTCGCCCAGGCCGTGGTGTTTTGTGGAAGAGCCCCACGCAAGGGGCCAAAGAGCCGCATGTGGCTCGCGAGCCACGGTTTGCCGACCACGGCCCTAACACAACAGACTCGCGGAAAATGGTCTCACGTGAACCCGCGGCGAGGAAAGGTGCAGCAGTCGAGCACCCGGAGGCTACGGAAACGCGGCACGTTCCGGGGCCAGAAGCAGCCGATCTTTCTAGAAGGGACAGGCGAGTGCAGGGACGGGCAGGGCTGCGTCAGGAGGTCTCCCGAGGAGATCGGGAGCGTCGTCCTCTGCCGCTGGTCCCTGGGGCGTGGGGACGGAGAAAAGGCGCTCACGCAGCCGCCGCGTTAACTGCGGGCGGAATGCACGTTCTCACCAGCCCCTCCAGCCTCGAAGCGGGGTTCCTTCCTGTGACGCGACAGGAAAACGGGGAGCAACCGCGGCCACCGCCACGGCTGCAGGGCTGGAGGCGCGGCCACAGGAGCCCGGCCTGCCTGTCCCTTGAAAGCCCGGCCGCTTGGGGTTCCTCCCCTCGGGGGCGGGGGTGGAGAGGAGCGGCCTCACCGCGGGGATCATGAAGGCCGTTGGGGGGAGTAAGCCCCTTCTTTAATGACGGGGCCGTTGGCGGGAGAGCGGGGCCGGGTCCGTTGGCTCTTTGGAAAGGAACGTGAAGCCGGTCACCTCTTGCGCCCGTAACCACGGCGCCCACGGCCCTGTGTGCGTCCCCGCACAGGCGAGCCCCTCTCCTCCGTGTGCCTTAAGCTTCTAGTGGAGTCTCCGTTCCCTGTGCTTTCTCACGAAGGCGCGGGGTCTCCGAGGCTGAGGGTACGGGCTCTGAGGAGTGCGGCTTTTTCCAGAAGGAAAGCTGGTCTTCAAATGTGGCTGCGCGCCTCCGCTGCCAACGCGGGCAGCCCTCGCACGGTTGAGAGGCCGACCAACCTCCCGAGCAGCAGTGGGGACTATTTCTGTCCCGCGGAGCCTGGTTTCATGTTTATTTGTAAGATTTTGGCAGCTATTTTAGGTTGTTTCTGAGTTGCGATGAGAAACATTATGTCCATGCATTTGAGAAAGGAGGGGAACATTAAAAATAAAAGTGATCTGAGCGTATGGATTTTTTATTTAAATTCATTATCAAACAGATTTTGATATTCCTGTGTGGGTTGTGGAGGGGGACGTGTCTCTCCTCGCTGCTGTTCCAGGAAGATGCCGGGGGGGAAATGTTGGGCTTCGGATGTGATCCACTTCTCCAAGTTCGTTTTAAACTTGCAGGAAAGTTCCGACCACACAGATGAGGCCTCCCTGGCAGCGATGGAGCGAGCCAAGACGGCGACATCGGCCCGGCCGGCGTGGCTCAGGGGCTGAGCATCGACCTATGAACCAGGAGGTCAGGGTTCAATTCCCGGTCAGGGCACAGGCCCGGGTTGCGGGCTGGATCCCCAGTGTGGGGCATGCAGGAGGCGGCCGATCCATGATTCTCTCTCATCACTGATGTTTCTCTCTCTCTCCCTCTCCCTTCCTCTCTGACATCAATAAAAATATAAAAAAATAGAGACGAGAAGGGCCATTGGTGTCTTGAAGGATAAATACTTATGTCCTACGTGGATGAGGGGTGAGTGCCCCAGTGTAGGAGGGGAGACAACACGGAACGGGCGCACAGGTGGACACAGGGTGCGGTGGGGTGGGGATCAGGGGGGAGGGGGACATGGGCCCGGAAGGCGGTCAGCGGGCCTCCCGGTAAGGCTGGAAGAGGCGCACGAGCCACGCCAGCGAGTCAGGACTTAACGCCTTGGTGCTGAGCGAAGGGGGTGCCCGTCACTGAGCCTTCATCTCACCGCCTTCCCCGGCTGCCGGACCGGGGGAGGGGGGGGAAGGGGGGGCAGGCGTTCCAGATGGGACGCGGGCTGAGGGCCGTGCGGGTGATGAAGACGCCGGGTGGACACGGAAGGAGGGCGGGTGCAAGGGCTGGGTCCCTTAGGAGGGGGCGTGAGCAGGATGCAGTTGTGGGGAGACAGGAGGAGGGTGGGGGACGGCGCGGGTGCCGGCTGGGGGGGTCACCCAGCGTCAGCGCGAGGCCGCTGTGTCGGAATCTGCTTTCGGCTCGAGCGAAAAGGCAGCGAGGCGCAGGGGCTGGAAATAGCCGTCTCTCCAGGGATGGCATTTATCCGCAGCCGCTCTCGGCGGACGGAAATAACGTTTCTCAGGGACCGTCTTCCCCTGCGTCAGGAACCCAGTGCCAACCCTCAGGCAGTGTGCGTGCCTGTTTCTTTAAGGGCCTCCCGTGAGGAATCCTATAAAACACCAGCATTTTGTGGGCAATGCCTCACGTTTCAGGTCAGTAGGTGACACTGCGTCGCTATGAGCTGGAGGGAGTGCTGGCTGCACGTTCTCTGGGGATGTTTTCCCGGCGCTCGACAGACTTACCACCATCCCTGCCGCCCTCTCCTCTGCGCACTCATCCTGGGCTGGTGGTACCACTGCCGCCCCCTCATCCTGACTCAAGGCCCCGTGGCCCCACCCCCCCGCCTTCCCCCCTTTGTCTGCCAGGCTAATGCCGAGTCTTCTTTTTACCAAAATGTTTTGATCGAATGTCTTGGGGTGAACTTGGTTAATAACATTGTATGGGGTTCAGGGGTACAGCTCCTGTACGCTGTCCTATGTGTTCCCACCCCAAACCCAGTCTCCTTCCATCGCCATTTACCGCCCTGACCCTCTCCCCCCCACCCTCCCCCGCTGCAGTCCCCCCGATGGGGCCCAGCTGGACGGGCAGTAACTGGAACGGTGGTCATTCCGGCGCTGCCAGGCGCCCGCCCGGTGCCCTCCGCGGCGTCTGTGCACGAGGAGCTCGCTGAGCAGAACCACGTGTTAACGTGGCCCTGCCACGGTGCGAGGGCATGTCCATCTCAGTGGGTGGCGACGTGGACGCGGAGTCGGTTCTTCGACTTGGGCTGTCGCGCTGTGGGAGCCAGAGGCCGGCACGCATGCGTGTCTCGGCCTCCACGGGACCCGCCTCGGGGAAAGCGCCGTCTCTCACGGAACAAGGACACGCGCGGCCCGTGGGCCCCGTCGGCCGCCGCGCTCCCCGGCCGCACGCTGGCACAGCCGCGCCCTCGGACCCGCGGCCACCGCAGATGCCCATGGTGTTACCTTCTCTACTCTGTGCTCCTGCTTTCCAGGCTGGAGGGACCGCTGCTGATTTTGAATTGTTAACAACTGAAGGTACAGTTATAAAAAGGTGCTCAGTGCATATGTACCTCAGGGTCCGTGAGCCAGCTAAACGGGGGACAGACAGACAAGCTGGGGCCGGGGGCGGCCTTTGAAGCGGAAGCCACTTTCCTCCTCTTCCCTCCGCGGCTGCTGCTGCGTCCAGACCGCAGCCCCTCGCCGCCCGCCCGGAGCTGCAGCTCCCCCTCGGCCTACATGCCTCCCCACCCTCCGCTGCGGCTCACGTCCCAGGTCTCCAACTGGGGTGCTTCACGGGGGGCCCGCTCGAACCCGGAAAACCCAACGTGACCCACAAACGGGAGTCAGCAGGTGTGGTGTTTACACCGAGGCGCTCGGTCAGCTGGAGACCCAGAAACAATAAAACCGCACCGGCCAGGAGGAAAGTTCCGGGAGGTCCTCACTGTGCAGGGAACGCCACGGGCGGCCTGGCTTTCAGGGGAGAGGTCGGCTCCAGGACCCTCCCGGGAGCTTGGCGCTGCGTGAGCCAGGACCCCCGCCGCCACGGAGGCCAGCCGTCACACCCCGCCGGAGTGGACGGTGAGCACGCGCCCCGGGGCCGGAGTGGACGGTGAGCACGCGCCCCGGGGCCGGAGTGGACGGTGAGCACGCGCCCCGGGGCCGGAGTGGACGGTGTGAGCACGCGCCCCGGGGCCGGAGTGGACGGTGTGAGCACGCGCCCCGGGGCCGGAGTGGACGGTGTGAGCACGCGCCCCGGGACCGGAGTGGACGGTGTGAGCACGCGCCCCGGGGCCGGAGTGGACGGTGAGCACGTGCCCCGGGGCCGGAGTGGACGGTGTGAGCACGCTCCCCGGGGCCGGAGTGGACGGTGAGCACGCCCCGGGGCCGGAGTGGACGGTGTGAGCACGCTCCCCGGGGCCGGAGTGGACGGTGAGCACGCTCCCCGGGGGCCGGAGTGGACAGTGTGAGCACGCTCCCCGGGGCCGGAGTGGACGGTGTGAGCACGCGCCCCGGGGCCGGAGTGGACGGTGAGCACGTGCCCCGGGGCCGGAGTGGACGGTGAGCACGCCCCGGGGCCGGAGTGGACGGTGTGAGCACGCTCCCCGGGGCCGGAGTGGACGGTGAGCACGCCCCGGGGCCGGAGTGGACGGTGTGAGCACGCTCCCCGGGGCCGGAGTGGACGGTGAGCACGCTCCCCGGGGCCGGAGTGGACGGTGTGAGCACGCTCCCCGGGGCCGGAGTGGACGGTGAGCACGCCCCGGGGCCGGAGTGGACAGTGTGAGCACGCTCCCCGGGGCCGGAGTGGACGGTGTGAGCACGCTCCCCGGGGCCGGAGTGGACGGTGTGAGCACGCTCCCCGGGGCCGGAGTGGACGGTGAGCACGCCCCGGGGCCGGAGTGGACAGTGTGAGCACGCTCCCCGGGGCCGGAGTGGACGGTGTGAGCACGCTCCCCCGGGGCCGGAGTGGACGGTGTGAGCACGCTCCCCGGGGCCGGAGTGGACGGTGAGCACGCCCCCGGGGCCGGAGTGGACGGTGAGCACGCTCCCCGGGGCCGGAGTGGACGGTGTGAGCACGCTCCCCGGGGCCGGAGTGGACGGTGAGCACGCGCCCCGGGGCCGGAGTGGACGGTGTGAGCACGCGCCCCGGGGCCGGAGTGGACGGTGAGCACGCTCCCCGGGGCCGGAGTGGACGGTGAGCACGCTCCCCGGGGCCGGAGTGGACGGTGAGCACGCTCCCCGGGGCCGGAGTGGACGGTGTGAGCACGCGCCCCGGGGCCGGAGTGGACGGTGAGCACGCGCCCCGGGGCCGGAGTGGACGGTGAGCACGCGCCCCGGGGCCGGAGTGGACGGTGTGAGCACGCTCCCCGGGGCCGGAGTGGACGGTGAGCACGCTCCCCGGGGCCGGAGTGGACGGTGAGCACGCTCCCCGGGGCCGGAGTGGACGGTGTGAGCATGCTCCCCGGGGCCGGAGTGGACGGTGTGAGCACGCTCCCCGGGGCCGGAGTGGACGGTGTGAGCACGCTCCCCGGGGCCGGAGTGGACGGTGTGAGCACGCGCCCCGGGGCCGGAGTGGACGGTGTGAGCACGCGTTCCGGGGCCGGAGTGGACGGTGTGAGCATGCGTCCCGGGGCCGGAGTGGACGGTGAGCACGCTCCCCGGGGCCGGAGTGGACGGTGAGCACGCGCCCCGGGGCCAGAGTGGACGGTGAGCACGCGCCCCGGGGCCGGAGTGGACGGTGAGCACGCGTCCCGGGCGGCGGCTTCCCTGCGGGTCCTGACGGCCGCGCTGGCCGCGGAAGCTCCGGACGTCAGTCGTGCGGATATTTATAACAGACAATGGCGCTTGATGCAGTGGGCTCCCAATTACTCCCCATTGTCCTGCCGTGTGAATTATTTATGAACTTTCCTCATCTGTCACGCTCAGAAGAAGCCACTCTTAGCCCTTCTGTTCAGAGGCAGGAGGAAAGGGATCCAGCATCACTTCCTGTGACTGCCTTGCAGGTCACAGATTGACGGAAACATAACATTTCACACCTTCAAATGGGAGCATCGTATGCGTCCATGCTCCACGGTGGCTGTGCCCATTGTGTGTGTGTGTTACTGTCCACACGGGTGTGAAGCCTTTGACCACCACCGGGTGGAACGGAGTGGACACAATGGAGGCGTCTCTGCCGTTTTCTCCGGGTTGTACTGACGGGAAAGAGCATCTCCCGCCACAGTCCTGGGAGAGCGAGCAGGAGAGGAGGAGAAGGAAGTCTGTTTGTTCACCACCCACCACGGGCAAGGCGCTCACATGGATCACCGGGCACACGGATCATCATGCACACGGGTCATCATGCACATGGGTCATCATGCACACAGGTCATCATGCACACGGATCATCATGCACACGGGTCATCATGCACACGGATCATCATGCACATGGGTCATCATGCACACAGGGTCATCATGCACACGGATCATCATGCACACGGGTCATCATCATGCACACGGATCATCATGCACACGGGTCATCATGCACACAGGTCATCATGCACACGGGTCATCATGCACATGGGTCATCATGCACACGGGTCATCATGCACACAGGTCATCATGCACACGGATCATCATGCACACGGGTCATCATGCACACGGATCATCATGCACATGGGTCATCATGCACACTGATCATCATGTTTAAACCCTAAGAGGCCAGTAAAGCATGTCGTGATCCCTTAGATTATCATTCACTGCATTTCCTTACCCCCATTTTATAAAACAAAAATGAGGTTCATTTTCCCAAAATGTAGGCGTGCGAGGCTGACCCACATGCACGTCCACACGTGGCTAGTGTGTAGCAGACCAGCCGCTGGGCCGCGCCTTGCCTTCAGCCACAAGATCAGCCACGCGGCGAGTGCTAAGCCGTTGCTTCCCCTGGGAGGGGCCGCTCTCGCCCCGCCGCGGGCTCACGTCACACCTCGTGAAGTCAGGCTGGCCGTACGGAGACCTGGTGCTGGCCTTCCCCTGCCCTCTAAGGGGGCATCGTGGCGCGTGGGACCGTGGCCCCATGATGCCTGTGCCCCCCTCTCAGAACAGGTTAGGTCGCGTGGCAAGAAGGAAAAGACCTGCGAGCTGGTCGGCTGAACTCTGGGGCTGAGCCTCCTGGAGGGCCCGGGGCCCACGGCGCTCGCCCCTGCCCGGGCCTCTCAGCGGCTCAGCGAGGCGGGAGGAGGAGTCGGAGACTCGAGGGTGAGGGGTCGTGGGCACCATCGCCGCCCCCGAGATGGAGGGGACCAGAGAGAGGCCCAGGCTGAGGGCCCCCCAGGCGACACAGCGAGGACGCGGGGACTCGGAAGGAAACCGGTTCTGCGACGATGTGAGCGCTGTCGATGCGCGTGACGAGCCTGTCCTCGCTGTGGCCCACGGGAGTAACTGGTGCTCCTGCGTCTCCCCGCCTCCCAGTAGGACTCTCACCGTTCTCCTCTTACGATCAGTCACGGCGGGCTTTCAACCAGTCCTTTTGCCGGGGCGTGTATTCTCCGCCTTCAAATCAGACTTTTCATGTGTGTGCGTGTGTGTGTGCGTGTGCGTGTGTGTATGTGTGTGCGTGTGTGTGTGCACGCGTGTGTGTGCATGTGTGTGCGTGTGTGTGTGTGTGTGTGTGTGTGCGCGCGTGTGTGTGTGTGTGTGTGTGTTAAGAGTCCGGATTTACTTGTCTTGCCTGACTTTCTGTTTGGCTTTGTTCTCCAGCTGAATAACCAGAGCCTGGATTGCAGCCCGGCCAGCTGACACCCCGATTCCCACCCAGGGCGGCCAGGAGCCAGGCAGTGTGAGCGGCCGACCCCGACTCCTAAACCCAACGGGGAGTCCTCAGTCCACGCCTGTCAGCCACTGAATGTGGGGTGATCGGTTACAGCCGCCACGGAGCCACAGGGCCCTCCCGCCAGGCCCCGCCCGCCCCGCCCCGCCCCGCCCCGGGCCGCCTGCCGGGCGGCACCCTTCCTCCCTCCTCCCGCTCCTGATGTGGGTCCGCTCATTCCCTCAGAGCTGCCCTGGCCACAGGCGGGACATGGTACGTGTTCATCACACAGGTCAGCTCCCCAGAGGCTCCCACGCCGCCCCCCGGCTGTTAACGGATTCTTCCGTCACAGAACGCCACGCGTGAGCAGCTCAACACACCTGGATTGAAAGACAATGAAATTAATTTATGAACTGGCTTCTCCCACATGCTCAGTTATAACCAAGAATAACAGACCTTCCTTTTTCATCATAATTTATTTCTTACCAGAGGAATAGCATGCGGGAGAACACGTCCCGATTTCCCTGCAGCTGACGGGTCACAGCGTCCTGTCGCGGAGCGGCAGCGCGTGCACAGCCCGCGTCACGATCCCCTGGCTTCTCTGGGCTGCGGCCCCAGCACGGCTCAGCGGCGTCTCCACGCCGGGGCTGACCGGGAGCAGTCAGACGCGGGCTGGGTGAGTCCTCCTCGGAGCTTTGACGGGGGAAGATCCGGGTGGTCTTCACGCAGCGTGGACAGAGGTCCCTTTTTCTCGCTGGCGTGGGCTCCCAGAGGCTGCGAGTGGCCCCTGCCCTGTGACCCGCCCCCGGGCCTTCCCAGAGACCTTTGCAGATGTGGCGGCTCACTCCTCCCAGGCCAGGAGCGAAATCCGCTCCTAGAAAGGGCTCCGTGGCTTGGGTCAGTCCCACTCAGGCTCACCGCCTGTGATTAACTCAGTCACAGGTAGGGGCCTGGATGACTCCTGTAACTCCCTTCACGGAGTCCTGAGGGTGAAATTCCCAGTCACGGGCCCCGCCCACACCCACAGGGAGCTGATCAGGCCCGTGGTCCTGAGCACACGAGGGGGAGGGGCCGGGCAGGGGCGTCTGAGAACTCGCCTGCAAAGCCTTCCCTAGCCCACAGCTGGAGGCGTTTCCAGGGAGAACCGTTCACGCGTCACCGTAACCCCATGGAACATGGCGGACAAGGGGTGACAGTGAGAAACCGGGGCCCGCGGGTTACTGGCCGTCCGTCAACAGCGTGGCCCGCCTCCTGGTCCCCTGTCCCTAAAAGGGGGGAATGAGCGAGTTCTAGGGGAGGTAGGTTTCAGTGTGAAGCACAGAGTAGTTCTCATAGAGACACAGCAACCGTTTCCTCCGGACGCGCCCGACCGGGCCTGGGATGGAACCTGCGCCCTCGACGGGGTTGGGACTGGGACCCTGGGGTGCTCCGGCCGACACGCCGTCCCTGAGCCACGCCAGCCGGGGCATCTGCCTCCTTTTGTAATAAAGGCCTTTATCTCACCCGTTTTCTCACCAAACTTGTGTCTTTTAGAATTAATTTTGAGTGTTAGAGACATTAGTTCTCCGTCACCTGTGTTACAGCTCCTGTCGGTTTGTCCGTCCCGATGGATGAAGTTTTAAAGGCGTACGTGTTGGCTTTTCCGTTGTGTGTAGGAAGGATTTCACCACAAAAGATTCACAGTCATCTTATGTAACCCTTTCCACACCTCTCCGCTGTGCATATGTCCATTTGGGAAATTCATGTTTGGTGTAAAATAGGGATAAAACTTTTTTTTTCCTCCAAATTTTTAGCTTCTTCCCTCAACATAATTTCTAGAAAAGCCTCCTCTTTCTCACCTATTGGCATTAGTACCAAATGCTCCGTAACGAAGCTCCCCGAATCCTCGGCACCTCCCTCCGGCCCGGGTGCGGTTCCCTGGACGCCACGCGTGTTCTAACGGCAGCTCCTGCGAACAGTTTCCTGTCTGACGGGACGGATCCCCCGCGGTTGTGTGTGTATTTCCCGTTGTTCCTGGCCGTCCTCACACCCCGATGCTTCCATGTGAACTTCCTATTCCGTGTGTACAGATTCCAAACGCTGCAGCCTTGCTGAGACTGTGGCGGAACGTTTGTTGGGTTCGAGAACTTGCTTTGGAGAATTGGCTTTTTCTTGAAGAACAGGGCTCGTTGCTCGTAGGGGTTCTTCGTATCACGTATAACGTGTAGTTAATCTCACGTGGAACTTACACGGTGGCTTCGATTACGTGCTGCTGTCTGTCGCCAGGCCACCGTCGTGGGTGAACGCCATTTGTCATTTTCTATTTAATTCTCTAAGTGACCGTGAAAGGAAGTTACTCTGTACCTCCTCTCTGCGCTGCGCAGGGCAGCTGTCTTATCAGTTACCATAATTTCAAGTGGATCTCTTATATTTTCAAACATATAACTAGCTGTGAGTACGGACAAAGGGTCTCCGTCTCTGGCATGTATACCAATAATCCCATGTTTGAGAATCTTACCGTAGCGCCTCTAAAGCCGCTTTGAGTAATGGACGCTCTTGTACTTTCCCGGATTCTGGTGGGACTCTCACCCACTCTCCACTTACTCTCATAGTCACTGTGGTTTGTCCTCAGGCCCTCTTGCCAGGGGCGTACACTCTCCTCCGTTTAAATTGGGCCTTTCATGTAAAACACACACAGCGGCTGGACTGACTGGTGTCGCCCGCCTTTCTGTTTGGCTTTGTCTTCCGGCTGAGGAACCCCTTTCTGTCTCATTGGTGCTGAAACAGCGGCGACGGCCCGTCCACCCTCCTCCCCGCCCTGTGAGCGCCGTGTCACTCACGCCGGCCGCGTCTCGGGGCGGGGAGAGAAGGCTCCGCGGTCCACCACTCCCCTCCAGCCCCCGTAAAGCAGGTACGTGGGGGAGTTAGAAGCAGCTGTGTGTGTCTAACACTAATTTTCCCCCAAATAACTCAAAAATCCTTGGGAGAGGGCTATCCTGACTTTAATTTTTTAATTGATTTTATTAGGGTGCCATTGGTTAACAAGAGTATGCAGGTTTCAGTGTACAATTCTCTCATACACCAACTGTATATTGTATTGTTTTTTATTTATTTTATTTTTATTGATGTCAGAGAGGAAGGGAGAGGGAGAGAGAGAAACATCAATGATGAGAGAGAACCATGGATCGGCTGCCCCCTGCACCCCCCCCCACTGGGGACCGAGCCCAGGCATGTGCCCTTGACCAGAATCTAAGCTGGGACCCTTCAGTCTGCAGGCAGGTGCTCTACCCACTGAGCCACACCAGCTGGGGCCACTGTATATCGCATTGTCTTCACCCCCGACTCGTGTCTTCCTTCTGCCCCGCGGACGTCTTGCTCTTTCGATGTCGCCCATTTGTTCTCGTTCCGTTGCCCGTGGTTACCTGTCTGTTCGCTCAGGACCGCTCCCTCCGTAGAGGACCCTCTTCCACAGCCCCTCCCATCGCCTGCGGTCTCCGTGGCGTCTAAATCCTCCGCAGGCTTCCGGGTGGTTCAGAGCCCGAGTGACCGCGGGCAGGTTCCCGCAGCGGGCGGCCCGGCTGGGCCCGCACCTGCCGCCCGGGCCCTGGAGCGTCGGCCCAGGTGCAGGGGCCGAGCCGTGGGAAGCGGTGGGGTCGGCGGCCCCGTCTGGCCGTGGGCTCCCGGTGGCCGCGCGTCTAGATGGTCAGGACTGTTGGTTACGTTTGCTGTGAAACCACAGGCTGATGTCTGCCGTCTGGAGGGTTCCACGGGCAGCTGACCGCGGGAGCTGTTTCTGAGAGGCTCCTCGGCTTCGGGGACACGGCCGGCTCGCGAGGGCGCCCGGAGGCGCCGGGAATCGGGGTGGCTCCCGGGCCCGTGGGTGAGCAGGGCTCGGGGACTCCCGTTTTTGTAAACTGCGGCCGGAGAGGAGCGTGTGGGATGCGGACGGTTGCCCCACAGCCGCGCGCGTGAGACGGTCTGGGAGCGGAGGGCGGTTTGTTTTCTGGTTCTGTCTCTCCGTGGGATCGGTGGTCGCCGCGAGGCTGCTCCGTGCCCTGCCAGGCGTGGAGCCTGGGCGTCAGACAGGGTGAGAGGTCACGCACTCCACTCTCCGTGACCTGCGAGAAGCGGCCCAGGCCCAGAGGGGGGCGGGGGGCATGCCGACAGGTCCCGGGGCGGGACACCAGGCTGTAGGCGCTGCCCCTTCCTCCTCCCCAGGAAAGGGGGGAGGGGAGCAGCCACAGCCGAGCCGCCAGGACGTTCATCGCCCTGAGCGCCTGTTAAGTGGGCCGAAGCTCGGAGCTGACTTCCTGCGATGGTGTGACTGTTGGCTGCCGGGAGAGCACAGGCGATGTACACACACCGCGTGCCAGCGCCCTGCGGTCTGTGCCCCTGGGGCGGGGGGGGGGGGTGGACGAGCATCCACCTCCTGCCGGCCACGGGGGACGGCTCGCTGGCTCCCGCAGGGCCCCGCACCGCGGCGCCGGCCTGGCGTTCTCTGCCCTCGGCAGCCTGCGGTCCTGCTGTTCTAGAAGCAGTGACAGCAGCGGAGCCAGCGGCGTCTCAGAAAGAGCCTCTGCTGTTCTCTCTGGGAGGCCGGCGCGCTCCTCCGCAGCCACCCAGGCTGCAGGCCTCTCGCGTGGGCGGCAGGTAACCACACGCCACAGCGCGGGGCTGGCTCCCACACGCCGGCGGGCTCTGCAGAGGGGAGGCTGCAGCGAAAGCAGGCCAGAGCCCCGGGCCGCCGCGCACCAGACAGGACCCTGCACAGCAGGTGGCCCCAGAAAAGCTCCCAATTCCACCGGCCGGCGTGGCTCAGTGGGTGAGCGATGACCTATGAACCAGGAGGTCAGGGTTCAATTCCCGGTCAGGGCACATGCCCGGTTGCAGGCTTGATCCCCAGTGTGGGGCGTGCAGGAGGCAGCAGATCCATGATTCTCTCTCATGGATGTTTCTCTCTCTCTCCCTCTCCCTTCCTCTCTGAGATCAATAAAAATATATTTTTAAAAAAGGAAACCTAGAACCTTCTAGGAGCTTAAGGAACCTCAGTGCATCCAGTTCAGAGTAGGGGGTGATGAGTAGGGGGTGATGATGGGGCGGGAGGGGGTGGGGATGGGGCAGGAGGGGGTGGTGATAGGGCAGGAGGGGGTGGTGATGGGACAGGAGGGGTAGTGATAGGACAGGAGGGGGTGGTGATGGGACAGGAGGGGGTGGTGATGGGACAGGAGGGGTAGTGATGGGACAGGAGGGGGTGGTGATGGGACAGGAGGGGTTGGGGAAGGGGTGGTGATGGGACAGGAGGGGGTGGGGAAGGGGTGGTGATGGGGCAGGAGGGGGTGGGGATGGGACAGGAGGGGGTGGGGATAGGGCAGGAGGGAGTGGGGATGGGGCAGGAGGGGGTGGAGATAGGCCAGGAGGGGGTGGGGATGGGGCAGGAGGGGTAGTTATGGGACAGGAGGGGGTGGTGATGGGGCAGGAGGGTGTGGGGAAGGGGTGGTGATGGGACAGGAGGGGTTGGGGAAGGGGTGGTGATGGGGCAGGAGGGGGTGGGGATGGGACAGGAGGGGGTGGGGATAGGGCAGGAGGGAGTGGGGATGGGGCAGGAGGGGGTGGAGATAGGCCAGGAGGGGGTGGGGATGGGGCAGGAGGGGGTGGAGATAGGCCAGGAGGGGGTGGGGATGGGGCAGGAGGGGGTGGGGATGGGACAGGAGGGGGTGGGGATAGGGCAGGAGGGAGTGGGGATGGGGCAGGAGGGGGTGGAGATAGGCCAGGAGGGGGTGGGGATGGGGCAGGAGGGGGTGGAGATAGGCCAGGAGGGGGTGGGGATGGGGCAGGAGGGGTGGTGATGGGACAGGAGGGGGTGGTGATGGGACAGGAGGGGTTGGGGAAGGGGTGGGGATGGGGCAGGAGGGGGTGGGGATGGGGCAGGAGGGGGTGGTGATGGGGCAGGAGGGGGTGGTGATGGGACAGGAGGGGGTGGTGATGGGGCAGGAGGGGGTGGGGATGGGGCAGGAGGGGTGGTGATGGGACAGGAGGGGGTGGGGAAGGGGTGGTGATGGGGCAGGAGGGGGTGGGGAGGTGGTCCATGACGGGTCCCTACAGAGCTGGGCAGGACCAAGAGGAGCGGCTAAGCACTTGCAGGATCTGCATTATAACGTTGGGTCCAGGACGAGTCCAGGGAGAGGAGAGGTGAGCCATCCTGGGGAGCGGTATTCGCCCCAACAGTGACCTCTGGGCGGGTAGTTCCAGGACCTCCCTCGGAGGTCATGCTGGGGAGACTAATGGTCACCATGGAGAGACCTTAACCGATAAGCTTAGCCGACGGCAGGTCTTCACATTGAAAAGAAGGAGGGTGCTGGGTCAGTTCTGACTTGGATCTGGAGGTTTTGGTGTTTTTAACCTTATATATATTTTTTATTTTAAAAAATCTAACCCTGTGTCCAACATTTTTCAAGAATTGTGAAGATAGAAGAACATCACCTCCTTCCACTCGTCTAACGTGGGCGGAGCAGAGTCCATCTCCTCTGAGCCCCTTCCCTGGTGAGTGGGCGTCCCCACACCTGTGCTCGTGTTGTGCTCAGTCCTAACCCAAACTTCATATGCAGCTTTCCACCATAGACACTTTTTCTCATTAGTAGAAAGACTCCATCATATATATATATATCTATATATCTATCTATCTATCTATCTATCTCCTATCTAATAAAAGAGTAATATGCAAATTAACCATCACTCTGCTATACCCACAAGTCACGCCCACCAGCCAATCAGGAGCGAGTATGCAAATTAACCCCAACCAAGATGGCTGTGGCCACAGAGAGAGCAGGAAGGAGGCTTGGGTTTTCCCGGCAATGGATGAAGCCAAGCTTTCCACACACCCTGGCTGGCCTAGGCCTCCGCTCCAGGCTACAAAGTTTCAATTATAGAAGATAAATAAATAGCAACAGAAATGGCAGCAGTCACGGAGCTGGAGAGAGCAGGAGGCTAGGGTTGCCCCTGGCGATGGAGGAAGCCAAGCTTCTGCAGCCCTGGCTGGCCTAGGCCTCTGCTCCAGGCTACAAAGTTTTAATTATAGAAGATACATAAATCCCAACAGAAATGGCTGCTGCCACGGAGCAAGCAGAAGGCTTGGCTCTGCTCCAGGCTACAAAGTTACAATTGTAGAAGATAAATAAATCCCAGATACCAGGGCCTCCACTTGGGTCGCCTGGGGGGGCGTGGCTGGCCTGCAAACCACCACAGGACCCTCGCCCAGGCCACCCCACGCCCCAAGGGAACCCCCACCCTGATCCGGGACATCCTTCAGGGAAAACCAGCTGGCCCCCACCCCTGCACCAGGCCTCTATCCTATCTAATAAAAGAGTAATATGCAGATTGACCATCACTCCAACACACAAGATGTCTGCCCCCATGTGGACACAAGATGGCCACCACAAGATGGCCAGCAGGGGAGGGCAGTTGGGAGGGACCAGGCCTACAGGGAAGGGCAGTTGTGGGGGGACCCAGGCCTGCAGGGGAGAGCAGTTAGGGGTGACCAGGCCTGCAGGTGAGGGCAGTTAGGGGTGACCAGGCCTGCAGGGGAGGGCAGTTAGGGGTGACCAGGCCTGCAGGTGAGGGCAGTTAGGGGTGACCAGGCCTGCAGGGGAGGGCAGTTAGGGGTGACCAGGCCTGCAGGTGAGGGCAGTTAGGGGTGACCAGGCCTGCAGGTGAGGGCAGTTAGGGGTGACCAGGCCTGCAGGGGAGGGCAGTTAGGGGTGACCAGGCCTGCAGGGGAGGGCAGTTAGGGGTGACCAGGCCTGCAGGGGAGGGCAGTTAGGCATCAATCAGGCTGGCAGGGGAGTGGTAAGGGGGTGATCAGGCTGGCAGGCAGAAGCAGTTAGGGGCAATCAGGAAGGCAGGCAGGCAAGCAGTTGGGAGCCAGCAGTCCTGGATTGTGAGAGGGATCAAGGGATCCCAGATTGGAGAGGGCGCAGGCTGGGCTGAGGGACACCCCGCCCCCGTGCATGAATTTCATGCACCGGGCCTCTAGTATATATATAAAGAGGTAATATGCAAATTAGCCAGGACGCCATAGCAGTCACAACTGGCTCAGGAGGAGGCTGGGTGTGCAGATGGGCAGGAGGGGACTGCGTGCACGGTGAGGCAAGCCATGGATGGCGCAGGCCTGGAGTCGGGGGCCTGCCCAAGTCTCCGCGGTGTGACTGGAGCAGGCCCGGAGCAGAGATGGGGGCCTGCCAGCTCATTGGCTAAGCTCCCGGTACGCCACTGGCAGTGTTCTTGGTAACTTGGGTAATAAAAATCCAAGAAGGTGATCTAGGGTTTTTCCACCTCACTCCTGGAGGAAAAAACAAAGGTCCGCTGTGGAGGGCTAAGAAATGTCATGTCCTGTCTGAGCCAATTTTGCTCAGTGGATAGAGCCTTGGCCTGCTGACCGCAGGGTCCGTGTTCGATTCTGGTCAAGGGCATGTACCTAGGCTGCAGGCTCCTCCCTGGCCGGGGCCCAGGTTAGGGCTCATGCAGGAGGCAACCAATCAAAGTGCCCCTCTCACATTGATGTTTCTCTCTGTCTCTCCCTCTCTCTTCCATGCTCTCTAAAAATCAATGGAAAAATATCCTCAGGTGAGGATAAAAAGAAAAGAAAGAAAGAAAGAAATGCATATCCTATGAAAGACACATCTTGAAAATGCCTAAAGAAAGTTGTCATTTTTTCTTGGTGAAGGGACTGGAGTCTGTGTTGATGAAAACACCTTGGCGGCTGCGGTGGCCGGCAGTGGCAGCAGCAGCGGGTGATGCGGGTGGCACCTTCCCCTGACCATCCTGGTCGCCTCCCGCAGCGGGAGGCCAGACTTGGCTTAGGCCCTCTCAGGGAGCAGGCCTAAGCCGTCAGTAGGACATCCCCCGAGGGCTCCCGGACTGTGAGAGGAGGCAGGCTGGGCTGAGAGACACCCCCCTCAGTGCACACATTTCGTACACCGGGCCTCTAGTTTTAAATAAGAAGACAGTGTTTCTTCGAAAAAGGCACCATCACTCATGCAGCTGCTTTCCTGTTCTTTGGATTCTGGCTCCGTGGGTGGTGCCGGGCTGGCGGACCCTGGGGCCCAGGCCGCGTCTCGGGTGCTGGTCCCTGCCTGCCCTGCCGGCCGCACCTCAGCGGGCGGCTCTGACTCACGCTCCTCTTCCTTTGCAGGTGGCCCCTCGGGAGCTTACGAGCGAGCGGCCGCGTCATTCCCCACCGCCATGCGGGCAGCACAGCGTGAGTCCGAGACCCGTGTCCTCGTCCTGAGAGCGCCGCGTGCGGCCGAGGCGCTTGCCGTTCGGGTGCAGACGGGCTCCTGGAAGCGAAGGGCAGGTGGGGGTGCGTTCCCCTCCCCCCGGCTCCCCGCAGGACTCAGAGCACGCCGAGGAGTCTTCATTCTGGCAGCGGCTTTCCTAGGTTTGTTCGAGGACCTAAGTCAAAGCACCCGGCTCGCAGGGGGGTGGTTCAGGCTGAAACTGAAAGCTGAGGTTCAGCGGATGCGGCCGTGTTGGGAGCTCGGCGTGTGTGTGCTCTGGGACGAGGCGACGGTAAACTGAGATCCCGAGATGACTCGTGTCCCGGCTTCCCACCCTCCCAGCAGCTCGGGGGCTGCCGCGGCGGTTGGCACCCCTCTGCTCGGTAGAAGCTGAGAAGGTAAGAAGGGGAACGTGGTCGATGTCACCCAAGGCAGGATGTGCTGACTGGATGCAGGCCGGGCCGAGGTGCCGGAATCAGCCCCGTGCTCTGCAGTGTTTCCCTAAATAAAGTTTTATTGGCACACACCACGCCCAGGTGTTGTCTTCTGAGCGACGTTTCTCGGTGGTAGAGCTGAGGGACCCAGTGCAGAGCCGCTGCCCACAGACGTGAGGGGCCTGACGAGCGTCTCCCTCTCCCAGAGGAGCTGATGGCCCCGCACCCACCGCACACCCCACGCTGAGGCTCAGAACGTGTGAGGACCCCGCGTGGGAGCACCCAGCACCGGGCACTGGGTGCAGATGCGGGGACATCGCTGCTGCCATTCTACCGGAGATGCCAGGGCGAGGCCCAGGGCGCCGGCTGAGTGCACAGGGGTGTGGGCCGCGCCGTGAGGATCCGCCCGGCAGGCGCCTTCCGCTCCCTCGCGAAGCCCACGCGTTTCCCTGCAGCACAGCCTCCGGCTTCACACCGGGCGGAGGCCCTTCCTCGGGGAGAAGCCTGGGCTGGGACCCGGGCACCCACAGGGCCTGGACATTGGCCGGGCCACGGGCTCACCTGCCTGAGGGGAGGCCTCGGGGTGCTCAGTGCGGGGAGGGGTGCCCAGTGAGCCCAGGAGGCCTGGGGCCGCTGGTTAGAATGCAGCGCCCGCGGGGCCGGGCCGCAGCTGGACCGCAGCTCCTCCGCGTCCTCGGAACAAGCCGCCCTCACAGCTGGAGAGAGGGGAGCGGGCCGGCCGCCATCGTGAGCCCAGAGAGACCTTCTCTGGCGGAAGCGAGTCCCCAGCTGTCAGGCCTGTGAACCAGAGGCGGCTCCTGGGGAGGGAGCCGGGGCCGCAGAGGAAGCGCCGGCTGCGGGGGCCGGGGCTGAGGAAGCCGTGGGTGAGCAGCTCCGGCCCAGCAGCGAGGCTTTGAGGCCGGAGGGGAAGGGCCGGAGGGCAGGCAGGGAGAGGGCGGAGGGGCCTCGGGGGCCCAGGATGCCGTGGGCAGGGGGCCACCCAGATCCCAGCGCGGCACCATGAGGATCAGCTACAGGATGAATTAAAACGTGGTGCCGGGTACGAACCCTTCAGCCCGTGTGCCCATGTCCTGCGGCTCAGTGACATCCCAGCCCCCGGCAGGCCCCTCACTGCCACCCCCACTGTGAACCCAGGCCAGGACCCCTCCCCACCAGCCCCCTGGGAGCCTGCTGCGGTCCCAGATCCCAGACTGCATCTCCCCCGCCACCTCCCCGACCCCCGTCTCCAGCAGTGCCCTTCCTTCTCCAGACCGGCCCGCGTCCTCTGGTCACCCCCAGAGCGAGCTCAGTGTCCCTCTCTGCCTCTCCTGATTCCCACCCCTAGGGCCCCACAGAACTCGGTCTTCCCCCTCCCGGCCCCCCATCCCCGTGCACACACCTCCGGGGGGGCTCTCACCATCCACAACTCTGTGTGAATGACCCGGCCGTGGCCAGGCCGTGGGCGTCACCTGCTGGGAGTGCTGGGCGAGCCGTGTCCCTGGGTTCCCGGCGAGAAGTGCAAGCGCACGGCGTCCCAGTCAGGTCCCCGGTCCCTGAGCGCAGGGGCCGCGTGGGGCGGGAGGGCAGTGGCTCCAGGTGAGTGGGCGGAAGAGAGGGAGCTGCTTGCTTCCCTGCAGCCGGGCGCCCAGCGCCCCGTGTCCCCAGCTCCCGGGAGCCCCAGGCTCATCTGCAGAGCGCACCTCACTGTCCCCGCAGCGTTCACTCGCCTGCCCGCAGGTCCACGTGCCGTCAGCGCCCCCGCCCCCTCCCCTGCCGGAGGCCAGCTTCCTCCCGTGTGGGGGTCACTTTGAAGTGAAAACAATCAGATTCCTTGATTTCACAAAAATAGCATCATGGCTGTGTCCAGGCCCGGGGAAGAACCAGCCCCCAGAGTGAACAAAATGGGGGGGTCACCCCCCCAGACCTGCAGCCGTGGTTGGCGTCTTGGCCCTTCCTCCCCAGGACTGTTCCCCACGCCCCCACGCCCCCCGACGCCCCCTCTTGGCGGCATCACCGGACACCTGGCTGCTGCGGGCTGCGGGCGCCTCGGGAGGGAGGACAGAGTGACAAGTGCTCCCTCCACAGGTGGCCCTGCCCGGCGGGGGCGGGGGGGGGGGGGGCCTTTCTCCCCCAGGTGCTTGGGGGTGTCTTCTTAACCCCTCCTGCCTCGGGGACTCACACCTGTGGTTCCCTTAGGTGGGAAATGCGGGCCCGTTTTTATGGGTTGTCTAGACTGACAAGCAGAAGCCACGGTGATGTGAACAGCGAAGTCGACCTCGGGAACAGCTCAGACGGGTAACAGGCAAGGTCAAGGTCAAGGCAAAACCAAAGGAAACGGAAGTTGGAGGCTCGCAGGGGCGGCTGGTGTAGGACCAGGTACCCGCCCAGGTCTGAGGGCCCGGCAGCGTGGGGGGGACCCCGCCCCCCGAGCTGGAGCCCAGCCCGCAGGAGGTGCCAGCTGCCGCCGGACACGTCCGGGCTCTCTGAGCAGGAGGAGCGGTGCCTGCCAGGACGTGGGTCTGAACGAGGGAGATGCCTCCCGACAAACAGGAAAAGCTGTGCGAGGCGCCCGGCCCCTCCGGGGCGAGGCTCGGGCTGCGTCCGCGTCCCTGGGAGACGTCTGGGGTAGATCAGGGCGTCCTTGTCCTGTTTCTTAAACTGGAGACAGGAGAGCTCCACTGCGAGGGCCGCGTCCGGGGACGGGTCACAAGAACGCGCAGCTTTCAGATCGGCTCCTGAGCGAGGACGGGTGATGGCGGGGCTGGGGGGGGGGGGGGGACAGGGCCAGCCTCCGGTGGGACCTCCTTAGGGTCTTAGAGACGGAAGTCAGGGTTGGCCACCCTCTGGACTCAGTCACTGAGGGGCCGAAAAGGCAGCAGTGACCCAGCCACTTTGTCACTGATGGGTCTGGCCCTGCCATCGACTGGGGACTGGGGACTGGGGAGACGGGGAACAAGGCAAGAGCAGGCGAGGAGGAGCAGGAGTTTGGGGGTGCCTGTGGGTGCCCAGCCCTCCCCCCGCGATGAGCGGCCTGAGGCCAGGAGGCAGCGCCAGGTGGACCAGACAGCCCCGGAATCGTGGCCTGACCATTGCAGCCAGACGGCTCTCAGCGTGGCGGCCCCACGCCGTGAACACGGCGTCAGACGATGACCGTGGAGGCGCTGGTAGGGCACACATGTTCTGTGCATGTTTATCTGGAATAAAACTCCACCGACGTTCAAATAAACCCACGAATACGTTGCCCAAGGGAACGTTTCAGTGGCCACTGAGAGACACACCTCACCTTCCCGCCCCCAGCAACGCATTACTGACAGCCACACAAAACCCACCCCCGGCCACGCTTCCTGGGGGCACAGTGCCATCTAGTGGTCGGAGTGACGAACACCAGGAGGCGATTCCCAGGGGGAGCAGGGAGGCCGCCCCACGAGGTCTGGCCTTCCTTCCAGAGGGCGGGAAAGTGCGTCCCCGTCCTGACAAACGCCCGCACCGGCGCCCAGGGGACAGGCGGTGCCCTGTGCCAGACCACGAGGCTCCTCGGCTGAGCGCCGCCTCCAGGAACATGGGGTTTCCACCGGATCTCTCGGTGAATTATGACCGGTTTTCTTTCGTGTCCACAATCGGGACTCTTCGTGGGAGCCATGATCATTTTTCATCTAAAGAGAATTTTGCAAAAATACAGTTTCATCCAGCGATGGCACTCGGGGTTTGCAGACATTCTGAACCACTAGGATAAGGGTTAGGAATTCCACACAAAACAATCCACAGGAACAGAAAGCACATTTCCCATCTGCCCTAAACTAAGCCTAACCCTGTAACCTAACCCTAACCCTAACCCTAACCTCTAACCCTAACCCTAACCCTAACCCTAAACTAAGCCTAACCCTGTAACCTAACCCTCACCAAACCTTCTCCCCTAACCCTAACAACTAACTCTAACCCTCACCTAAACACCAACCCCTAACCCGAACCCACACCCTATCCCTAACCCGAACCCTAACCCTAACCCTAACCCTGTAACCTAACCCTCACCAAACCTTCTCCCCTAACCTAACAACTAACTCTAACCCTCACCTAAACACCAACCCCTAACCTTAACCCTAAACCTAACCCTACCCTCTAACGCTAACCCTCACCTCTACCCTTAACCCTAACCCTAACCCTAACCCTACCCTCTAACCCTAACCCTAAGCCTAACCCTAACCCTAACCCTAACCCTAACCCTACCCTCTAACCCTAAACCTAACCCTAACCCTAACCCTAACCCTACCATCTAACCCTAACCCTAACCCTACCCTCTAACCCTAACCCTAACCCTACCTTCTAACCCTAACCCTACCTTCTAACCCTAACCCTAACCCTACCCTCTAACCCTAAGCCTAACCCTAACCCTACCCTCTAACCCTAACCCTAAACCTAACCCTACCCTCTAACCCTAACCCTAACCCTAACCCTCTAACACTAACCCTAACCCTATCCTCTAACACTAACCCTAACCCTAACCTCTACCCCTAACCCTAACCTCTAACCCTAATCTTAACCCTAACACTAACTCTGGTCTTAGCTTCTTCATAGGAAGGGCCGGTTAATAATGTTCTCAGTATCCACCTCCACCTCCACCTCTCTATCTCCCTCTGCAAGAAGCAACTGGCTCCACAGTACAATTACTCCAACCTCTAACCCTAACCTCAGGAAGAAAATGCTCATGTTGGTGATGCCAACACTGCAATGCTGGGCGGGGTCATCTCCAACCAGAAATGCAAACTCTAAGAAACGTGTTGGACAGGGGGGTTTTCACTCATTGGATGGAACTGTAGTTTGTCATCTCAGCAGCCTGTTGGGAGGTTACTCTACTCAGTACAAATGCTGGGATGGCCCTGCAGCTGGACGAGAGGAAATAAAACGAGGCCATGCCTCACGTGCCTCCACCACTGCCGCGAGCATTCACCGCCCATCCCCTGCCCCTCACGGCAGGGCCGCAGGTCGGTCAGCGGCCTCCCCACCGTCCCAGGGAAGGCTCCCTCCTGCACCCAGCACTTCGAGGACTAAGCCAGCCTGCTCCCCACCCTCACCCCAGCAAAGCTTTAGTTTTCAATGCCCAGCACAGATCACTGTGGGGGGAGAGGTCCTACGAGCTGCTGAGGGTCGATGTGGGGCAAACGTTTCTTCTTATTTGTGCAAGTAGAAGTACATGCATTTTCATAATTATTTATGGAAATGTTTAAAACACACTGACGCATGGGGGAAAAAAAACAACACAACTACCCACTGAAGGATTTTATTAAATAACTAGCAGCCCTGCACACAAATCCGCGTGCCCGTAGCTCTCTGCCGCCCTCCTGTAGCTCTCCACCCGCTGCCCGCCCTCCTGTAGCTCCCCAACCCCCATAGCTTGCTGCCCTGCCCCCTTCTGTAGCTCTCCACCGCCCACTTGTAGCTCGCTGCCCCACCCTCCTGCAGATCCGAGATCTGGTCGTTACGCGGTTGGTGGTTACACCTCACGGCGTAACGGATAATTAGCATATCCCTCTCTTATTATCTAGGCCTAGAGGCCCAATGCACAATATTCGTGCGAGGGGGGTCCCTCAGCCCAGTCTGTGCCCTCTCACAATTCAGGACCCTTGGGGAATGTCTGAATGCCAGTTCAGGCCAGATCGGGTCTAAACGGGCAGTCAGACATCCCTCTTGCAATCCTGGACCCCTCGCTTCTTACCGCCCGCCTGCTCGCTCCTTACCACTTGGCTCGCTGCTCCTTAGCACTGCCACGGAGGCGGGAGAGGCTCCCACCACCACCGCTGCGCTCGCCAGCCGTGAGCCCGGCTTCTGCTGAGTGCCACTCCCGCTGAGGGAGCGCACTGACCACCAGGGGGCAGCTCCTGTGTTGAGTGTCTGCCCCCTGGTGGTCAGTGCGTGTCATAGTGACCGGTCATTCTGGTCGTTCCGCCATACTGGTCGCTGGGCTTTTATATGTAGAGATTTATAGTCCATCCATGCAGTACCATGCAACTGTTATAAAACGATGGCATATTTGTGTGTGCTTGCATGTACAGAGCTCCAAGACATGCTGTCACGTGTAAAATACACACTGTACACCCGGCTCTACAGCTGTGGAGTGCTTACGATTTTCCAGACACTGGTCTCGACCGGCCTAAGAGCTCTACAAATACTAAGTCACTTAATTCTCCCACCAGCTCTACAAGGGAGATGGCACTGTTCATCGCTAGAGGACGAGACTGAGGCGTGGAATACTGAACAATTTGCCCAAGTTACCCATCCGCCCCTCTCCGTCTTCACAGGTGAATGCGGTGCTGTCTACCAGTGTAGAAACTGGTAGGAAATTAGTGACTAACTCAGGGGCGTGTGAAGAGTCGGGGTGGGGGAGGAACCACTCGCTCCTCCGTCTACTTGGACGCGGTCCATCTTTAACAAGCACATGTTTGCACACGTTTGGGTAATAAAGACGCATTAAAAGGGAGTGTGGGCGTGGTCCCGGGTGAGGCGTGTCACAGACTCTTCCGCAGGTCCACGTAGCCTGTCGGGGTGAGGCTGCACTCTCCCTAAATCTGGACCAGAAACCGGGTCAGTGTCTGAACCCCACAGACCAAGTCTCTGGTCCGGTTCCAATGTGGATCAGACCCCGGGCATGTTCCCAGCGCCTCCCTCCGGTGGCTCCTCTCCTCTGCCTCTGAAGCCGGGCCCGGCCGGGACTTTAAGGAAGGTGTCCGGTCACGGTCCCCAGCCTGGCCGGTGAGGGGATCCCAGGAAAGTTCTTTTCTTTTTCCTAAAAAAAAAAAGCAAAAAGCAATCCCCATATTCCATCTTTCTTCCAAATCCAGCAGAACCCAGGTGGGGGCACAGACTCTATTTTGGGGGAGTGTCCAGGCGAAGCCACCGCTCAGCCAGGTGTGGGAAGCAGGTGGTGCCCTGGCCACATGGGGGTGCCCGGAAGCAGGCATTTCAGACACGTGAGAGCCCAGGAGGTCACCCAGCTGGGAGGGGAGAGGCTGTGATGTGGGCACCCAGGACGGCCCCCCGACCCGAGGGCATGGCCTGGCCAGAGAGAGCAGGACCAGGGCCCCACAGAGCTGACGGGGAGTGAGAGGAAACCGGGACACTGAGGCCCAATCCCAGACCCCACCCAGGACCATCGCACCTGCTGGGGCTCCGCTCACTGCCCGTCACTGCGGACCCGGGGGAGGCGGTGTGGCGGGCTCAGAAGTCATCGCAGAAGAGAAATCGGGGTCTGTCCCCATCTCCGCGCCTCTCGCACCCCTGATCTGGTTCTGCCTGCACACGACTCACTCGGGTCCTTCCTTGGCCCCTAGAAAGCAGGAGCCGGTGCTGAAGCAATCCTGTCAGTCGATGCAAGGACACGCCGAGCAGGAAGCTGGGCTCCGCCCCCTGGAAGGCGGGGCTCCCCCACCTGCAGCACAGTTACCTGGTTCCCTCCGGGAAGGTTCCGGGTTCCGCTCTCCAGAGGCGCTCTCTCCGCCTGGAGAACAAAGGCGGGGGGAAGACACGGGAGGACGTGGCAGCAGAAGAGGACACGGCGTAGTGAGGGCCTGGCCGGGGGGGTGGGAGCTGGGAGACGGGGAGGGGTAAACGGGAGATGTCTGTAAAGCTATCAGCTTAAACACAAACAAACAAACAAAACAGAGTCCCTGTGGTGCGTTTGCGTTCGTTAAAACCCCGCTCCCAAACCAACTTCCCTAGCTAGACGGCGCCCGGCTAACAATGGCTGGTCCAGGCGAAATGGCCCCATGTGTGAGCAGCTGACGGCCGAGGGGCTCGCATTCACAGACCCCCCCCAAGACGGAGGGCTCACTTAATACTCGCAGCCCCGCACACGGACCCGTGCACCAGTAGCTCTCTGCGGGGCCTGGCCGCTCCGCGCCCGCTGCCCAGAGGCTCTCCGCAGCCATGAGGCCCATCCGCGGCGGGTGCGGAACGCTTGCCTCGTCGCCGGGGCAACAAAACAAGCATTCTGCCAGGCCGCTCACGCTGCCCGCTCTCAGCAGTCACCCAACCCGGGACTGGGGGACTCTGGCGGGGCTGAGAGGACTGGGCGCCGCCATCTTTGTGACGGAGTGACGGTTAATTTGCATATTATCCTTTTATTAGATAGGATGGTTTTTAAATTGATTTCAGAGAGAGGAAGGGAGGGAGAGAAAGAAACCTCAATGATCAGCTGCCTCCTGCACGCCCCCCACTGGGGATGGAGCCCACAACCCAGGCATGTGTCTTGACGGGGAATTGAACTGTGACCTCCTGGTTCATAGGTCAACGCTCAGCCACTGAGCCACGGCGGCCAGGCCAGGTGCTACTTTAAAAAGGGCTCAGCCTCGCCGGGTAAGCAGCGCCTGCCTGGTGAGTCGGAGCTGCTGTCGGTGCTGGCTGCGACCGGGAGCCGTCCGGCCCTCGTGCATTGGAGGGACCAGGGGAGCCCGGGAGGCGGGGCACAGAGGCACGTCCTGCAGGTCCCGGGAAGGGCGGCGCCGTGACCCGCCGGGCGACACGCTTTCATCGCGTGTCTGTCTGCCACGCGATGCCCACTTAAAGCCGCCGATGAGCACTCGGCCACGGCCCCAGCCCTTGTCCTCAGCACGATGTGCGGCTGCACCCACGCCACGGAGTGTAAAGGCCTGTGAATCCGTCCGCTGAACAGAGGGCGTGCCGCTCACTCTCCGGCAGCAGCTCCCGACAGGAAAGCTCCCGCGGCCCTGAAATCGCCCGCACCGGGCGGAGGACACCGGGCAGAGGACACCGGGCAGAGGACACCGGGCAGAGGACACCGGGCGGAGGACAGCGGGCGGAACCACACAGGGCTCCCCGCTCGTCACTGAACCATCTCCGGGCGGGCAGACCTGACGAGGAAGCTCACTCACCCCTCGGGGCGGGCGGAGCAGCAGGCTCCCGGACAGAAGGAAGGTCTGTCTCTGAGGACAGGAGCTCCTGGTACTTCCGGATGCGAGTATTTGAAACCCTCCTGTGGAGAGAGGCAGAGGGCCCCGTGGCCGCCCTGGGCAGGCCCCTGTGCGTGAATGGCCAGACTCCCTCGTCACGATGACACACTCCGCCGTCACCGCCTTTGGTCACGTGGAGAAAGGGAAATCACGGGAGAAACCGAGACAAGCCCCCGCGTCGGGCCCTCGCAGCTCGGGGCTGCGTGACGTGGCCGGAGTCAGTGGCACGGGGGCCCCCTCATCTCCAAGGCGGAGGGGAGACTCCATGACGGGCAGGTGTTGGCTGCCACCTTCATAGCCACGCCCACAGTCCTTATGCGGTCACACCTGAGAACAGGAAGTGGCAGCAAATGAAGGAAAATCATCGCACACGACGCTCAGAGGGGAAACGGACAGAGGGGCCGGGTGGCGGGGACGGTCCCTGTCCGCGGGGAGGACGGCTGCACATCTAAAGATGGAGACAAAAATCCGCTCATGGCCCTGGCCGGTGTGGCTCAGTGGATAGAGCGTCGGCCTGCGGACTCAAGGGTCCTGGGTTTGATTCCGGTCAAGGGCATGTACCCTGGTTGCGGGCACATCCCAGGTGGGGGTGTGCAGGAGGCAGCTGGTCGATGTTTCTCTCTCATCCATGTTTCTGGCTCTCTATCCCTTTCCCTTCCTCTCTGTAAAAATTCAATAAAATATATTTTTTTTAAAATCCGCTCGTGGAAAAACAGGACGTTAAAGCAAGGCCGGAGGGAGCCGGGGGGGAAGCCATGCCTCCCGCACGCGGCGACGGGAGCCGCTCGTGTCCGTGGCTTTGCCCGCCCCAGCTCTGCAGCCACGGGATCTTCTCAGTCTGATCTTCACTCCTCGCCGATGACACTGGTCACCGCCCCTGCTCACGCGCCTGTGACGTGACGTGGGAACAGCAGCGCCTCCGTGTCTCAGGCGGTGGGACGGGACCCCCGGGGGGTGTGGAAGGAATGAGCGAGGCGCGGCGGGGACGGCACCACCGATGACTGTGAACGACCCCGCCCATCCCGCCGTGACGCTCCCAGAGCCACGAAGCCACGTCGTGATTACAAACCTATCAAAGAAGTGATCTCCGCCACGATAACGTCCACGAAATAAGAGGAAACGCAGGAAGTAGACATCGTGCCTCGAGTGACTCCTCAAGGCCGAGTACAGGACCCAACGTGAAAATGACGGGAAAAGTTCCAGAGACAAAAACTCAGAACTTGGGTTCAGCTGTTGGCTTTTTCACTTGTTCGCTGAGCTGAATTCGTGGGACTCATCCCACTGCAGAGCGTGCAGCCTCGTGGGAGAGACACGCGGTGCTGCGAGTAGAAGGCTGGGCGTGCGCTCGGCAAACCGCACACGGGACAGGCCGCGGGGGGAGCCTGGAGCTGTGGGAGGGCTGGAGGGGGAAGAGGAGGGAGGTGTCTCCGTATAAAGGTCCTGGAGGCTGCGTAGGTTCCCAGCAGGGAAGGCGAGGGCGTGGTCATTCAGACACAGGAAGTGGCACCTGTTAAGGAGCATGTGCATTACTACGGATGGATGGACATGGAAAGGATAACACAAGGATACTATGAACAGTTAGAAGCCCACGGATTTGATAACCTCAATGTGCAAAGTGTAGGCGCACGAAACCAAAAGCCTCGGAGAACCGAGTGATCTGAGAGAGAGTTCATGTTCATGGCCAGGAAGACGCCGTATTTTTAAAAGGCCAGTTCCTTCCTTGATCTATAGGTTCAACACCATCCCGGTTAGAATGCCAGCGAGCTGCTTTTGTGCGTATTAGCAGATTGGTCTTAACGTTTATGGGGGGGGGGGGTCCCCGATGGCCAAGACGACGTTGAAGGGGAAGAACGAAGTTGGAAGACAAGACACTGCCTCACGCTGAGACGTACTATAAAGCTACCGCCATCAGAGAGGGTGTGGGTGAAAAGATAAAATAAGAAAGACAAACAGGTCAAAGAAAAAGGATGACGATCCCAGAAAGAAACCCACATGGACACAACCAACTTCTCCTCTGCAAAGCAGTAAAGACAGTATCCTGGAGGAAAACGGTCTTTTTAACAAATGACACGGAAACAACGGGAAATCCACGTGCGAAACAATGACCGAGGGCAGTGGTTCTCAACCTGTGGGTCGCGACCCCTTTGGGGGTCGAACGACCCTTTCACAGGGGTCGCCTAAGACCATCGGAAAACACAGATATCTACATTACGATCCATCACAGTAGCAAAATTACAGCTATGAAGTAGCAACGAAAATAAGTTTATGGTTGGGGGTCACCACAACATGAGGAACTGTATTAACCCTTTGCACTCGCTGCTTTTTTCTCGATTCCTTTGTTCTAATGCTAACCGTGTCGTCACACTCGACACCCGAGTGCAAAAGGTTAAAGGGTCACGGCATTAGGAAGGTTGAGAACCACTGGTCTAGACACACTCCTCACATCCCTCACCAAAGTTCACTGAAAACGGATCACACCCCGAAATGTGCGACACGAGGCATGAAACCCCGAGAAGATGACACAGGTGACAAGGTCAGATGGCCGTGAGGATGCGATGACCTTTCATCTACAACCACGGAAGTATGACGTCAGGTGCGAGGAGGGGCTGAACTAAAATGTAAAACCCAAGGGCGGTGCCGGGGGCGCTGGGACTCGGGTTCGGAAGCCTGACCGGCAGCGGCCGGAGGGAGGACATGAGCCCGGTGTGGGCCGGGGTCAGGCGAGGAAGGTGACCTAACCTCAGAGTTCGACAAAGCTCTCCACTGTGCTCACGAGCAGGCTGCGTTTTCAGGAATATTACACACTTAATGGCCAGAAGAACTGGGCTCATTCCGCATACCCACACTCGTTTTTTTAGGAAAAGGCAATGTAGGTTGGGAGTTAAATAACTTTCGCAAAGCTGCCCTGTGCCTTCCTACCACACGCCAGCACCAGCAAATCGGCGGGAAGCTACCATTGGAAAGTTCATGTTTCCATTTGTTAATTTATGTTTTATTGGGAGATCTGGGAAGACTGCATGGTCCCACAGAGGGACTGAAGGGTCAACCGTTGACAAGAATCAAGTGTGTGGTTCATTCCTTGCCCGTCCCTGGCGCAGGGTGGAAGGGAAGTCTGAGTAAATGGTATCACCAGTGGCCCCAGGATCCCGCTACCATGACCTGTGGGAGAATCCTGAGTTTAACAACAAGTCCGATAATCTCTGCATGAGCATGATACCAAGTTAGAAGCAAATGAATGCCAATCTGGAAAAGAACTGAGAAAGAAGGGGAAGGAGAAAAGAGAACGATGATCTGGGAGTGAGAGCACCCAAGGGTGCTGGGAGCATAAACTGAGAACGTTCAAGACCTCTCTGAGCTTCTGCTGTGTCACCTATAAAATGAGAGAGCAAGCATTACATGAGATCGACATGGAGAGCCTCATGTATGTTACAGCAATAATGCACACAGGGTCATCAACATCAACATCATCACCACCATCACCATCACATCACCATCATCACCATCACCATCATCATCATCACCATCACCATCATCACCATCACCATCATCATCACCATCATCACCATCACCATCACCATCATCACCATCACCACCATCATCATCATCATCATCACCATCACCATCACCATCACCATCACCATCACCATCACCATCATCACCATCATCACCATCATCACCATCACCATCACCATCATCACCATCACCATCACCATCACCATCATCACCATCATCACCATCACCATCACCATCATCACCATCACCATCACCATCACCATCACCATCACCATCATCACCATCATCACCATCACCATCACCATCACCATCATCACCATCACCACCATCACTATCACTGTCATCAGCATCACCATCACCATCACCATCATCATCAACATCATCACCATCACTATCATCATCACCATCATTTCACCATCACTGTCATCACCATCTCTGCCATCATCATCATCACCATCATCACCATCATTTTTACCATCACCATCATCATTACCATCATTATCATCACCATCACCATCATCATAATCACCATCAATGGTGCAGTCAGCTTGGGGGCCACGGCGGGTCGCCCTCCAGTGTTTGATTCTAGGAAATGCGCGCTGGGCCCGAGTTCAAAGGCCTCTTAGTCATGCACCTCCCGTCACCAGCCGAGCGGCTCTGGTGGACGGGGACCCTCCCTCTGGGCCGCCGTGTCCTCATGTGCAGCCGGAGGGCTGACCCTCCCCCACCAGGGCTGCCACGCGGGACGGGCCTCAGCCAGCCGTGGCTCTGTTAGCAAGAAACAGTGCAAGCTGCCCTGGGCTCAGCCACCCAGGGGCCCGTGTCCCAGGGACAGGGCGTGGAAGACCAATGGCCACGTCCCCAGTGCAGAGGCCGGCGGGGAGTCTCCGGTTGCCCCTGGATGGGCCAACCCTGCTCCAGCCCCCTGAGCCCGGTTCCCATCTGCCCGGAGGAGATAAGCGGCTCCTGGCCCCGGCTCTGCAGAAGGGAGATAATGAGATGGTGAATCCAGGGGGGAGCGGCCCCTCCCAAGGGCTCTTCGCACCGCTCAGCCCCGGGGGCAGAAAGTGAGAAAAGATCACAATAAAAAGGAAGAGGAGGAGAAGGAAGATCCCTGCCATTCCGTTCCTTAACTAACCGGGAGCAGATGCAGAGCGCCGTTCGGAGGATGGAGCCAGGGCCGCCCCGAGCTGCTTTTACAACCTTGGCCCCGCGCCAGGGAGCCGGGAGGAGCGGGACGGAGCGCGTTTTCTCGCTCTGGCTCCTTGGCTGCAGGAGTCACATCGGCCCCGGGGGGCCCCGTGCCAGGAGCCGCCGCGGCGCCCGCAGAGGCCGCGGTCAGGAGAGCTGCCCGGGCAGCTGGTGCGATGCTCACAGGAATCTCGGGGCGGCGGGGGCTCCATTCAGAGCGAAGTCGGGGGAGAGCGGGACGGATGGGCCTGGGCGGACCTGGCGGGCTCTCCGGAGCCGTGTTTGATGATAAAGGCGCAGAAGCACAATGTGGGCTCGGCTCTCCAGCACAATATGGCTCCCCATATGGAGCGGGCGCGGATCGGCCCGCGAAGCAGCGAAAATAAACAGAACAGATGCCCCGGAGAGCGTGTCTGCGCCCACCGGTACCTGCGCGCGGGAGAAGTTTCCACCAGTTCTCCAGCTGGCACGTCCCCCCCACCCCCCACGTCCCCCGGGATCTCGGGAAGCCGCGCGGACACGGAGGAGAGCGAGCCGAGGCGGGAAGAGGCTCCTGAGGCGGCGAGGGCCCCCGCAGAGGGCGCTGAACCCCTCGCGCAGCTCCCACACGGAGCCGGAGCCGCGGACAGGACCCCCAGGTCAGGGGCAGGGGACACGGTTCAAAGCCCACGTCCCCGAGACCGGGTGCGTCCCTGAGCCTCGTCTCCTCCTGGGGACGGCGCCGGGATCATGGCCCTGCCCCTGAGAACATGCAGGGAGGAGCCCTGGCCGGTGTGGCTCAGTGGATAGAGCGCCGGCCTGTGGACCCAAGGGTCCCGGGTTCGATTCCCGTCAAGGGCAAGTACCTCAGATGCAGGCTCCTGCCCAGCCCTGGTCGGGGCTCATGTAGGAGGCAACCAACCGATGTGCTTCCCTCAGATCGAGGCTCCTCACTGGGACCTCGCTCGGCCTCACTTGCTGCCTGGTGAGAAGCCGCACTGGGCGCTCACGCACAGCCGAGCACCTGCCAGCGGCCACACCTGCCGGCCCCTGCACCTGCCGGGCCCCCTGCACCTGCCGGCCCCCCTGTACCTGCCGCCCCCCTGCGCCTGCCGGCCCCCCTGAACCTGCCGGCCCCCCTGCACCTGCCGGGCCCCCCTGTGCCTGCCGGCCCCCCTGTGCCTGCCGGACCCCCTGCACCTGTCAGACCCCCTGCGCCTGCCGGACCCCCTGTGCCTGCCGGGCCCCCTGCACCTGCCGGCCCCCCTGCGCCTGCCGGCCCCCCTGAACCTGCCGCCCCCCCTGTGCCTGCCGGCCCCCCTGCGCCTGCCGGCCCCCCTGCGCCTGCCGGCCCCCCTGTACCTGCCGGGCCCCCCTGCGCCTGCCGGCCCCCCTGCACCTGCCGGGCCCCCCTGCGCCTGCCGGCCCCCCTGCACCTGCCGCCCCCTGCACCTGCCGGGCCCCCCTGTGCCTGCCGGCCCCCTGTACCTGCCGGGCCCCCTGTGCCTGCCGGACCCCCTGCGCCTGCCGGGCCCCCTGCACCTGCCGGGCCCCCTGCACCTGCCGGCCCCCTGCACCTGCCGGGCCCCCTGCACCTGCCGGCCCCCTGTGCCTGCCGGGCCCCCTGCACCTGCCGGCCCCCTGCACCTGCCGCCCCCCTGTGCCTGCCGGGCCCCCTGCACCTGCCGCCCCCTGCACCTGCCGCCCCCCTGTGCCTGCCGGGCCCCCTGCACCTGCCGGCCCCCTGCACCTGCCGGGCCCCCTGCACCTGCCGGCCCCCCTGTGCCTGCCGGGCCCCCTGCACCTGCCGGCCCCCCTGTACCTGCCGGCCCCCCTGTACCTGCCGCCCCCTGCACCTGCCGGGCCCCCCTGTGCCTGCCGGCCCCCCTGTGCCTGCCGGACCCCCTGTGCCTGCCGGCCCCCCTGTGCCTGCCAGCCCCCCCTGCACCTGCCGGCCCCCCTGCACCTGCCGGGCCCCCTGCACCTGCCGCCCCCTGCACCTGCCGGCCCCCCTGTGCCTGCCGGACCCCCCTGCACCTGTCAGACCCCCTGCGCCTGCCGGACCCCCTGTGCCTGCCGGGCCCCCTGCACCTGCCGGCCCCCCTGCGCCTGCCGGCCCCCCTGTACCTGCCGGACCCCCTGTGCCTGCCGGCCCCCCTGCGCCTGCCGGCCCCCCTGCGCCTGCCGGCCCCCCTGTACCTGCCGGGCCCCCCTGCGCCTGCCGGCCCCCCTGCACCTGCCGGGCCCCCCTGCGCCTGCCGGCCCCCCTGCACCTGCCGCCCCCTGCACCTGCCGGGCCCCCCTGTACCTGCCGGGCCCCCTGTGCCTGCCGGACCCCCTGCGCCTGCCGGGCCCCCTGCACCTGCCGGGCCCCCTGCACCTGCCGGCCCCCTGCACCTGCCGGGCCCCCTGCACCTGCCGGCCCCCTGTGCCTGCCGGGCCCCCTGCACCTGCCGGCCCCCTGCACCTGCCGCCCCCCTGTGCCTGCCGGGCCCCCTGCACCTGCCGCCCCCTGCACCTGCCGCCCCCCTGTGCCTGCCGGGCCCCCTGCACCTGCCGGCCCCCTGCACCTGCCGGGCCCCCTGCACCTGCCGGCCCCCCTGTGCCTGCCGGGCCCCCTGCACCTGCCGGCCCCCCTGTACCTGCCGGCCCCCCTGTACCTGCCGCCCCCTGCACCTGCCGGGCCCCCCTGTGCCTGCCGGCCCCCCTGTGCCTGCCGGACCCCCTGTGCCTGCCGGCCCCCCTGTGCCTGCCGGCCCCCCTGCACCTGCCGGCCCCCTGCACCTGCCGCCCCCTGCACCTGCCGGCCCCCTGCACCTGCCGGGCCCCCTGCACCTGCCGCCCCCCTGCACCTGCCGGCCCCCCTGTGCCTGCCGGACCCCCTGTGCCTGCCGGACCCCCTGTGCCTGCCGGCCCCCCTGTGCCTGCCGGCCCCCCTGCACCTGCCGGCCCCCTGCACCTGCCGCCCCCTGCACCTGCCGGCCCCCTGCACCTGCCGGGCCCCCTGCACCTGCCGCCCCCTGCACCTGCCGGCCCCCCTGTGCCTGCCGGGCCCCCTGCACCTGCCGGCCCCCCTGTACCTGCCGGCCCCCCTGTACCTGCCGCCCCCTGCACCTGCCGGGCCCCCCTGTGCCTGCCGGCCCCCCTGTGCCTGCCGGACCCCCTGTGCCTGCCGGCCCCCCTGTGCCTGCCGGCCCCCCTGCACCTGCCGGCCCCCCTGTACCTGCCGCCCCCTGCACCTGCCGGGCCCCCCTGTGCCTGCCGGCCCCCCTGTACCTGCCGGCCCCCCTGTGCCTGCCGCCCCCTGCACCTGCCGGGCCCCCTGCACCTGCCGGCCCCCCTGCACCTGCCGGCCCCCCTGTACCTGCCGCCCCCTGCACCTGCCGGGCCCCCCTGTGCCTGCCGGCCCCCCTGTACCTGCCGGGCCCCCCTGCACCTGCCGGCCCCCCTGTACCTGCTGGACCCCCTGTACCTGCTGGACCCCCTGCACCTGCCGGCCCCTGCACCTGCCGGGCCCCCCTGCACCTGCCGGCCCCCCTGCACCTGCTGGACCCCCTGCACCTGCCGGGCCCCCCTGCACCTGCCGGCCCCCCTGTACCTGCTGGACCCCCTGCACCTGCCGGCCCCTGCACCTGCCGGGCCCCCTGCACCTGCCGGCCCCCCTGCACCTGCCGGCCCCCCTGCACCTGCCGCCCCCTGCACCTGCCGGGCCCCCTGCACCTGCCGGCCCCCCTGCACCTGCCGGCCCCCCTGTACCTGCCGCCCCCTGCACCTGCCGGGCCCCCCTGTGCCTGCCGGCCCCCCTGTACCTGCCGGCCCCCCTGTGCCTGCCGCCCCCTGCACCTGCCGGCCCCCCTGCACCTGCCGGGCCCCCCTGCACCTGCCGGCCCCCCTGTACCTGCTGGACCCCCTGCACCTGCCGGCCCCTGCACCTGCCGGGCCCCCTGCACCTGCCGGGCCCCCCTGTACCTGCTGGACCCCCTGCACCTGCCGGCCCCTGCACCTGCCGGGCCCCCTGCACCTGCCGGCCCCCCTGCACCTGCCGGCCCCCCTGCACCTGCCGGCCCCCCTGTGCCTGCCGGCCCCCCTGTGCCTGCCGCCCCCTGCACCTGCCGGCCCCCTGCACCTGCCGGCCCCCCTGCACCTGCCGCCCCCTGCACCTGCCGGCCCCCTGCACCTGCCGGCCCCCCTGCACCTGCCGGCCCCCCTGTACCTGCCGGCCCCCCTGTGCCTGCCGGCCCCCCTGTACCTGCCGGCCCCCTGCACCTGCCGGCCCCCCTGCACCTGCCAGGCCCCCGGCACCTGCCGGCCCCCTGCACCTGCCGGCCCCCCTGTACCTGCCGGCCCCCCTGCACCTGCCGGCCCCCCTGTACCTGCCGGCCCCCCTGTACCTGCCGGCCCCCCTGCACCTGCCGGCCCCCCTGCACCTGCCGGACCCCCTGCACCTGCCGGGCCCCCTGCACCTGCCGGGCCCCCTGCACCTGCCGGCCCCCTGCACCTGCCGGGCCCCCTGCACCTGCCGGCCCCCTGTGCCTGCCGGGCCCCCTGCACCTGCCGGCCCCCTGCACCTGCCGCCCCCCTGTGCCTGCCGGGCCCCCTGCACCTGCCGGCCCCCTGCACCTGCCGGGCCCCCTGCACCTGCCGGCCCCCCTGTGCCTGCCGGGCCCCCTGCACCTGCCGGCCCCCCTGTACCTGCCGGCCCCCCTGTACCTGCCGCCCCCTGCACCTGCCGGGCCCCCCTGTGCCTGCCGGCCCCCCTGTGCCTGCCGGCCCCCCTGTGCCTGCCGGCCCCCCTGCACCTGCCGGCCCCCCTGTACCTGCCGCCCCCTGCACCTGCCGGGCCCCCCTGTGCCTGCCGGCCCCCCTGTACCTGCCGGCCCCCCTGTGCCTGCCGCCCCCTGCACCTGCCGGCCCCCCTGCACCTGCCGGCCCCCCTGCACCTGCCGCCCCCTGCACCTGCCGGGCCCCCTGCACCTGCCGGCCCCCCTGCACCTGCCGGCCCCCCTGTACCTGCCGCCCCCTGCACCTGCCGGGCCCCCCTGTGCCTGCCGGCCCCCCTGTACCTGCCGGGCCCCCCTGCACCTGCCGGCCCCCCTGTACCTGCTGGACCCCCTGTACCTGCTGGACCCCCTGCACCTGCCGGCCCCTGCACCTGCCGGGCCCCCCTGCACCTGCCGGCCCCCCTGCACCTGCTGGACCCCCTGCACCTGCCGGGCCCCCCTGCACCTGCCGGCCCCCCTGTACCTGCTGGACCCCCTGCACCTGCCGGCCCCTGCACCTGCCGGGCCCCCTGCACCTGCCGGCCCCCCTGCACCTGCCGGCCCCCCTGCACCTGCCGCCCCCTGCACCTGCCGGGCCCCCTGCACCTGCCGGCCCCCCTGCACCTGCCGGCCCCCCTGTACCTGCCGCCCCCTGCACCTGCCGGGCCCCCCTGTGCCTGCCGGCCCCCCTGTACCTGCCGGCCCCCCCTGTGCCTGCCGCCCCCTGCACCTGCCGGCCCCCCTGCACCTGCCGGGCCCCCCTGCACCTGCCGGCCCCCCTGTACCTGCTGGACCCCCTGCACCTGCCGGCCCCTGCACCTGCCGGGCCCCCTGCACCTGCCGGGCCCCCCTGTACCTGCTGGACCCCCTGCACCTGCCGGCCCCTGCACCTGCCGGGCCCCCTGCACCTGCCGGCCCCCCTGCACCTGCCGGCCCCCCTGCACCTGCCGGCCCCCCTGTGCCTGCCGGCCCCCCTGTGCCTGCCGCCCCCTGCACCTGCCGGCCCCCTGCACCTGCCGGCCCCCCTGCACCTGCCGCCCCCTGCACCTGCCGGCCCCCTGCACCTGCCGGCCCCCCTGCACCTGCCGGCCCCCCTGTACCTGCCGGCCCCCCTGTGCCTGCCGGCCCCCCTGTACCTGCCGGCCCCCTGCACCTGCCGGCCCCCCTGCACCTGCCGCCCCCTGCACCTGCCGGCCCCCTGCACCTGCCGGCCCCCCTGCACCTGCCGGCCCCCCTGCACCTGCCGGCCCCCCTGTACCTGCCGGCCCCCCTGCCGGCCCCCCTGCACCTGCCGGCCCCCCTGCGCCTGCCGGCCCCCCTGTGCCTGCCGCCCCCTGCACCTGCCGGCCCCCTGCACCTGCCGGCCCCCCTGCACCTGCCGGCCCCCCTGTACCTGCCGGCCCCCCTGCGCCTGCCGGCCCCCCTGTACCTGCCGGCCCCCCTGTGCCTGCCGGCCCCCCTGCACCTGCCGGCCCCCCTGTGCCTGCCGGCCCCCCTGTGCCTGCCGGCCCCCCTGCACCTGCCGGCCCCCCTGCGCCTGCCGGCCCCCCTGTGCCTGCCGGCCCCCCTGCACCTGCCGGCCCCCCTGTACCTGCCGGCCCCCCTGTGCCTGCCGGCCCCCCTGTGCCTGCCGGCCCCCCTGTACCTGCCGGCCCCCCTGCACCTGCCGGCCCCCCTGCGCCTGCCGGCCCCCTGTGCCTGCCGGGCCCCCTGCACCTGCCGGCCCCCCTGTACCTGCCGGCCCCCTGCACCTGCCGGCCCCCCCTGCACCTGCCGCCCCCTGCACCTGCCGGCCCCCTGCACCTGCCGGCCCCCCTGCACCTGCCGGCCCCCCTGCACCTGCCGGCCCCCCTGTACCTGCCGGCCCCCCTGCCGGCCCCCCTGTACCTGCCGGCCCCCCTGTGCCTGCCGGCCCCCCCTGCGCCTGCCGGCCCCCCTGTGCCTGCCGGCCCCCCTGTGCCTGCCGGCCCCCCTGTACCTGCTGGACCCCCTGCACCTGCCGGGCCCCCCTGTGCCTGCCGGCCCCCCTGCACCTGCCGGCCCCCCTGTGCCTGCCGGCCCCCCTGTGCCTGCCGGCCCCCCTGCACCTGCCGGCCCCCCTGTACCTGCCGGCCCCCCTGTGCCTGCCGGCCCCCCTGTACCTGCCGGCCCCCCTGTGCCTGCCGGCCCCCCTGCACCTGCCGGCCCCCCTGCGCCTGCCGGCCCCCCTGTACCTGCCGGCCCCCCTGTGCCTGCCGGCCCCCCTGCACCTGCCGGCCCCCCTGTGCCTGCCGGCCCCCCTGTGCCTGCCGGCCCCCCTGCACCTGCCGGCCCCCCTGCGCCTGCCGGCCCCCCTGTGCCTGCCGGCCCCCCTGCACCTGCCGGCCCCCCTGTACCTGCCGGCCCCCCTGTGCCTGCCGGCCCCCCTGTGCCTGCCGGCCCCCCTGTACCTGCCGGCCCCCCTGCACCTGCCGGCCCCCCCTGCGCCTGCCGGCCCCCTGTGCCTGCCGGCCCCCCTGCACCTGCCGGCCCCCCTGTACCTGCCGGCCCCCTGCACCTGCCGGCCCCCCTGCACCTGCCGCCCCCTGCACCTGCCGGCCCCCTGCACCTGCCGGCCCCCCTGCACCTGCCGGCCCCCCTGCACCTGCCGGCCCCCCCCTGTACCTGCCGCCCCCCTGCCGGCCCCCCTGTACCTGCCGGCCCCCCTGTGCCTGCCGGCCCCCCTGCGCCTGCCGGCCCCCCTGTGCCTGCCGGCCCCCCTGTGCCTGCCGGCCCCCCTGTACCTGCTGGACCCCCTGCACCTGCCGGGCCCCCCTGTGCCTGCCGGCCCCCCTGCACCTGCCGGCCCCCCTGTGCCTGCCGGCCCCCCCTGTGCCTGCCGGCCCCCCTGCCTGCCCCCTGCCTGCCGGGCCCCCTGCACCTGCCGGCCCCCCCCTGCCGGCCTGGCCCTGCCCCCCCCCCTGCACCTGCCAGACCTCCTTGCACCTGTCAGACCCCCTGTGCCTGCCAGACCTCCTTGCACCTGCCGGCCCCCCTGTGCCTGCCGGCCCCCCTGCACCTGCCGGCCCCCCTGCACCTGCCGGCCCCCCTGCGATGTCCCCACAGGTGCCAGGATTCACTGCCCGAGGCGGGTCCAGGGCTGGTGCTTCAGACACGGTCTCAGGCGCTGAGCAGGGAGGTGGGAGGAGGGACCCCTCCCCGTGCCCAGGAGGCCTCTCCGTGGACAACAGCTGGATGTGCCCTGCGTGGCCCCCGCGTGGCACGATCCAGCGGCCACCATCTGCGGCTCCGCCGCGAGGCGAGGAGAAAATAGCGCCCACGTCCCCCGCACTCCAGCTGTCCTCGCAGCCAGGGCTCGGGGGCTTTCTTCTAAAAATAAAATGAAATAAAAGCCTCACTTTCCCGTCCGGAGAGCACTCGTCTGAGGAGCAGGGACAGGAGCCGGGACCACTGTCCGAGTCGCCTCAGCGCCAAGCAGGGCAGGGACGCCCTTTTCCCTGAGGCGGGCGCCCTGAGGACACAGAACAGCAGCCCGAGCGCCGGGGTCGCGCCCCTGTGTGCACAGCTGGAGGGGTGACGTCCCAGCCCACGCCGCTGCAGCCCTGGGGACGGGGGCACCCCGCAACACCCCAGCTTCTGTTCCCTCCCTCCCTCTCCCTCCCTCCTCCTCCCTCCCTCCCGGCCCCTCCCTCCCTCCCTCTCCATCTCTCTGGTTACCTCGGGCCCATGTTCATCTCAGAGGCTCCCACCACCTTTCAGAGCCAACATTTTGCCACTCCGTGATTTTTCCTTTGCATTTTCACAAACATCCAAATCTACAGTCGCTCCCACCCCGTGATCCTGCGCCTGCTGGACACAGACGAAGAGACAGTGAACCCCCACCCCATCCCGGGCACCGCCAGCCCCCGAAGCCTGGCTGAGACGGAACAGGAGCGAGCGCTGCCGCGGATCCTCGGGGACCCTCTCCTCCCTCCTTCCCCACCAACCCGGGCGCGGGCAGCGGCGGCCACCCAGGTCCCTCCCACTTCGGAGGCAGCCAGGCCATGTTCCTCTCACATCCGTGTTGGACCGGGAGTTAGAAACCCAGATCCTGAGGGCATGTTATTACCATGTAATGATGACAACTGTATTGATTGGAATCATTCATTTGAAAAAGCGCTTTTTTAAGAGACCCAGCCTGGCACCAGGACCCCCAGCTCCCAGCCTCCACTGCTCGCCCCGCGCGGCCGCGGGACATGACGGTGTCACGGGAACGCCGTCACGTGTGACACCGCGGCCGGCCAGCATCTGCCTGGTGGCTCCGTCTGTTGATTAACTTCCACATGGAAGTGAGCTCTGTGGCTCTTGTCTCTCTCCGACGGCTCCTCCCTCAGCACAATGCTCCGTCCCTCCTCGAGGCCCCCAAGGGTGGGTTCCTCCCTGAACAGGAGGCGCTGGGTCCCGAGCTCGGGACTTCCAAGGAGACGAGTCCCCGCTCGCGCCTTTCCTCGGGCCCTGCTCCCCGACAAGCCCCCCGCGTTCTCCTGTGGTTCCCGTTCCAGGGGTTCTCTCCGTGCCCCGTCCCGGCTCCGCTCTCAAACACACACGAGGACACCGCGCTCTGAGCGCGTGGAGGGCACCGGGGACCCGCGTGGCCAGGAGCCCGCAGCCCCGCCCGCCCGCCCCGCGGCGGCCCCTCCCTCCGCCCCGTCTGCAGCTCAGTTTGTATCCTTCGCTGCTGATGACCCAACACTGAACATCAGAGGGCGTTCTTACGGCTCCAAGGTTCCTGTCACAACGCGAATTGCACATTTTACCCATAAAGTACAGACTGCAGTGAGAGGCCTCCACCCCCTTAGGGTGCTCCCTCCCGAGACAGGGAACAGGACGGACAGCGGGAGCAGGAGCCAGGTGGGAAGAGAAGCCGGAGCTCCCGGCACCCGAGAGGCGCAGGCCAGGCCTTCGCCCCTGTCACCTCCCCCAGGTGGGGCCGGCTGCGGTGGGGGGGAGCGTGCGTCCTGGCTGCGGCTTCGCACGGACATCTGCGATGCAGCGCGGCTTCGGGTCCCCGACCGACTGCTCCTGGCAGCCAGGCCCTCCCGGAGGCCAAGACCCCGTCTGCCCGATGCTGGCGCCGCGGCGGCCGCTCGCCCAGGTGCGAGCTCCTGGCAGCGACGGCGCCTGGGCCGCGGGCCCGGCCGCACCTGCTCCGCCCGGGCCGCACCTGAGCGCAGACGGGCCTGCAGCTGCCGCGCCACCAGGGGGCCGGTGCGGGCGGCACAGATGGCGCGGGCGCTACCTGCAGGGCCGTCTGATCGCGCAGCCGGGGACGCGGGTGCGGGGAATGGCAGACGACAAACATGGAAATCATCACGCGGCCACAAGGCTGGTCCCTTCCCGCCGGGAGGGAGCGTGAGCCTCTCTGAGCGAGAGGAGCTGAGGACCCAGGAGG